>NC_071668.1:24942500-25567500 GCF_028554725.1 Zeugodacus cucurbitae
TTGCTATTCAAATGCTATGAATGCGTAGTGGCCGCTAATGCGCTGCGTCGCGCGTACGGTATATTGTGCAAAACACAACAACAATGCATTGCATGCAACACTGAAATACCGTTACAAATCCGCATTTCAAAGCATACCCGGCGGCCAAATGCCGTACATATTGTCCTTGCGCGCCGCCATTTCATTTGTCATTGCGGTATGATTTGTAATTAAGTATGAATTTTCCATTTTCTATGCCAGCTACGTAGCACTAGTTGGCAATACTTAGTTTTACAAGCTTCGCACTCGCAGACGCGCATTTACACCTCGGCGACCCGCATCGCAGCAGGCAACCCATATACTATCTATATATACATATATAGATAGATAGTTAGCACACACACACGGGGCCATAAGTAAATAAACGCGGATGTGGCGCTTTGTGCGCATTAGCGTTTTTTGTTGTTGTTGTTTATTGTTTGCAATGCATTGCGTCGGCGGAATTTTCCAAATGTTGCTTTCACCGTACTTTTGCATAAGCTTTTGCATATTCGCGCTTTTGTGCAACTATTGTGTGCGTTTCGCTTGCTGTGCGTAGAACCGCAGCCGGAATGCGGGCGCACACTCGTTTCGGCGTTTCAACACTTGCAACAAAGTAATTGCTGCGTTAGCGTTAAATTTGAATTTGCCCAAAAAGTCTTTATGCACCCGCACACGCCGTTGGCTTTGTTCTTATTTGGTGTTTGCACACTCAAATATATTTGTGTATATGAAATTTCGGTGTGCAATTAATTGCAAGCTCTGCTAGTGTTTTTGTGCAGTTAAGTTAATGCGCTATTGCTTCATTGTCGTCGCCGTATAAATCAACGGGAATTTATATTCTACGATTATTAAGAGGTTTAATTACTTACTCTCAATTCGGTGAGATGGAAAATTCTGTTTCAATATTTGTTCAATTTAAAACCTTGGAGACTATTTTTGGCGCTTTATTTAATTTACCAGAGTCTAAATGAGACAGAACTATGTCGCCAAGGTCTAAATCATGCTCATCTCTAATAACATTTCCGGATTTTGTGAAGTTAACTGTCCTATAGTAATACACATAGCTAAACCTTCGAAAGTTAGATCGGACTACAAATTGCTCGAAAGTCCCGTGTCGATTGCTATTTGAAAGCAATTCTACTGTAAGGTCCAACTTAGTGCTGGTCTTGTGGTCCTGAAACAATTATTCAACTAAACCCCTCTTTCATTGGACCTATACATAATTCGTATACAGGGATACATTTCACCAGTAATTAATGAATATAATAATTTTGAAAATTCTTTCACAAGGTTCCTTAATTCAGATCCGTGTAATTTTTATATAGCTAAATTTTTTAAAAATAAACCTTAATAAATTTTAACTGAGATTAAGATGTTTGAGTAGGAAGTGCAACGCGAAAGTGTAACTATAAAAAAAGTAAGACTGAATGCTCTAGAACGAACAATACAATATATATATTCGCATATGCGATTATTCAAAATAGTATGTGGTCCACGCAATCTACAAAAAGAATAATCCATTTCGTTAACCGTCATGAGGAATCGGCCAACTAGCATAAGTATCACAATAATGGTCCTATAAACTGTATTGATTATAATCTCACATTAAGCTATTATAGGACGATTTTAGAATCATCCCATGTATAAAAAACTAGATAACCATTCTCCAAAGAGCCGATAAACCTTAAACAGATTACTGAAATTAGACGATAATGATCAAATCAAAGACATGAATAGTAGTCGATTGGGGCTTCGAGGAGGATAAAGGCAATTTTTGTACAAAACAACGCTAAAAATATTATAGTGTGTATGTTTAGTACTACCGACCTTTACAGTAGTATCAGAGTGTTTGTTTTATTTGTTACCATTTTGTTGTTTCTAATTCCGAATTTTCGTCTTATCTGGGGATGATCTGTGTCTTGGCAACAATCACTTATTTATATATTTTCATGCAAATCTATACATACGAACTCATTAAAAATATCATTCCTCAATCTAAGTTTGCGGTTGATTTAATGGTAGCTAAATGAATACATGTTGGAAGTCAAAATGTTATTTTCATATGATTTTCTCTTTTTCGAGGTTTGTAAGAATTTGAATTTAAAAAGCATTCCCTTTGTTATAAGAATGTAATTGAATGGTAACTCAAATATGATCGAGAATATCCCATTATAGATAAAATCTTAGAATTTCATTTTATATTATTCATGTACTTTATATAGTGGCAACACTTAAACTTCTCCATAGACGAATGTAATTTTCTGTTCTCATTACTTTGAATCTTAAGTTAGTCAATACGAATGAATAAATCTGATTGCCTTGAGTAAACGTAGAAAATTTGTAAATTTTAATTTATATTATAATACTTTTCATTCCACTTATTTTGCGTCTAGAAGTTAGTTTGATGGGTGTTGGAGATGCAGTTCCCTCAAGCAATTCATATTTGCATTGTTTTTATTTTCGGATGCTAGCAAAAGCTAGCTTTTTCTTTCATTTCTATTCTAATTTAATTTTATGCGTTCTTTCTTTCCTAAGAGATGTTTGATGTATAAAAATATTCAAAATGAAAATAGTAAGAATATCAAAAATATTTAGCAAATTAGATTTTTGGAAGTTTGTTTGCCCCTTTCTCTAAAAGTGCAAACATTAACTAGAGTAAGAATTGTGTTATAAAAAACAAAATTAGCGCAAATTGAAAATTGTATACACTAAATATATCGTTTTAAGTGGGTTTATTCACAAATCTAGAATTTGCATAAAGGTATAGGAACAATTTTAAAATTTTAGGAAGTAAACAATAACTTGTTTCGAGAAAATGAGAAATCACTCTATATGTGTTGTAAGAGTGCTCTAACTATCTAAGTAAGAACGCCGCTTTTTCCTTAGTTGGACGATGTTAGACTATTCGACGCAAATTAAAACCTACACAGTTTGGTTCTAGAAACTAATATAATAGTGGCAGGGTCTATGGTGAGGTTAAAGACTGACAATACAACAATGTGCTTGATACAAATTGTCGAAAAGCGAAAATATTATATATATAATAAAAACTAAAAGGATTTAAAAATGATATATATTATATTCCGTATATATTATAACCTCTATTCCAAACAATGTATGTGACTGGAAAAGGTAGGGTCCTAGTTCTAGCATTTTTGTGATTAGAGATCACAGTATTGCTACCTTCCTCCCTTCCTTCTGTAGGGTTCCCTATGTAAGCTTATATTTTTAATTATATTTAACGTTTTCTGAATTTATTACTAATACAATAGTTTAAAATTGGTATAGAGATTAAATAAATAGTAGTAGTAGCATATTTTAATAAAGTATCACAAACATGTAAACATGAGTTAACCCAGATCAACTGGAATAAAGGGTAAAAGATATTTGTAGAAATTAACTATGATCCCGGTTATATGCAATTCTCTGCAGGCGAAAGGAGCGAATAAATAAAAGAAAAATGCAAAACTTTGCATCGTTAAACCCAATTGAGCACTACACAACTACACACGCATATATTCCACATATGGCAGCAAAATATGTGGAATTAGAAACTTTACAACAATTTCCGAAGTCGCCGTGGGGGAGTGTTGTACAACACACTTTACTAATACACTTAGCATTTTGTAAGAGTGGATATATGTGAGTAAAAGTGTTTCGATTTGCTTAACAAAACAATAGAAAAAAGAAACAACAAATTACGAATAACTAGCAAAAGTCCAATAAAAACAATTTACATTTAAGCCAACAACTAAAACCACTAAACTAAATGGCAACAGATTTGCATTGGATTTGCCAATACAATTTATACAAAACATTTTTACTTTGCTTAGTTGCAGCACGCAACTGTAACACGAACACACACACACATGCAGCTAGTTATGCACTGGTGAATGTAGTTGTGCTATCTTGTATATTGAAAAGTTGACAATAACATTTACAAAAGTGGCTTATTCGGAGATTTTTGGTATTTCTTTACTTTGCGAAGTTTCTGGTATATGCTTGACGATTTAACTTCTTCTGGATTAATTTGGCAAAATATGCAATTGTATTCGCACAAGTGTTGCCTCGAGCATGGGAAAATAATCACTGGTAAATACACATATATGGTTGGAAATTCAGCTAGTGAAGAAGCAACGTACATACATATCGAGTAAATGGTAGATTTATAATATATTCCAGTAAAATATCGGACTAGTTAGCAGACTAGTTCATCTGAATTCAATAACACAGCATAACAGCAGTCTGAAATAAATAATATAACAATTTTCTAATTTTTTAGTTATTTGATTTGACGTGTGGTTTTGCTTCATAATTCAATTACAAATTTAATAGAAACCAACAGGCAAACAATTCACTTTACATGTAAGAAATATGGCAGCCGGTGTTAATTTGCTGAAAAAATTCTGTCAAATATTGAGAAGATGTGAATTAAAGGAGCTTTCGTTTATTTTCGGATGAATCCTTTATTATGTAAAATTAAATACTTTGGCTTATTTATGTTTAGAAATAATCTGAGAAATGTTGACCTTTTCACAAAATGTGTTTAAAAATGTTTCCCCATTTTTAACTGTATCGCTCATTCCATTATTGGTTTCAATTCTAATGAATAAAGAATGCTCCTTTTCAATTACGAAATAAACATTATGGATTATATTCGATCATATTTTATTCTAATAACTACGACAATAATATGTCTTAATTGAGCTGAAATGGCACTTTTCGTTTTCGAATCACGTATTCGCACTAAAATCGACTTCAAAATGTTAAATTTAGTGATAATCAGTATACAATAATTTTTAATTTACTATTGCCTTATGAAGCTTATAATATTAGTTTATTTTGTTGAAAAAAAAAACAATTACAACTCCAACAAAAGTTGTCCCTGAAAAAGAGAATATTTTTTTTTGCGAAACAACTTTCGGTCCAAACACAAAATAGAAGCAGAGAAATTAATTGAAAGCATTTCAATGTTCCAATTAATTATATATTAAGCAAAAAAAAAGCAAAAAGGAATGATCGCATATTTAACCAAATGGGGTTAAGGGACAATTCATTACTGTTAGAACAAAAACAAGAAGTCTTAAATAATTGACTTCGTCACCGGATATGCTCTCGTAAGACGTATAACATGAGTAACATGAGCATTATAGTTTTATCCACATTTTATTATATGATTTTCCAAATTACTGCATTTAGACCACACAAAAATATCCAAAGTGTTATAAATATCATGTTAAAACCTACTTCTTTAAGATATGTGCTTTAAAATTTGCGTCACTTGAATAGGTACAGTGGCCTCAATACAAGAATTTATCTAGATGAACCATACAATTGTAGATGTTTCAGTATAGTTTCACAAATTAATGCTTTTAGTATTTAGTTCTGCCTCCTTTATTTAGGATAATTTGAAAAATTTCTGTTCGGAAGGCTATCAGTAAGTGTAAGTAAGTCCCAGAATATCTCACTATTTCCTATTTTCGTCGCTTCTATAAGGGATAATCGAATTGACTGCCTGACTCATAAACCTTGCGGGACATCCACCCCCCAAAAGTTTTACATTATATTATGGACAGGATAATAGGGTGGGCCACTTCAACAAATTCATATTTTGAACTGTAATACCTGTTAGTATGTTTAGGGAAAGGGTTCAAAAATATTATAAAATGGCGAAAATGCACAATCAAGTATTTGGTTGTGTCAAGATGCAATAATTTTTGATGTTTGAAACTGTAGCTAATTGTTCCGTAGTGATATACCATTCAACTGCAACCCAAACCATTACACGCCCTTCGCGATTATTATGACGGGCTAGAAAACGTTCCTCTTACCTAAGGTAATGGAATTATTAATTATTGTCGTCGGGACCGTCGAAATTTTCACCTGGAAACATCTTTCATCTTTTTATACTCTCGCAACAAAGTTGCTAGAGAGTATTATAGTTTCGTTCACATAACGGTTGTTTGTAACACCCAAAACTAAACGAGTTAGATACAGGGTTATATATACCAAAGTGATCAGAGTGGATTTCAAATCCGAATGTCTGTCTGTCCTTCCGTCCGTCCGTCCGTCCGTCCGTCTGTGCAAACTGTAACTTGAGTAAAAATTAAGATATCTTGATGAAACTTGGCACACTTATTTCTTGGCACCATAGGAAAGTTGCTTTCGAAAATGAGCAAAATCGGATCTCTGCCACGCCCACAAAATGGCGAAAACCGAAAACACATAAAGGGCCATAACTAAGCCATAAGTAAAGCTATGGAAATAAAATTTGGTATGAAGGATCGCACTATGAAGGGGCATATTTGGATGTAATTTTTTTGGGGAGATGGGCGTGGCCCCGCTCTCAAATAGGTTTTTTGTACATATTTCGGAAGCCAATATAGCTTTATAAACCAAACTTTCTGCAGTCGTTTTTTTTTCTTCTTCTTAATAAGTCCAAAAACGTAAAGAAATCGGACAATAACCACGCCCACCTCCCATACAAAGGTTTGGTTGAAAATTACTAAAAGTGGGTTAACTCACTAACGAAAAACGTCAGAAACACTTAATTTCACATAAGAAATGGCAGATGGAAGCTGTACTCAGATTTATTTACAAAATGGAAAATGGGCTTGGCGTCGCCCACTTATGGGTCAAAATCCATATCTCAGGAACTACTCGACCGATTTCAACGAAACTTGGTTTGTAATAGTTTCCTTACATCCCAATGATATGTTGTGAAAATAGCTAGCCAAATCGCTTCACAACCGCGCCTACTTCCTATATACCAGAACTTTGAACACTATCTGAATCGCTTACTTTACAATATATAAAGTAAGCACTAGTGAAGATATCGGTGCAGAGCTTTGCACAAATACTATGTCTATAGTGTGGCAGCCCCATTCTAAAAATCGCCGAAATCGGACCATAGGTTTTTAAGGCCCCATACATCGACAAAGAGGAACTCGGTGCTTCTAACCTAATATTAGGGTTTGCAACTTCCAATGGACTTTATACCATATATATGACGAATATGTGGGTCAAATTGTGTATTATATAATATAAATAAAGTTAAATAAATAAATTGCCAGAGTATAAAATGTTCGGTTACACCCGAACTGAGCCCTTCCTTACTTGTTTTATATGACTTCGGATGCCGTAAACAATTGAAGACGGTAATAACTTGTGTCTAAAAGGCCTTAAATTATGAAAATAGACCGATCTTCAAAGCAAAGCTTAAATGAAGCTTCTGCGATGTATAAATGAAGAGGTATATGCTCATAACTTAACCCTTCTGCTATGTTAGGAAAAAATTACACATATAGTGTTTTGGGTCAATTTGACCCACTTATGAAAACTCCACTAATAACACTATTTTATTGAAAGAGTTCATATTTTTTGAATCAAGTTAAGTGTATGTTAATTGTAGAAAATAATTGAGATATGTGTGTTTTAACGACAATTTTCACAAACTAAGCCGCTGTGTTCCTTGCAAACAAATTTTTGGCACGTAGTACAAACAGCTGAATATTTGTTCGAATTTTTTGTATGATGACAGAAGAAGCATCGCTGTCGTTTTTTGGTGGATTCATTTCTGGCAGAAATATTAGAAGAAGTAGTTAGTATTAGTCCGATAACTAGCTTTCTTTGTCGGCGTTTTTGATCGAGTGATGTAATAATAAACGGCAAAATGTTTCAAAATACTAGGTGGGTCAAATTGACCCAACAACGTAATAAGTGTAATGAAATTACATTTGGCATCCTCCAGCAACATAAAAAACAGATATTATTTTAATTTTCATATTTATCTATTCCTTTTACTGCAGTTAACAAATAGAAGAAGAATCAATACAATACGACTAGACTAACGCGCGAATTTCGGCGAGTTTTACTGAAAATAGGGTCAAATTGACCCACACATAGCGGAAGGGTTAAAAATAAAATGCGGACCTATTCAAGTGAATCAAGGTGTATATAATATACTCCGCTCCTTTACATTGTACGGTCAGTGTTCGTGATGCTCATATTTAGTTCGAACCCGCTCATCAGCGTTCTCGGAGCCTGTACCATATTGTATCAAGAAATCTTGGAAAGACAATTAAATATCTAGAGGTAATTTTTGCATAGTATACCTATCTGGTCGTATAATAGGTTTTATAAATAGCTATGTACAATATTTTTGGAGAGTTCAATAACTTTTAGGTACCAAGAAAGTATATTTAGTATTAGACTATTCTCTTTTACATTTCAAGTTACTTTTTTCTACTTCCAGTTCATTCAGACCGAGACTATGTAATTTATTTGTATATAAGCGAGTATATTTCAAAGGCATAACTCTTCTTTAAGAATCTACTTTGTGTGACAAGTCGTTGTTATTGCCCGTCTAGGCTGGCTATTTACAAATGGATATCGCCGTACAGATCTTATTCGAGTTTATATTTTTTGCTGTATTATTGCGCTGCATTTTCGTCGTGTCGCTTCACTCCTATTGCTGAATTCATCCTAAATTTGCGTGCTTCAAGTCATTGGCTTTCTTTTGCCGCTAGAGATTTACACTTCACACTACGAGCAGCCAGTCCTCATCGCCATCATCATCCTTCTTCAAATGGGAAATACACTGATGTCAGTGCAATGGTTTATACGACAGAGTGCTCGAGTTGTTGAACATGACTTTGCACATGTGAGCCTGCTAAAAGCATACAGTTGTGGCGCTAAATATTGTTCCACAACTTTTTGCTGTCATACTTTAGGAAATTTGATTTTTGGAAGATACTTTATATGGTACATCAATGGAAGTTGAATTATAGTTATATAATGGTTGTATAATTAATGGAAGTGATACAATATACTAGTAGTTCTCAGATATTACGGTTTTTAGCAAAGAATTTAATATTTTCTAAGCTAATGTTGCCTGCTAGAGTATTTGAAGTCTTTTACTCCAAGTGTACATATTGCATATTTACACAGTCGCATATACCGTTATACCAAAGTACACATACTTATGTAGCGGTTAGTGTCATCAGTCTTATGTGTCGCATGCTAAGAAGAATTTATCATGTCTGAGGAGTTGTTGTTGTCTTTCCTCCTTTCTCCTTTTGACTTTGCAGCTGGTCTTTATATTCGCTGCTCTCTTTTTGGTTGCTTCTGTTGCCTTTTCGGTAGGTGGCCCAAGCGGCACACTCAACCAACGTATCAGACGAAATATGCGGTTTTTGTCGCTTAGCATTTTAAGTGCTACAAGCTTATTTTGTGGCGCATCGCAAAGCCAATAATTCGATGAGTAAATTCCCCAAGCGGTAGAAGGAAAAAACAAATAGGAACAAGTATAAGGATTCGGATGCTTTAAAGCCTGAAATTTAAACAGCTTGTCGCGCATATTTAGGCCAATTCAAATGCATGTTGTATGCCGCATTTCGTTGTTTCGTATTTGTTGCACATATATATGTATATAAAGTGCCACACATAACTGCCGTTTGTTTGAGCGCTTGCATGCGTTGTTGCTTTTAGGTTACTTAAGGGCATGTCGCTGCCGGCATATGTGGCATCTGTGCGCGCACGTCGTGTTGCACAATTTCCTAGGTTTTTTTATTTTTTTTTTTATTTTTTAGTTTTGTTATTTTTGTGTTGCGTATCGAAAATGGCAGAGAAATACAATGGGCAAAGCGCACCTTTTAAGCACTTTTAGTTGCATTACATTCGCTGCACCGTTATTAGAAAACATTGCGGCAGCTGTGGCACCGCACACAGACTTCTTTGTTGCAGCAGCCTTTGTTGAGGCACAATAAATATCTTAACGCAACCTAAAAAGTGCTCACCGCCCAACGCGCACCGCACACACAATGCCTGTTTTCCTTCAACCTCATGGAAGTGCTGGCATTTCGTGGTTGGCCGCACTATTGGGCCACATCGGCTGACACCTTTTATGGCATTAACAGTGTGTTCGAAAACATTCTATCAGCAAATGCTTTTCAGCAAAGGAAATAAAGTAAAGAAAAAACCAAAACAAAAAAAAAATAATCGCTTTTAGTTTTCTTATATGCCTGCAGTGTAAGTAGTGCTGCTCGCCGTTTTCCTCGTTTTCCTCTTTGACCTTTTGTCCCACGCGCTCCTCCGCTTCCCTAGTTGCGCATGCGCAAGCGCTAAGCCGTGAATTAGATTTAAGGTACTTCACATGTTTCCTGCGAACACATAATGTGTGGTGTGAAAGGTCATTTGTTCCAAATTCTCCGCTTAGTTCACACACTGCAGTGCCGCACACACAACTCATACGCCCATTTACTTACTTTCGCTGCTGTTCACTGCGACGCTTTAATGCCTTTTGGGGAATGTGTGTTACTTCAAGCTGTGTTAAAAGCTTGCTGCACTGCGTTGCTCTTCCCTCGGCGCATTCGCATTACTTTTATGTTGGCATTTTAATGGATGAACATGCTTGCCTATATTCAAGAGCATGTTTTACCTTTTGTTCGCTTCCTTTCTTAGTCGCTTCTTGTGTTCCCTCAAAAAGTAAGACAAAAGGACAATTTCATTAGGAACGGCTTCAATGTTTTGCCTCGAGTGCAGTGCTCTCATATTTTTAGTTCTAATTAACACTAGGCATATATGCTTACTTTTTCTTCTGCAGCGAGTCATCCTATTTCAGGCATACATATAAGACGCAAGTATGTATAACATTTTGGATTAAAAAGTAGCAATGTAGTCAGTATATTGATATATGTATAAAGTGCAATTTAAGTAAGGTAAAAGTCTGAACTGATAACACTAAACCTAGTTCTTTATTAAGATATTTTATTGCCTTATTACAAAGACGACGTGTTGATTACTTTCATTGCACTGATGGATTGATTTTATATCTGACATTTAAAGGGTGATCCCCTTTAAAGCTTTCCTACCTTTTAAAGAAAAACACAGAAACTTCAAATCTAATGGGTAATTTTTATTATCATTTGAAACACAATTTTCTGGCATTTATTTTTTAAAGAATATTTTTCAGATAGTACCTCCGTTGGGTCTAATTTTCGATAACTCGTTCAGCAGCTCTTTAATCTCTACAGGTTTGCTTGTACTGGGACTCATCGCTGAACAGAATTTGGCTCGAAAACGTCGGATCTTCTTGAAACTTTTCAAGAGTCTATAGAGCGAAGCGATGTCGCTTGTGAAGGTCTGTATTTTGTTCGCTTTCAATTTAAGATCTCCACGTAAAATGCACCAATTGATATTGATATATTGATTTCAAAACGAATATAGAGTTTCAACTCTACATTTATTACAGTAAAAACACACAGGCATCTTGAAATGTTTCATATGCCTTAACTACTACAATTCAAAAGATAAATGCGATTCACTTATTTGTTTAAGATAAGAAAATACTAAGCACGTAATCTTAATTGCAATGCCAATACAACTGATAAAACATTACCAAACATATTATATCATGACAATACTTGGTACCCAAAAACCAGAGTGTTTTAATACCAAAAAAAAAATTGAATGCTGTCCTTGCAATTGAAATCGAGATAATGCACGGGTTTAATAAAATTCTACCAAAATGTAACGCACAATTTGCACTAGAATATTAATAAATAGTCGCGAAAACGCCATGGTCATAAAACCCAAGCTTGACCTTCAAACAAGCGCTCTAAATTATTAACACTCGAATTTTCTAATACAAAAATTCAAAATCATTTTTAATAAACAAAAGTAAGTAAACAAGTGAAACAATGAAATTCTGCGGATTGCAATTCGAATTTAATCTTCATGGGCTTTGATTCGACGCACTACTAGAATTGCAGATGTATTGCAACAACTAACAGCTGTGAGCCAAAAATACGCTCGTTCACATTTTATCGTGCTTCATTTTGCAATTCAAAATAAAAAGTGCAAAATAATGTCGAGGTCATTTATAATATATACCAATATATAATCCATTATTACGCTGCAGAGATGTCAGTCAGGCTTGCGTTGTTTTACAATTGATATATATTTTTTTAGCGATGCACAAATATTTTCCAAAGGTTGGTTGCACAAAAACAATAAACAACCTTTCGATTATATCTAGTATATGAACACTTGTATATTGAAAATGCACGTAGAACAATAAAAATGGGAGATGAAAAACAGTTTAAGGGAGCGTACATCAATACACAGTGCAAACAAAACATTTTATTGTGTCTGTATATATTAAAACTAACAAAAAAAAATATAGTGTCAGTAAAAAAAAAAAAAAGAATTGTGATACATTTCCATAAAACAATTCGATATATAAAATCAGTAGTCTGCAAATGGTTTCAAAATAATAAACGGCAACATTGATAAATACGTTCGAAATAAGTAAGGATGGAGCAAGATTCGAGTGGATTTACAAAACAAGTAAGGATTTGTTCACTAGAACATCGAAAATTATCATATATAGTATATGGGGGCTGAGGTAACTCGTGGATTGATTACATCCAATTTACCGCCAGACTATAGGGCTGATCTATCTAAGTATATACGTTCACAAATAATCTTATATATTATCGACATTTATGATATAAAACCGGAAGTTTGAAAAGGCTTATATTTATAGTAGGAAAAGTATTTTCATCAAAATATCTCACAAATTAATCGATGTTTATATATTAAAAAGTCCGTAACATTTTATCACAATTTCGGCGCATTTGAATACAAGTATATTGGAGTATCAATTCTCAAGATTATGTAAATAAGAACATTATTGCTTAACAGAAACCTTAACACAAAGCGTTAAAATTAAATATTTCTTAGACAACATTAACTTATTAACTTAACATTAATTGCCTCCAGAAACTTTGGGTTGGTCGTATCATCATTTGCGAAAATGATAAACATTCATTTTCTTCTATAGTACGCCAGTTCACACCGGCACGATCATCTCCATAAAGTCCATTTAGATGACTGCAATAAAAATATACATATCTAGATCATCACAAACTCTAACACACAAACTGTTCTAACCTTGCATAACAACCGTAAAACCACCAACCGCCTTTAAAATCCAATGCACAATTCCTCTCGTCATCAATATCATTATCACGATCATATGTTGAGAATTTGATTCCCAAATGACGACTTAAGGAATCACCAGCATTTCCGCTGTAATCACTTAATTTCTTCAGGATATAGTCCTCCGATTCGTTGCCAATAAGAATCTGAGAATATTTTGCATAGTATGCTTGGCCATTGCGCCTTCTCATTTGAATATATAACTCATGTTCAAAGTTGCTAGTGAGCGCGTATAATTTTTCCAAACCGATCCAATAGTTCCCTGTTAAGTCGCCGAATCCCTCCTTATAGTCATGCCAATTTCTAGTAAAATTCACGGAGCTACTTTGACGTCTTTGAATGACTAACCATCCTCCGGAATCCACGTCCTCTTCACAAAACACCGCCAAGTCGGTGATATTCAACTTTTCGACCTTAATCTTGTAGATACCGCTCTTCGAACCAAAAGCTGCTTCCGTACAACTGGATGGTTTTGACGCTCTGAAATAATAAAGGAATAACTGGAAGTATTACTCGATATTACTATGTGTAAACTCTAATACTTTTAAGAAGTGCAGAAATAGTTAAAACCTCTTACCGATTTGCAAGTAACTGTTTGTTTGAACATTTACTATTTCGCAAATCTTCGAGATCATCATTAACGACTTCTAATTGCACAACACAATTGCATTTGCAATCGCACACTGTACTTTTGTCATTATATTCACTGAAGCCAAGTCGGATTTGCAAAAATAAAATGTAATTCAGCAAAATAATGGAAACAAAGCGAAACATTTTACCGCGAGGTGCTCGAACTGTTTGAGTGTCGCATTAAAACTGTCACTTTCTGTAGAATGGATTAAGTGAAATAATCTGCATAATAGATACTTATATACATACATGTATGTAAATAAGCAGCTGTTTATAAGCAATGGCTAAGCTCGTGTGTAACATTTTGCTATATGGGAAGTGGGCGTGGATGTGAATAGATTTCCATTTGCAAACTGTATAATGAGGTATTAAAGTACGTCGAATAAGTTTGGTTGATACAGCTTTAGATGTGTGTGAGAAATTATTTTACCCAAATAAACCCCTTAGCAAGGTGATCTTCATACAGAATTTTATTATGAATATTTACTCATAGCACTTTATAGCTCTTCAGTTAACGACATTCTGTGGGCGTGGAAAGTGTCTGATTTCGCCCATTTGTAATAACAAGGTTTTCATAATACGAAGGAATACGTGACCAGGGATCAAGGTAATTTTGATATAATATGCATTTATATCTATCTCGCTTAGTGTCAAGTGTTATAAACATTCATGGACAAAACTATTTTACTCTGCACAACATGTTGCGTGAGTATATTGAAATAAATTAATATATGTACATATGAAGTATAAAATACATATGTTCCCATAAATTTACACTTAAGGCGATGTAAATGTTGCTGGTCTCTAGGCTACATAGAAAGGGGTTAAATGAATAATTCATATATAACATTAACAGTACTATGATATTGAATAAAAATTTATACTTCATAAACTAGTGAACCTTAAGTAATCGTTTAACCGAAAATTACTCAAAATCTTTTTTCAAATACAAAAACTACTTACTAACACTTCTTCGGTAGACATTATATACATTTATATATCGCTTTCGAGTGAAATATAACATATACAAATAAATTAAGGTGAATTACAAGATGATTTGTAATCGCGTTGTCGGTCTGGTTGTTAATTAATGATTTCTAGATTGAAATTGATAAATACAGTAAGACCCGGGTTAGCGTTGTGCTGCGAGCAATTTCGGGGAGTTCCCAGGGGGAAATTAAAGACCGTTAAGTTGGGTCTTACTGTAAGTAAAACTAAGCTGGGAATAGCGTTTTTAGACAGAGGCTAATTGGTCAATTAACCAGCCTTTGCTCGATTAAAACGCTTATTAAGATCGATTTATCATACAAAATAGAATCTACATTTATTTTTAATTGAATATTAATCGACTCGAAAAACAAATGCAACTCTGGGACAAAGACGTACGATATAGGTTCTTTGTCTGTGATTGGCTGCATTTTTTGACAAAAAAAGGTATGGTAGATGTCGATGCTAAAAATTATTAATCAGCTGATGAAACTTACCAACTTCTTCTGAAAATCGAAAAGAAAAATGTATAACAGCTGATCGCTTATCGAGTAGCCGGCAGTGAAAAAAAACAAGGGTTTCTCAATAAAAATTTTTATTGATCAATTAAGTTGGCTGCCTAAAAACGCTATAAGGGTAAAGTTCGTACGCTAAATATAATATCTGAATTAAGGAATTTCGAATTCTTCTGAAGTGTATTTATAATAAAAAATATGAAGTGAAGTTCTAATACATATAAAAAATTGCGTAATAATTCAACATCAATTATTGGATGAATAATTTGTCGCATTTCCCTACTTGCCCAGAGATATTTGTTCTAATATCACTTATATTTATAAAAAAAATAACACAAACAATTATTTATGGAGGACACAAGCTTTCATTAATTTCGAACAAAACCGCAAAATCGTATCGTATCTCCATCTCTATATAATCCCTTGAGATTGTATTCTCAATCCGATGTTTTTTAGAAAAGGAATAGGAAAACTATATATTAAGAACTTCTTTGATCCTTGACACTGGTTAATTTGTCACCGTTCACAATATCTAATTCGTTAACATTACTGAAAAGTTTGACACATATTCATATTGAGGTATATTGCCCTTTGAACGTAAACTTCGGAATACTACGGAATATAGAAGTGTCTTTAAAGAGTTTCATACACCATATTTTCGTTTGTTTAAACATTCAGCTTTCTTTTAAATGCATTGATAAAATTTTATTCAATTTGTATTTCTAATCACATTACTTAACATACATATATCAACAAAGATGTGAATAAAAACTTAAAAATTGCATTGACAGAATTCTCCATACAGTACAAAGCCTATACTGAATCAAATTTTTAAACAGTTTTATACCAGCCCGTAGCCCGAAGAAGCCACTACGTTAAGACACCGTTTGATTCCTAAAGAAATCAAAAAGGTTCAGTTAGTGTGATTAGATGTCTTCGATTAGCCATGCGTTGGAGAGTAGCCAAACCAACACTATTGTGTGTTCAAACAGTTCTTATGTTAATATGTTTTCTAGCACTGACATATAAAGGGTGATTTTTTAAGAGCTTGATAACTTTTAAAAAAAAAAAACGCATAAAATTTGCAATTTCTCATCGGTTCTTTATTTGAAACGTTAGATTGGTTCATGACATTTACTTTTTGAAGATAATTTCATTTAAATGTTGACCGCGGCTGCGTCTTAGGTGGTCCATTCGGAAAGTCCAATTTTGGGCAACTTTTTCGAGCATTTCGGCCGGAATAGCCCGAATTTCTTCGGAAATGTTGTCTTCCAAAGCTGGAATAGTTCTTCCATTTTTGGCAACAAAAAGTTTGTTAGCATCGAACGATAGCGATCGCCATTCACCGTAACGTTGCGTCCAACAGCATCTTTGAAAAAATACGGTCCAATGATTCCACCAGCGTACAAACCACACCAAACAGTGCATTTTTCGGGATGCATGGGCAGTTCTTGAACGGCTTCTGGTTGCTCTTCACCCCAAATGCGGCAATTTTGCTTATTTACGTAGCCATTCAACCAGAAATGAGCCTCATCGCTGAACAAAATTTGTCGATAAAAAAGCGGATTTTCACATTTCGAACCGAACACTGATTTTGGTAATAAAATTCAATGATTTGCAAGCGTTGCTCGTTAGTAAGTCTATTCATGATGAAATGTCAAAGCATACTGAGCATCTTTCTCTTTGACACCATGTCTGAAATCCCACGTGATCTGTCAAATACTAATGCATGAAAATCCTAACCTCAAAAAAATCACCCGTTACATTAGCGGACAATAAAAGTGGACACTCTCTAAATGTGTGATTTTTTTGATCTTCTTTAAAAACAAAGAGTTATATGATAAAATTTGTTATGCAACTAGATTTATATAAGTATTTCCAACATAAATACAATATTCAGTTCCAAATTCTATTAATTTAATAATATAGTGGTCATCCTTGACAGTAGCCCTCTTCGGTTTTCTTCTTTTCCCTGTAAATAATAATTTATAGGCCCCTACACCTTCTTTATATAATAATTATACATTTAATTTAAATAATTTTACATGATATCCCTTACGGCTACCATTACAAACTTCTCATATGAATGAGTGCGTAAATTTATCACTTGAGTTAAGTATGAGTGCAATGAGTGCCAACATATTCAAGTATATTTTGTTTATACATATTAATACACTCGCAACAAAAGTTGCTAAGAGAGTATTATAGTTTTGTTCACATAACGGTTGTTTGTAAGTCATAAAACTAAACGAGTTAGATATAGGGTTATATATATCAAAATGATCAGGGTGACGAGACGAGCCAAAATCCGAATGTCTGTCTGTCCGTCCGTCCTTCCGTCCGTGCAACGGATAACTTGAGTAAAAATTGAGATATCTTAACGAAACTTGGAACACGTATTCCTTGGAACCCTGAGGAGGTTGCTTTCGAAAATGGGCAAAATCGGACCATTGCCACGCCCACAAAATGGCGAAAACCAAAAACTTATAAAGTCCCATAACTAAGCCATAAATAAAGTTATAAAAGTAAAATTTTGAATAAAGTATCGCACTAGGAAGGTGCATATTTGGATGCAATTTTTTTGAGGAAGTGGTCGTGGCCCGCCCCCAAATCGGTTATTTGTATGTATCTCGCAAACCAATAAAGCTATATAAACCAAACTTTCTGCAGTCGGTTCTCTTACATACCCCACCACACACCCTGAAAATAGTTGAAATCGGATTATAACCACGCCCACCTCCCATACAAAGGTTAGGTTGAAAATTACTAAAAGTGGGTTAACTAACTAACGAAAAACGTCAGAAACACTAAATTTTGCAGAAGAAATAGCAGAAGGCAGCTGTACTCAGATTTTTTTACAAAATGGAAAATGGGCGTGGCATCGCCCACTTATGGGTCAAAAACCTCAGGATCTACTCGACAGATTTCAATGAAATTCGGTATATAATATTTTCTTGACACCCTGATGGCACGTGTGGAAAATAGATGAAATCGGTTCACAACCACGACAACTTCCCATGTAACTCAATTTTGAAATCCATCTTATTCCTTCACTTTATAATGTAAACATAAGGAACCAATGAAGATAACGGAATAAAACTTTACACAATTAGTGCATATCATCTCTGGCTTCACTTGTGAAAAAATTGTCGAAACGGACCATAATTTTCCAAGGCCCCAGATATCGAACATGTTGAACTCAGCGCCTAAGGATAAATTTTAACCGAAAATATGGGTAAATCTCTCAGATATCTCAATTTAATTCAGAGGAAATTGTTTTCTTCTAATAGTGTGTCCCTGTTCCAAAAATTATTAAAATCGGGTCATAACATTTCCATATACCTAATTATAGGTTTTTCAAAAATACGGTGAGCTTTATTTCGCATATTGGTTAAATTTCTTCAATAAATTGCGAGAGTATAAAATGTTCGGTTGCACTCGAACTTAGCCGTTCCTTACTTGTTTTTCATACTCTCGCAACAAATGTTGCTAAAGAGAGTATTATAGTTTTGTTCACATAACGGTTGTTTGTAAGTCATAAAACTAAACGAGTTAGATATAGGGTTATATATATCAAAATGATCAGGGTGACGAGACGAGTCAAAATCCGAATGTCTGTCGGTCCGTCCGTCCTTCCGTCCGTGCAACGGATAACTTGAGAAAAAATTGAGATATCTTAACGAAACTTGGAACACGTATTCCTTGGCACACTGAGGAGGTTGCTATCGAAAATGGGCAAAATCGGACCATTGCCACGCCCACAAAATGGCGAAAACCAAAAACTTATAAAGTGCCATAACTAAGCCATAAATAAAGTTATAAAAGTAAAATTTTGAATAAAGTATCGCACTAGGAAGGTGCATATTTGGATGCAATTTTTTTGAGGAAGTGGTCGTGGCCCGCCCCCAAATCGGTTATTTGTATGTATCTCGCAAACCAATAAAGCTATATAAACCAAACTTTCTGCAGTCGGTTCTCTTACATACCCCACCGCACACCCTGAAAATAGTTGAAATCGGATGATAACCACGCCCACCTCCCATACAAAGGTTAGGTTGAAAACTACTAAAAGTGGGTTAACTAACTAACGAAAAACGTCAGAAACACTAAATTTTGCAGAAGAAATAGCAGAAGGGAGCTGTACTCAGATTTTTTTTACAAAATGGAAAATGGGCGTGGCATCGCCCACTTATGGGTCAAAAACCTCAGGATATACTCAACAGATTTCAATGAAATTCGGTATATAACATTTTCCTGACACCCTGATGACACGTGTGGAAAATTGACGAAATCGGTTCACAACCACAACAACTTCCCATATAACTCATTTTCGAATGCCATCTTATTCCTTCACTTTATAATATACACACAAGGAACCAATGAAGATAGCAAAATAAAACTTTACACAAATACTGTCTATGATCTGTGGCATCACTTGTGAAAAATTTGTCGAAATCGGACTATAACTTTTCAATCCCCGGATATCGAATATGAAGAACTCTGTGCCCCATGGTAACTTTTCACCGAAAATGTCGGTAAATCTCTCCGGTATCTTAATTTAATTCAGAGGAAATATTTTTCTTCTAATAGTATGTCTCTGTACCGGAAAAGGTTAAAATCGTGTCATAACTTCCCTTATATATGAATATACCTAATTATAGGATTTTCAAAAATACGATGAGCTTAATAGCTTATAAATCGGTTAATATGTGAAATATATTTATGCCGAATATATGGGTCAAATTGTGTGCTTTCTTAATAAAATTATAGCAAATAAATTGCGAGAGTATAAAATGTTCGGTTGCACCCGAACTTAGCCTTTCCTTACTTGTTTTTATTAATTTTTGCTTTGCTTAAACGTGTTCAATTAGATTTATTACAAACCGCCAATCCGCAAATTTTCAAATACTTCCGACATATACACAAACGCCGCCCATCATGTCACACCCTCCCCATTCAACGTATGCACCTGCCTTTAAAGTTGATGACTGCCACGGCTGTCCTTTTATCGTTGTAAGTGGCACTTCACACCAATGCCGCAGCGCTACTTTATGTAAGTTTTTATTTGCCGCTCGCCGCGTGTTAATTCCTGCTAATAAATTAATACCTGACGCACACGAGCACACACACAAACGTTTATGCTTTTGTACACTCACGCAAATGGCTCAGTGCGGCGAACACCCACAGCCGCACATTTTATTACCTTTATATACATATGTAAATATATACAAACATTTACATTGATGTAAGTCTCTTTATTTATAATGTTTTAAGTGCACGTAGAAAACAAATGTGTGTGAGTGTGTAATACAAAAAGTGGCTTACTTACATTTATAAGCCACATATATGTACATAGAAGCATATATATATAAACATATTCTCTATCTGACTCTATACCAACGTGCGTATGTGTGTGTGAGTGTGTTACTAAGCGTGGCTCAGCATAAATGAGTTCTGCACTCTTACTTCGCCGCTGGGTCGCCATTGCGAGGATTTGCTTTCGAAATTAACGCGCGCACGCTCTTTCGTGACTCTGCTGAAATTAGTCATCGACGCTTGTTCGCTCGTTGACCGTTACTTGTTTGTGGCGAACTCGCTAAAATTTTCACTCTGCTGTTTTTGTTGTTCTTGTTTTTTCACTTTGTTTCGCAACACGCGATATGAAAATGCAAAAAAACAAAAAAAACTGAAACGTCAAGTTTACGACCCTCATATATTGAGGTATTAGCATCACATGCAGCCGAATTAGACATAACATTTGGTCGGCGTTTGTAACCCACGAGCGGCCATGGCAAACCGGTTGGTGGTTAATCCCGCTGTATTTGCAACATATGCTCATTTGTGGACTTTTATTGAAATTATTCGCTGGGCTTTTGTGTTGGCCAGCAGTAAAATGCTCATTACGTAGGTGTTTTTTACGATTGTTATAAAATTAAATGGAAATTCGTGTCCAGCGTGACATATGTCCGCCTGTGTCCTTTATTGCTTCGATGGGATTGAAGTGCTGCTGTGCCATATATGGGATGGCATGGTTGCAATAACGGCGTTTGGCTTTGCTGCAGAAATTAAAATTTTAGGTTAATCATTCACTGTTAGCGTTTGTTGTTGCTGGCGTGGTATTACAGCGAAGTTTAGCGTTTTATTTAGTATCAAATTAAACAATAATAGCACATGTGTATCAAATGATTATGCAAAAGGCCAAAACGTGATTATACATTAAGCAAACCAAGGAATGCAAATTACAAAACTCGGTAAGCTATATTTGGGACATAAGTTTAATACTTAAAGCAAAAATGTAAAAATTTGAAATTTAAAATCCACATATTCGTTGCAACAACTTGGTGTGGAAAGAAGATTTTCAGTTATAACGGGTGATTCAAGTAGAGATACTTTCTCAAATACCCATTTTTTGATAGATCACGCGTGATTCCCGAGCTCCGTTCAACTTATACTCCACATAATCGGCCTACTGAGCGTACTGTTCGCAACACCATCATCCATCTGGAGATCCAGAAACATGAAGAGATTCAAAAGCTGACAGTTCATCCAGAAAACATCGTTTTGGTGTGGTTTGTGGACCGGTGGAATCAACGGTCCATATTTCTTTAAAAAGTATGCATGTGGAAACGTAACCGTCACTGGCGACAGTTATGGCGCCATGATAACAGACTATTTGATGCCTGAAATCAAAATTCGTGATCTAGGCGACTTTTGGTTTCAACAAGACGTCGCATCAGTCAATGGATTTATTGAGACAACACTTCAGTGAGCAGATAATTTCACGTTTTGGCCGCCAAGATCATGTGATATCACACCATAAGACTTTTTCTTGCGGGGATATGTAAAGTCAAAAGCCCATGCGGATAATAAACATCGTGCATGTCATTGCCAGTTACCCGTCGAATTGCTCAAACGAGTCAACGAAAATTGGATTCAACGGATGGATCATCTGAGACGTAGCAGCGGCCAAGATTTGAAAGAGATAATCCTTGAAAAATAAACGCCAAATAATGTTTTTTCGAATGATAATAAAAATTACCCATTAGAGTTGAGTTTTATGTGTTTTCTTCTTTAAAAAAGTAGGAAACCTCGGAAAAGATCGCCGTTTGGTTAGAGGTCTCCGTGTTCTCTTAGTGAGTAGACGACTGCTTTTCTATTTTTCATACTCTAAACCTTCAATTATATCTTAGTTCAACAATAGCTCACTTCATATCTGAATACACTTTTTTTAACCTTATGTATCGTTATTACCAAGAGCCTAGACAAGTGATATGAAAAGCTTAATATTAACAGGAACTGTTTCTATTAAAAGTTGAGATATCTAATTGTATTTTCTGTCTATATAATAGACTACACTACGTCATAAAAGTATTGATACAACGCTTCTAAACTAAAGTTTCGACTCAACTCGAGCGGCATCACAGTTGATTATTTTAAAATTCTGACATTTAGCTACCCGGGAATCATGAACAATTGATATGAATGTGAGAGTCTCGTATAACCAGAAACAAAGTCTATTTCACCTTTTGTAGTATTTGATATGCAACTTTCTAGTTACAAATTTCTTGAAACATATATTATATATTTTAGAAAATAGATATCTCTAAAACTTAATGCAACACATTTACGAATGTCAGCATCACTCTGAAAAAATATTGCCATGCATACATTCAATTTATGTACTTCTAAAATCACCATTGTTACTTTTGTCAACCCGCCTCAAGCTACAGAGTCAAAACGGAAAGCAATCGGATGAGCATTTACACGCTGAAGTTGCCGTGGCTAAAGAGAACATTAATGCAGCTACTCTTCCTTGACAGTAAACTTTTCTCATTAACCTTCAACAGGACGACAACGTTCCTTATGCATACCGACGGAACGTAAACGCATGCGGATTTGCATAATACAGAGGTGTTCCGTTACTTTACACATTATGATGTACAACTCATTTCTCAAGGTAAAAGTACAGTTGAAGATTATAGTACAGAGAAAAACTAAAATGGTTTCAATAGAGTTTTTAAAACGTAAGTTTTACATATTAATTTGATAAATCGTAGCTAATATCAAATATGGCCTTTCAATATAAAAAAAAAACTCTAGTGTAAAAATTGAGTGCGTAAGTAGAACTACTTTTCTTTAAAAATATCTAATGAATCACAAAATTTCCTTTAGATAAATAGCTGATCTGTGTTTTTTGTTTACAAAATATACGGTTGGCTGATAGTACTATTAAAATCTTTACCCTAGTGCATTGTTAGCTTTTTTCGGAAATTTTTTTTTCCGCGTAAAACTAATGTATAGAAAAGTATAGAAGTATCCGAGTTTAACATATATATAAAAGTGTTATTTTTATTACTCTCTTCATATAGCAAAACTTATTAGCCAGCAGGACCTACTTTTATACTCTTTTATGAATTAATAAAAACATATACCAAGAACTCTATAAAAATAACTCCTCCGAAAAATAACAACAAAATACATGAAAAAGCAACTAGAATAGTGTGTCTGCCTCCTCTTTTGGTATACATTGCCCATTATATTTATATAAATTTATACTAACGCAACATACTGTTCAAAGTACAATAGATGTCTAATTCAAGGGAATACCTTACAAGCATGGATATAGTTAAATAATGTATATCAGATTCTTGAAATTACTCATCTTGCTTTGCCTTTTAGGACCGAATTGATCGCTCAAAATTAATAGAATAGCTGCCTTCGATTCGTCAAGTTTTGGAATGTTGCGAATTGAACAAACTTTACTATTCAAATACTTTATATTTTTTAATATTATATAACTGAAGTTGCAATAGGTTTAATTAATATGGGTCAGTTCAGAAACTGGGGTATGGTCCTGGTCTATTTAAGCATTGACATATGTATATCACAATTCTTGCATTATCATAATATTTAGTGTTCCATTCCACTCGAATTTAACTCCTCCTTACCAGTCAAAATTAAAAAGCGCATACGAAATGCTAAAAATACACCAAGCCAATTGAAAGAAATTTATAATGGATACTTACAAGTTTCACGGAAGCATGCATATGCAAATCATTTTGAAATAAACTTGAATGGATAACCCGCAAGGAAGTAAAGCAGTTTGGAACAGGTTGATTTTAAGCCAATGCTATTTTTTTAACAGTTTTTTTTTCTATAAATTATATACTGCAGAATCTTCCTTGATCCAAGAATAAATCAATTGCTTTTATTGTAATAATATTTCTCCAATACCGAACTATCGAAAGATCTTAACTCTGCTTTGCGTTATAAAAGATCATCTGCAACTTAAAAGAGTGGTGTCCAAAAACTAATGGTAATAATTTCGGTCTAGTTCTGGACCAATGATTTTTCTAGCTGACTTCGAATTTTCCTGCAAAGTAGTATATGAAAACTACATTTTCATAGAAGCAAAACTGCATCAACCGTTGGATTTTATGTGTGCATTTGATATGTGTTAAAGTAAGTGGGATTTTCCTATTCAAATTGCTTGACTTGGACATGCAAAGTGGTATGATTGCAAGTGTATGCATGCATGCATTTACTTAAGCACACATGCACAGGGCAGCTGAATTACTCAAGTACCTAGGTTAGAGCAGGTTAGATGTAAACTAATACATACAAATAGTAATTCTGCTGCTCGGCAGCTTCTAAGTATAAGTATACAAGTTAGACCTTCGCATGCAAGTATATTTGGTTAACTACATATATACACATGCTTTGGCAAATGTCTGTCAAAAGTGTTTTTGTTGTTGCCCATTGCATTGCAGTTAGTCCATTTAATTTCTATACAAATGTGCACTTTGTGCTCCGACTTAAGTTAGAAACCGTTAGCAATTTGTTTGTGCCTTTTGATGGAAGAAGGCAAACTTCAGCAGTTAATACATGCGCATTAGATGCATGCAAAAGATCGCTTATTTTGGTGTGTTCAATAAAAAGTATACACTGTCAAAAATGGATGCGGCACAGATAAAAAATAAACAATAAATAAATATAACAGTCATGATTTTATGGAAAACCCAAATTTTTTAACCTATGTGGGCGAAAAATGAACATCGGTTAATATTTGAATCGTTTAGAGAGACTGTTCAATCGAATCAATAGTGTTAAGCTTCGAAAACTAAATGACAGATAGTTGCTATCATGAAATAGCGAAGCGATATAGTCCCAGGCATCTTGGTTTAATTAAATTTAGACTTAACTGGATACGAATGCACGTTAAACCCTTATGAATTAAGTTTGGTTAAAAGGCTGACCCATTGATCAATGATCTTATTTAGATATCTAAAATCGCCGATATTTTGTAATGCTGCGAACTCCTAAAACTAGATACCACAGACCGTCAAGATTTGACAAAGCGGACCAATTCATCTGATTCGCCGAAACTAATGCTAGCAAAAAAAATGTTTACAAGTTTCAATATGAACTTCTCCAATTCAACATCGGTAACTTGCATTGCATTCTTAAGTAGGTTCAGCCTCACGGCAAGTAAAGATTATCATTGCGGCAAATTGAACCTTAATAAGAGCTGAGGACATGACGAAATATCTTCTGTCATCATGCAAACAGTCAGCGCATTCGCGGCTTGGCTCCCACGTCACTGTTGACAGTTATAACTTCGAAGTCATAGATAATTTTGTATACCTGGGAAACAGTATTAACAACACCAACAAGAAGAATCACTCTTGCCAACAGGTGCTACTTCGGACTGAGTAGGCAATTGAAAATTAAAGTTCTCTCTCAACGAATCAAAATCAAACTCTATAAGGCGCTTATCATTCCCGTCCTGCTTTATGGTGCAGAAGCGTGGACGATGTCAACATCAGATAAGGCGACACTAGGAGTTTTCGAGAGGAAATTTTTGCGCAAGATTTATGGCCCTCAGAACATTGGCAACGGCGAATACCGCAGACGATGGAACGATGAGCTGTACGAGTTATATGACGACATTGACATAGTTCAGCGAATAAAAAGACAGCGGCTACGATGGATAGGTCAGGTTGTCCGAATTGACGAAAACACTCCGGCTTTGAAAGTGTTCGATGCAGTGCCCGTCGTAGGAAGCCGAGGAAGGGGTAGGCCTCCACTCCGTTGGAGGACTAGGTAGAGAGCGACCTGATTACGCTTGGGATCTCCAACTGGCGCCGAACTGCGAAGGAAAGAGAGGAGTGGTGCGCTATCATCGATTCGGCTATAACCGTCTAAACGGTTCCAACGCCAATCACATACATACATACAACAGCTACTAGTTCAGTGGGCCTCCAGCTTCGAGCGCACACACGGCAAGCTCAAGGCTAGTATTGTCGCTCTGATATCAAATTGATATTATACCTCACTAAAGAAGGCATCGCTTCGGATTCTGTATGTTTGCTGCTGCATTAAAGGTAGCTACTTATGTGTAAGATTTTTAACTGTTTGTGAATATAAACGAATTGAATTTCTACTTGAAATTTTTTTCAGTGTCTGCTTGGTATGAGTAGCTCATTTGAAATGATTTCTTAACTGCGCTCATTCTTAATTTGCAGTGGCGTATTTTGTACATCATGAAGTGCTGTATGTTATATCACATGCAAAAACTATAAGACTACGTAAAGATATGTATATATAAGTAAGCCAATACAGGTAACTCAATGCATCAATACGCGAATATATTTGGTGTGGTCGCTTTTAGCCCAGTCAGTTTAATGTCTTTTTCAAATCGAGAGTGAAATTAGACTGAAAAGTTAGTATTTCAACTTATAAGTAGCTTCCATATACATATATAAGGTGTTCTTTTTAGAGATATGGATATTTTTGAAATGACGGCTGACACATAAATATGTGAGACATCTCTTTTGCAATCGCTTACACCGGAACCACGTTTAAAAACCATATGAATAAATTTTAAAATTTTGAGATCAATGGTGACAGTAAAGACAGACAATAGTAAATAATCTAAGTACCAGTAGTTCCAGCAGAGGGTTCAACAAGCCACTGATTATAAACAACCAGCTACGAAGTTGAGGCCTCAGTCCCTGTGGACGTATGCCCGAAATTCGATTCAACATAAATTACCCAACAATTGGATATTTCATTAAATTTCCTTCGTTTTATCAGAAAATATTCTATAACTCTAAAACAACACCCATTACTTTGCTACGTATACTATACTAATGTATATAAGTATGTTTATATAAACTCTCCCGCACCAGTGTGTACCGTGTATGGTGGCAGTCGGGCGGTTAAATGGCTACTAGCAATACGGTAACTGCCAGCTACTATAGCAAAGGTGAGCTCTGAATACTGCTCACGTGAGATTGTACGCGTGTGAGAGTATGCGTGTGCGTGCTTTGTGTGCACTTTGGAACAAACTTTCGTCCGAAAAAGTGAGATTAGCCAGAATAAATGTGAAAAGGTAAAAGTAATAAAAGCGACCACAAAAAGTGAAAGAGAAATTTGCAAATGTCATAATAGTTGTAACGACCATACATACATACATATGTATGTACAAACGAAACAGCGGAAGTGGAGCGGTTAGTAGGACCTATGGTAGTGTTGACCGGATTTTGGGTAAATTGCACTTGTAGCAAATGCATTTTCAGAATATGAGCTTTTTCGGTTTGTATATATGATATAATACAGGATACGTATACATACACACAAGTGCACTCATATGATATAAGTAGTGCATGTAGGTGCCAAGGAGATTTGCTCTTTCACAGCATTTTGCCTTATTTATTGTGTGAAAACAAAAACTTTTTGTTGTTGTTTGTGTGTTTATACGTTTTTGTGTATTCATTAAAAACTTCAACTATAGCAGATTTTTGGAATAATAAAAATCGTGTAAACTGATACATATACAAGTATGGTGTATACTAACTTTGTTCTTCCTGGCAAACGAAAATTTGCTGTGTGTTTGCGGTTTGACATATTCGTGACCAAAAATTTATTTGTAGTCAGAATTATTACGGCAATTTATATGCATGGATCTCATGTATATGTGTATGAACATACACACATGAAAGGAATTAAATTTATGTGAGTTCTCTTTTGTATGTTAAGCAGTTCCATGCGTGTGCTCGTTTGTAAGTACGAAACTTTTCAGTTGCTGTTTCTCAGCTTAGTATTTACTTAGCTGCTCAAGAATAAAGCACCCATAAGCAAATCCTTATTAATATACCTCAAAAAGCGTAAATCCAAATGCACATTCTTTTCAAATGAGAAAATGGGAGTAAATCAAGATCGGCAGAATGACCTCGTCCTCTTATATAATGATAAACGCATTCGTGTCACAGCGAAGAATTTTTCAATTAACTCATTGGTATGCTTTAAAGACAAAAGGATTATAAAAAGAAATCAATTTGTTGGAGATAATTTCATAATAACACGTTCTCTTTTCCTATTGGAAAAAAAATGGAATACTCTATTTTCACAAGCTTCTCTCGAGATAAAATTTTTCAAGCAAAATCATTCGCCATAAATTGGAATATACAGGGTCGGTCCCTTTTTGTTGTCAAAATGTCGAAAGCTGAGCACTGCTCTCACAACTGAAGAGGATTGGGACATAAATGAACTGGAGCTGTATAAAGAGCTGAAACAATTACGGCCATCAAAATCAATCAAACCATCAACAATCGAACGGCCATTTGATGTTCTTCAATACATCGTCATGCAAAATGTTACAAAGATAAAACATCAGAAACACTAAATTTTACAGAAGAAAACTGCACTCAGATTTTTTTACGAAATCGAAATTGGGCGTGACTTTGCTCACTTATGGATCAAAAACCATACCTCAGAAACTACTCGATCGCTTTCAATCAAATTCGGTACATAATATTTTATTGACATCCTAATGACACGGATGAAAAATGGGCAAAATCGGTTCACTGCCACACCTACTTCCCATATAACTCAAAAATTATATATATAACAGAATTATATCTGATTCCTTTCTTCTTCTTGACTGGCGCAGACACCGCTTACGCGGTTATAGCCGAGTCCAAAACAGCGCGCCACGTATCCCTCCTTCTGGCAGTTTGGCGCCAGTTGGTTATACCAAGCGAAGCCAGGTCCCTCTCCACCTGGTCCTTCCATCGGAGTGGAGGTCTCTCTCTTCCTCGGCTTCCACCAGCGGGTACTGCATCGAATACTTTCAGAGCTGGAGCACTTTCATCCATTCGAACAACATGACCTAGCCAGGGTAGCCACTGTTTTTTTATTCGCTGGACTATGTCTATGTCGTCGAATAACACATACAGCTCATCGTTCCATCGTCTGCGGTATTCACCGTTGTCAATGTTTAAGGGACCATAAATCTTCCGCAAAACCTTTCTCTCGAAAACTCCTAGTGCCGTCTCATCGGATGTTGACATCGTCCACGCTTATGCACCGTAAAGTAGGAAGGGAATGATGAGAGACTTGTAGAGTTTGGTTTTTGTTCGTCGAGAGAGGACTTTACTTTTCAATTGCCTACTTAGTCCATAGTAGCACCTGTTGGCAAGAGTGATTCTGCGTGCTCCGGTCTTGAAACCTTCCGTTAGTCGCCGGATCTTTTCGTAAAATTTTCGAGCATTACCCCTGTCGGCTAGCTTGTCAAGCTCTTCATACTCACGCATTTCGGCCTCTCCACTGCGAGACGACAATCCTCATCATACCAGCTGTTTTTTTGACTTTTCCGAAAACCAATGGTTTCGGTTGCAGCTGTACGTAAGGAGTTTGATATGCCGTCCCACAGCTCCCTTATACCGAGATGCTGATGAGTGCTCTCAGAGAGCAGGAGTGCAAGTCGACTAGAAAATCGTTCGGCTGTCGGTTGTGGTTGCAGCTTCTCGATGTCGAACCTTCCTTGTGTTTGTTGACGTGTGCGCTTTTCTACACAGAGGCGGGTGCGTATCTTAGCTGCTACAAGATAGTGGTCCGAGTCGATGTTGTGTTTTTGAAGCGTACGCACATCAAAAACACTGGAGACATGTCGTCCATCTATCACAACATAATCGATCTGGTTGCGAGTGATTCGATCAGGGGACAGCCAAGTAGCTTGATGGATTTTCTTATGCTGGAATCTAGTACTACAGACGACCATATTTCGGGCCCCGGCGAAGTCGATCAGCCTCAGACCGTTTGGTCATGTTTCGTCATGGATGCTGAATTTTCCGACTGTTGTGCCCAAGACACCTTCTTTACCCACCCTAGCGTTGAAATCGCCAAGCACGATTTTGACATCGTGGCGGGGGCAGCGCTCATAGGTACGTTCTAGGCGCTCATAGAAGGTATCTTTGATCACTTCGTCCTTCTCTTCCGTCGGGGCGTGGGCGCAAATCAGCGATATGTTGAAGAACCTCGCTTTGATGCGGATCCACCGGAGTGAATGCCAGGACTCGACGACGGAGTCTCTCTCCCACCACGAATCCCACACCGAATTTGCGCTCCTTTATATGGCCGCTGTAGTAGATGTCACAAGGACCCACCTTCTACCGTCCTTGTCCCGTCCATCGCATTTCTTGGATTGCGGTGATGTCAGCCTTTACTCTTACGAGGACATCAACCAGCTGGGCAGAGGCACCTTCCCAATTAAGGGAATTCCTTTACTTTATAATATATACATTAGGAAGCAATGAAGATAGCGGAATAAAGCATTACACAAATACTGTATTTGAGCTGTGGCATCACTTGTGGAAAAAGTGTCAAAATCGGACTATAACTTTTCGTACATGAAGAACTCAGTGCCTAAGATCGGTAAATCTCTCAGATATTTTAATTTAATTCAGAGGGAATCCTTTTCTTCGAATAGTGTGTCTCTATACCAAAAATGGTTAAAACCGGGTCATAACTTCCCCTAATTATAGGTTTTTCAAAAATACGGAGGACTTTATTCCGCATATATCGGTTAATATGTGAGATATCTTAGCAAATCTAAGTTAGTATATAGTCTTGGATATAATGTAGCTTGGTGGTGAAAATTAATGAAATCGGTTCAGGAATTACCTCAGCCCTCATTTACTAAGTATGATTATTTTATCACTTTATGCCAAATATATGGTTCAAATTGTATTATCTTAATAAAATAACATCAATAAATTGCTAGAGTAAGTCTTCGAGAGCGTGATGCATCTCTGATATCAAAAATACCAGAATGGAATCGACGAAACCGTAAACTCAATTTATAGTCGACTGGCTTCCGTTTTCGCTTTTATCGAGGAAAAACATGTTCTTTGTGGATGTTCATCTGTAACGCAAACTCAAACAGTGGTTAGTACGAAGTGAAGCGATCACAAAACTGTTTAAGGAGCTTTTACTACAGAACCAAAAATTAAGTATAATCATGTACGCTTGTTTCGCTTATTTTTCTCTGTATTATTTCCAATTCAATATTTGTCTTAAGTTGCATATCCGCTTTTCAATTAGAATATTTAGTGTTCGATAGTAAACGAACCTTCCTTATTTAAAATACACTTTTTGAGAAAAATCTAAACATTTCAGCCGGTTTTTATTATAGGTGCGACCTTATCTAATTCTTACTTTTTGAGCCATGTAAGGTAAGATTTTCATTCACAAAATATTGAAGGCAGGACAAACCCCATTTTCAAATACTTACTTGCTCTCCATATAGGTTCAACGCTATATATATTTATAAGTATAGGCGACTGTTTCCTGCTTATGTGCGCCAAATTAAAAATATATAGAACTCCCACAAGGAGCTAATAAAATTAATAACGCAACAATAACAAACGGGTGTTCATAAAAATTATTCATGCCGAAAAAACGAATATGAACTTTGTTCATTAGGCGACCTCACGCGAGTCGGTTACAATATTTATAACAATAAAAAAGGTTAGTTGAGGAGAAATTAACCCGGGTAGTAACAAAAAAAAAAATTGGGGTTCTTCCGTTCATTTGCGTTGGTGTATGTATAAATGTGTAGGTGTGTGTGTGTAAATCCACATATTTGACAGCATTAAATGACAAAGTTTTTCAATTTGCAGCATAATAAGCACAGATACGCATGTTATGCGGCATATCCGCGTGTTTGCCACATGTGGCATGTACATATGTGTAGATGTGTGTGTAGACGCACGCACACGTCTAAACGTGCAACTTATGAATGGACATTATTCAAAGCTGTCATAAGTGACAGCGCATTGCCGCTACAATGAAATATAGCCACCAACTGCGGCGAAGGTGTGTAAAATGACAGCGGAGTAAATGAGTCAATGTCAGCGCCAGCAGCAAATATTCAGTGACTAACATGTCAGTCTTGGAATAATCACATGTCATAAATGCACAAACATAAGCGAACACCCACACACACACTGTCATAATAATATACCCTACAGTCAGGGAGTAAAAATGTTAGTTTGCTTATGTGTGTAATCGCATGGCTGTGTATTTACATATTACCGTTAAATAAAGTGGGGGACGCCCGATTTGGACACAATACTTCCAACGTGTGATTCGCTGAATTTGTTTGGTTTGATATAAAAAGTTACTATGCATATTCTCAGTGCAATAAATTATTGTCTAGTGAAACCCCTAAGCTAATTACTACAAAACTTTAATAAAATGTCAATGTTATTAATTTTAATTAGTAAGAACATTTTATTGTTTTTTTTCTTTTTATATTATAGTAAGGAGTTCTATGTGTTCAGCTAATATTTGTTTTTTTTTTTTGTGACTTTGAATAGAAATGCATAATGACTGCGTATTTCTGAAAAAAATGAAATACAGCACTATCGGTCGGGGATTGGATTTTCGATTTTGGAAGAGAAATCACGCAGTGGAAAGATTGCAATTTGCAAACATATATTCAAGTCCAGTTAAAAAATTGGGTCAAGTATTAGAGAGATGAGTGCAGTGTTGTGTAGTAGAGATGAATCGTCAAATGTATAAAATGCTGGTTTTTCTTTTGCAAACTAAGTACTTATCAAACCCTCCTCGTAGGTGTTATATGCCATTTCATCGTCATAAGGTATGACATAAAACTAGGGCGAGTACCAGAGTACGGATTATCAGTACAGTTAGGTCTACATAATATGTGAGTATGTATCGATTCACACATTCTGCTTGGCACCAGACGAAATTTCACATTTCACAACCTGCTATTAACTATTTTAGCTGATACTGTGTGCATATCGTTTATTTTGCAACCATCTATGAAAATTATCAGAGAAATCTTAACAAAAAATCGTCGAAATTCGTTTCTCGCCATTTCTAGTCCCTATTTAAAATTATCAAGACAAAAAATTATTACATATTTTAGAACGGGAAATATTTTGCGAATTTTTAAGGGTCCTCCTAATATTCAAAGGATTTTGTAAAAAACCTGAAACTAATTTTACAGACTTGTAAAACTTGGAGTCTGTTGCATAAACTGTTCGATCAAGTCCATTGATCAGAGATATTGATACATATTAAGAGATACATAAGTATTATCCAAAATTTGGAGCATCATTGCTCATTCCATTATATTCAATTATATTTATCACAGCAGTTATCCAATCATAGTTCTGGCCTTGCTAAGATCCAGTGGATATATATTGAAGCATTTTTGATATATCTCAATCCTCAAAAGTGAAATTGATTGTTCTTAAAGTAAATGGGCACAATTCATCATCATCATTATGTTGGCACTACAATCGCGGGTCGGTCTTGACCGCGTCGATAAACCTTCGCTTAGTAGATTTACAGGTTTCGCCAAAACTATATTCACAGGATCTTTCCATCTGGGCTTATGTCGTCATTTTCTTCGCCGACCATTCCATCGCAATATGTCAGAGGAGTTCATACAGCTCGTAAATACACCGCATTCGATACTTCCCTTCGCCAACGCATGGCTAACTCCTTCAGGGACTTTTTTTCGAATGCTTCTGTCCGACAGCGTCCATGCTTCCACAACATACATCTGGACGGGTATAATGATTATAAGCTTCGATTTTGCTGAGAAACTCTACTTTTCAATTGTCTACTGAGTCTGAAATAGCACTTGTTACCAAGAGTGATTGGCCGATTGATTTCGCTGAAAAAATTCTATCTCGAAATTTTAACTGCTTCATAATTACATCCAAATAATTGTAGTAACAGATTTTAGGGGAATTGGGTGCGATTTCTGCTTATCTATTTTTTAGATAAGCAAACGTGTATCGTTTTGATAAATCCTTAAATACAATGTTATACCAGATAATAACATTTATTTATGAAATTTATTTCAGTCAACTTCAACAAAAGAATTCCCTTGTTCAATAACGGTAACAACCTACTCATGCCTGTAAGTAAACCATACCATAAGTGCATATAATTCGTAAATAAATACATTTGTATAAATATTTATGGAAAAGCACTTGCATGGGAGTTGTCACTCTCGCCATTCACTGCATTATTATTCCTGCCTTGTAATTGTTACATGGTTATTTTTAAATTTTTGTACACACGCATGTTGCATATGCGAATTGAGTGTGAGTGCACACCGTTACTACGCCATTGTTGCGCCACCTGTTTCATTCCGGTGGCAATTGCGGCGGCTTTTTCGCTGCGTCATTCGTCGCCGTTGTCAGTTGTCGGCATGTCAACTTCCCGTGCGAAAATGTGGTCCCGTGGCCATATTGAACCAGACGCCACGCCATTGACGCTGCTTTAGCGCAGTCATTGATAAGCGGACGCGTCAACCAAGAAGGTTTGGTGCGGTGGTACTGTTATTTCTGCTGTTGACAGTGTGTTATGTACAACATGACCTTCATATTTTCTACGTTTGCATGAGTAATTTTCACGGTAAGTGGCGTTTTTTTTATTGTTGTGCTGGTTATAGTTTAAACCATAGCAAACAAGTGAAATCAATATGGGACATTACATAAAAATGTGAAATAAAAGAAAGTATGCTTTTGGCTCCGATTGAAGCAGCCCCTCTACTGTTTACTTCAGTAACTCCGTTTTCTGGGCTCGGTACAGCTGGAAAATTCGGCACAGGCATGGCGTCGCCCACTTCTATCCTCCAAACTTATTACTAAATTTGATCACTACCTTCACCCTAACCTTTACATCGTGTATCTGGACTTGTCTTATACTATTTGTCCCTTTTGGACAATGAGTACTATAGTGATATAGGAATTGACAAACGCGGTAAATAAATTCTGGGTAAATCTAGAAAAGGAGATTGAATACCCCAAAATAAATTTGTATGGTATTTAGGTCTAGCAGAATTTATAGAAAGAATTCACATTGTATATTTCGTCTAAGAAGAATACACATCTTCCTTTATTTTCAAACGTTGTTGAATAATAAGGATATCCGTAAAATATTATCCTTATTGTGGAATTCTACGAAATCAAGCAACAAAAATAAACAGAGGAATTAAAAAGCACTTTATGCCATCGGCCACTTCGACACAATCTGAATGGAAATATTCAATATAATCTTGCCACATACAGGTGACGACGCCTCCAATTTCAGCACAAAATTTCGTAAACCCTTTTCTGCGGACTCACCACACTTCTACACATAATTGATAACAAAAAAAAAAACAGCCATCGCCCGAAGTTCCATTCAGTCGCAACAATGCGGCGCCGTGACAAGTAGAAATTTGCCGTACTTTCGACGAGCGCCAGCAAAAGCCAAATGATGAGTCAAGCGAAGATGTGAAGTCAAGTTGTGTCAAAAAACAAAAATTCTGTAGCTGCTGCTGTAAGAAGTACCACAGAATTTTAATCCTTTTCAACATTGTCTTGTGTTGGCCTGAAGCAAATAATTTGTATCTTCGTGTAGCTGCCTTGGAATTATTTAACGTGCGATACCAGACAGCCGATAATGTCAGCGGTAGCAGGGGATTGATGCCACCGGCTTGACTGACTTGATGTGAGGTTGGTGGCGTGCCGCAGCTGCAGATCGGATGGAGTGTTGCTGCCGGTGTGTTGGTTGTGTGGCCAGACAAAATTGTTGAAATAAGTTACAAATTTCGTTGCTCGGCTTTGTTGCATCTTATTTTATGTATAGTCTAGCATTTTCATAGCCCTTGGGCATTTGGCGAAGTTTTATATCGTACGACTTTTTATGTAGGGTTTTTGCTTGTCAGCAGAAAATTAATATCGACCTTCAGACATGCTGACCTTCTTCAAATGCATTGCAAACATTTTAAGCTATCCTCGTCATTATGGCGCTCTACAAATATTTATTCACCGCTACTACTTTGCTTGCTGCGCGGCACAAAAGAGAAAAATACCGTTGAGTATTTACAATATAACATGTTTATATGCGCGTATTAGTACGGTGTTATAAATATACACACTTATTTGGCTTATAAATGGTTTCAAGGGTTCGGCAGTTCTCTGCTTCACGGTCAGCTGACGGCGGTTAACAGCGAGTTTAACCTTGACTTAACAACTGTATGCGCTATCAACGACAAATAATAGATGAACTTATTTGTTCATAGAAATATTACCGCAATCACAAAAGAATTGAATAGGGTAAAGTCGTTGAAATATATATTATCATATCTTTAACAAATCTTTTGTTAACAACTACTTAACAGAAACATATGTGCACGTATGAGTAACATATATCATTTGTATTGGGTAATAAAAACGAGATGGAAGAAAGAAGTATGCGTACAACAACAAAGAAATTTTTGAAATTTTAACATTATTTCGTGATTTCTTTGGATTTTTTGCTTCAAAAGTTCCTACAAAAATTTACTATAAACATGTAAGAGAGTGCACAACAATGCTTCATTGACAGAACTAAAAGGACGCTGAACCCAATTTTCGACGGTTTTCAAACATAAATGGGCCAATAGTGCTGCAATTTCTCGTTCGATATCCGTGATCAATCATCACTGGCTTGTTGGCATAGACCATAGACTTGATGTAGCCCCACAGAAAATAGCCTAACTTCGTCAAATCGCACGACCAATTAACTTGGCCATTTCGTAAGATAATACGTTCACCAAATTTGGTTTTCAATAAATCGATTGTGACAGTCGCTGTGTGATTTGTGGCGCCGGCCAATTGGAACCACATATTGTCCAAGTCCATATCATCCAATTCAAGCCAAAAATATTCGATTATCATTGAACGGCAGCGATTCCCATTGTTAGTAACGTGCCAGTCTTGATCATTATGGAAGAAGTATGACAAAATTCGGGATGCAAAGGTGACTCATGGAGTACGTGTGGATTGCTGCCTGACCAATAACATATATTTTGCTTATTGACGAATGCATTCAGCCAGAAATGAGCCGATAATAAATTGGACGTAGCAGTGCGCTACTGACCCCGAATTTCGGTAGTAAAGTTTAACAATTTCGACTCGTTGATGGATCGTATACCTTTCCATGTTGAAATGGCAAACCTTACCGAAGAGAAATGTCAAAAGAGCGGGAAAAAATATAGCGTTGTTTGCACTATCAGTTGTCAGTTACAACTATTGAAAAAACAAAACAAAATGTCAAGCAAATTTGACCGAAATTCCAAAGTTCACTTTTTTTGTCTTTCCTTCGTTCAAGCACGAGTTTATGGTCTTACCTAAAACACTTATTGTTGTTTTTTTCATTTTAGATGATCCTGTCAGGACGCAGTTTTTTTCCGAGGGGTCACCGGAAAAGGTGTCACAATAGAGGAGTTTTAATTTTCTTTTGAAAATTTCAGAAATTATTCTTTAAATATGCATCTATGAGACAGAAAACAGAAAAAAGTTTGAATTATTTAACTAATTTTTTACATAGAAAAGAAAATATTGAAAATAATTTTTTAAGCGTTGATATTTTGATGAGTTAATATTTATAGGAAATTATTGAATTTTTCTTAGAACATTTAAGCATAAGGTTATATTTCATTTATTCCGATTTTGTAACTTCGAAGAGCTACCAGTTATGCTGTGAATGATTTCCACTAGTCATCCTCATCATCTGACGAGAACTAAACAACCACTAAACTAATTTTCAATAGAAAATCATAGAAACTGGTACTCATATATCGAACAAACATCTTTGATCCAAAAATCTGTACAAATGTTTGATTTCTATTCTAGCTAGTTTACCTTGCTGAAGATGTCTGATCCAAAGGGTTTAAACCTTGACTTCGAAAGGCGTTTTTTCAAAAATGCAGTGTTTTGATGTTTTACCACATTTTTTTCTAAACAACTTTCAGTATTAGACCGCAAATATAATGCGGAACTCATTTCTTCTGATAATGACACACAAATGGCTCCGTAAACTCAACAGCCTTATAATGAAAGAGCTCGATATCATTGATAGTATTTCTAAGAAAATCTGAAGAGAAAATCAATGATTTGAATCTTTATCACCGCCTTCTTATCGGAATGAATTATTATCGTTTCGGTGCAGTAGACGTAGTGGTAGCCTCCTCGGCTTCAAAACGCTACAGTGTTCAAAAATACAGATATGGTTTATGGATAATTTACAAGAACATATGATTCATTACAGTTTCCTGGAGCCAAAGGATAGTTTTTTCAATCAAAATAAGGTAACCTATGTTATTCTTTACTTTCTCGCCGGTATTTTTGTTTTTGTTAGTATAAGCCTTAGAAAGTTCATCTTGTCCGCATGCTTCACAAGTAGAGAGATTCATGATTGACATTATTTATTTGGTAAAATCTTCATATTAGAATTCAAATGATTTCTTAGTTTACCTTCTGGAAGTTTATAATTATATTATAGTAATTCTCTCCAAATTCACAACTGATGCTGACTTTATAATATCTTCTCTGATTTTATCTAGAATCAATTACACAACTAAAATGATAAATATTTACATTAACGTCAAACAGTTTCGTTTAAATCTCTTTAAATTTTATTTACTCTCTATCCAGTAAAAGTACCGGATCAATCTTACTAAAAAGCATTTAATACATGCTTCAGTGATGCTTCAGTTGAAAAGTTTCTCCACTAAAAAGGAAGTTAAGTTGATACTAGTCATTTTTATGGTTACAACAAACTGCTGCAAAATCACCGATTCATACAACTAGGCGTCCAATAAAGCAAAACTAATCCAGTGCTCAAAGTGGCAGCAGCAGCTCTCACACAGCTGAGGCGGCAATAGCGTCAATACATTACAACAAAAAACTAGCACGCACACTCCTCCACAGTAGTTGAATAAATGTGCTGGCGTGTGTGCGTGCATCAAACACTTGTACACATGTATCGCGTGGATTTACATAGAAAGCGGGGGAGTACACGCACTTTAAATTCATTCGCGCACGCTTCACTGACAGGCGGTAATAAGCGACGCAGCGACATACAAAGTGAGGAGGATTCTATAGAAAGAAATAACAAACTGCGCGTCAGTGAGTTGTGGCACTGAAATGGAAGAGCGTGTAATATGCGTGTAGCATGAGTAGTCTACTAAAAGCTAACAACGCATTGACTTTGCCATTGTGCGCCTAAATTTCTGTAATCAATTCAAAATGCAAACGCGCTAGGGCTTGTCTAAAATCAAATAGACAGTAAGTAGATAGAGAAATGAAAGCGTAGTAATAGGGTAATGTGTTTGTGTGTGTGGGGCTGCTGTGGGTGCGTGAACGCATTTTTTCCGCATTTCCATTCACTGCCACATCATTTCACGCTTTTACGCATGGAAGTACGCCGTCAAAGCAAGCAGCTGAGTACGCATGAGTATACTTAAGCGCTCACAAGCAAATATATTTACCTATTTGTATGCTTACAATGTTTTTATATGTATGTATGAGCGCTTTTAGCTTACAGCGTTGCTTTCCTGTATGTAGCTACAAATATTTGCACATAAATTTGACATAACGCAACGCAACGATTTCTCGTCATCAGCATCAGCACATTTCGCACTCTCATCGCATCGACTCGTCTGTGAGGGAAAATCCAATTTTCCGTAATTGAAATCATTTTCACGTTAATTAACCCCTTTTGTTAGCTTAAAGTATTTTACACTCACAATTGCGCATTGCCACAACGCCTGTTTAGCGCTTTGCCACATCCCGCAGCCACTGAAGTCGTCGGCAGCAAACACGCTTGCCACCGTGCCGAAGTGGAGGGTGGCAAGTACAGCAAGTAAGGCAAGTCGGCGAAAACCAAATCCACCAAAGCAAGTCGCATTGCCGTGAAGGAGCCGCAAGTAGCAGTAACGAAAATAAAGCTTTTTACCTTACAGCACAGCCATCAATGCTGGTGACGATGACGATGACGCTGACAAGGCGCTGGCAATGACAGTGGCAAAGATAGACAGAGACAATGGCAAGCTAGCAAGCAAGTACTGTGTAATGTTTTGCTTTGAATAGTAGAATTTTTTCACTGCTTTGAAGAAGTTAGATTTATCTTGATAACAAATTTCAAAACGGATATCAGAGATATCTCCTAATAACTGCAAACTATATAAATTAAGACTTGAGATTAATATTGGTTTTCAAAAAACACAGCTCTTTGTAATTGAAATTTTTTTTGATATGAGATATCTTCGTAATACTTTTATGTACCGTAATATTTCTACAAAAATAACTCACAATCAATGATCTAAACCAGCCCTTTTAGCTATCAAGTCTAAAGTTAATCAAGAACAAAGCCGACAAAGAAAGAAAGCATGCAATAAAGTTGGCTTTGAGACAAATGTAGATGTCTATGTTAGGGTCGGCGACTACATCTAATATCGCGTGGTTCCTCAGTGCAATCTTCGCTCAGATCTCAGTTCGAGAAGTCCAATAGCCGGGTTGTCATTTTGAGTGTACAAACATATACTGAAAGCGCTGAAAATTGAGAATTTTCGAAATACATGAGAACGTTTCCTTTTTAAGTACTGTTACAAAGACAGCCGCGTTCATGTCAATAGCTCAATTGTAAAAAATTGTGATATTGTTTCACATAAAACTTATTGATGTTCCTCTAAATTGGCTTCTTGACATCAGTTGTAGACGATTTTTCGATATTGGCATCTTTCCGGTGTCATAAACAGTTCAAATTTAGACATTTTCATTGAAAAGAAATGTACTGTTGTCTCACTTGACTAACGATAAAGAATTTTTGCAACCTCCAATTGCTTGAACCTTATTTAGAATCTAGTTGCCCTTCCCATCCGAGTTCTCCAATGATCTAATTATCTACAGATCATCCGTAGATTCTCGAAATCACTTGTTGGCAGGTCAACCACCGCTATGCAAAAAATATTCAGGAATGACATTTTATAATTAAAATAATTGCGTAAAAATTCTGAAAATAAGAAATGTGAGTTCACTGAACCAAATAAACCGACCATCTGTGTTGGAGGCATGAAATTTGCTTTCGAAACTGTCAGACCCGAAGACTAGAAAGTATATAAAAAGATAAATATATTTGCTTGTTTTTGCTCGAAATTGAAATTTTTGAAGGTTTTGGGAAGATTTACGGTCCTTTGAACATTTTCAATGGCAATACCGTAGACGATGGAACGATGAGCTGTATGAGCTATACGAATAATAAGACAGCGGCTGCGCTGGCTAAGGTGACGTTGTCCAAATGGTCGAAATCATTCCCGTGGAAGCCGAGGAAGAGGAAGACCTCCACTTCGTTGGAACGACCAAGTGGAGAAGGACTGTCTACGCCAGTTAAGAAGAAGAAGCTAGTATAATCTTATTATACAGAAAATAATTCTCATCAATTTTAACCACTGTGCAGCGAAATAAAATGTGAATGAGACACAGAAAAAAAAACGAAAGCAACGACTTATAGATATTAGAAGTAAAGTTGTGGTGAGCTAGAGTGGTGTAAGATTTGTTTTAGCAAGGGCGTTTAGCGAACTCACTTGGATGACACTCGAAACAACTGCAACGATAAAAGTGAAAAAATGTGAAAATCACTATTATTTGGCGTGTCATCATTTTATACGACGTCAAAAGTATACAGACACGACTATATGGATATATATACAAAGATTTTTCACTGCAAACTGTGGAGCACGTACAGTGTTGGAGCTGGGTGGAGGTGCCTTGTCGTACAAGAAGGTGTCACGCTGCTTAGCTTTGTGCGCGTTAAGGCATCTTGCGATTGAGCGCTCGCTGTGCGACCATGACAAGCATAAGGATTGTATGCGTGAGTTAGTCCATAGTAACCGGTGTTCCGCTCTACCACCTTTCCACGCCGTGTAACAGTGTAGCACACTACCGATAGAAGTACATAGAGTGTCATGCTCTCTTTGTCAACCCGCGGTAATGTTAAGGGATGGAAGGCATGAGAGCGGCACGGGAAGTACTAAAGCATGATGTGCGTTAAATAGCTGGTGAAGTTGCGACGGAACTCAGCGGCGGAAATTCACATATTTAAATAGCTTCTACAAGTGTTCTACCAGTTTAAAAAGCCTGTAAAGTGCTGCGCAACGCTATTGGGGTTAAGGTAGGACGCGTTTCTTTGAGCACTATTTTCATATTTGTACTTTAAGATTTTAAGTGTTAAATATTTTTTCATAAACAGTTGAGTTATTTTACTATTTACTTTTATATCACGAATACTTAGAGGATGGAAAGTATATGAAAATTATAACATATCTACCCATATCCCTGCAATGAATGACACCTTCCAAATATCGTTTCCGAACAAACAAAGAAACCATTGAACTTGATATGTAAATAGATTCCAGCTCCCGCAATTACATACTTCAATAGGAACGTAGAGAGCTGTGTAAGTACTTACAGTAATTGACTTGAAAGTGAAATGACATTCCCATTGATTGTCGCTATTTGTACTATTTAAATTCATTCACCACTCCCTTCTTTGTGTAGTCGTATTTCACTGCAAATCTTCAATATCATTCAACTGCTGTTTGCATGACCTCCTCCCCACCGACTGGCATCGTCATTTCAATTTCCAGCAGCGTTGGTGCTTGAGTGCTTCTCATTTAGTCAATGAGCTGCTCTTCATTCCTCAGTGTGGTTAATTCCTTTAAATTACCATTTGTGATTTACAATGCTACTTTATCGTAGTATTGGTGAATGCGATTATTTTGTTTGATTTCGGCATTTGCCGAAGAGCGATTTGTCTGTAGTATGCAAATGAGATGATACGCCTTTTTAAGTAAATTTAATTTTTGTGTAGAGAATGATAGATATTTTGGGAGATATATATCTATTAGATATTTTGTAGGCGGATTATACATATTGGGACGTTAAGATCCAGTGTTTCTAATTTTTGCTACAACATGTAGTGCATTTTGTTGTGGACATTATCTAAAATGACTAAAATCCCAAATTGAGTTGATATTCGAAAATACGTAAAAAACTCTCAGTTTGGTTTTAGAAGGGCTATTTTGTAAAGCTTTCCAGCTAATGAGCCTAAATTATTATTTTTCATAGTCCGAAAGTATATCTTCTCGAATAGATCATATGACGTAGTAAATTATATCCTATAGTCCACAATGGACGGAAAATAGCGCTAACTACTGACAAAAAAGCTAACACTCGAAGCAAATAATAAAGCTGTTTATGATCTTAATTTTTCCATTTAGTATAACTTAGAAGAGACATTCAATTGTTCAAAAGATTCATCGAGGCCCTGGTGTATATTGAAATTAATCAGCCAAAACCCTGCAGTGGTCATGACTTACAATAAGGATGAATAAAATAGCATCAACAATTTCGACGGAACCTTTCAAACTTGTTGCCGGAGTTATACTTCGAATTCTCATCATTCCGTCCGATAATGCTATTGAATCAATAATAGACAGTCTTTCGGAATACTTTGCTAATCAACTTTTCTATATTCCCAAGTTTAGGGTAGGAGGGTACGTAAAGTGGATGTCGAACGACACACTTCCGAGACATTCTTTAATTATACACTCGCAACATAGTTGCCAAAGAGAGTATAATAGTGTTGTTCACATAACGGTTGTTTGTAAGTCCTAAAAGTTAACAAGTTAGATATAAGGTTATAAGGTTATATATACCAAAGTGATCAGAGTGACGAGTAAAGCTCAAATTCGGATGTCTGATGCAAACTCTAACTTTAGTAAAAATTGTGATATCGTGATGACTTGGTGTCATATCTAAGCCATAAACAAAGCTATGAAAGTAAAATTTAGTATGAAGGATCGCACTATGAAAAGCATATTTGGATGTAATTTTAATACTCTCGCAACAAAGTTGCTAGATAGTATTATAGTTTTGTTCACATAACGGTTGTTTATAACACCCAAAACTTAACGAGTTAGATATAGGGTTATATATACCAAAGTGATCAGGGTCAAGAGTGGAGTTCATATCCGAATGTCTGTCTGTCCGTCCGTCTGTGCAAGCTGTAACTTGAGTAAAAATTGAGATATCTTGATGAAACTTGAAACATGTGTTTCTAGGCACCATAAAAAGGTTAAGTTCGTAGATGGGCGAAAGCGGACCACTGCCACGCCCACACAATGGTGATAACCGAAAACACATCAAGTGTAATATCTAAGCCATAAATAAAGCTATGAAAATTTGGTATGAAGCATCGCACTATAAAGGGGTATATTTGGATGTAATTTTTTTGGGAAAGTGGGCGTGGCTCCGTTCCCTACTAATTTTTTTGAACATATCTTGTAAACTATTAAAGCTATATCAACCAAACTCTCAGGAGTCATTTTGTTCAAGCATTTTCTTATACAGTCTAAAAATGAAGGAAATCGGATTATAACCACGCCTATCTCTTATACAAAGGTTATGTTGAAAACTACTAAAAATGCTTTAATTCAGTAAGGAAAACCACCAAAACATTAAATTTCATTATAAAGATGGTACAGAAAATCTGCACTCAAAATTGTATACAAAATTTTGAATGGGCGTGGTTATGCCCACTTATTGATCAAAAACCATATCTCCGAAACTACTTGACCAATTTTAATGAAATTCGGTTCACAATGTCTTCTTGGCTTCTCAATGATATGTTATGAAAATAGTCCCAATCTGTTCACAACCACGCCTACAATGGACTTTATACCACACATATGCCCAATATGTGAGTCAAATTGTGTGTTATATTAATAAATTGAATTACATGAATTGCGAGAGTATAAAAATGTTCGGTTACACCCGAACTTAGTCCTTCATTACTTGTTGTATATTTATTGTTATAAGCACTCTTGTTGTTAAAACGAAGACTTTGTTTGATTGACAGTAGATCTGAGAGTCGGAAAGCGGTTCTGATAACAAATTTTTCTGAAAAGACACCAACTCCAGGCGCTTCTTTTGTTTGGATCCGTTCGTATAGTAAAATAAACATAATTTTTTGAAAACTCTTCATTTATCTGTTGAACGAATACGTTCGTAGTAAATTATAATCATAATCAACAATTAACAAATGTATTTTAATTATTTTTAAGTCATTCAAATTGCAGTCTAATACGTGACCGCTCGGGGGTTGTTAGTCCGCCCTGTTTTAACCAAAAACCTCAAATGACAACTTACTGGTAACTAACCTTTAACTGCTGTCGAACAAAGTCAACGATGCAATTTATTTAACGATATGATTGTATTTATATAATAAAATGAAGAAATACTCTTATATTTTTGTATGTGTATGTATATAAATATACATACTTCCATGTATAAGCTATCGTTTATTTATTTATGCATTTCATTTGAATGTGGCCAAACACATTTGCACAGCAAAAGCGACGTGGTTAACCAAGAGAATAACATGAAAAAACCATTATAGCGACGAAAGCTGCATACTCGCACACACACACTCTTACACACAAAGGCACATACACTCAAACCCAGACGGCTTTGTTAATATATATAAACTAAGAAAAGAAAAGCCCTTAAGCCACACGTTCACACTTAAACACACAAGCGATTTAAAAAGGCCGCACCAGAATGACTACATGTACGTGTGTGCGTGTGCTTGGCGTTGGGATGTAGGAAAAAGTAAAATGTGAAAGAAGATGAAAGAAAAACATCAAGTTTGTGTATAATTTACACTGTAACGCCAGCGGCAATGTGGCATGCTGCAAATTGAAGTCAATAAAACTTATTTCCCCGTCATTTCCCAGCGTATTCAGACATGTTGTAACAGTATAATGGGGTCGGTGGCAGTAGCAACGGCGGCGACAATAACACAAATTTGCTGAAAAAGAAGCTGCGGTAACACTAGAAAAGCCAACTTCCTAACAATATATAAATAACAACAACAACAATATGTATATAATATTGTAGCAGTGACAAATACGTGTATATAGGGGCAGTATCGGCTGGTAGGTCATGAATGGAATTAATGGAACGCAGCCGAAGCACTGAAGCCACAAGCTGTCTGTCAAATATCCGTCATGGTTGGTGAATTCTCAATACGATTCGTTTAAAGGAAAATTAAAATGGCTGGGCGTTTCTTGGACTATATGCGATTTCGCTCTCAACAAAAAAAAAAACATTTCACTCATTTGGTGAAGTGCAGTACGAACGCTTTGAAACAACAAAGAGCTCAATTTATTGTAGATATGTTATAGTGGGGTATACATGAAACCTAATACTCGTATCTATGTTATTGTTTTTGTTGTTGAGCGGCTATTACCCAAAAAATTTTTAAGAAATCTGCCGATTTGATAGTCCTTGCCTGAACATAGATTCGACTCTAGTGAGAACGAATACTCATATCACTCATACGACCTGGCGCACCAAGTTTTGTACCGCATATAATCCATATCTATTGGGAATGCAGTCTCGGTTTCTTTCGTATTGATCCTTACAGAAAATTTTTGGAAATCAAATCTTACTTTCCAGATCATTTTGCTTTGTAATATAATAGGCTCGGAACTGGAAGATATCATGAATAGAAATTTGTTTGAAGTCTTGCGGCTCGAAGTGAATTTTAAGGAGGCGGGTACGTAGTTTTATGCATTATTAAGATGTAGGTTTTGAAGCACGAGTGTTTTTAACATAAATTTTTCACTAAGATAATGTATCGAGAATTACTCCTAAATTTTTTCTCATGATGTCACATTTAAAGACAAAATTAATTTCATTATTTTGAATATACACATGTAAATGCGTCTCTAACCTACGAACAGCCATCAAATCCCAAAAAATGCTCTACTTTTCTTCCAACACACAAGCAACAAATAAGTGAAGCAACAACTTAATGTAGACAGGAAAAAAGTACTACCAGTAATGCCGCTTGATATGAGCGCAGATAACGAACGGCCAGCAGATGTCAGTATTTCTAGTTTCACATTCCCAGCACACATAGAAGAAAGAGTGTGCGCTTGATTGGTGACCGCTGGCGTATAATGTCATTTCGCATATGTCACCGAAGCAAAAACGTCACACATACCTAAGCTTACAAATTGCTCGGGGTTCAGATGCGTTCGTCTGTTTTTGCCGCAACATTGCTGAGTTTTTGTCCATATTGTGAGTGTCTGCTTAATTTAATCACACCTGATGCGTAGTTCGGTGCAATTTTCGAACATAATATAATCATATTTAGTGTTGAAAATGTAGTACAATGAACACTCATTTAAACTCAATTAATTGACAAAATTTTTTTGCTCTAAAATATATTTTTTTCATAAATCAGAAAGATATGAAAAACGAGTGTACAACAGTCAAAAAATAGTATCATGGAACTCTATCTGATATTGTTTATTTCTTGAATACAATGTATGAAATTTGTTAAAAAAAATACTTCCTTCAATCTTGTACAAATTTTTAATATAGTTTAAGAACAACCGATTAAGGACCGACGAGAGATGTCGCTTGTTATATGTCGAAAAGAACGTACTCAAAGATTTCGATTAAGGATAACATTATCAGAATAGAACAGTTATTATATTTTGTTATGGAGGGAAATCAGTAAGGGCATCGCACATTGCATATGTTTCACACAATTTTTGATCTTTTCTCAAAAAAAAAAATAAATTAATTAAAATGAACTTCAGTGTAAGTCACTGTGGAATATAGTAATTATTCTAAAGTACTTTTAATGGCTTAAACTGAAAATACAAAAGGTTCTATACTTCGTGAACTACAAACAAATGAATTTTTGGAGGCCGAGTTAACACAACACCTACAAAAAATAAAATGTCATAAAACAGTATGCTCTTTAATAACTTATTTTCAATATCACTGAATACACAATCGAACTACCCGCTCAGCTGTTTTGCATGCTTTGTGTAAGCAAACGGAATTTGCAATTGTTTCGCAACGAACTAAGCAAAAAAATGTAATTAAACCAAAGAGATACCCACCCCTCAATAACAAACCACAATCAATAAATCAAACCAAAATAAAATAACATTTACATATAAACCAACGCGTACCCACATATTTATGTATAACCCAGCCAGCATTTGGAAACACGAACGAAACTAAATAAATATAGCTTTGTGCGAAGAAACTATTCAGAGAGATTAGCAAGTGACTCTACTAACTACTAATTATTAATAGCGTGAAAATGGAAATGTTGCCTACTGCTAAGAAAGCGAATCGGGACAGCGAGTTTAAATTACTAATTTAAAGCTAAGGTAAAATAATCACAATGGGGGTTCTAAACAGAATTTTATCGTGTGTTGGAAACAACAAAAAATTTGATAATAAGAAATTATTTTAAAGCTTTTAGTCTTCTTTTTATTTTTGATAATCTGCTGTATAATAAATACACTTCATTAATGTTGAGAAGATAGTATAACTCCATCATCACTTTGAAGAGTCATGAATTGGCATTCATTTTGGCAATAATAGTTTGCCAAAAAGCCTCCCTCACATGTGTAAATTATTAGTGAATAATATTCAATATGCTTGTTGGGAGGCAAAGTATGACTGAAGTATAAAACAGTCAGTAAGCAAATATAACGCTGAAAAAATACTCACAACACAAAGAAACAAATGGTTATAACAATAATACGAAAAATAAAAAAAAAATATATAGACAATTACAGATATGTAAAATTTTAAAGTTAGACAGTTAAAAAATAAATAACAAATATAGAGATATATGAAAACATTTTATTTTTTGTCATGGAAATGACAACAGTTCAATAACCACAAACTTCCTGACCATCAGTAACACTAACTCACTCTTAAATTCACACTTTCTTCTGTACATATAGTAGCTGCCACAATAACTTGATGATGTATAACATGTCGAAAGTATTATGCTGCAACCCAATAAGCCATTGTGAATAGACATTTGTAAATTTCTTTAGGACCTGCAAAGCCACATAACAATGTACAATAAATTTATAGTCTGCTTCCACTGCATGTTTATGGAATATTTTGTGCGATATATAGGTGGCACAGGAGTTTTTGTTGTTCTCTAGGCAAGCTAATACTCTTTGAAATTACGTCCTGTCCAATAATACATTAAAACCATAGTTTTCAAGTATGTTTTCGAGTCCAAGACTGGAACTGCCTCCTTTCAACATATAGGATAATCGGCTGTAAGCGTAGAGATAATGATCTTATGTGATATTATGTTCTAAAACTTGGTGTAGTGGTTGTTGTTGAGGCTGAAATTATCTTCCAAATAGTTTTGATGAATGCTACCGGAGTTATAGTCCTTGGTCGGATAAAAGTATGGGTTCTTTCTTCACAGGTTATATGCACGTAAGTTTTTTGCATTAGAACTGCTTCTCGAACAGTCACTCGAATATGATTTAGAGCTGATAGAACCCGAAGATGATAAGTCTAAAGTCTCTCAGCAACAAGTTATTATAAGTAAAAAATATTTAAATGAATTTTCGCTAAATTAAACTTTCTGAAGGTAAATTACATACTTCAAAACTACATCAAACAGATGCTATTGTATGGATTTGTAACTTATTTCTGCTAAATAGAGACTCGTTGAATAAATTGCCTCGATAAATGCTCAACTTACTTTTTTAAGTCATAAAAAATATGTTCATATAGTGATTCATTTTATTTTCATTACCAACCCTCACCGAAACGAAAGTACGTTGTTGTTGTTGTATTCAAAAACGATGCGACATAGCGATCACTTTATGACACCCCGATAAATAGAGTTGTCATTATAATTGTCAAGCCAGTTAGCGGAAAAAATTGCCACTCATTTTTTTTTTGTTCTCAAAGAATAGTAAAGCATATTCGCTACTAGTTATTAACACCATATGTCTTTACATATTCAAGTGAAGTATGATGCAGCGCTCACAGCTAGTCAGCTAAAAGTGTTGGGTCTCTGGATGGGGACATGGATCTTGTCTTTTCACAGAACTCGAACTAGATTGGTCTTGTGACCCGGAAACTGAGACCGTTGAGGAGAACGGTTTTTCAGGCCGAGATTGTCGGATTAAGAGAAGGCGCTAACTGGGCTTGCATCCTAACTAGCAGGTCCAACAACTTTTTTGTGGATAGCCAAGCAGCAATTAAGGATATCCGCTGCGTATACTAGCAGGAGTTAATATCATATGGGTACCCGGTCATAAAGTCATAGAAGGAAATATAGAGGCGAATGAGTTGGACTGCTCAGGTGCAGCTGGAAACTATTTCACAGCCACCATTCAAATGTTTACTGGATTGGTTTTTATTTGTTGACACCACCATACACATAGTACATTTATATTTACATGTGTATGAGTATTTTTATTTCAAACAAATATAAGTACGATTTCGCTTTGTCTGTAACTAAAAGTCGAGGCGTTCGTGGATTTTAGTTAAATTGAACCGCAATCACGGATACAATAAAACATTTTACATTTTTTTGCTACACAAACAACAACTATTTTTGTTAGATTTATGCCGATTTGAATGCATTCATGAAGCATTTTTTCTCTGAAGCATTTTTTTCTCACACACTTTGTGTGTGTGTTGCGGCAGTGGTTTGTTTCACTTGTTGGTGTTACTGTGATTTCTGCTGTTGCTATTGCCGCTGGTTGGAGTCGGCTGCTGCTGTTGCTGCTGCTGCTGTCACCATCGACGTGTTTGCTATTTGTTATTCCGGCTCGGTTGTGGCACTGGCTGAATACCACTTGTTATTATTATAACGGCGGCGCTTGTTGTTGCCATGACCATATATACGTAGTTTGGCACTGCTGCTGATATTTTTACAAAGTTTTTCTATTATTTTCAAATTTAACTTTTACTCGACGCTTGTACGAGTATTTGTTGCAATAACGATTTCCGTTGATCGCCTTTGTGTTGGCTTCAATTTCGCCGCAATTTTTCCATGTTTGGCTTCCATGGTCCTTTCACACGTACTCTATATATGTTTATATAACTAAATCTATCTGTGTTGGTTTGATTTTTCTTGTGCAAATATTTGCTTTGACTTATTTACATACAAACCTCAATAACTATAATAAACGCGTGAACGTTTGCACTTATGTGTATGTGTGCGCATTATTTCCTTCCATTCAACCGCATATTACAATCGGCATTTATGTGAGCACACCCTTAAAGTCATAAATTTTGGGTGACGTTCAGCTGTGGACAGTTGCGGTTTCAATAGAGCTCGGAGTGAGACTGCATTAGTTTGGGAATATATTGCGAAGAAGTTATCCATAAAACAAATCTAAACAGTAAACGTTTTCAGTGTGGTGAAACAATTTCCGACAGTTATTTGAAAGGGTGCCTTTTTGGTTTCACTTGAAAAGCGTAATAGCAATTTTTTTATAGAATGATGTCGAGTAGTAGTCTTCAATGTAGAGATGATTCATCATGGATTTTAACCTTTTTTATAATTCTTGCGAGCATAAGTCCGTTTGGTCTGAACTCTTTAACATACATCTTTTTCCATGTCTTTGTAGGAAAGAACTCGCTTTAAAGAGTTGTTTATTGAACCACTGATGAGATATGGGGATAGTAACACCCAATTCAATTGCAGTCACCTCTTGATAGCTGGTCTACAAAGCGCCGTGGGTTCTTGAAACATTGGATGCAGTTTTTAGTATCGGGTCCATAAATATATATTTTATTCAGAACAACAAAATAAAACTTTGTAGACAACAAATTGCCTAGAAGATTTATATAAATATTTGATTATCTATATAATACTATAGAATATATAATTCATAGAAACATAATAGCTTTTCCGTATGTCTAGTAACTTTGTATAAATCATGGTAAAAGCTGTTCTTTAAACCCTGCCTGCCACAACCATCTTGAACCATTTCATCCTTAAGCTTCTAAGATCTTCCCGTATATCTAAAAATAAACCCTGTATGTGGCTCAATGTCCAAAGAGTAGTATGAGTTAACTCTCGTGTAAGCTTATGCGAATGTATAAGTGCTAAAGTTGTTAAAAATTTTAATTAGATTTGGTGTGAAATTTATGCGCATGTGTCAATGAAGCATTAGTATAATATAAACTTTTTCCAATCATCGATTTATGTGACAAGTGTGCCAATTACTTTCAGAGATCTTGCCGACGATAAAAACAAATACCAAAACCAATATTCAGCAGCGGAATTTGTTACAACAAACATATGCTATTATAATTGCTATTGGCTTGGATGAACTTCACAATTTTCGATTTGCTAATTTCATATTGATTGTTTTTGTGCCTGGACTTTCTGAAAGTTTTCTAAACACAAAACTTATGTCATGTGTATTTCCAATTTATTTTCAGCAAAGTCTGGTCAATAAAATATTTCTAAATTAATATAAGGTTTATTCTTTCTAACTCTGAATGTCGAGTAAATTTGTTTGGAAGAAGTTTTTATGTTTGGTATAGAACTTGTGCAAATTAAATAGGAGGAGGATGGCTTGATAAATTTCGGCAACTTCGTTTTATATTATATTTTCTTTATTAAATGTCAAAAAAAATGTAAAATTCAAACGTTAACAACATAAATTCTGATAGCCCTTGGCATTGAAAGAAAAAGGGTTTCAGAGTGTGATATATGGCTAGTGGAAGTAATCTCCCAATTTTATCCCACAAAGGCACATAATAGCGAAAAGATTTCCTCAGCATTTATGTAACTTATTTTAGAAATTTACCTATATTTTCGGGGAAACATTCTTCATAAGTTCTGAAGCCCTAAAAGTTATGGCCCGATCTCAGTATTTTTTAAATGCCACACCTTCAATGCAGTATTGGCTCAAAGTTTTGTTTCTTATATCTTCATTGATTCTTGGCTTCTTGGCTTATAGCACTAACTAGATTAGCTTTCAAAATAAGCTTAGGGTTTTGAAGTTTTAAAGGTGTTTGTTGGAGTCCGAAAAGTAAATGTGTTCAGTATGATTGGTTTTCATAGTTGTGGTAGTTTGCCACGATTTCTTATGAAATTTTACAAAATGTCTAAGTCAATGAGCGCCGGGTTAAAAAGTTTTCTTTTTTATCTAAATAAAATGCCTGAAAAAGTTGAAGCTGATCTGAGAATAATTGATGGTCCCAAAAGTTGGTTAAAGGTGAGCAAAAAAGATTTTGTTTTAAATTTTTGATGTTTTTCTTCTTTATACACACAATTATTTGAATTGTAAATTTGATTTATGAATTCAAGTTTAGAAAACATTAGAAGCTTTATGATTATTTGTGCAATGATGATTTTGTATGTGGGTTAAAATGCGGTTATAATCTTAAATAAATTTATCTTCATGTTCTGCAACATCATTAACAACAAATAAATTTTGAAGGATTTCCGAAGCAGTTTGATATTCTTCATTGTCCTTCCACACAGTTGGGTCTAAATCAAAGAAGTCAGTCTGAAGTTTGAAATTGATAAAAAGACTCTTTGTTTATGTATGGTATTTGGTAAAATTTATAGCAGGAGCCTTCGCTGTTAAACGGTTCACCATTTTTTGCTTGATTTGGAGTGAAACGCTTGGATCGAAAAATGCTAATTCTACTGTTTCGGGTGTCAAATACCATGATGATGATTAGAAATAATAACTACGCGAAGAATTGTAAATAAAAATATAATAATTTCATAATAAGAATAATAGTTGTAAAAAGCTGTAAATAGAATCCACAGAACACTAAACAAACTTCTTACCTGATCGTTTTAATCCTAATGTTTTCTCGTGTTTTAATTTTCGTGCTTCTTCTTCTTCTTTTCTCAATTTTGTTCTATCTTCTTTGGATGCTAACTTCATATCAATTCCCAACATTGAGCCCGGTCGCCCTATTTGTCGCTGTTTTTCCAAAAATTCCTTATCTTCCTCATTCTTCATCATCGTTAAAATATCGGCAACCGCAATATCAAACAGATCGTCTAACATATCCATGAAAACATCAAAATTTTGTTTCATTCCGGCTTTCATTTTCTCCACTCTCACTTTTGTTTTCCAATCGTCGTACAATTTAAATAGCTTTCCCGCACATTTATGAGAATCTCGAGTTGGTATACGAGCTTGTTGCCAACATATAAAAACAGTGTCAATCGTTAGTCTTGCACTTTCTTTCGAGGTTAGTTTTACAAAACGCATATTGTAAAAAAACACTTCCAAAACTTGCCTATTCGACGGTAACTTAGCTCCCACAATTTGATGTGATACATGCCCAATAAAAGCAATTTGTCGTTGTTTTTCATCGGCTTTACGTGATTTCACCGAAATTACTGACAAATCCAATGCTTTCGCTGTTTTCAAAGTAAGATAACGTCAATTTCGAATATATTATCTGTTAAACACGAAACCATATCACATAAGAAAGAGAGATATGGTGATACACGATTCTTTTACAACAAACTCGTAAATATCTTGAAAGGCTAATGACAGTATTTGGCAGCCCTGACTTTTATCTCTACGATTGTGCACGAATATTTTCGAAGATACCCGAATTTACAATGTCTTTTGACAGAAATAGAGACAGTTGATTGGAACACGATTCGCTTAAGCGATCGATCCAGGAATTGACTCCAATTTAGAAATCGCATGCCAGTCTATCCTTTAGGAAATCGATTCCAAAATCGAACAGAAATTTTTTTGGAACTCTAGTCAATGTTACCTTGGTGATGGTAAAAGTTATTAATTAAAATAATCGTTCAACTATATTTATACATAAAGCAAAATTTCTTGTGAAGAAATAACAAAAGACACAAAATAAAATGTGTCTTATCTAATTAAAATCAACTTTTGGGGCCATCAATTATTCACAGATCAACTTCAAACTTTGCAGGTGACTTTTTTCGATGCAAATGCAATTTTTTTAGGCCGGCGCTTATTGGTATCACATTATGTTACAAAAATGGCCAGGCTAATATGTAAATGACTTCCTAAAATTCTATTGCGTTTGTAACATTTAAATATTTTCGTTATTAACAAAATATTTGTATTATTCTCTTCTTTTTCACATTCCACACATTTTTTCGAGCATTTTACTTAATTCGTAATCATACGTGAATTGCATAGCAGCGTAAATTTATTTGCGCCAAAGCATTTGGTAATTATTTGGCCAGCTATAAATGTACTTACGTATGCGGCAGCCTATCGCCCGCGCCACCCGTTGTGTTAATGCCTTTATCGCACGTAGTTTAAATTTGCACTTTGCACTCGTTGAAATGCGTGCAAACCACATAACTTCGCTGCCGGGGCCGCGGTCGCCATCGCCACTGCCGTTGATGGCGAGTTGTTCGCGCTTGCGCAATAAATTACAAACTCGGTCAAATGTGTGTGAATTGCAGAGTTCCGCATAGGCGACAAACGGATAGACGACCATGCTGTGGCCTCCAGCCATAACCGCAAATAAATCATAAATTTTATTTTAATATGCACTTTTTCCCTTGCAATTATGCAACAAAATTGCCATAAAAGCAATTTAACGCACACGAAATCGTCTACATCCGAGCGATTAAAACGCTCTGCTGAAATGAAGATAAAAACATATTTTCTACGGTCGACGTGTTATTAATTTTTGAAGCAGTTTCATTGTCAAGCCAACGCATTGGTCAATGACAATTAACTGTACTTATGCACAGTAAATAACCACCAATAAAAGAACTGTCAACAGTTCAAACCCTACTCGTTATGGCTAAGTCATTGCAACTGAGTGCGTTGAGTGGGCGACTACCACTAGGAACGTTTTGGTTCATTTCCACGACTGAGTTAAATATTGAATTAAGTCGATTTTTTTTATTCTCAACGGCGCTGATTCTGCAGTATCAAATTTCGAAATGCGTTAGAGACCTTTCAACTATTAGGGGATTACTGGATTATATTACGGAACATTAAGTCTCCATCGAGTAAAAGTTCGGCCAAAAAATTAGGAAAATTTATACGCCATTCGTAAAACTATAAATTGAAATTGAAAATTTTAATTTATTTAATTTAAACCACAATTAAGGCATTCTGTGGGGATACATAATTCAGTGCGAATAATAAAATAAATATGCAATGTTCCATTATGAAGCTATTTTATATTAAAGAATATAATTATAATTACTCGTATTTGCTTGCATCTACGAAACAAATTATGCTGAAATGAAGTTCATTTAATGACAATCCGAGATATATGTATATAATTAAACTAGTTGGCGCTAAATTATCCCAAGTTAAAGCGCAGTTATATTCTGAATGGTGTATCACTTTGAAGTGTGGAAAATTTCGCATGGCAGACAAGGTTAGTAAAAAATCAAGTAATTTCCATTTTTATTTGTCTGACACAATATTATAGGAATAAGCAAAGGTAGTTGAAATAAGAAAGTGTCAGTTATCCTTTTAACTCTTCATTGTTTTAAACTGATTGGCATTCCTGTCAATATATAGAGAATAGGTTTAATGATAAGTTTGACTTCGTTGTTGGTAGCTTGACATTTTAAACATTAGGAGGTTCCCATTCATGTTACAGTACAGTCGGAAATTAATGATCCGTATAGGGAAGACTTCATGGAGTTCATTTAATATTAGATAACAAATATAAAACAGTTTAATAGATGTCGATTGGTTCTAAGCCAAGATCCGTTGTTAAAAAACATATTATTAATGTCTTTGGATAATTTTTTTATAATATTATGCCTCTCTCTCAAAGATATCCATAATGTTATAATAGTTATGTGAAATTTCTATATGGCTCTGTAAATAAAACACATATACTCTCAATCTTACTGATTTTATCCCATAAATGGAACTTTAAATATTGACTGATATAAACTTCGCTACTCTAAGATTAGTCATTTATTTATATTACATTAGTCCTTAAATTACTAATTCAGCCAACTGAGGAGATTGCAGGGGTTCACCGATAAAAAAATAGATTTTTATACTCTCTTAACCTGTTGCACAGAGTATTATAGTTTTGTTCACATAACGGTTGTTTGTGACACCAAGAAATAAAAGAGTTAGATATGGGGTTATATATATATAAACGATCAGGATGACGAGTGGAGTTGAAATCCGGATGTCTGTCCGTCCGTCCGTGCAAGCGATAACTTGAGTAAAAATTGAGACATCTTAATGAAACATGGAACACATGTTCCTTGGGACCATGAGAGGGTTGCAATGAGCAAAATCGGTCTTCTGCCACGCCCACAAAATGGCAAAAACCAAAAACACATTAAGTGTCATAACTAGGCCATAAATAAATTTATAACAGTAAAATTTGGAATAGAGGATCGCACTAGGAAAGGGCATATTTGGATGTAATTTTTTTGAGGAAGTGGGCGTGGCCCCGCCCCCAAATCGGTTATTTGTATATATCTCGCAAACCATTAAAGCTATATAAACCATACTTTCTGCTGTCGATTCTATTACGTACCACACCACACACCATGAAAATAGTTGAAATCGGATATTAACCACGCCCACCTCCCATACAAAGGTTAGGTTGAAAATTACTAAAAGTGGGTTAACTCACTAACGAAAAACGTCAGAAACACTAAATTTCACATAAGAAATGGCAGATGGAAGCTGCACTCAGATTTTTTTACAAAATGGAAAATGGGTGTGGGGTCGCCCACTTATGGGTAAAAACCATATCTCAGTAACTACTCGACCTATTTCAATGAAACTTGGTTTGTAATAGTTTCCTTACCTCCCAAAGATATGTTGTGAAAATTGTCCAAATCGCTTCACAACCACGCCTACTTCCTATATACCAGAACTTTGAAGACGATCTGAATTGTTTACTTTACAATATATAAAGTAAGCACTAGTGAAGATATCGGTGCAGAACTTTGCACAAATACTATGTTTATAGTGTGGCAGCCCCATTCTAAAAATCCGAAATCGGACCATAGGTTTTCAAGGCCCCATATATCGAACATGAGGACCTCGGTGTCTAACCTAATATTAGGGTTTTCAACTTTCAATGGACTTTATATAATACATATGACGAATATGTGGGACATATTAAGTATTTTATAATATTAATAAAGTTAAATAAATAAATTACGAGAGTATAAAATGTTCGGTTACACCCGAACTTAGCCCTTCTTTACTTGTTTATTTTATTATTAAATTCAAAAATATTGTCAATACAATACAGACAATATTGTTCTAAAATTTCAATTTCTTTTTATTGAAACGTAGTTAGATTTATTTTTACATTTCATATGATTGCAACTAGTGAAACAAAACAAAATTGTACTAACAAGCAATATTTTTCTAATTTTAAAAGATAAATACAATATAAACGTTTTTTCAGAAACTAAATATTACGTATAATACTTTTTATTTTCGTATAAGTTCGTAGAATGTTATTCACTTTAGTGTACACTTACTATTTCCAATCTCTCCTAGTCGTGGGGCTTCTGCGTTACGTGATTTTACAACCTCGCTGAATGTTTCAATGCCGTTTCGTGAATAACTTCCCGGACCATTTTTATATGAAGATCACGGTGTAGATCTGAATTATGTATATACCACGGGGCATTCACAAATTTATTTTGGAACCTTTGTATCGCTTGAATGTATATCGGCGCAGCGCATCCCCACAGTTCAAATAGGTTTCAACGTTTGATTATACGAGGGCTGCTACATATATTTCTGGCCTAATAATGAAAATAGGAATATTTACCAACGAAAATGGTGTTATTGTTTTTCAAAATATTCTCCATCAAGATTTATACACTTTTGCATGTGCTCAAACCAATTTTCGAAGCACCTTTTTGAGCCTTTTTTTGAGCGATTGTCAAATTGTGCGGGATCCAACGAGAACAAACCTTTTTTACGGCCAGGTGTTCACGCAAAATCGAATGTATGCTTGTGGGAGAAAGGCATAGGCATGCCTTGCTATTTGTGTTTTGCTATTTTTTACATTTTTCTCTTTTTATTACTTATGAGATCCAAAATATCTGCAGGGTATTTAGTAGTAGTAGTTTAGTCAAGCATATCTTTAAAATACTCCCAATCCGTATGTTTATTAAAGAGATATGGTGGTAGCTCGATTTCTTTTAGATGGTCATTTAGAATTAAATACACTGGTGAGTGGTTCGAATTTAAGTTCAAGCCATTGTCTACGGTATACCTAATATTTCAATTTGATTTTAAAATAGTTTCTCAAAAATGTGTTTTCAAAGTCGGTTGACAAGATTTCTCGAGAACTACTCTTTTCGATTAATTAAACCCTCATGATAAAAATGTTTAGAAAGGTCTTCAAGATACAATTTACAATAATTTTTTCTTCTTATGAATTCTAATTTAACTAATTTTTTTTTGTTACTTTCACTTCAGATGGTGACTAGCAGTTCACTGTCAATGCGTAGAGCTTGCCGAAAATGATATCAAAATTTCAGATCTTTTAATCTTTTTTTTTAGAAATTTCAGTAATCCATCATTAATTGAGTTAGTACAAAATGAAAATAGGCCCGAATTTATACCGGACTAAACCACTTACTTTAAAACTCTTATAACAAAATAAAATATAAATCTATATCTGTATAGATATATAAAAATAAATAAATTTATTATTTCAATTTATATGTAGCGAAGCACGTACCGGGCCGCTAACAATATATAAATAATTAAAATAATATTAATACATACACATACATAGTACGCTACTCATCACAACAACACTGCAAACAATTTAATTGCCTTCGTATATATTAATACAACTCAGGAACCATGCAATGAACGAGAACAATTCAATCATATTTGCAGCGAAACGCAAAATATGCGTATTCTAATTACATTATTACGACACAATCACCGCACTATTTCTTATTATGGGTAAACACACGCCCACTTGCAAGCATGCGCGCACTCCCACACACGCTCACACATTTTGATGTCAGCAAAGCATGTGACGCACACAATTAAACACACATTTCACAATGGACTTATCTAATTAAAATGACACTCTCCATTTCAATGCAATTCATAGAGAATGAAAATGAAAATAAAAATGCTAAAATGAAATATCAACTGAATGCTAACAAAATGCAAGAATGCGAGCGCGGGCGGAAATGCTATAACGTCGTGTACATACACACATAACGGCAGTGTGTGTTGAATGGGAAAAAATATGAAATAATAAGTGAAAAGCAGAGCGCCACATTATTCACGCTTTAACTCATGCGCGCGGTCGTGTGTCGATTGTATGTGTGCGGCTGCGTGTGCGACTGTTTGTTTGCACCGCTAGTTGCTCGTTGCAGGGGTGTATTTGTGTGTGTTTAGACAAGTGTTTGTTTGTTGAATCGTCGTTAAGCTCAACTACGTGCGGTTGTATGAATTTCCGCAACTAATTGAAACCTTGTGCCATAAACTCTGCGCAAATACACACGCACGCACATCAGCGCCGTTGGAGCCACGGCACGCTAAGCTCAGGCGCTCATGCAGCTTTTGCTGCGCTATGCTATAGGCGACAAAAAAATAATACCACGCACAAATTGACAAACGTACAGAAGACATTCATGCTTAATTGTAGGCCCGGGCATGCTTAGTCTGTCTAATGTCGTGTTGACTAGTTAGTGGTGGGCGGCAAGCGGGCGCGTGTGGCTCAGGGGTTAGGTTTACAAAAGCGCAACTGTTGCGGCGGCGTGCTAACGAGCTTGCTCAACACGACTCGGTAGTGGCTTGTGCGTGTCAAAATGTTAGAAAAATGCACTAAAACTATTGTATACACTTACATACATACATGCAAACATGTAAAGAAACTATAACGACTAAAGAAAATCTTTCTTAGGAGAAAAAGTGAAACCAACTTCCATTGGCTTGAAATATAATATAAAATATTTCAATTTTATCCACATATAAATTAAATATCTTTAGGTATGTTGCTCGAGTATGGGCCTTAGTCACTAGAGCTTAATAGTGACGGAAATTTGAATTAATTCTAGATATATGGATTCTTAATAATTATATTATTTATAGAATAATATTATTTTTATGAAAAATTTGCGATCCCTTGACTCCAAGTACAAAACTCCATCAAGTTTTATAATCAGGTTGCTATTCTTATGCGGAACTATCAACCCTTTAACGGCTACGGAAATCAAACTAGAGATGAAAACTGAGGTTGATTCGTAATTCTTTTATTCAGTCATCTGTACTCAAATCTTTTCTTTCTCGAATATAAACAAGAAATTGCTTCAAAATGTTAGGTTAGATGCTACGGGCGATCTCTAAGATGAGAATCACAACCATTTCCACAACAGTAGCAGCTATAAAATTGGAATGCACTCAAAGTTTTATGTGATTAGACAGTATTTCTCAAAAGTATTTGGACAGTGTCAGAAAATTTCTGAAGTTAGATCTCAAATATCAATAAAACTCCCTGAATCTGTCACAAATTGCCTTAGACGATTTATTACGATTGCAGCTAGTTACCTTAATTATTAATTAATATATATTTGTAAGATTTACGAAATTTCAACTATTTGAGAAGAAGTTGTAAGAAAGAAGGAAGTACCAGTTTTGTCGTCTTCTTTGAAAAATCCTCGGCCACCGTCTTTCATTAAAGACCGTTGAAAATCCTCATAACTTGGCAAAAATTTCCTCGGCTCAGGAAGAATACTGCGACTATATAAAAGACGGCATTGACCCTCACAGGCCCAAATAACATGCAGCTAAATTATCTAGAAGTAAAAGGAAAAAAAAACGGCGCCCCGACTTCTTACTTACATAACTGTTTCATTTTAAACAGCAAATAGTTGGACTAGTTCTTCATTATAGCTTTTTTACACAGGAGCTAATTGATCAATTAACCGTCCTCTGCTCGATTAAAATGCTTATTAAGATCGATTTACCATACAAAATAAAAATCCACATTACTTTTTAATTGAATTTTAATCGACTGGAAAATTAAATGCAATTCTGCGACGAAGATTGGTTGAATTGTTTGATAAAAAAAGCTACGGTAAAGGCAAAAAATGGTTTCTCAAAAAAATTTTTTTTGATTGATTAATTAATTTGGCTGTCTAAAGGTGATCTCGAACGCGCGCTAAGTATGCCCAGATTAGTATTGCAGCTCTGTCGTCAATTCTCACTTATTGAAAGAAGGAAGCTCTCCGAACCCTATACTTGAAAAAAAAGAAATAAAAATCAAATTTGGTCGGTACGAAAAGAAATCAAAGGTTTAAAGAATTTACATTTTCAAAGCAAATGTAAAGCTGTCAGATTACACTTTAGATATCTTAAGCTTGACTTTTATCAGATTACTGTGTTTAACTGAATGAGGTTCACCTCTTGAGGATACGACTATTTATTGATTTTACTCTCTTAAAAAATAAAAATTATTTTCAGTCATTAGTAACCTCAACGATTTTATATCGAAGTACCCCATGCACGTATATGTAAATAATCGACCAGTTCGCTGCATTAACTAACCTGGCGCTAGTCACGCAATTGAACGCAAAAATATGTTTTCTACTTCTTCAACTGCTGTTTCCATTTGTATTTCTATTTAAATAACCACACAGTGTGAAATTGAAAGGATTTCCTTTTTAATCAAGTGCATAGAATTAAGAGTGACGAGTCTATTCTTTTTATACCATTCGCTATTTTTAGCGTTGCCAGCAGACACGTTGGCTCACTAGCAAAGCCAAAGGGCATACGCACGCAGTCACACATGAACGCAAATGAACAACAACTACAAATGCTTGGGAATGTAGTGCAGGCAAGCCAGTTAGTTCCAACTATCTTCGTTGTTTTCACCTCGTATATAGATACACACACACATGTGCATATATTAGTATACGCCAACTTGGAAATAAAGCATGTTCCATTTTCACCTGCGTTCGGCGTTCCACCTGTAGGTGCACGGAGTTCGTGCTCGTGTTTTGTCGCCGGGCAATTGCATGCATGTGCCACAACCGTTTGTGCCTAATCAGGCAAACGAGCGGAAATGCAGGCAAACGTGTCGAGCATGCAAAATGCATTGCCCACTCCAATATGGACCCACCATTGCGCATACACATACACACACATACCGTTTAAGACTATGTAAAAAGGCTTTAAAAATGCAAGCAAAACAAATGGTGAAAGTGGAAATGTGTGACAATTTCATCCTGTGCGACACCTAGAAACTCGCCTAGGGGCCTGCTTAGAAACTACAAATGGAGGTGTCACGCCCGCAAGCGAAAGTGGACATACCGTTACGGAAAAGTTATATTTTTATCGCATATTTTGTCAAATACAAATATTCCGTTGTACATGTGTACATAAGCAAATCATAAAGCATTATGTTAGAGAGTTTTACATTTGCTTTCTTTCAATGTTCTTGCAACATGTTGCACATAATATAATATGTAGTATTATATATTATTTATTTAATTTAATTTACTGTTGAAAGCTCTCACAGATAAGAAATAAAATATTATAGAGACCTCAAATCGTATGTTGCAATATATACTTGTTATAGTATATAGAACGAAATACATGTCTGAAGAACATAATCTTAAATTTTTGTCCTCACTTAAGTCTATGTTGAACATAACGTCTCCAAAAGATCATAGCGCACTCGAGGTAAAAGCGAGGTAAAACTCCAAATGAGTTGCAATTTGAGAGTTTTGTATCAAATACGATTGAACGAGCTTTACAATGTATGCCTATTTATGAAACACATTTAAGATATGTCGACAACATTTTGACGTCATAAACATGTCATATGAGAAAGCTTTTTGTAATATGTATCTAAGATTGATTAGGTGCTTTATAAAAAGTGTTACAGTGATCGGATTTAGTACAAATATGCGCCGTTTCGTTCGATAATATGTTTCCATCTAGACGGCAACTTCATAATACCCCCTTGTAGAAGCCCCCTCCTCCAGTAACAGCTGGTAATCACATGGCGTGATAAAACCTCCCATCCGAGCTCCTGTAGCTTCTGATGAGTCATCAACGAAGTGTGTGGTCTGGCGTTGTCCTGGTGGAACACCACACCCTCGCCTGCTTTAAGCGGTCCAGTTTTTCGCAGTAGATGGTAGAATGAAGCGTCTGGCCATATGGGAGCAGCTCATAGAGGATGATTTCCTTCCAATCCCACCAAACACATAGCAAAACCGCAATGGCCGTCAATCCCGGCTTGGCCAAACAACAACCTTTTTGTGTATCCAGTCTTCTGCAGATGGTCTAAAATGGTTTGGTGACTAACTCCCATTTCGTGGGCGATGTCACCATATGCCACAAGCCGGTCTAACTCGATGTTTTCCATGATTTAGTCGGTATTCGTCGTCACAGGTCTTCCGCCGGCTGACTTATCCATGGTATCGTTTTCACCCGCTCTGAATCGTCGAAACCATTCCTCCGCAGTTCGAAGTGATAGAGTAACATCCTCCAAAACACCATTAATATCACGGAACGTTTATCTAGCGGTTTTGCTTGTAACGAAAGAAAACTATTAAATAGTGCGAATTTCGGCGTTCGTGAACTCCATGCTTACACGTCTATAACTGTTGAATGCAATATCCAAATTAATCATGCATAGCGTCGTTTTGCAGGTTATGAGACCTTTCAAAGATGTATAGTATTGCCAGATACGAGCTCTGTAGCGCTTTATACATAGCCCCGAAATTCAAATTACAAAAAGGTGGAAGGGAGATATTTGTCAACCTAATATGTATATGTATATACAGTGTCGGATAAAACTCATTGGACTAAATCGAGTCTCAGACATATTCTGTCATAACTTTTTAAATGGATGCATTAGAAGAATAATTTTTTTTGCAAAAGAGAGATCGCATGTTCTATATTATTATTTCAACTTTTATGTACAATTTATAACTTATAACAGAAGGGAAAAAAGTAAAAAAATTCTCGCGACATAACTCATTGGACTTTTGCTGAATATGAAAATAAATTCGTTTTAAATTAATATTTTATTGGGTAGCCATTATTTTTAATGATTGCAGCACATATTTTAGGCATAGATGAAATTAAATTAATAATATATGTATAATTTATTCCATTCCAGGCTTGTTTCAGGGCATCAAATAGCTTGTTTTTATTACCGTGGACCTGTTTCCTATTAATCTGCCCGTTGTCAATTTCCCATAAGTTTTCAATCGGGTTTATATCAGGAGACTGGGCGGGCCATCTCATAACACAAACTTGTTCTTCCAAAAGCCAATCCTTCACAACTTTTGACGTGTGTTTGGGGTCATTATCATGTTGGAACTGCCAATCAGGCGGCATTTTTTGGATAGCGTGCGGTAACATTTGGGTTTGCAGTATATTTTTATATTGAAACCTATCCATGTTCCCTTCTATTTTGAAAATAGGTCCTACTCCTCGCCAGAGAAGCATCCCCACACCATTATGTTACCCCCACCATGCCTTACGGTACCCTGCAAGTATCGACGATCTAGACGCTTTCCTGTTGGTCTTCGTACACGTGTCATTCCATACTTTGAGAACCATCTAACTTTGGTTGGAATCCGTGGCGAAGAGGATACGCAATTTGGACAACTAAATACAAATCCTTTGTGATTATTAAAGGGTTATACTACTATGAACCAAAGCCTTCTTGTCTTGAAATCATTACAAATTTGCACAACAACTAATCTATATTTTAGCTAGTTCGTCTGGGTGACTTTTTAAGCAGCTTTCAAGGGGAAATGAATGGGGAAGTGAAGAGCAAGGCTAGTACGTCGTTAATCTGCAAGTATTACATAGAGCGTAGTAAAGTGTGTTAAGGACCATTTTATTTAATATATACAGTATTTTTGGCAGACAATCAAAACAGCAAGTCATGTTTATTAAGGGGTTACATGGGTTTCGAGGTTTTAAAAATCGATTTTTTGTTTTTGGCTTATTAATTTATACAACATCTTAAGAATATTATACTAAATTTTCAAATCAATCCCAATAATAGTTGCGGAGATGCAGCCTTTGGAAGGTGTGCGCTCCATTATTGTTACTCAAAACTTTAAACGCGTTTTTCTCGGAACCGTGTTTTCAAAGTCGGTTGTCAAATTTTCTCTAATCTTTACTCCTCGTTCTTGACCGAAAGATTTTATTTTTTTTTTCATTTACAACTATTTAAAAAAAAAAAACAAAATGTCAAGAAAATTTGACCGAAGTTTTTATTTTTTTAGAAAAATGTCTGCCAAAATTCCAATTTTTACTTTTTATTGTCTTTTATTCGTTCAAGCATGAGTTTATGGTCTTAGCTAAAACACGTCATTTTGGATGATCCTGTCAGGAGTTATGCTGACAACGCGGACGCATCTTTTTCGCAAGGGATCACCAGAAAATGACGTCACAATTGAGGAGTTTTCATTAATTTTTTAGAAAATTTTAGAAATTATTCTTTAAAAATGTATCTATAAATTTGAATTCAATAAATAATTTTTACATAAAAAAATATTGAAAATATGCCTTTTTTACTCGACAAAGCCCATGTAATCCCTTGAAGAACCCAAGTGTATCCAACGTCTGACTGTGTCTTTGAAATTCGCAATGGTATTCAGCAATCATTGCAAGTGATTAATGCAGGTCAGGTAGCCCTAATGAAGTGAATATCATGAAAGTACCTATACTCTCGAAAAATGTTTCAAAGTGGTTGCGAACTAAAAAATATTATTGAACGACCTGTGCGAGACCTGTTTAAAAAATATTTTTAGATTATTCACCTAACCATTGAAATGGTATCTCTAATTTACTAGCTTCACATATTATAATTTCTTCTAAATTTCTTCTCCACCTTTCATTTCAAATTCCTAAGTGTTTTAGTTTTCGACGAAGCATTGCATTTGCACAAGCATGAAGCCATTGCTTTTTGCGATCGTTGCAAAATTTCATGATGAGAGGATATTTAGTAAATATTTTGCGCGAAACAGTTGAGCAAGTAAGTACGCAACACAGCAACACACGCGCATGCAAAAAAGCGCTTAGTAGAAGGCTTACGCTTAAATCCTTCTAACATGCATATGCAAGTATGTGAGTATTTTGCTATTGCTGCTGCTGCTGTTGCTGTTGCTGTTGTGTATATTAAGTTGTATGTCTACAAGTGGAAGTGTATTTATGTGAAAAGTAAGCACTTTCGGTTGTGTCAGTGTGTACATCAGCAAGCTAAAGCGAGAGTATATACGAGTGCTTGTGTATGGCATGGTATGTCTTGCATAATAATTTATTCATTATGCATAAAATTTATGTTAAAAGTTTCTTGCCTCAAGTGAAAGAAAATAGCAGCAACAACAACAACAACAGCAACAGAAAATATGACGATAATGAAACGCAAAAGCAACACTTAGGCATCGAAATCTACACCAGTGAAAGCAACAGCTCAGCTCCGTCACCATCACTATCATCAACCAGCCACCGACAACCGATGAGCGTTCACTGCTGCTGCTGCTCAGCAACAACTACAACAACTACCAGCAAACAAAGTTTGCACTGGCTTCTGTTGATGGCGGTATGCCGGTGCTGGAATTTCAAATTTGTGTGTTCGTTTGCTTGTCTGTTTATTTTTGTGGTAGTTGTAATGTGGGCCAAATAATATTTTGTACAGCTCGCTTGCGTTTCATACCTAACATACTCGTATAATATAGAACGACGGTGACTGCGTATACTACCTGCCGGTTAACCTGCCATAGCAATGTTGGCTAAAGTATTTAAAAGTGTGTTTTTGTGTGCGGTTATTTGTGCTGAAGAATGCTTACAAGTATTTTGTGCCAGTGCCAGGGTGTTTGAGATTGTTTGGTTGTATAACCGCTGGCTGGTATGCGAGTTTGGTTTTGCATTTGTTTATGTGCGGCATGAGTTTATGAATGTGAATGCAAGCGCACAGCGAAGCATGCGTTCGAGCGTTCGCAAGCATTCATTCGTGTGTGTGTGTTTGTGTGCATTTCTTCTATTTTGCATTCATTAGTTGTGCATATGCGATAGTTTGTAATATAATTTAGCTTTGAGCTCTTTGAAAGTGGTGTTACTCATACGCCATGTACATATGCTCAAAGAAGTCTTTATAAGTCACTAAGATAGTCAGGCTGAAAATCAGAAAATATTAGCCAGCATATATTACTGCGTACACACAAATGTGATTCTTTGAATGCCTACTTCAGCTTTCTTGAGCCTGCGAAATCTGCTCCAACAAATAAACGAGCCAACGGTGATGCTGATGAGTCATCGAAGCGCTCAGCCGAACAGCAGAGGGGATCAGCAGAAGAAGAAAAAACAAACAAGTGCACAACAACAAATCTGCAAACCAACAAGCAGGTACCAGCAAATTTTACACCGAAGGAAAACACAAAGCGAGGTGAGCATGTACTACAAAGAAAAGGACCATCTGTCCAGATTGGAATTGACCGCTACGTCAACATAATTACAGGGGCTGCCCTGTACATAAAGACTTTAAATCAAAATTGTCACTCGGAATTCAAGCTCGTCGTAACCAAATGATGAATAACCCTCGTAATGAAAATGTAGAAATAGCAGACCAGATTTCGAAACCTGGTAGTTCTGAGAATATCCTTGTCCAGGGAAGCTATGCAAATGTGGTAAAAGGCAACACTGTGCAATTGCAACAACAGCAAAGTCCACCAAATGGAGGTATTGATAATATGATTCTAAATCTTACTCAATGTATGACACAATTTATGTCTACCATGCAAAATATGATCCAAGATTTGATCAAATCTTAAAACCAAATGTTACAAACCTTATTATCTAAAAAACGAGTATGCTAAATATTTGCATATGGAATGCCAACGGTGTAAACCATCACAAACTGGAGTTAATACGATTTCTGACTGAAAAAAGCATAGATGTAATGCTACTGTCAGAAACTCATTTAACAAATAAAAACAATTTCCGGGATATAGACTTTATGTTACAAATCATCCAGATGGAAAGGCGCACGGTGGAACAGCAGTATTGGTTAGAAATCGCTAAACCACCATGCTTTAGAACCGCATGCTACAGCGCAGTTACAAGCTACAACATTATCATTGAAAAATCAAGGTTCTGAACTCAATCTGACGGCTATATACTGTCCATCTCGTTTTAAAATTACAGACTGCGAATCTAAAGATTTTTTTGAAATGTTAGGTCCAAGATTGCTAGCAGGTGGTGATTACAATGCAAAACACATGTACTGGGGCTCACGTCTTATTAATCCGAAAGGACGACAGCTGTACTACACTATTATAAATAAGCACAATAACCTTGATATAATATCTCCTGGTAAGCCGACATACTGGCCCAGTGATAGAAACAAAATACCAGACTTAATAGATTTTGCTGTAGTCAAAAATATAGATAGATCGCTAATAAAAGTAGATACATGTATTGACTTATGTTCTGATCATTCTCCTGTACTAATAAAGTTATGCGAACAGCCCATGATATTTGAGATAAAAGTATCTCTAACATCTTTTAAAACTAACTGGTTGAAATATAGAAAATATATCAGTAGCCACATTAATATCGATTGAAAAATAAGTACAGGAAGAGATATTGATGAAAGCATAATGGAATTCAATGATGTAATAACTAATGCAGCTGTCTTGGCAACACCTAAAAGAAACGTTAAGGTTTTTAGAAACATGTCTAATATTGAAATAAAAAAGCTTGTAAATGAGAAAAGGCAAGCCAGACGTGAATGGCAGTTAAGTCGTTCCCCTTCAACTCTGCGTCAATTGAAATCGGCTGTACGTAAGTTAAAACAAGTAAGGAAAGGCTAAGTTCGGGTGTAACCGAACACTAATTGGGCGCGTAGTAATAAGGAAAAGGCAAATTGCTTTGCAAATCACCTAGAAAAGGTATTTCAACCAATTTTAAGTTGCCAACTTTGCACAATATCGCAAACGAGTCAAGCGTGTCTAATGGACGTCTGCTTATGAAATTACCAAGATCCTAAAAGAGCTAAATCTGAAAAAGTCTTCAGGACACGATAGTATTACTCCAAAAATGTTAATTGAGTTGCCAAATATTGCTATATCAGTGCTCTCTTTGCTCTTTAATGCAATTCTTGGTTTCGGGTACTATCCAATTTCGTGGAAAAAGTCGCAGATCATCATGATAGATAAACCTGGAAAAGACTTAACACAACCGTCTTCCTACAGACCAATAAGTCTCTTACCCTGTCTTTCCAAAATATTCGAAAAAGTTTTACTATCAAAAATGTCTCCTTTCCTCCACGAAAATAAGATAATACCAACCCACCAATTCGGGTTTCGTGCTAAACATGGCACAGTAGAGCAAGTGAATATAACTAATTACAAACGAAATCAGGAAAGCATTCGAGCACAGAGAGTACTGTTCAGCTATTTTTCCCGATGTAGCTCAGGCGTTCGATAAGGTCTGGCATGAAGGCTTTTTATGTAAAATCAAAAACGTTTTACCTTACGAATTGCATAAAACATTGGAGTCATATTTAAGAAATAGGAATGTTACAATTAAAGTAGCAGATTTCATATCAGAAGAACGAGCAATAAGGGCCGATGTACCTCAGGGCAGTGTATTAGGCCCTACTCTGTACATAATATATACGGCAGACATTCCAAAAGCTAATAACGTAATGACATCAACTTTGGCGGATGACACAGCCCTAATAAGCCGTAACAAATGCCCCATAAGAGCATCAAGAGTATTAGAGGAGCACTTAACTTGCGTCGAAGAATGGCTAGCTGACTGGCGTATAAATATTAATGAGCAAAAATGCAAGCATGTTACATTCTCGCTAAGATCGGAAACATGCCGGACATGCCCCAAGCGAATGAAGTAACTTATCTTGGGATTCACTTCGATCGAAGGCTCACGTGGCGGAAACATATAGCGAGTAAAATAACATGCATGAAGTTAAGAGCAGCCAATTTAAATTGGCTTTTAGATCTTGATCTTGATATTCCTATGGTAAAGAAGGAGATAGAGGACAGTAGAAAGAAATATATTTCTACACTTCGTGAACATCCAAACCCTTTGGCTAATGATTTGGTACATTCCTGGAATCAAACACGTTTAAAAAGGAGAGATCTACCAGCCTATTAGAAAGCACCGTTCTACCAAAACAGCTCAACCACATTCCTGAGCTTTTTTAGTTGTAAATAGATTTAAGATTTTATTACTTATTGTTAGGCTTTAAACAACGCAGATTCTATAAATAAAGAAATAAGTATAAAAAAACAACATGTTAAACTCAACGCCGAAGGGTATATTTTAACCGAATATATGGGTAAATCTCTCAGATAATTTAATGCGATTCAGGGGAAATTGTTTTCTTCTAATAGTGTGTCTCTTGCAAAAAATTATTAAAATCGGGTCATAACATCTCTTAGCTCCCATATACCTAATTATAGGTTTTTCAAAAATAATATGTTCTAGCTCCCATATACCTAATTATAGGTTTTTTAATAATACGGTAGGCTTTATTCCGCATATATGTATTGGTTAATATGTCAGATTTCTTAGCAACATTAAGTGAGCGAATAGTCTAGTGATGGGCGAAGTAGTGATTTTTCAGTATCGGTGAAAAGAGTGACGGCGAGTTTTAAATCACAGTGATTTTTTATATGGACCAGCGATCACTTTACTTGGTAATATGAATAGTATAATATTTAGTTTTGTATGTTTATTTAGAATAAAAATACTTAATCTATACTAATATTATAAAGAGGAAATGTTTGTTTTTTGTTTGTTTGTCTCGAATAGGCTCCGAACTACTAATGCGATTTGAAAAATTCTTTCACCGTTGGAAAGCTATACTATCCCTGAGTGACATAGGCTATATTTAGTTAAAAAAAAAAAAAAATAGGGATCCTTACCAAAAATCCGATAATGTAAAAAAAATACTTCGAAACCTTTATATAACTTTTTGAATTATTAGATTCTGACATACTGTACATACTGTATATTTATTTACATTCAATAAGGAGACTAATTTTTTTAGTCACCTCCATATTTAACAAATTTTTCTTTCGTTGGAAAATATATATTCTTAATTAAAACTCATTTCATATATTCACAAATGAATACACGTCCATGCATTCCCCCCGGAGTTTAGTTTGTCATTGCATACATTTCTAAGCAAACACATATCAACGGTGCTAATGGTATTATATTTTGATCGGAGCAACTGTCATCGTTGTTTCTAAAAGTTTCCAAACTTCCTTTCATCTATCCATTTTATAACATTCACGCTTGACTTAAACATAATGCATGCATGAAGATATATTGTATGCTAACTGGTCGTGCCACTGCTAGCGCCAACAATATCTAGCGCTAAATACATATATTATATACATATGTGTTTTATATATGGATATGCTTGCGCATAGTCACATACGAGTACCCGCCGAAAAAGAGCAATCAACTCTGCTGTATAGAGTAGAGTGCAAGTTGTACTGCTTTATCCTTGCGCTGTGCCACCAAGACAATATCCAGCCAACTATTCTAAATGGCAGCAGGCGTAAATGCACAAAAAGCGCAGCGAATTGTTGCGAAACAGGAAAAGGAATGAGGCGCCGTTGGCGTGAGTTGTTGTGACTTGTGATAGTTTTGACTGATAAACTTGTTTCATACGTAGACAGGTTCTAAAATTAGTTTTTGTTTTTAGACGGTGCAACGCGCTGGGCGCAAACACGACTCATTGCAGCAAATGAACACACAAACACACGCGCGTAAAGAACACCTATTCAGCAAAAAGTCTAGGAAATCACCCGCTTAGTTAGAGAAATGCACTAACTAACAACCGAACATTTGCACGAATGCAAATATACGTACTGCTCTACAAAGACTACGGTTATTGTTTGTTGTTACGGCCTTGTTGTTTATAAATTGTAAACGCTGCTAGTTTTTACACTGACTAATACATACATATGTACATACATTTGTGCAATCGTTCATATAGCGCGTACCCTGCAAGTAAGTGCGCTGGTTCTCCTTTTGGCAGTTTGGCGCCAATTGATAATACCAAGCGAATCCAGGTCCTTCTCCATCTGGTCTTTCCATCGGAGTGGAGGATTCCCTCTTCCTCGGCTTCCACCAGCGGGTACTGCATCGAACACTTTCATAGCTAGAGCACTTTCGTCCATTCGAACAACATGACCTAGCCAGCGTACCCGCTGTGTTTTTATTTGCTGAACTGTGTCTATGTCGTCGAATAACACATACAGCTCATCATTCCATCGTCTGCGGTATCTGCGGACCGTAAATCTTCCGCAAAAGATTTCTCTCGAAAACTCTTAGTGCCGTCTCATCGGATGTTTACATCGTCCCCGCTTCTGCACCATGAAAAGTAGGACGGGAATGATGAGGGACTCAACAACTAGATCACCTCTGGGGATCCTACATGAGTGTGCTCCGGTCTAGAAATCTTCAGTCAGTCGCCGGATCTTTCCGTAGAATTTTAGAGCATTACCCTGTCGGCCAGTTTGTCAAGCTCTTCATACGCACGCATTTCGGCCTCTCTCTTTTTTGGTGTGCAAATGCGTCTCGCTTCCCTTTTCTGCTTCCGGTATCTATCCCATCCCGCACGTGTTGCGGTCGATCGCAACATTGCGAGGTAGGCAGTTTGTTTTCTCTTAACTGCGAGACGACAATCCGTATCATACCAGCTGTTTTTTTTTTTGAGATTTCCGAAAGTCGGCGAATCGATTTTTGTTTTTAAGAACGACTTTCAAACATATGTATCTTCAACCAGTTTCAGTTTTCTAAGAGTCACTTCCAATTGTTTCAAAACTGGGTACCAGAGAGTACAACACGATAAAAGTACACGATCTCGCATTGACAGACCTCTGACTGAAAGTGGTAACTGAGACAGTGGGCATCTCATTCTCGAGAAATCTGTCGCGTTATGGGTTCCACTTCGGATCACTACGAACAATAGCACAACCGTGAAAACACTTTAAAGCAGTATTTGAGCTGTTCAAGAGCAAGCAAAGGGTTTCTGATTCGTTTTGTGATCGTATCTTGGCTCCACTAGTATACAATTTCAGAGCAAAGGGGATTTAATTTGGCGATCTTACTAGGAAGAACGGAAAGACTGTGCAATTGAGCGGAGAAGTGATGGTCACTGTTCCAGGATTCACAAGATGAGAACTCGAAGAAACGTTTGTTTTCAAACTGGAAAAAATACTCGCCTGCCAGAAATTACAGTCGAATGATAACTTAACATTCCAGAGATCCTCAAAATTTAGTTTTCATGTAAATTAAAATCTTGGAACGTATCTGGGAAAGTATATTTTACAAAACGAATAATGTGATTAGAAATAAAAACATTTCTGAAATTATGTTTTTGTATTGTAAACTAAGCACTTTTGAACCACACACGAATTTCAGCTCACATTGTTATGAGATATTGAGAGTGCTAGTGTTCCATACTTGAGACCTTTTAATAGATTATCTAAGGCAAAGATGATCTTACCTAGGTCAGTGTCCGACTAAATTTCCGAACTTTCTGAACAAATAAGAGCCTCAAAGAACCATACATGAACTTCAAAGAAGTAACCTTTGGTTTAAAGCAAACTGTCACAAACTGGCAACAGTTTGATGAAATTTCTGCAATTTAAACCACAAAGTTGCCTTCCACCTTGTCATTTTCTCACAGGGTTCAGTTGTTGTCTTACTATTATTGTTGTAGTTGTCATAGATTTTTCCGCCCAGCTAGGCGGTGCACATTTTCATTCCGGTTCGTTTTGCATACAAAATTTCATGCAGAAATGCGCTTTTATGTGTGTGTTAAATATGTATGAATTTGTTATGTTTGTTGATCGTATTAGCAAGAGTCAATGTATCTTGTAATTTCAGCTATTTTGTACAAAATGTGTGTTATCGCCAACTGACTTAGGGTTTAAGTTGAAAGTGAGCGAATAGTTGCGCCAGAAAATGAGCTACATTATGCTACAAATGTCCCTAGTATAAACATATCTCCACATATATACTCAACAGGAATTTGCCATAGTGAAAATTCTAATGACCTGCTTAGAAAGTAATACACATAAGTTTTACAAATATCGTAAATGAAAGTACGAAGGGTTTTAAGGCAGAAAATATTAACTAAATTATGTATTTACTGATACAAATATGAAAAAATTCGATGCGTTTTCTGTTGAATATGTTAAAGGTACGTCTTCACATAGTCATAATTCATATGTACTATTTAAGTGATATTGCAACCGAAAAATTCTGATGTAATAATGACAGTTACAATTTGCACCTTTCATATAAACAAAGCAGGCAAAATGGCTAAATGAGAGGTATTTTAGACAATAAAGGAAGGAATGTGTAGTGGAAGGAATCAACATCAAATAATGTCAAGCAAATTATTTTCACTTAATTTTACTACTATCTTCCTGACCTCTGACTAATATGTACAGTATAATCTATCGATTTTATCTACTATCGTATTCAACCCCGTCTAACCAATAATAACATTTTCACCAAATTGTATCAATATATTTCAATTACTAAGCGCTTTAAACGATTGAAGGCAACTGTCCCATTATATTTTAAAAATAAAGATTCAAGATGACCCGATTTACAGAAGGTTTCAAGACCGGGGCATCCTCATATAGAGACCAATCTGGTAACCGATGTCCAGGGCATACTGGGATTATGGAGGGAACACTTCTCCGACCTGCTGAATGGCAATGAAAATACAACACCAGGAGATTGTGAACCCGATCCCCAATCGATGACGATGGAATAGATGTTCCATTACCCGACCATGAAGAAATTTGAATAGCAATTACCAGCTTGAAGAACAACAAAGCGGCGAGGGCCGATGAATTACCGGCCGAGCTATTCAAATACGGCTATTCAAATAACGCGGCGAAGAACTGTTAAGGTGCATGTATCAGCTTTCTTTGTAGAATATGGTCGGAAGAAAGTATGCCTTACGATTGGAATCTCAGTGTGCTCTGCCCAATTCATAAAAAGGGAGACCTCACAATCTGCGCCAATTACCGTGGTATAGGTCTCCTCAACATTGCATATAAGGTCCTGCCGAGTGTATTGTGTGAAAGACAAAACCCCGCCGTCGAACGAACTTATTAAACCTTATCAGTGAGGTTTTAGATCTGGAAAATCCACATTGGACCAGATATTCACCGCGCGCCAAATCTTGTTGAAGACCCGTGAAAAGAGGATCGACACACACCATCTTTTTGTCGATTTTAAAGTTGCTTTCGACAGCACGATGTCTGAATTTGGTATCCCCGCAAAACTAACTAACTGTGTAAGCTGACATTGAACAACACCAAAAGCTCCTCTCCGAGACGTTCGATACCAAACGAGGTTTCAGACTCACTGTGACTCACTGTCGTGTGATTTCTTTAACCTGATACTGGAGAAAATAATACGAGCTGCAGAGCTAAATAGAGAAGGTACAATCTTCTATAAGAGTGTACAGCTGCTGGCGTACGCCGATGATCCCGATATCATTGGAAACAAATCCCGCGCCGTTAGTTCTGCTTTTTCCCGCCTGGGTAAGGAAGCGAAGCGAATGGGTCTAGAGGTGAATGAGGACAAGGCGAAATATCTTCTGTCATCAAACAAACAGTCAGTCGCCGGAGAAAGCCGAGGAAGGAGAAGGCCTCCACTCCTTTGGAGGGATCAGGTGGAGAGCGACCTGGTTACATTTGGGATATCCAACTGGCGCCGAACCGCAAGGGAAAGATAGGAGTGGCGCGTTTTTATCGATTCGGATATAACCGGCTAAACGGTTTCCATGTCACCAAACAAACAGTCAGACGCCGGAGAAAGCCGAGGAAGAGGAAGGCCTCCACTCCGTTGGAGGGATAAGGTGGAGAGCGACCTGGTTACATTTGAGATCTCCAACTGGCGTCGAACTGCGAGAGAAAGAAGGGAGTGGCGCGCTATCATCGATTCGAACGGTTACCACGACATTCAAATACATACATACTGCATCAAACGTATAGACCACTACTAGATAAGGATAAAAGAACATTAAAAACTATACCAAAACATTGTTTTATCCAAGTATCCTGCCCTCAAATAAACTTATATTTAAATTACCTGTAAGGTGTCAAATCTTTAAATAATTTCATTGAACACATTTTGAGTAATGCTAATAAGAGATTAGGTAGCATTTCCTGTTCTAAAAAATTTAGAACATTTTTTGAAATTCTACTTCAATTTAAATTGAATTCCACACGTAAAGTAAGAAGATATACGGATGGCAGATGTGACTATCTGCATACTCCAAGTTTTAAGTATGCAATTTGTGGTAACTGAAATCATTCTTTGTGCCAGTTTAAATACAAATTGCATTTACTTGCTATTGCACTTGCAATACATATGAGGTGACGTTGTAGCAATAAAAACAAAAGTGTATGCAGACAAACGCACACACACACTTAGTGTACACATGCCAGAGTATGCCTGAGGACTGCCCTGCAGTGCAATGCGAACACTTTTAAGCTGTCAATAATAAATTGAACATCATCCATCTCTGAGGAATAATGTGAGTAGCTAAGCACCACCCCACATTGCAGTAAAATCAAAAACAACCCAGCAGCAGCAGCATTGAAACGGCAGCACCAGTGGTATTTGAATTCAAAGCACTTTATTCTACCAACTTCACAATAAATCGCAAACAGACACCCGAGAAGTTTATTGCGAAAGCTCTACTCCCTTTCGCACAGCGCAATGACCAATTGGGGCAACACAACAAAAATTTTGGAAATTTGCGGAAATAAATGCAAGTGTGGGCGTTAGGTAGTGCACCAGAAAACTCACTTCTCTACTTCTGCTCCTGTTGGTTGAATGTGCGTAATTCAAGTTCTAACAATATGAGTACTTAAGCTACATTTCTTTCTGGTTATTGAGGGTTAAGAAAGAAAGAATAATTCTTTAAACGCACTTTTGTTCTTTTAGGAATATATGGTTCCCATTTATACATGTCTCGGTAATTCTATGAAGTGTTAGGCGACAATTCGATTTCTGGGCCAAAGCCATCATTGATATGCCATTTCTCTATTCGCTATCTGTGGAAGGTGGTCTCTTAACGAAATAGTTGTACGTTAATGAAATGTTATTTAGTGAGGAAAGAAGAATTACTCTACCAAAGATAAAACCAAATAAATATGAGTTATGCTAGAAGACTTGTTAGTGTAATTTTGCATCGAAATTGAGTCAAATTGTAAAATTGGTATAATTTGTTTGTTTTGCTACTCACTAAGTCTTGGCGAATAGAAGACATGAACAGTGGCAAGAGCGTCAGATGGATGTTTCAATTATCTTACCAAATGCAATATAGAAGTGTATTCCATTTTCCAATATTGGTAAATTCTAGAGACGATGTCTAATATCAATAAATTCCAGTTAAGCTGCTTTGACATGGCACTTTAAACTTGTTTAATTACTAAAATATTTCCCTAGAAATTTTAGTTAATTTTTCCCAACAGGGCACATGAACCTTTGTATTCCGTTGAATGGGTCAGTGGTCGATGTTCAACAGAGTTGAAAAGTCAGCCGGAATGACAATTATGCGTACGCAATCAATAACAAAACGTAGTACTCGGTTTTGGTAGCAGCAGCTGCAGTCGTTGCAGGAAAAAAATGTTAACTAGGAATACCTCAGAGTGCACAACGCTCCAAACACGTGTACTTACGTACAACTACAGGGTGGCATGTGTAACCGACTAAACGCACATAAATCGAATGCGTTTTGGCTCAACATGTTTCTGTTGATATTGCACAATATTTTGGTAGCAGTGGCGCGTCAATAAACAATATTCATGTTGCAAACAACTGTAGCCAAACAACGAGTAGCTGCACCAAAATACACACATGTCTGCATACCTTTCTAACAACACAGGCATACATACATACGGCCATGTAAGGCCTAATGTACCTATATACTAAGTATATTAGTGCCGTTTGTCAATATCGATTTGTATGCAAGTGACCAATTCACTTGCATTTGCATGGCTCCAATTTTGTTGGTTGAGTTTGTTTTTGTTGTTATTGCAGTGTTTCGTTCAGTGGCAATGGTTTCATTTTACCACATTGGGGAGCAATTCAATAAGGTTTTGTCTGCCATTCATTATGCTGAAGTGGAGGTAAATTTATAAATTTGACATTTTAGGTACTCAATAGCCAAGTTCCACTGGAGTTTATTGGCAATAAATGAAAATTTAAAGTGTAATAACGGGCAGCAAGCTAAAAAATCCAATATCAGGCGACAATTTTTTGACAAATTTCGATTTTATTGTTTAGTACTGTTGCTTTCTAGGTCTATACGCCGATTTTACTGATCTTTCACCTTTTCAATAACATTTTGGTGTTACGGTTTGTCCTATTTTTTCCATGATTTTCCTTCACAAATATTTCAATAATGCTACATACGAGTATGCTCTCTTATCAGGGTAGGTAATGAAAATTATTCCCTGCTCATTCGAAAATTTAGATGTAACAAATTGACCGGCTTCTTGCCTCATTCTTCTCTTCACGCGCTGAGCTGAATTCATCGCGTTAATTTCACTTGGATGATTGTGATATAAGCTCGGGATCCATACTTTTAAATAATGTTTTGTCTACTACCTCCTATCAACTCAAAAAATCGCATCTAATACTTCAAAACGTCAAAACATCGCTCAGAACTATGAATTTTTTGATTATTGATTTTGGTCGATTGTGAACTTCTTTGTCACATATCTTCTGCTATATTCATTATCAACTTCCTCGATGATAGTATTCATTCAGTTGTATCGTCTCGTAGTAATGGTCCAAAAACTTTCAGCAACAAAAGTAGTTCGGCAAATACGTCGATTGGTTTCCGAGTTTTGGAAAACTCAGATTGGTCTTTGATGAAATTTTTTTTCCACAATATCTGGAACTTAACAAATTTTGGATTCAGAATCGCTCTCGACCTGTACAACATATATTCCGTTCGGTTCATAACTTCTCTTCTCGCTATCTTGGGCGGCTACTTATAACTAAACAGTTAGGTGTGAAAGTTATAACAATAACCTTGCAAGATAAATTCGAAAATACAGTGTATGGGAGTATTTTAGTGGTTTTTTTACTTTCTTCACTTGTTTTAAAGACTTTGAAGGAGTAAACTTTCAAAGAAGAAGACTTTTCGTAATTTGTATTAAATTTCGGCAATTTGATTCACAATCACCAAATTGAGTTCATTTCACTTTAAATACAGATATGAACTTAAATATATAGAATTAGACCAAAAGTTTACTCAACCATTTAAGTTGAAATAAATGTAAATTAAACTGTACAAGTTATTAGCTTTGATTAAGCGCATTTGTTTTCATAACCTGTAATAATTTTACGAGTATATGTTAATCACGTTGTATTCAAAATTATCAATTAGAGCACGCCCACCTACATACATTTGCACTGTGAACAACTGTGAATATTTGTAGATATACTTATGTATATACATAATTTAACAATTTCTCGCTGTAATGAAATTCTGCAACAAAAACAAACGGCAGACACAAATGCAAGTAATCACAGAAAAGCATACGAAATGTACCGGCAGTGTTGCATGGGCGGTCACGGCAACAACAAGAACAACAACATAAGCACTAACAGCCAACATAGCAGTAACATTAATTGGCCAAAAACAACATTGGCGTTGTATTCTCAACGGCATTGAAGTGATTTTCATGTTGAATACAAATTCTATCTAATTACAAGCAATTAGTGTACGCTCGCTCAACACCAAACTCAGCACCAGCGGCCACCACCACCACCAACACCAACACCAGCAGCAACACTTCGTTGCTACTTTCGGTGCGGCGCTTTGCTCCAGTTGCAGTGTTCCTTTCAATTTGCCGCCGAAAAGGCGCTCACAGCCAATTTGCTATTCATTTAAGCTGTTAAAAAAAGCCAAAGTATGAGTCTCTCTAGAATGTTGCTAGTCAGACCATCATCGTTGTCTCTATTGCTGGGTGAACAAACATGCCGTGAACAACATTAACAACCAGCTATTACAACAAAAACACATGACTATAAGACAACAAATGTATTTAATGGTAAAATACTTGAAAGTATTAGCAACCATTCCGGCTCCAGCAGTGGCTTCGGGAATGGGTGGCGTTAAATTGCGGTAGATAAATACTGTTATAATTAACAAGCAATTTGTGTCTCGAATTTACAAATATTAACAAGCAAATATATAGGGAAATTAGATATGCAATAAAATAGTTGTAAAAAATCTAAGTAACTAAGTAACAGAAACTGAAGGTCCTCTCTGGAAGAAGTTGTTTTGGGATTACTAAGCTGACAAAATCGATTTAATCCATTTCAAATTCTTCAAAATTTTGTGGCTTCATTGTAGAAGGCATCTGAACCATTGTTCAATTGATTAAATGTAGAATATTTATCTATATCAAGATATATACCAAATGTCTAATATATAACGTTGTAGACTTGATGAAAACATAAATAAAACATTTATAAATATATCTCTCACTGTTAAATATGGTGTAAGACCTATCAGAGAATTTATATATATGTACTTTTTTCGATATTAAATTCAACTATACCCGTCCTGCTTTATGGTGCTGGAGCGTAGATGATGTCAACATCCGATGAGACGGCACTAAGAGTTTTCGAGAGAAAGGTTTTGCGAAATATTTATGGTTCTTTGAACGGTTATACGACATATATGTACATTGTTCAGCGAATAAAAACGCAGCTACGCTGGCTGGGTCATGTTGTTCGATTGTACGAAAACATTCCAACTTTGAAAGTGTTCGATGCAGTACCCGCGGTTGGAAGCAGAGGAAGATAAAGGCCTCCACTTCCTTGAAAAGATCAGGATTCATTCGGGATTTCCAATTGGCGCTGAATTTCGAGAAAAAGAGACCAAAGAGACGCGCTATTATTATTATTAAATATCTCACATATTGATTCATAATATATGGTAATAAAGTAAACCGGAGGAAAAACCAACCTCACATTTTATAGTTTAGGACAAGAAGAAGGTGAAGGCGAGTTGCTACTCAATGCTATTTGTGTTCGGAATGACTCAGTGATTAGTTGTGAAGGACTATACCCTTTTGTTGGAGCATGTCCTTTTGAAAAAACTAGTTTTCCATTTTTTCCCAAAAATATACTAAAAGTGCTTAGTCATAGACCTAGTCATAGATCCATCTCTAATTCTACCCTTCTTGAAGTAAACCGAGATTATTAGTACAATTTTCGCTGGGATAATTAATTTTTTTTGCAAGATTAAATACTTAATTATATCCTACTATTGGTCTAGCATTTTGAAAGCACAGGAGATAATTTGTTATTCTGATTCAGTCAGTTGCATATATGAATCTTATTCTCCCAACATATCTATAATACAAATCTCGAGATAAACTAATTCTCCAGCAATAGCTCAAATATAAATTACAATAGAGTTCCTTACAGTGCGAACCCTAGCGCAATTTGAGACGGATCAACAAAATCCTATTGATATTCTTGCGGAACTAATATAACCCCTGTACACTTCCTCTTATCTATGATGCTTTCAAAGTTAAATGCATGGCACCTATCTGTTCTTAGTTAGACAAATATTTTTAGTAATCCCAGCTGCGAAAATGCTAATATTAATGCTGAAGCGCTAATTTCCATAGTAACATTTACAGCTGTGTCCCACCTCACATCCGGTGAGAGCTTTGAACCACAAACCTCACTAATTTTCCGCACGTACGATTTTCAACGGCACTTACTCACCGCATCAGCGTAGTTGGATAATATATTTTGCGTTCATCGTCGCCGCCGTCGTCTCGTTGAAATTTATGGTTACGCATTTTGTTTACTAATTTTCTTTACGATTTTCCCGCTCTTGGTGGGTCTTCTGCATCGATTCTTCTACACATTTGTTTGAATCGCTTTTGCGTGCTTTCATTTCGATTGGTCACTTGACCAATCGGCGCATCTGCTAGATTTGCAGGCACGGCACTTGTGTGCCACAAGGACAATAACGGCCACCCACCAATTCGTGCCCTCATCAGGCTATACCACTTTAGTGGCAATCTTCACAATTATCTGTTAGCCATTACGATTGTATGTGTGTTTATATGCGTTGTCTGGCTTATCTGTCCGAGCCCGTTTCCAATGCTGCTCACCTAAGCAATAATAATAAATTATCTTGGCATCGACAAGGACATCCATCTTGTATAGTGCTCCTTTTCTGCGTTCATGTAACGCATACTTGCGCAGCTCCTTGGCTCACTTCTTTCTCGTGTTTTGTTTATGCGCTTCACTCGCTCACTCCGCTGGCACATTTTCTAGTTTACTGTTAATTTTTAATGTCTTCGCTTACACATTTGTTGTGCTCGTAAAATATGTTGGAAATTGGATTGGTTCGCTATTTTATTTAGTGTAAATTGTTTGATTGCTTTCCCATCTTCACGGCGTAACTGTTGCGTTGGATTCGAGCAAATTAGCATTTCACTTCGTTGGCGATTGATGGGCGATTCACATTAATTTGCTTTAACGGTAATTAAAATTCATCAACCGCGCTGTTGATTAATTTTTAATTAAAAAGTAGCTGGAGGCCACTTAAGAGTTGGAAACTTGTCTTGTATATCAACTAAGCTGACATGTATAAAGCGGGAAGGTTAAACTGTGGCTATTGATAGCTGAAGATTTCTTCTTTGATAATATGGAAGCCTTCAAATAATTCCGAAGCATAGATTCCTTGACACACGTTCACTTCGCTTTGTAGTAATAACATAAGTTTATGTGTCACAAACTCAAGTTACTCAAGGAGACTGCAAAGTTACTTCTAAGATACTTTTGTCTGCTGAGAGCGCATTCAGTACTAATTTACTTAAACAACTTATGGTATAAATAAATTATAATTTTGTCTTCTCTTATTTGAAATATATTCAAAGCATGTAGGTTTTGTTACTTACAATTATTCTGTGGGAATTAAAGTGAAGGATTTAACTTTTTAAGTTATCGCTCCAAGACTCTGCATAGTTGAACTTCCAAAAATTATTCTTGGTAGCTAAATGAATTCCAATACAAAGCTGAAGTTTGTGTTTCATAATTTTGTATTACAGGCGTTAAGAGGAAAGCTAATTATGTTCAAATAATTCTATAAGCAATTAATAGTATATTTGAAGATACACTGACGAATCGAAAACAACAGAAGGCTTTGGAATGGCGATACCAGGTCCACGCACCATGCCAATGGGTAGGTTTCCAAGCATAAATTTTGCAAATAATCAGTCTTTTCAGATATTCGGCATTGCGATAGTCAGCATTTTACGTCGATATTTAAAATTGAAAGCGTACAAGAGGCAGCTTGTGCGAGAACTGAAGCAGTTCGACCTTCCCAAACCACATCGTTTCGCTCTATGAGCTCTTGAAAAGTTCCAAGAAGATACGAAGATTTCGACCCGAATTTTGTTTAGCGATGAGCCCCATTTCTGGCTAACTGCTTTCCCTAAACGTCGTTAACGTCGATGCGCCATCCCTAAATAAAAGCGGCAACTTTACGTCAAAAATCAAAATGTTTACTTGAATTGTTGTTGTGAAATATTATTGTAGAGAGAAACTTCGTTTTTCGCAGCCAACTTAACTTCGGAACGCTCTGTAAAAATAGAAAATTTCAACCGCTCAGCGTCGCCGTCGCGTTATTTAAGTATGCGCCATACAAATTGTATGGGCATGAGAATTTTTTGACAGCCGCTGCCGCTTTTATTTAGGGAAGGCAGTAATAGGCATCTAAACAATCATAATTGCCGCATTTGGGACGAAGACCAATCTGAAGAGATTGAAGAGATGTCATTTCATCCAGAAAAAAATCGGTTGGATATGGTTGCCGGTGGAATCATTTCTTCAAAAATGATGCTGATGAGAACGTAACCGAGTATTTAGTGCCCGAAATTGATGCTTGTGATCGCGTCGACAATCGGTTTCAACAAGACAGCCCCACTTCTCACACATCACATCAATGGATGGATTTATTGAGAAAACATTTTGGTAGTCTGATAATATTACGTTTTGGGCGGTCGATTAGTCTTCAAGATCGCGTAATATCACATTTTCTCCTGTGGGGATATGTAGAGTCTAAAGTCTATGCGAACAATTCAGTTTCGGTTTAGGACTTGGAGCAAAACATCACCTCGTTCTGTTATTAGACGAAATGCTCGAACGAGCCATCGAAAATTGGACTCACCAAATGGACCATTTGAGACGTAGCCGCGGCCAACATTTGAAAGAGATAATCTTTCAAAAATAAAAGACAAAAAATATTATTTGGAATGATAATAACAATTCCCCATTAAATTTGAATTTTCTGTGTTTTCTTAAAAAAAGTATATAATCTCGAAATGGTTCACCCTTTATTATAATTCAACAAAGAATTTGTATATATGTGTAAAGTATATCCGCCGAAAGCATATATCTAAGTAACAACGAAAACGCAAACCTTCCTTTCATACGATTTTTTTTTAATTTTTGAACATTTTGATCGATTATTTTAATGTCCTTAAATAAGGTCTATCAAATTTCAGAAATGCTTAAGGAGTTAAAATACCCAATAATTTATAATATTTATATTTTCATTCCAGAATATTTAAAAAATATTCGTTTTAGGAGAGTCACAAAACATAATGCGCACTGGTATTCAACATAGAAATGTGTGTGAATGTACGCTGTAAATATTTTTGTTAATAAATAGGGTAGAAATACGATCACAACACGCATACCTTTAACTGTAACGACGGTATTTACTGAACTAAAAATCGTATGCTGACCAATGCCTTTCCATTTTAGAGTCACACAATTTGCGATGGAAAAGAAAAATATTTACGCCCAAGGTGTTGGTTATAGGTTAGGTAAAAGAGCCATTTATTTTCTTACTTTATATGCTTATATGTTAAAGGTAAGAAATATAGTATCCACAAACAGAGGTATCAACTGGCAACCTTTAACTTGGCGTACGTTACGGTGTGACAAAACGAGCGCAGCAGGGACTGTCTCTGAAGAAAATGTGGTATGCATATAAGTGTCTTTGTGTGGCGGGCAGCTGACCGATAGTTCTCCAAATAACTATATATGTACGTAGTTAACATATTTATTGACCGAGTTATAGGCATTCGTTGGCCTCCATCTGGGCTTTTGTGTGTTCAAGGCTGTCAAGGCTGTGCGTGAAGTGCGGAAACTACTGTGTAGAAATAAGAAAAGTAATAAAATTTGCCCAGCAAGAAAGTTGTAAAATTAAATTCAGCTTAAATCAGAAAAACTTTCTTCTTTTCTGCATTCAACTTTGAAACTTTCTCCTCAACTTACTTAATACTTATGTACTAGTGCCTGCATATTTATATACACCCTCACACGTGCGCAATGCCGCACAGGTTTTTCCTTTGATTGCTGTTTCTTTTGCAGTTTCTCCAAGTTTTGCAGCGAAATCTTTAAGATTTCTTTTATTTTCCATTTTTATTGCAAATGTAATATTTGATTTCACCATTCGCATGCACTTGCTTGCTCCCGGCGTCGGCGAGCGTACTAGTTTCACTATGCATACAAATGCTTATGAAACGCATTCTATATTCCTCTTCTATAAATAAATATACTTGTATATGAAATGTTAAAATTGAATCGATGTCTCCTCATATCCTCTCTCAATTGTAGATATCCACAGTTTTCTACATACACAGGCGACTATGTGTTGTTGTTGTTGCATGTGTACTAGCAAATAGCGTGTACATTAAATTTATACATGCATTTGTATTGCTATCAGATACTGCAATTTTTTGAAGCTATTTATTTTCTTTTTGCTTCACGACAAATTTTCGATTACTTTGTCACGAGATTACCTTATTTTCCTGTTGATAGTCTTTGCTGCGTTCGCCATGAAGCAAGAATTTTATAAATGTTTGAATTTCCCGAAACATGCTTTCGCATAAATATAAATTTGAAATAATATAAAAAAACATTCTTTAATAAGATTTTTATTTTGATTTGTAATTTTTCTAAAAATCATACCGAAATTTGCTCTCTTAACTATAGAAAAAATAGTTAATATATATCTTATTTTCTTATATTATTCCACAGCTATAAATTTTATTTTTCTACATCGATTTCCTTGTATTGAATGTACTTTTTAGCAAGATGTTACCTATAGAACGCACTTCTTATATATTTCATCGGACATCAGGATCTTTAGAGTTCGATAAGAAATTATTATAAAACTTAAATTTTTGATATAACTAGGCAAATTGTGACAAAGAACAGGTAAAGTTTTTAATAGAAATTATATTAAATATATTTCATTCTAGTTCTATAGATATTGAATATCGGAAATGTACAAGGCACTCGATTGAAAGCGCTGTAGGACCTGTATTCTTACTGGTCACAGACTAGTAGCGGCACACGCGTTTAAGATGGCGCTGTCAGATCGGTGGGAATGCAGGAAGTGTCAAGAGCGGGATGCCAAGGAGACAACGAAGCATCTCTTGTGCGTTTGTCCTGCGTTAGCGAGACACCGTTTGAGGTATTTAAGCGCCCCATAATACGATAAGTTGGAGGCGATATCGTTAGTGAAACACCTCATCTGGCATCGCTAAGGACCGTAACTGGCGTGGCCTTCAGGCTTACCAGACCAACCTAACTTAACCTAGATCCTTACAATATCCAATCATCCCGCTCACATTTCAAGAGCCTAAGATGTGTAATATATAAGTAGATAGCATGAGATGTATATAAACCCATCACATTTCACTTTTTCTATCTATGAGAACTTTTAAACTGATTTCAACCCTTTCTATACCAACTCAAGCTATATCATGCCAAACGGTTGATTCTCAATTAATTGTTACATTAATTATGTCTGCTGCCTATTACGAGTATATCAGGAATGAAGGTAAACGAATAGTTCGAAACCTTTGTACGAAACCTCGAATTCATTATAGATATGTGGATCAGCGGCGAATCCAAGGAAGTATAACTTAATTCACTTTAAACTGTGACCTTTTCCTGCTCAGCCTAACAATAAAATATCACAGTTTGGATTGCTTATTAGTGTTTACCGCCCACTCCCTATTCTGTTGTGTTGATCAAATCATTTCGTTGTGAAAAGTAGCGTTCGTAGAAAAATCCTCAGGTATTGATCAGTCAACCGGTGGAACGGTCAAATATTTTATACTACTACTGCTTATTTAAAATGACACTATTTTATTGACGCGAAACCCGCAAACGCATAATAAATATTTACAATAATAATATTCACTGTTAACAATTTAAAATATGGCTGTGTTTATACGCGGAGATTTTGGTTATTCATTATCGGCACCTACTTGTTTGTTCATTGCGTTCATGTGTGCTTCTCAAATCAAACACTGTGCTGCGAACTATTATCACGAAGAATAGAAAGCGTGTTGCCTGAAAGGTCACCATACCTTTCCTTTCCTCTTCTCCTCCTAAACTACGAGTTGCCGCAACAAAAATCTCCTCGTTTGAACAGGCTCGAACGGAGCAGTAAAACTGCAATTCTTCTTTGCATATTGTACTCCCCACTGCGTCCCCATCCTTAAACTGCGTTTGCATGTTGGTTGCTCTTTATTGTGCTCGATTGTAATGTAGTTTGTGTTTGTTGTCATTGGTGTCAGCGCTATTTCTCGCATAAATGTTTTTGTTATGTCATTCTATTTCGTGTTTTTCCTTATTATTTTTTTTCATATGTCTTGGTGTATTATTTCAATAGAGAAGTGTTGAGTTTTTGTGTATTTTTCAATTATTTCGCACGTTATACAGCTTAGTACAACACTATTCATTCAATTATGTGCACATGCCATCCTCCTTTCAATGGCTGGCGCTGTTTTGGTGGCGTGCCAATATATTGTTCGGTCGCTATTGCTTTTCGCCAGGTTTTTCATTATGTCTAAGTTGGACTTATTTCTGAAGCAATCCATTTTTTGTGAATTAAACTTACTTCGTATTAGAAGTCTTATTTCTTAAACAAAAGGTTGAACAATTATACTGTTGGCATTCGGTTAAGTCATAATAGAAATACCTGAAACTGTTCTTTGCCTATGTAGCCTTAAGATATTATATATAAGCGTATTTTGAGAATATCTTTCCATAAATACTTTACTTCCAGAGATCATCCATGTTGCTTGAAATGCTATGAACATTTTGTCATTCTGATCTTAAACAGAGGGACAGTCAATAGGCCATCCAGATCCACATATTTTACTTCTCTAGCTTCTTTTTTCAGTTATATGAAAGTACATCCTCGGAGCATTGACGTGCTCACTGTAAACAAATTAAAATCTTCGCAATACCGCCCGTGATGTTCGTAAGAGAAACTCATTAGCGCATATGCGGCAGTTTCAAGGTGATACGAATGTTATCAGTGGATAAGGAAGGTAGGTATACCACTATGTAAACATATTATTTTTGTATGCTCTGTGGCCAGTGCGTACGAATAGTTGCTTGACCGCTTCAACATTGCCACCGTTTCACTTTGCAATCGGCTACACCTCTTCCATGCTGGCGGTGCGCTAATGAAAGCATTGAGCTCCGCGAAATATTAAATGAAATTTACTTTTACTTTTATATATTTTCCCCATTTCTGTTATTTATTTTAATGTGCGTATGGGTGTGTGTATGCTAGGGAACACCTGCTAACAGGAATATATTTAGTATGCTAGATGCATTTTAATTATAATGGACATGTACGTACTCGCCACCCCACCTCAACCCCCTAGAGTGCGCAGAGATACTTAGTTATGCCGTAACTGGAAGTATTTTTGTATTTCATCGTTGTTGATGGGAAATGCTTCAGACCGCAAGTGGTCTTATAATATTAATTTATTTTTCATTCCAGCGCACGTTTCACTGCCGTTCGATGGAATTCGTTTTTTTTTCGCTGTAAATTTGCATATTACTCTTAGTCAGTTCCTTTCGCTGAGTTTCCCCACTTCAGCTAAGTTAAATTTAAATTTTTTGCTTATTATGCTCATCTTTTTGCATTTTTTTTCGAACAAATATATTAATATTTATGAAAATTTTTCGAAGCCAACGTAAATAATTGCAAAGTGCTTAAGCACAGCATGCGCTTTTTCGGTTTGTGGTTGGAGTTATTTCATCCTGTTATGAATATTTATTTATTTTGTATAATATAATTTTAACTTATGCCGCACAGGTGGCTACCGTACTAAGTATTCTTTTTTCATATTGGTGCTACGGTTGTGCATTTATTTTTAACAGATTTAGAGGTATGGTATATTTGTGGTAGTTCCTAAAAAGTAGAATCCTATTTGGTTTCAAGTCGCCATCCTCCACGATAAGAACCAAAATTCCAGATGATATATTCATTGGTATTATTAGATTAAATTATATATTCTCATGGGTCTCATTATTTGGATTCGATTTCGATTATTTTTTGTCTTATTAAATATCGGAATCAAGGAAGCAGATTACTTGAAAGGTTTCCCAAACAAGGCCATTCCAAAATCCTCATATACCTGAGAGGGATAGGTCGAAGGGTCAAAGTCAAGAGAGAAGAAACACAATCAGCTTTTTCACGGATGGATTGAAGTTAGAGGGAAGGTAGGAGTTTTCTGCCATGAATAATAATTATAATGATTCCAGCTTTAGGCCACCTGACATTTGTAGTGGCAGAGGTGGCTGCCATTAAGTTAGCAGTAGATAAATACTTTGAAAGCAGAGTTGCATTACTGGCTTTGAGTTTGATGACGGGTACGATCATATACTCCATATGACCTCTTTCACATTTGCTTCAACCTAATTCGATATCCGTCTTATATGGGTTCCCGGTCATATCGGCATTGACGGAAACTGACGAAAAGTTGGCAAAAGAAAGGTACAAAGGTACCTTAGCTTCATTGTCATCGGACTGACATGGATGTCAGTCTCGATAAACGCTGTCCTGGGTTGGATAGCTACCTGTGTTTTCAAAGAACGTTGCCAAGATTAATCGAGAACTACATAACCGTAATATTGATGAAATTTTAGGCTGCTCTTCGAGATACAAACTACAAGGACTAAGGCGAAATATTTTTTTCAATTACAACTATTAATTTTTTTACTGTAAAATCGGCTGTTTTTTGTATGAGGAAATGATTTTCGACCTTAAAATATTAAAATAGTACGAGTATTGTTAAATTTAGTTCGAAGCTCTTTAAAAGCTTATCAGATATGAATGTTTACATGAAAGTGTGATTTTTTTTAATTAAACAGACTAATCTACCGTCGTTCCTCATTTTAATTTTGAACGATGCCATTAACGCCTGTAAGATTTATTTCATAATGGAACTTTCGTGATGTCTTTAACGATATAAAATTATTTGGGTACATTATGGATTTTATAGCTAATTTCTAGCGAAACTGTAAATTTAAACCCTCATATCGTAAAATTCGGAAACCACAACGCAGATTTCAAGCTTAACTAAGTTCCATGTCAATACTAAGTACATACATATGTATCACTCTCTTGAAAGAATTTGTAATTCAACATTTTTTGGTTCAACTTTATGGCTGCCACAGTGGCGGTAAACAAACGGATGCGAACGTGAAAGTTTGTTCGCACTGCAGTTCCATATCAACTTTTGCAGACACCTGCCAAATGCCCGTACTTATTGTATTTGTGGTATGTGTATAAGTACTAGGTAAAATAATATTTTTACAAACATTCGTGTGTATTTGTTGTTGTTGAAACTGCACACGGATGTGTGCAATCGCTTATTGTCGCAGATTGTGTCCTCAATTCGAGGGCGGCGCCGATAGTGTGGCATTCAGCCCGACTGCAAGTGCATTGACGGTTGTCAACCTGATTTCAAGCGACAGCGTTGCGCCAGTTGCTTCATATGTCCCTTTTACAGAAAGTATACTTTTCGTTTTTCAAGCGGTTACGCTGTGATATATAGTTCAGTTCGTGTGTAGTGTGTATAAGTGTGTGTGGTATGCACATGTGGCAGCTACTATAGTACGGTACTTTCTTTATTTTGAAATTTTATATCCCATTCTTTTATTACCGACCTGCTATTTTTTTGATTATTATCATACTTTCATATTTTTAGCATCTGCTTTTGTTATTGTCATCTTACTTACTATGAGCTACATGATTTTACTTTTAGTACGCTTTTGTTATTTCTGCTGAAAAACATCCGAATCTTTATACTAAATTTAAATTAATTATAATCGAAAGTGTCTAATATTAAACTATACTCAGAACGACTGTGTTACAAATTTATTTTATTGCCTACTTTACATGTAATTTTGTCTATCTCACCAAAACCAAAAACCAAAAAAAGCGTATTTTAAAATTAGTTTGGGCCGATTGGTATATCCATATATATATTTAGTGGGAATTTAGTTATGCCACTAACAAAGGGCAATTACCCTGTGCCAAAAGACTGCGCACCACTTACCAGAGACAAGGTTGCAGATGTCATCAAAAAGGTCAAATCGTCCAAATCCATTGGCCCTGACGGTATAAAAATGCTGATTGGTCCCACTACTGAAACCAAGGAAACCAGCCAACCAAGGGGAGTATTATCGTCCGATAACTCTACTTTTCCCAGTAGTGAAGACACTTCAGGCCTTGTTACTCCCGACCTTCACTCACCACCTGAGCCTAGCGCAGCACCAACATAGATTCCGTAAAGTACCACCACAGCACTTAGCATCATAAACGTTCAGATAACTAATGGTCTAAATCAAAAATCTCCCTGCAAGAGGACGGTCCTAGTAGCGCTGGACTTATGAAAAGCTTTGGACATAGTCAATCACACAACGCTACTAGAAGATATCGAACAATCTCCGCTACCTCCAAGGCTGAAGAGGTGTACAATTAATTACCTGAAACGGTCGTCAATCATGCTTAACGTTTCGAGGGCAAACATCCAAGCAAAGAATAATTAAACAAGAGGTACCCCAGGGTCCTATCCCCCTTACTATTTAACTTCTACATTTCGAAACTCCCTCAACCACCAGAAGCAATCTCAGTTTCCTCTTACGCTGATGACTGTAGGATATTGACGTCAGGCAATGGAATTGATGACATGTGTTCGAAAGTAAACAGCTACCTGCTCGACCTTTCTTGCTTCTTCACTGATAGGAGCTTAACGCTCTCCCCTACCAAATCCACATCGACCCAATTTACTAATTGGACGAAGGATTACAATCTAGACCTGAACATTTCAGTCGATGGTATTAGAATTCCGACGGTTAATAACCCCAAAATTTTGGGTGTCACATTGGATAGCCTGTACTCCTTCATTCCCCAAACGACCGGGATTGTAACCAAGGTACAGAGCCGCAACAAAATCCTCAAGTCGCTAGCCGGCAGCAACTAGGGTAAAGACAAAGAAACGTTGTTGGGAACTCAACATATATCCTGCATACAAAGAGTCCCCGCATGACACTAACCACCTCTTTGCATGCCCCCCTACTCATCGAATACCCCTTTCCCTTTGATCCGACGCCATCGAAACAGCTCGTTTCCTGGCCCTCCCGTTATATGACTTCGATGACAATTAGGCTAGGCTTGTCGTTTCAGGCAGGCCTGAGTAACCGCTACACAATAACAACCCTAAAATACTAATGTCAGAAAATAGATGAAGTGGGTTAGACAAAAACAGGGTAACTGCTCAGTGGATGATTAAACAATAGAGCTTTCCCTCTGCTAAGTTTTGGCTATTAGTCTGGATATTTTCCACTATTTCAAGGATTCCAGTTTAAAATATATTAGGCAGCTCAGTAATTGTACAAATTTGCGAGAACAATGTGTGTGGTTTTAATTGTACCCGCTTGCTGTCGGACATCTATCAGACCTTCAGTTTCAATCTATCAAAAAAATACCTAGACGGTATTCAACCCAAAATTTGACCTAGGTTAAATATGAAAACGAACTAATTTCTGTTAATCCGAATTACTATCAAGTAAATATTTTTAGCATTAATCATGAGGCTAGCACTACAATCTTGTGACGGTCTTGGCCGCGTCTATAGTCCTTCACAGGTCGTCTCAACATTGCTTGACTACTTGACTCTTCCATCAGACTTCAGAAAGTTCAGATCAACTCTCACTTTTGTCTTATATGGACTTCTATACAATACACAACTGACGTTCTTATGTTTCTTAGCACTTGATTTCCTTAAAATACTTTAGAATACCACAATTAATGCTTACATTGAGTTTTGAATCTTCATAGTCTTCATAGCATAAAATACGCAACATGCCATACTCGTCTGTCAGAGCGAAATATCGAGAAACAAGTCAAGAATGAACATTAGTCTTTACACAAATTACCATTCATCACGCACTTAAGAATCATTTCGTTGATCTCATATGATTTCGAAATGACAAAGCAAGTTTCAAATACAAAACCTAATTTTAGACATATGTTGGTGTGTCTACATTTGTACAAATAAATAAATATGTTCTGGGAGCGACGTTCGCTTATTTTACTGTACTTATATGTATGTATGTATATATATATACATATGTGCAATTATTATTCGAAAGATCCCAACAAATAAAAGCATATAATGAAGCTTAAGTCTTTAACTTCTCGACTTGGCATGATTCATGTTTGAATTTGCGTCGGCAAATTGTTTTACAATTATGTACTAATTGTATACCAATTTAATCACAAAAGTATTATGCGCTTGCTTAAGAAAATAATTGTTGTAGCATTTCGGGTTTTGGAGATAAAAGTCCATATATCAATCGTCAATTTTTAATGTTTTTCGTTATTATTTGTAATTATATTGGGAATTATTTAACACTGGAAGTATGTTACTCACATTTTTTTTTTAATATAGTTTGAGAATCATTTGAATTGTATTACAAGTGAGTTCCCAGTGAACTTCCCATATAAATACCTTTCAGGTAGGGTATGTTACTTATTTATTAGTAAATATTATCAAAATAGAACATAGCAAAAGTCGAATATCTATCATCCGCCCCTAAACATTGAATATCATAATCTTCGCCCCTATCGTCTATATTCTATATATAACGTTATGTACTGAGAGCATTTTTGTAGAATCTATATCTAGAATCATTGAAATCGTTTATTCGCCGATCCTTAGGTCTATATAGTGAATTCAGTCGATCTTCTTAGTAAATCTGGTTCAGAATTTCTTCACAATTTCGAAAGAATTTTAAAACAGAACTCATCTCGTCTCGCCATATTAACTTTTTTGTACATGTGTTAGGTATATGACCGGAAGAATAAATATAGATCTGACTGAACTGACTTTTAGCAGCGGAAAGTATTATTTTCAGAAATAGATACTCCTGAATTACACTAAAGTACTTTCGATAAAAGGTTAGACTTAGCCACTGAGGTTCTTATTGTCAGTATTTTGGACCCTGAAAAATTGAAGTCCAACTTCAATTATTTCTATAAGTTTTCATTGTGGATTGATTTATATATTGTACATTGAAAGAGTAAACTGGAGTGTGAAATTGTGTAATATGGGAGAGTTGTTTGGTTCACCTCATTAAAATGTCTTTCTTCATAGTAGATATTAAATTCACTGTTACGCACTTCACAAAAGTATTTAACTGAAACAGCCGATAAATTCCATAAGGACATTCAACTAAGAATTCTGAAATAATTGTCTGAAAATCAAGTAATTTTTTCTTTTGCTCCTGCGGCAAAAGCTGTGACAAACAAATTTGACAAAAAAACAAATTTATACAAATATTTTGATATCAATATGTGTGCACATAAAAATTGAATGTAACCTAACCTAACCTATGCTCTCCATGAAGCAAACATATCACACACGAATGTACGCCTAGCACACATATGTTAAAAAAGTATCGTTAACATAGTGCAATTTCAGGCGTTTGACCCTACTTTTGTCTGGCGAGCAGCAAGTGGTGTGTCATTTGCAAGATTCTGCTGCTGGTCTTTCAAAAAAGATGAGGGCGGCATTGTCATACCTCAAGCGACGTCACTAACACACGCACAAACGCGCTGACATTTCTGGCGGTTAACAGCCTGACTCAATTATCCCACACTGTGCACAATCTGCTTTTCATATTATTTCTGTTTTGCTGACACTGGCGTATTACCGATGCGTTTCATGTACATATGCCTTAGCTCAGTCGTCTGTAGCACTTTCGGCGGTTCTAAATGAGTTCGGTCTTTTGCTTGTATTTTCTGCTTTTTCGCAAGAATTTCCAATATATAGGTTAACGATGTTGTTTATTTCATGTGGTGTGCGTACTGCGTATACAGTTACTGTCGGCTTAAATTTCACACAACAGGTTAGCTAAGTATTGTGAAGACATTTAGTTATTTAAGAGAGTTTAATATATATAGAGTGTTTCAGATATTTGAATGTTCATATCCAGAACACTTGAGCAACAGTTGAATTATAGGAAATCTAACTATTGTATTCTGTAAGGAAATAATCCTCAGGATATGAATATACCATTTAAGTTTACAGTTCTCGTTAATGAAATGGGATTTACTAAGGCTAAGGTGTTAACTCAGTATTTTGTGAAATTTTTATTTAAAAATTGCAAAAATCATAACTCTTGATTGGTTCATCTAAAATCAATAATCCAAAAATATTTCGATAGTAAATAGTAAATCTAGTTAATGAACGAAGGAGAAAAAAAATATTAAAATTGTTATTTCTGACATATTTTTAACCAGAAACCTCACTTTTTTGGTCAAAGTTGCGGAATATATTGGCTCGAAAAAAAATAGTTGAAAAAAAAATAAAAAAAAAAAATCCGATGTTCATTAACTAGATGATGTTATTCCAAAGATGTGTACAAAATTTGAATGGAATCGCTTCATAACTTTTTGAGTTATCGTGTCCACTGACTAGAAAAATTGAGTTCTGAAATAAATGCGATTAAACTTTTACAATCATATTGACGTTGCCTGATGGGCGGAACTTCCAAAGGGTATATCTCTTAGAATATTAATCGGATTGATTGGATATTTTTGGATAATATTTCAAACATATTGCACTACTTAATAAGACAAAAAAATTTTGTTTCAAATTTTGAAATTTGAAATCTCTCCTTACTTCACTCCTTCTTTCCTACTAAAAATGGTTTTAAGTTTGGTATTTAACATTAACGAATATAAAAACATATTTACGTTATTAAAAAGCTAAATTTATAGCGATTGTATATATACTGCACACTCTCTACTTTTTCCACTTTACTCATTTTCCGTATGCCAAAACAAACAGCACTGCCGATACAAACCTAGCGCTGGCGCAACCCTAAATTAGACGTTTCATTCGCAAAGTTCATTAATTCCGACTAACAATGAGGCTGTGACGCGCATAGACCTCCATAATTGCTAATAACAGCACAAATAAAAACGCGTTTTTCCGCCGATTTGCCGCAACAATTTTCTATGCCATATTGCGCTTAAGTGGCCGCATAAATACACAAATCCAACGAACCACACACTAACACATATGTCCGCATATAATATTATAGTATATAGGTCTTGTATATAATTACAAACGCACAGCAGTGTCGTAAATCCTTTTCGATATTTAAAATGCATTGCAGCACATTATTATTATTATGGAGTTTGGTAAATTAGCATTTGTCTGTGTGCATAAAATAAATATCGCATGCTGTTAATGTCGGCGTCAAGTTGGTTATTAAGCTAACAAAACTTACACGCCTGCGCTGCTCGGTTCGTCTGTCCGCATATATTTTCTATGTGGTGTAGCGCACATATAGACATGTGGTGATAACTAACTAATTATCTATAATTAAAACACCAATGCAGCGTGGATAAATGAGAGGCTAATTGATAAAATATTTACGTGTAATAAGGCTTTGTGCGCTCATTTTAAATAAGGTATGCAGTTGTGCTGGTGTGATTATACAGGCAAAGGCATTAGATCGATTTTGTGGCATATTAATGCCACACTAATTACAAATAATAGATAAGTGGATCCTATATGCGCAGGCCGTTACATATAATATTTTCGAAAAGCGTTCGGCACACATGACATGTCGTTTTCTATCTAATTTGAATATTATTAAGGATGTATGTAATTTTCATAGAAATCTATTGTAGATTTGGAGGTTATGTATTTTTTATATAAACTATTTAAAAATTTGATATTGAATAAAATAAATTCTAATTGGCAAATGATAGAGCTAAATAATTATGATGTGGATCGATATTGAATGTTTGGCTATAGTTGAAGTAAAGCAGTACAGAGCTGATGAGCTTGCTTAATTTTAATAACAACAGACTGGCAGTGTGGAAAACTTCTGCTGCTTTATTACGGCTGACTTACTTACATGTAGTCTGACGAGTTAACTTAATCTTTAGCATTTGGTCTTTTGGATCAATGGTATATCACAATATGCCACGCAATTATCTCGACTAGGATTTGCTTCGTCATTTCTCTATTATATTTGTTCAAAGCGGTCATTGGTCAATCATCATTGGATCCACATGCTGGGACTAAAATTCTTGTCGTATTAATATAAGGTGCCATCATTCCCGTAATTGCTACTTATTTAAGAACATCTTGGATATCATGGGTTCAAAAACTGAAAAAAATTAAAATAAAACACTCTAGAATGTGATTGATGACTTTATTATTACATTTTTGACAAAGCGAGAACTTTCCATTAATTATTGAAATGTGATATCTGTCTTATGAATCAGTCGTGTAACCTAGGTTAATCTAACCGATACGGATTTTAAATTATTTCACACACAATTTTTTAGTCAATTAAGTTAGAATGATATTGAGTTCCAAATTCTCAGATCTCACTGCATAAAAAAGGTAATGTAATGTTAGTTACAACGCCAAAGTGCTCAGTAAAGAGATTATCTTTCATAAGAGATCACACATATATTGGATGCACATTTGTATGCACTTATGAATTCGTAGCTATACTTCTTTATTGAGTTATTGAGGATAATTTGAGGACTTCAAAATTCCATGCTGATATTGCTTCATTTTATGAAAACAAAATTAAGCTATGTTTAATACATACAAACTGCTGCACAAGCAGGCTTACTCCTTGTTTGAAGTCATTCGTTCATTTTTTTATACTATCGCAACAAATGTTGCTAAAGAGAGTATTATAGTTTTGTTCACATAACGGTTGTTTGTAACACCCAAAACTAAACGAGTTAGATATAGGGTTATATATACCAAAGTGATCAGGGTGAAGAGTGGAGTTCAAATCCGAATGTCTGTCTGTCCGTCCGTCCGTCCGTCTGTGCAAGCTGTAACTTGAGTAAAAATTAAGATATCTTGATGAAACTTGACACACTTATTTCTTGGCACCATAGGAAGGTTGCTTTCGAAAATGAGCAACATCGGACCACTGCCACGCCCACAAAATGGCGAAAACCGAAAACACATAAAGCGCCATAACTAAGCCATAAATAAAGCTATGGAAATAAAATTTGGTATGAAGGGTCGCTCTATGAAGGGGCATATTCGGATGTAATTTTTTTGGGGAAGTGGGCGTGGCCCCGCCCCCTACTAAGTTTTTTGTACATATCTCGCAAACCAATAGAGCTATATAAACCAAACTTTCTGCTGTCGTTTTTTTTAGCCACTTTCTAATACAGGCCAAAAATGAAAGAAATCGGATCATAACCACGCCCACCTCCCATACAAAAGTTAGGTTGAAAATTACTAAAAGTGGGTTAACTCACTAAAGAAAAACGTCAGAAACACTAAATTTCATATAAGAGATGGCAGGTGAAAGCTGCACTCAGATTTTTTTACAAAATGGAAAATGGGCGTGGCGTCGCCCACTTATGGGCCAACAACCATATCTCAGGCCTTGTGGTACACCAGCCCTTATTTGTCGTTCATCAGATATGAAATCTCCTACTTTAACCATAAATTGTCTATTATTTTAATAAGACTCCAATATTTTATACAATTCTAAAGGTAGAATGTTTTTATACTTACATAAAAGCCCTTCATGCTACACCTTATCAAATGCCTGAGCAACATCTAGAAATATAGCTGAACAGTACTCTCTGTGCTCAAATGATTTTCTTATTTCGTTAGTTATTCTATTTACTTGCTCTATCGTGCTATGTTTTGCACGAAACCCGAATTGATGCGCTGGTATTACATTATTTTCGTGGAGGAAAGGAGACATCTTTGATAGTAACACCTTTTCAAATATTTTAGAAATACAGGGTAGAAGACTGATTGGTCTGTATGAAGACGGCTGTGTCAGGTCTTTCCCAGGTTTATCTATCAGGCTTTTTCCATGAAATCGGATAGTATCCAAAACTTAAAATCGCATGAAATACTCACGTATTTCTTATATTTCAACCAGTTCGTTTTGTGAGATGTTAGACCCACCTGTGGCTCAACGAATATGGGTTCTTCACACAACTTTATTAGTACAGGTGAATGATCAGAAGATAAGTATGTACGTGTATCAGCTGTCACAAGCGATCTATCTATATTTTTGATTACTGCGAAATCAATTAGATCTGGTATTTTGTTACGATCACTGGGCCAATATGTCGGCTTGCCAGGAGATATTATATCAAGATTATTGTGCTTATTCATAATTGTGTTGTACAGCTGTCTTACTTTAGGGTTAATTAGATGTGAGCTTCAGTACATGTGTTTTGCATTGTAATCTCCACCTGCTAGGAATCTATGACCTAGCGTTCCAAAAAAGTCTTTAAATTCACCATCTGTAATTTTAAAACGAGGTGGACAGTATATAGATAGATTAGATTTAAATCACAACCCCGATTTTTTAATGTTATTGTTGTTGCTTGTAACTTTGCTGCAGATCTGATATTCTAGAGCATAGTGGTTAAGCCGATTTCTAACCAACACTGCCGTTCCACCGTGCGCTTTTCCATCCGGGTGATTTGTAACATAGTGTCTAAATCCGGGAATATTGAAGTTATTTTTGTTTGTCACATGAGTTTCTGATATTAGATTTACATCTATATATTTTTCAGACAGAAGTCTAATAATCTCTAGTTTATGTGGAACAATGTTTTGCTCTCAGCGAACAATTCAAATCAACAACAGAGCAGCAAAAGCAAATGCTTGCATGACATTTTTCTCAACAAGGATTGTTGTTTCAAAACCTTACTGTCGGAGAAGGCACGAAACGCAATGACAATGAAAGGCTGTGAAAATCAAGCCTATGACAACGAGTGCAAAAAAACATTTCCCTAATACATGTCAACGCATGATGTTGTTATTTTTAAAATAAAATATACATTACTTTATAAAAAAATTAAATTTAAGAAATTTAATGTATTATATTTAACTGTACTTTACATGCATTATTTGCTTGCATGAACATATTTTCTCTACAGAGAACGAGTATTTAACAACGAGTGCATGCTGCACTCATTGCTTTTTCGATAGGCAAGAAAGGCAATGTCAGAATTGCATTGCATTTCAAGCCTAAAAAATGGAAGTGTACTTGTGCAGCAGTTTAATACATACCAATCAAACTATACAGAACTTTCTTATGATATGCTGCTAATTTATGTTAGACTAAATTCAAACTGAGATGTATTCAGTTTTCTCAGTCTCTAATACATAAAAAAGGTAATATAAAGTTGGTTACGTATACGATGAGGTGTACAACAAATTTTTTTTCTCCTTCGCTGTACCGTTACATTAAGAATGTGCTTTTGAATTGGGTATTGCATAGTAAATATTTATACGTGTAAAATCAGTCTAGCTGATCTGTCATACTGATTGATGATCGGATAATTCGACGGCTAGTAGTTGCGGACTCGATAAGCAGCGGTCAAATAAGGACCAAAAAAAAATAAGATTTGGTCAGCCCAGATCATTGCAAGAAATATGACAAACGATGTTTTGGCAGCGGTACCTTGTTTTCTTATGAAATCTAATATTTATGTAGACAGTTTGGACAGCGAGTTAAAAACTTTGCTGGCAATATTTATGGCATATAACTGGACATATCAGCAGGACCGACCGGAAAATTCCCGTGTAACAAAGTGGAGCATTGAGTTCCAACCTAAATCCTATGTAGGATCTCTGTGGGATTCTCTCTGCTCCTGTTTTCCAAAACTGAAAGCAGTTGTAGACAGTAGCTCACCTTAAATTGGCCATAGGGCAAGAATTTGCCAATATTTCCATAATTATTCTAAAGCCATCAGTTAATTCTCTGATTAAGCGGCTTTATTTAGTTTTAAAATATAAGCACAATGCTACTGACTATTAAAATAAACATTTCGGTCAGTTAAACTCAAATGTATAGAATTTACTGATAAAAATAGTAAAATGCACTTATAAATATTTACTCTTAGCCTAAAATATCTATCGTATATATTAATAATAACAACCCTGCATACCCAAAAATATTTTGCAGATTTGTTACCAATATGAACCAAAAATCATCGTTTCGGATCGGATGGGCGCGAAAGGACTTTAAATGGCAGTGGAGCGAAATGAGAAACACACCACGCATAAGCCTATACTGAAGTTTGGAGAAGGCTTCATTATGATGTGAGGATGCATATTCTCTTCCAACCGGAAAATGATCTGTAACACATAGTAAGGGCAACTCGCAAAGGGTTCCAGGACAATAACATTAGCATGTTAGATTGGCCTCCACATTCTCCGTACTTAAACCCAATCGAGCACCTATTGGGTATATTGAAAAAATCGGTCGCAGGCGAAATCAGCCCACAGTAGGTGTGGGATTCTATTTCGTCAGAAACATGGGCAAATTTCTGTAGTAGTATGCCAAGAAGAATCAAGGCCACTTTTTAACCATGTTTATATTAAGTCGAAAAATTGATCACACTGACAGATTTTACAATTACTTGTGTCTAATTCTTGATTATTATACCTTTATAACTAAAGATGAAAACTTAAAAAACATCAAAACATGTATTATCTTTTTATAATCGATTGTGTACCTATTGAAAGCGAGATCGCTTTCGTGAGTCAATGTATAATACATACAAATATGTAATTACTAATTGGTAGTTTCCAGTCCAAGAAAAAAATCTTAAGACAATTTGGTAAAAATTGCTATAATAATACTAAATTTTCGATTAATACCGTCAAATAATAGTCCGAAATTATGATGTTTTATTTGGATTATAGTATCTGTCAAGTGACTTTAATTACATACCTCTTAAATTAACTACTAATTTAATAAAACCATATTATTATGATGTAATGCAGGATTCTTTAAGAGTAAATGTTAATATTGTATATATTTATTATGTTTGTACACAATATTTATGTGCGAAAAATATATACAGTATATGACAAAATAAATTAGGTGGAAATAAAATGCCAAGAAGAAAAAAATCGTTTATGCTACGCTACATCTACTACTTCTAGTTACTCATATACCTTAACATACAAGTAAGTAAATTCATATGTGTATGTAAAGGAAGCACATGCCACAAAGTACACATATCTCAACAGAACCACAAGGACACCCGCAGTTAATATGAAATATATATAGTTTATGTATATAAAAGTTTAGTAGGCCGCCACTGTATTACTTATATTATGTTTACTTTTTCTTAGACTTTGCTTTTGTTGGCTGAAGACGCAACGAGTGAATGCGGCCAAAACGCGTCAGTTGGTAAATAAAGGATACAGTGTATATCCTCTATACACTAATGTTGTCTTATGCACACCGTCAAATATAAGTTTAATGTATAATTTTTGTACTCATGTGAGTTGAGTCAGTGGATATATATGTCATATAGACGTAGGTATACATCTTTGCATATGTAGAGCAATAAAATTATATATACATAAATAATACATATAATTCAACATGAGTTTTTACTTTACAATTTTTAGAGGTCAGAGATGCATGGTGTCTAATGGGAATATTAAAATTGAAATTAACCTTTAAAATTAGGAGCTCAGTGACAACAGTTTTCAACAGTTTTCTAAAAGTAGTTAAAGGCCGTTAAGAAATGTTACAGTCTAAAGTGAACGTATTTAATATGAGTTGCTGGATTATACCTAAAAGTAATGATTTTCACATTTGTTTAGTGTTCAGGATGTGTAAAGCTATAGAAATATAAAATAATATACTTTGAGGAGATTTATCTTTGTTGTGAAAAACTAAAGAAATATAGTGAAAATTTAATTGGTATAAAATGCTTCGACTTTTTCTATCACATTATACCAGTTTATACCATGCATGCCAGTGTTTTGTTCGTTTCGCTATTTTTCAATGTTTGGCTAAGTAAAGACCATTGTTTTTCCGTTAATAGTTTGATAGATATTTTACGAATCTAGCATTTTACAATTACTTACCATAGCCTAATCCATTCACTTTTTGTGTACGCTTTAAACATAAAGAACTGTTATGGTTTAAGATTTTGAAATTTTATTGATTTCAAGTAAATTTCAGTACATTACTATTAGTTTAACTATTATGCGCTAATTTTACTTACAATACGCCTCTTAATAAATTAAATTATGCTAGTTTAGAGCTAATAAGTAAATTTCAGTTAAATCTAGTAGGGTGCTGTATGTCTGGCGATATTTGAATGTGGAATTCTTATGCATATCTTTTTAGGTTTATACTATTAGTTAGTTATACTGGACTTTAATATGTAAATATTTACAGCTAACAAGAAAGAAAATGTTTAAATAAATATTCATTGAACAAAAATCAATTGTAAATGTAATTAGTAAGAAATATATTTAAAGAAATTGTCACAATTTTTTATAGCAAATAGATAATTTGGTATAAATGTTTAAAAATTCAAAATCAGAGCAACATTGAGTTATATGTCCATTTCATAAAATCATATAAAATTATTTAGATTTATATATGTACTTTAGTAAATCAAAAGACTTGAAGTAACGCACACATCATACTTTGGTCATTAATCTATCTATCTTTCCGATTTGGCTCGGCGCCTAACGCTGCAATGTCGGCAGCAAGCTCTGCTTCAGCGTTTACACACATATGCTCGGGTATTTTATTGTATAGCGTTTAGACGCAATCCATATATACATACATATTTAATATTCACTGTTTTCAAGCTTCACTTAAAACTAATTTCAGCTAAATAATAAATGTTGCTATTTACATTTCACAAATTGCTCATAATTTCTAATAAATGACATAGTTGTTTGGTTTTGCTTTGCTTTACTTTCGACCACAAAGGCGCATTTAATTTTCATATTTTAACACTTAAACTAAAATAGCTTTTCATGCTTTACACTGATAAAATTTTGTACTTTTAAAGTAAGTCAAGTGTATGTACATACAATGATTGCACTATTTATATAAATATGCATGAGTTGTCAGATATGTAGTTATATATACATTAAATTGTCTATATAGTAGAGATCGAAACATTTGCGGTTTAGAAATAAAAATAAGGAAAGATATATAGAAAAAAATTGAAGAATACTTGGCACCATCTCAATACTTTCTATATAATAAAGAATTTGAAGTATAAAATTATAAATTAGAGCTTAATATTTTATATCTTCTGCCCAACATTAGCGAAATTTCTCCAGCAATACTACGGGAGCTTTTTGACATTTCATTTAATATGTGGAATTAATTCTTGGTTTAAATGAAAAAGTGAATTTCGAAAATAATAAAAAAATTTAGAAATTAATATACGAAAATCTACTTAACTGAATCTTGAAACTTTCATTTTTCATCTCTCTAAAAATAATTGTTTCCAGATATGTTTCGATCATTATCAGCTCTAAATAGAAAATTAAAAGCTGTTAATTAGCTAGCCTCAGCTCTTTCAGATATGTTTCCATTACTCTAAGTTTCATGTTGAAAATTAAATATTTGCCATCAGAAAGCCTCAGCTAACCCGGTTTCAATGCCACAACTGCTTAATTCTAGTTTTTCTTATACGCTATTACAACTAAGTCAATAACAGTCACAAATGTTTCCCTTTCAGCTCACTTTTACCTTTTTTTGTCCGCTCTTACCTACTCACGTTCGCGCACACACACACACATAGCTATCAAGCGCTTACAGTGCCAGCGCAATGCTATACCCAGCTAGAGATGAACCCATCAACAATTAATTGACAACGAAAAAAATTCTATTAATCTGCAACAATTTATACTAATCAACGACGATGACCGAGCAATCGCCGCGTCGCCATCACTCTACTGCTGCCGCTGCTGCCGCTCCTATTGCAATTGTCATTGCCGGCGTTCATATTTAATATGCCACAGCTAATTGTCATCTGCCAACAGTTCGAAAGCTGTACGACCAACGCCAGTAGCTGCAGCAGCCGCTGCCGTGCCATGCCGGCAATCGATAGCCTTGCTGGCGCACATAAATATTAAATTGCCAATATTGACACAGAAATGCTATTAATAGTGGCAGCATGGCTGCTAAGTCGGGCAGCGCGAGCAGCAGTAGTGTGGGTGTGATATGCAAAAGTATCGAATTACGTGCCGCTAATGGCAAGAATGCTGCTGCCGCTGATGATGTGGCTGCTGATGATGTGCCGGCATCTTTAAGTTGATTATCTGTAATGGAAAAACCGTAAAGTAATAAGTAATTGGTGACAGAATAAGCATGCATTTAAATGGAAATTGAAAGAAATGTGAAATGCAACACCGTTAATTAGTTAAAAATAGAAATTATATATAGCATATGTAGTAGTACCCACCTTCTAATGCCTTATCACGCAATCGTGACTTTGCCACCACGGTTTCGCGAGACTCCAGTACGGGTATCTTCTGGTGCTTCTCATTTGCCACGCTCTCCTCATTGCTCTGCCAATAGACCGATGATATTTTTGCCACACACTAGAAAGAGCAATACACATAGCGCAAGTACACAATTATTTAATCAATTGAGTAAATAGAAGGTTGTGGAAAATATAATATAATTCAATTACGCCTACACAATCGCGCACTAATATCTTTCTGGTCCAATACATACATTCGTATATCCTTAATACTGTGGTGCATTCGTTCCCTTGTTGATATTTACTTATCTAACATGGCCACTAAACAAAGTTGCGAAAATAAATTTCTTTATTTCGACAGCTACTAAGTTACACAAACATCTGCCAACATACAGACATAATATAAACTGGCATACATTCATTCGTGGCATTCACAAATTTCCTTTTATATACTTGCACATTTCAGTGTCCCACTTTTATTGCTATAGCAAACAAGTGGAAAGTAATAAAAGAAAACTCTCAGTGTAAACATTGCAAGCATCTCCAAAACCAAACACAAACATACACACAGACACACCATTTATATGCCTAGTGCGCTGGCATAAGTAAGTGTTGCGTATACGCCATGTTGACCGGCACATTCATACAGTATATGTATGCACCTCTGACATATATGTGTACGCTGGGATTTGCCACGCACTTTAATGACTCACAGAATCCTGTTAACACAATTGCCGCGAAGCGTGCGGGCAACCGCAATACAAATACAAATACGCGCTGTGCGCTTTAACAGCAAACTGACGCTTTGGTCACACTCTCCACCCATTTGTATGCGTTTGTGTATGTGAATGCATTTTGTGTATGTTCATATAAACAGTACACACTCGGTAGATAGCACGGTCTATAAGTCTGTGATTGTTTTGCGTTTGTAGCGCGATTGTTATTTGGGCGTCAGTGAGTGAATGTAGCTTCATTTATGTGCATGTATGTATGTATTATATATGCGTTCATATGAAGATATATAATTATGTTACTTAGGAGTATTAAAATTCAAGTTCTGCTTTAATATTGCGCAAGTATAGTAGGGCAACTTCTTAAACTGGAATTATTTTTAATAAAATATGTTCTTGACTTCATTAATACGAAGCAATAATATACAATAAGTTCATAGCTGAACTTGAACTAAGTATAAGATAAAAGTATGCCTCTAAAATGGAATGGAAAATGAAAATCGCTTTTTAGGACAGGTCTTTGAAATGTAATTTTAATCGAAACTCAAAAACATTGACAATAACTTGTATGTATACCAGCACTGCAGTGAAGGCTAATCTACTTAGATTATTAAAATTGTTATAATATCTTTATCTCAGGTCAGAGTCTGGAGTGACTAAAGACAAAAAATTTAAAGAAAATAAATAAAGAAAGATTCTTTGAAAAGTGGCTGATATGAATAAAGTTTTTGCCATTAGACTTGATAGTAATCTACTAAATTAAAATTTAAAATACTGAGACCACCGAGAAGACTTATCACGTTTCAGTCTCCTTATTGGACACATTAAAAAAAATTATTAGCACAAAAGTATTAGTTTTAATATTCACTTCATTCACTGTCATTCTTGATACATGAAATTTTCTTACTACGATGAATATACCTAGCTATATATACGATAGAATATGTTCATGACTGCGAACGTGACCTGGATAGGGAAGCGAAGCGAATGGGTCTGGTGGTGAACGAGGACAAGACAAAATATCTCCTGTCATCAAACAAACAGTCAGCGCATTCCCGTCTTGGCTCCCACGTCACTGTTGACAGTCATAACTTTGAAGTTGTAGATAATTTCGTATACATAGGAACCAGCATCAACACCGATAATAATGTCAGCCTTGAAATCCAACGCAGAATCACTATTGCCTACAGGTGCTACAATGGACTGAGTAGGTAATTGAAAAGTATAGTCCTCTCTCGACGAACAAACACTAAACTCTACAAGTCCGTCAACATTCCTGTCCTACGTTATGGTGCAGAAGCGTGGGCGGTGACAATGCCAGATGAGACGGCACTAGGAGTTTTCGTGAGAAAGGTTTTGCGGAAGATTTATAGTCCCTTTAACATTGGCAACGGCGAATACCGCAGAAGATGGAATGATGAGCTGTATTTGTTATTCGACGACATAAACATAGCCCAGCGAATTAAAAGACAGCGGCTACGCTGGCTAGGTCATGTTGTTCGAATGGACGAAAGCGCCCCAGCTCTGAAAGTTTTCGATGCAGTACCCGCTGGTGGAAGCCGAGGAAGAGGAGACCTCCACTCCGTTGGAAGGACCAGGTGGAGAAGGACCTGTCTTCACTTGGTATTACCAATTGGCGCCAAACTGCCAAAAGGTGAGATGCGTGGCGCGCTGTTGTGGACACGGCTATAACCACGTAAGCGGTGTCTACGCCAGTCAAGAAGAAGAAGAAGATATATACGAACTTATTGGCAAACCTAAATTTATCATTATTGCGCATTTTAATATCCTTTATTAATACATTTGTTAACAAAATTAGTATTCGACTATTGCTATAGTTTTAGTACGATAAAACACAATTTGACCCATATATTCGTCATAAAGTCCAATAGAATAACGAAAATCATCATATATAGTATATGAGGGCTGAGCTAATTCCTGAAACGATTTCACTAATTTTCACCTCGAACATACATTGTATCCAATATTATATGCTCACTATTAAGCCTATCGCATTTTTGAAAATTCTATAATTAGGGGCAGTTATTACCCGATTTTAACCATTTCTGGTACAGAGACGCACTATTAGAAGAAAAAGATTTCCCCCTGGATTAAATTAAGATATTTGGGAGATTTACCGATATTTTGGTTGAAAAATTACCGTAAGGCACTGAGTTCTTCATATTCGATATCCGGGGCATTGACAAGTTATAGTCCGATTTCGACAATTTTTTCACAATTGATGCCACAGTTCATATACAGTGTATGTGGAAAGGTTTGTTCCGCTATCTTCATTGGTTCCATATGTGATAAGATTCAAAATTGAGTTGTAGGGGAAGTAGTCGTGGTTGTGAACCGATTTCAAAAACCATATCTAAGGAACTACTCGACCGTGTCCATTTTCCACACGTATCATCAGGGTGTCAAGAAGATATTATGTACCGAATTTCATTGAAATCTGTCGAGTAGTTCCTGAGATATGGTTTTTGACCCATAAGTGGGTGACGCCACGCCCATTTTCTATTTTGTTAAAAAATCTGAGTGAAGCTTCATTCTGGTATTTCTTCTGTAAAAGTAAGTGTTTCATTAGTGAGTTAACGCTTTTAGTAATTTTCAGCGGCACCTTTGTTTGTGAGGTGGGCGTGGTTATTATTCACCCGTTGGTTATTCCGATTTCATCTATTTTAGTGTTCGGTTTATATAGTTTTTTTGGTTTACGAGATATGTACAAACATTCCTGATAATTTTTATATATATAAACAACCGTTATGTGAACAAAATTATAATACTCTCTTAGCAACTTTGGTTGCGAGAGTATACAAATAACTAACTCTCACTTAAACGACAGAAATGAAGTTATCCAACCATCAATACTAACTTTATATCATGTTCCAAGTGCAACAGCACTAAAATTATTTAATTTTAGTCATTTAATACACCTTTATGACATTAACATAATTGCAAATTATGAGGGCGCATACTTATCTCATTAAAACGCGAAATATTTTTGTAATTAATAGCAACCAGCAGTGGTATCAATTTCCGATATCTACGTACACTAGTTAATATTGCTTGTCGAGCAGAAAGTCACCAATTAAAAATAAACTGCATACAACAAATACAATTTGTAAATAGATACTGTCACACACTTTATAGTATATTGTAGTATATGATTATGAAACAAGTAAATATGTATGCACAAGTAGATGTTAATTAACTCACTTTCAATTTCATGTCGCCATGTTTGAAGAATTTTTTGCGCACACGAAATTCCAAACCCAGTCGTGCCACCTCCAAGCCCTCACGTCCGACAATTATGGGATCGTATGGCCGCAGGAATGTCCGGTTCGCATGTACACCATTAATTAACCAACTGAGATGACACACCGGCTTGGACGGCGCCGATGTACAATTCACGCGCACAATGTCATCAATTTGGTAACGCGGCTGGCCGCCGGTGATTTGCGGTCCGTGCTTTGGTGTAACTGCAAAGAGAAGAGCATACAAGAGCATATAGTGAGGACGCACACTAGAGATTGGTATATGCAATCAGAATTGCATAAATACGAGCAAAGTCAACAATACACGAATGCGTTGTAATATAGAGTACAGCTGGTGGGGTACAGCAAGTGAACTCGCTTGGGAGTCTCGAATTGGATGAAATTCTTTTTGGCTTATTTAGTGCATGATATGATAGATTTGCTGTTAAAGTATATGTAAATGATTGTAAAAATTTAAAATAAAAAAAATCAATTGTCAGTCTATGAGTTCCATAATATTTAAAAAGATCTCAGTTTATAATCCAAATGCCGTTATTACAATTGTGAAAGATATAGATATAGATATAGATATAGATATAGATATAGGTATAGATATAGATATAGATATAGATATAGATATAGATATAGATATAGATATAGATATAGATATAGATATAGATATAGATATAGATATAGATATAGATATAGATATAGATATAGATATAGATATAGATATAGATATAGATATAGATATAGATATAGATATAGATATAGATATAGATATAGATATAGATATAGATATAGATATAGATATAGATATAGATATAGATATAGATATAGATATAGATATAGATATAGATATAGATATAGATATAGATATAGATATAGATATAGATATAGATATAGATATAGATATAGATATAGATATAGATATAGATATAGATATAGATATAAATTAAATCTTAAATTGTTAGTAACTTAATTTTCCTATGAACTAAGTGTCTCATTTTACCTTAAAATTGCGCTACAGTACTTCAACATTTATCACATTCCCACGAAAGTATTTAAATTAATTTTATTTATATATACTATTCTTTGTATAAGTTGTAAGTACATTACACCCTTGCAACAAACAATTTTATGCTTCACATTTCGCTGATGCTGATGCGCTCAGCAACTGTGCTCCCTACTTACGCGCCATTGTTACAGTGCCACATAAAGTATGCGTCATAAAATTTGATAGCCCAGCACAGCACAGCGTCCGGCCAATCAGCAAGGGGCCACAGGAAGACAATGCTAACATAACGGAACATATAACGCAATGTAACATAATGTCAAATTTCAAAAGCATAAAATGTCCATTGAAATTTATTTACTGTAAAATTTACATGTGCATGTCATAAAAATTAAGTAATTAAAACTCGCCCACACCGACAACAAGTGGGAGACAGAGAGACGTGCTAACTGTCTGTGACTGTTGACAGCGGTAAGTAGTACGATATCTGCGAACATAAGATCTTATCTGTGTATGTATATGTGTGGTGTTTATTTGTGTGGGTGCTGAAGAGTCAACCCGACAGTGAGCAATAAGCAGGAGTATGCAAACTGTACGAGCTAACAAACAGATAAGCAAGCTGTTGTGTTGAGAGATGCAGCAAAGTTTCTACGGTTGATTGACCGATTGCGTGCGTACATCATTTTGCCATTAAACCGTTTGAAGCAGCAGCTACAAAACTGAGTGGAACGAGTTTTGCGTGCATTCAACTGAAATGTATATATACTCGGTAAGCGCTAAAGGCGAATATTTCGCAAAGTTTACATAATTTAAAGCAGAAATATATTCGAAGCATAAATGACATTTTGATAAATGTGAGTAGGCTTTATTTTGAGCGCTGTAGATATCATAGGATGCCAACCACAAACAGCCACAACGGGGGGTCGTGAAAGCTTCGCTCAGCCAAATGGCCACTCTAAGTTTCACATTAAAATGCAACTCCATTACAATATTAATTACATACACCGACATTTGCTTGGCTGTGTGTGTGTCTTATGTATGTCTGTGTGTGCGTGTTTGTGTGTATGGCAGTGAGCCATTACGCTTAAAATGTCACAGTTGTTCTGTTGGTCTTTATTATTAAAACTGGCAACAATAATGTTTTATTTTTGTAATTAAAAATTTTGTGTTTGTCAATGTTTGTGTGTATGTGTGTATATGTACGTACATATTTACGCATGTGTTGTTTTCCTAAAACAAACTCATTTTGTGTATGCCATAACTTTCGATGCATAAAACATGTGGCAGGCAGTTATTTGACATTTCGGCCGACTTTCATTTCATTTACACAAATATTTTTAAAACTTCAGCTATTTGTGTGTGCATGTATTTTAGGGTGATTCATTTTGCTGCAGAAACTCCAAAGTTAATGTTAGAAGGAAATTTCGAAAATTCTTTGTTGAGACAGGCAGTTTTTGTAGAATCCTTGATTAACTATGCCACTAAGCAACTTTAAACAAATTATTATTTTTCAAAATTTTTGGAAAATGTGTTTACCCTAGTCAGACCCTAATAAACCAGTGCATATTGCAAAAAGCACCAAAAAAATTTAATTTTTTTTTAAACATTTAAGTGATCATATGGGCAAATTTGTTGTGCACCATTAAACTTTTATGGCCAAGCTTGATATCCCAGAGCGGCTTGCAAAAAAATTAGCAAATAATGTTAATTAATGTAATTTAAAGGCAATAACATGTTTTATGGATGAGCTTTGCTTTGTATTTATTATATTTGCAATTTAAATTCCGTTTTAGCTCATGAAAAGGTTAAAAAAATATATGAGCTTCACTTATAATAATGTGGGATTACAAAACCAATTAATTTGGATATTATAAGAACAACTATATATAGTATCACCAAAAATGACTGCTAATTTATTATATTATCTAAAGTATAGTTTCAGTTTTATTACTGAAAACCTATACCTCCTGTGTTCGTATATATTTATTTATTATGATGCAATTCGTGATTAGGTTACGTGATCTAATCAGGGGTCTAGTTTTTGTAAAACAATTTCGATCTCGGAAATAAAAACAGGGTTAAAAAACAAGAAGCATATTCTACTATCGTTTAAAATAATAAATAAGAACCTCAGTCTATGCATATCCCTTCAAGATAAGATATATATAGAATGTGTAAAATGTGCATTATATATATTACTAGCTGACCCCGCAGACGCTGCCCTGCGCGAAATTATTTGTTTTGAAAAGAAAACAATGTGGAATTTATACATATTGTGTTGAAAATATTTATTTGCGATTTTTCTAAATTTTTTTCAATGTAACGCTGTGATAAAAAACAATTTTCTGTTCCGGTGCATAAATGTACAGAGATAATGATTTTCCAACACACGTATCACATTATTCGATGGCTGCGTCACAATTTCGGCGCATGAAGATTGTGAACCATAGTAATGACAGATCCAACTTTGAGACGCAAATGACAGGCAAATCCAAAGGAATTAGAAATTCACAGCATTGTCTTCATGATCGATCGATTTGTATGAACACAAATCTACCGCAATTTGACTTTGAATCGTACAGTTTAAGTCATCAACATCGGTATTTCTGACTTTGAAAAATGTCAAAAAAATTTGCGCGTACACTCAATCAATCGTAGTTGAGATTATTTTGGCTAATGTTCGGAAAAACATTCGTGATGATTTCATCTTTCGTTGAAGTGACTTGACAAATAGCAGGTGAAATTGATATCAAACTATTCAACCGGACTTGAGACATGTGTTCAATTCATCCGTTGCTGTTGATTTTGAAATAACAGAAAGTGTTTATCTTAAATCGACTGCTAACAGTATCATTACACCAACAAAGCGACGACCACAGATCTTTCATTGTTCTGTCAAGTGCTTCTGGAGAAAAGCACTCATCTCATCCTATCAGTTAATAATTTTTCAACACTTTTGCCATAGCTGATTGCGTTGCAAACAGTTGTTTCATTGATTTGCATGTTTAACGGAAGATTCAGTGCCGAATGCGCCGTTCATCCAACTAGTAGCGTTGCAGGAATTCTATTAGATGCGAGAGCCAACGCAATGCCTTTTCGTATTGTTGCCAAATTCAATGATATCAGGAACGTTTTGCCAGTTTCGCCGGGCGCATCAAGAGAAAATAGTCCACTGTTTCCATCATTGATCATTCCATTATTAATGATCAACAGCGCCAACATAACCAGGGAATATGACTCTAATAAGAATAACAACCCTAGAAGGAAGAAGGAACACATCACTGATCAGTGAAATCACCGCGGATCACCCAACTCAACAAACCATCGCGGGATTACCCTCCCATATATAGGTCGTATTTGTAATTATAATTGTTATTTAATTATTCTAACTTTAAAACCTTCCCTAGATCTCCAAGACTAAATTATCCAAATCGGTTCAGCCGTTCTCGAGCCTAACGGAGAAGAATATTTATATGCATAAATGAAAAACCGCTCCACCGATTTTTTTGCAAACTTCACATAAGCCACTTCACATAGTACGAACAAAGCCTAAACATTTGGTTTGGATCGGTGAGCCTGTTCTTGAGTTATAAAATTACAACGAAAAATGCCAAAACTTTTTATATATTAGATATAATATTATATATTAAACTTTAAATTGAAATCAGTGTTTCAAAAATTAGTTACTACTTTTTATCAGACGATAATTATTATTATTTTTTTTTTTCAATATTTCCTTATTTATTGAATCTTCTTGTTTTTAAGCCTAACAACAAGTTATAAAATCTTAAATCTATTTAAAAACTAGACAAGCTCAACCAAGTGATTGGGCTGTATTGGTGAAACGTTGCTCTTTAGTACGCAGGCAAATCCCTTCTTTTTAGGCGTGTTTGATCGCAGGAATGTCCTAAAGCATTAGCCAATGGGTTTGGGTGATCACGCAGTTTTGATAAATATTTCAATCTGCTGTCCTCTACTTCTTTCTTTACCACGATAATTGAGGATATAATTATATTGGCAACCAATCTCAATCATTCTTACTTTCTGCTGCTGGAACAATATATGTTGAATAAATAATGCCTCTCGAATTATGAAAGTGTCTGTATGTCGCCGACCGCAAGAGATTAGACAATATCAACTAAAACATTGAATTCGAAGGCCAAATTACCTTTCCATTCCTAAAACAAAAAATCGTTAGGTGAGGAGTGTCATAATGACGAAGACAAGGTTTAAAATTCTAAAAATCAAAAATGTGCATTTTGAAAATACAACTACAAAAGATATTCTACATATACTCAATAAAAATACAAATTCTTATAAAATCGGCTCAGCTGTGTAACATGAATGTAACAATGAGTAATTTTTAAAAATTCCCTTAAAATCATGTTACACGTTGGAAATACTAAATATATTATTTGTATGCGTACATTCTCACACAAGCAGGTACACACGCACACACATACCTACATATTTACATAGATATGTTGGATATCTACAGCGAAATACATGCTGTGCATGCTACAGTTTTTCATAGCTCTGCACGACAAAGTGTGTTTTTATTGGCATTGTAAACAGATTCTTCGATATGAATATTAAAATTGCAAAGCAAAAATACAAAAATAAATTACATGTAAAAGAGGAACACAGAGAGAAGAAAGCAAAGCAAAGCAATCAAACCAACAAGTACATGCTGTATAAGTTATTTTACAATATAATAAATCTGCCCATTTTGTAGAAAAGTACATTAAAGACAAGCCGACATAAAGTTATGTTGCACATACTGTTGTTGTTGTTGTCGATTTTTTGCTTTGGTTTTTTGCTGACACACTGCGCTCATCTCGTTACAACCGTATTGCGTATACGCCCAGTGGGTCTCGTTCATACATGCCATTCTTCGCTCAGCTCTTTGTTTATTTTTACACAAACCATTGCACTGAGTTTCATATGTCACTTCGACATATGGACAGACGAGCGGGCAACTACAACAACTGACACGTGCATATGAGCATGTGTGCGTATAAACGCATTTGTATGTGTATGTGTGTATGTGTGTGCGTGTGTGTGAGCAAAAGTAGAAAACTTCAATGATTTTCATTTTGACCTAAATGGCAACCATCCAGGTCAGACAATGCTATCCGTACTTTATGCGAAGTGCTGCGGCAATGCACTGTTCAGCCCTTTGCTGAGGTACATACGTACAATGTAGGTATGAGTATGGGCGCGGTAGGGTTGAGCGGTAAAACAGCGCAGCCTAGCCTAGAATGGTTGTTGCTGCTATTATTGTCACAGCTGTCGTTGTTGTTATTATTATACTGAGCCACTGAGACTTAGAATTCACAGAGGCTTTTGTTATACGTTGCTAACATTTTTAATGTAGCAACAATTGCATTCTGCCAACTTTATATATTCGTATATATACTTTATATATTCGGTACGTATGTATATATGCAAATGTAAATGTCTGCATGTAGTTTCGCTATGTGCTGCTAGGACAAGCAGTGCGGTGGAATAATACAAAGCATATGCAATAATAACAATTTCGAGCACATACATATATTGTATATATGTACATATAGCAATTTGTTTAAGTATATATATGCAAATGTGCTTTTACATACATACTATATAGACGTGTGTATCTATTTTGTTAGGCAAAGTCTCTCCACAATACACTTGGCGTTGGCTTACAACTATATCTGCTACGTCATCTATTCATTCAGCTGCCGTAGATTAAACGCTAGACCAGCTACGTACGTCAACTCGTACGCCCTTTCCGCCACTGAGTGTACAAGTGAACGAGATTTGCATATAATTATCGATTTTTTGCTAGATATGAAAGTATTTAGAAGATTTTCAATAAGCTAGCGAGTGACAAAATTTAAATTTCTTAAGTAACTTTTGCAATTTTAAGCCTTTTCACATGAAAATCGTTTCTTCTAAATCGTTTGTGACTGAGTCTTTGTGCCTTTAGCAGTCTAAAATTTAAATGATAAAATTATAGTACTTCTCTTAGCAACACCTGTTGCTTTATCTATGTATAAAAGGTTCTATAACATTTAACAAGGCTTTTGTGAGAGAATTATTTAGAATCAAGTAGAAGAAAGAATAGAATGCTTACGGCTTTCGGTAATTGATTGATATTACTTAACCCTTTATCGTTGTTATAGAGAGGCAAAAGAAAACACCAACCACATATAAGTCGAACACGCTACGGGGGGCTACAATACTTACCAAAATGATTCTTATTTAACGGCCATTAATCTCCTTCAGGACTTTATTGTAATAACAACTATCCAAAGTGTTAAGCACTCCAAAAGTGTAACTTTTTGGAACAAAGTGAACGATAAGGGAAATTCATCGAAAAAACAGAACGAAAGGGATAAAAAGTGGCAAATATTTGATATGCTCAGAGATTTGAAAATGTCCACAATACATATAAAGTATTTAAAGTCCTGTATTCGAGAAAAACAAGTAACTGATTTCAAAGAAAGTTTGAAGTTCTCTCCACTCATTTATAAAATAACAAAGCTGAGTCCGAGAAGTTTGTAGATAATATTAGGTTGGCGTTAGGGTAGGTTGGGTTACGCGTTTTTGCTCTTTAATCAATGCTTTATAAAAAGTGTTACAGTGATCGGATTTATTTGCGAAGATCGCACACAGCTACTTTTCACAAGCCTCTTTTGAGGTCAACTTTACGTCAACAAGGGCGTTAGCCATGGATAGGAACAGGTGGTAATCACTTGGCGCTATGTCCGGGCTATATGGTGGATGCGATTAAACCTTCTGGTCGATCGCCTGCCTCAAACCGTCCAGTTATTCGCAGTAGTTGGTAGAATTAAGCGTCTGGCCATATGGGAGCAGCTCATAGTGGATGATTCCCATCCAATCCCACCAAACACACAGCAAAATCTTCCGGGGCGTCAATCCCGGCTTGGCCACTGTTTGGAACGATTCCCCGGCCTTGGTCCACGACCGCTTTCGCTTGATATTGTGGTATGTGATCCATATTTCGTCGCCAGTCACCACCCGCTTCAAAAATGGGTCGAGTTCGTTACGTTTCAGCAGCATATCGCAGGGGTTGATTCGGTCCAGAAGATTGTTTTGCGTCAAATCATGCGGCACCCAACCATCAAGCCTTTTTGTGTATCCAGTCTCCTGCAGATGGTTTAAAATGGTTTGGCGAAGTCACGAGATGCCACATGCCGGTCTAACTCGATGTTTTCCATGATTTGATCGGTATTCATCGTCACAGGACTTCCGCCGGCTGGCTTATCCATGGTATAGTTTTCACCCGCTCTGAATCGTCGAAACCATTCCTCAGCAGATCGAAGTGATAGAGTACCATCCCTTAAAACACTATTAATCCCACGGAACGCTTCTCTAGCGGACTTGCCTTTAACCAAGGAAAACTAAAAAAACGCGAATTTCGGCGTTATTGAACTTCATGTTTACACGTTTTGTAGGTTATGTCAAGAGATTTCAAAGAAGTTCTTTAGCGCTTTATGCATAGCTGCGAAATTCAAAAAACAAAAAGGCGGAAGGGAGATATTTGCCAACCTAATATATTCAAATATAGTGAAGGAAGTAAAGGAAATATAAATTTTAGCATTCTTGAACAATGTATTAGAACATGATAGAGTGAAAATCAGTTTAAGATATAGCAGTGTTGATGTTCAACAAAGAATCTCGATCACCAAGAAAATTATTACCGCTAATTAATTCAGCAGATAGGTGAGAGTTATGATTATACAATAAGATAAGATATCTTTGAGTTCTAACGACAAAGGACTATCCGGTTTAGTTGGGAAAGTAAGAGCTTTTTCTTGCTGAATAAACCAAAGTCAATTTGTGGGGTAGTTGTTATCAGTAGAAAACAATTTAGTTAAATAATATTAAGGAATGCAGCTTGTTTACTTCATATCTCTATGAAGAACGAGATTTCACTTGGACTGGGTATATCAGGAAGACTTTTATTAAAAAAATGATTGTAATTGTAACGACACAAAAATTTTAAACATCAAAGCCAATATATAAACCACAAATTCATTAAAAATGAAAACAAATGACAGTTACAACGTAATTTAAATTTGCACATACACTTCAATAAATGCAAATGTACTGCCAGCAAAGCAGAAAATACAATTACTTGTGGCAAAGAATGCAATTACGCTCAGAGCTTTGTGTGACTCTTTATTAAGTTTCATGCTCATTGTGTTGATGCAACAGTGCAGAATAAGATGTTTTTACAACATTGAAAATGTCGAAAGCAGTCTCGTCGGCCGCCAAGAGTTCGGCAACAACATCATCAACAGTGTCAATATATTATAATACAGGCAATGCAAGGCTAGATGGATGACTCAAGTGCGTATATGATATGATCCGGCTGCTATATCTTGTCTGGTTGCGATTGTGATGCATTATGTTCTTTTCTGAGTTTAGTAAACTCGCGAGGCATTTGATTTTGAGGATCAAACTAAAACACCTATTTTTACCTTTGTTATTTCAATTAATTGAACTTGTGAAATATATCACAAACTGTTTAACCCTGCCTTTGGAGTTGAGATCCGAGTAATAAATGTTTTGTAATGATAGATTTCCAGTTTATATATCTTTAGTAATATATTAGCCTTTACAACATTTTTCAAAGTCAATTTTGTGGTTCTAATTATATACATATGTGTATGATATTATAAGGCCCAATTAAAGTCATATTTTCAATTATAATATGTGATATGTCCGTAGTCCGTAGAAACATATTTATCAAGAAAGGGTAAAATTTCTCATTCCCTGTGCATATATGTATATTGCAAATCACATATTTTCTTGCAACACAATATGTTCGCTGGCAAATTGCCCACTGCTACTGAGTACGTGTTGTGCCACAATTTAATTGCCTGTTTTACCGCAAATTAATTGAAAAATTCCTCTTCATGTGTGGTTAAATTTTTAAATTACAACGATTCATATATTTTTATAAATTTATTGTATGTTAATTGAAGAGTTTGTGTAATTTCGTTTTCCAATAAATTTGATATTCTTCAGCTTTATTTAATTTTTTGTTTATTTTTGTAATTGAGCTTAGATGCCACAATATTTCCTTTAAACCACAGTCTTGGGAGACAAAAGAAAATAATGTTTTTGAGTGATATACAAAATATTATATTCTCACATATAAATAGTAATTAAAGTATAGTTGCCTATATAATAAAAAATAATATAGAACAAGTAAGGAAAGGCTAAGAGCGGGTGCAACCGAACATTTTATACTCTCGCAATTTATTGCTATATTTTTATTAAGATAACACACAATTTGACCGATATATTCGGCATAATGTCCAATAGAAAAACGAAAATCATCATATATAGTATATGAGGGCTGAGGCAATTCCTGAACCGATTTCACCCATTTTCATCACCAAGGTACAATATATCCAAGACTATATGCTCCCTTAATTTTGCTAAGATATATCACATATTAACCGATATATTCGGAATAAAGTCCACCGGAAGTTTGATAATCCGAATAGTTGAAGTTAGGGCCCGATTTGAACCATTTCTGGTACAGAGACACACTATTAGAAGAAAAACATTTCCTCTGAATTACATTAAGATATCTGAGAGATTTACCGATATTTTCGGTGAAAAACTGAGTCACTGAGTTCTTCATATTCGAATCCGGGACATTGAAAAGTTACAGTCCGATTTCGAAAATTTTCTATAAGTGAATCCATAGATGATATACAGCATTTGTGTAAAGTTTTATTTCGCTATCTTAATTGGTTCCTTATGTATATTTGTGTAAAGTTTTATTTCGCTATCTTCATTGGTTCCTTATGTAATTATATACCATAAAGTGAAGGAATAAGATGGAATTAAAAATTGAGTTATATGGGAAGTTGTCGTGGTTGTGATTTCATCCATTTTTCACACGTGTCATCAGGGTGTCAAGAAAATATTATATACCGAATTTGATTGAAAGCGATCGAGTAATTCCTGAGACATGGTTTTTGACCCATAAGTGAGGGATGCCACGCCCATTTTCCATTTTGTAAAAAAGTCTGAGTACAGCTTTAAATTTAGTGTTTCTCACGTGTTTCGTTAGTGAGTTAACGCACTTTTAGTAATTTTCAACCTAACCTTTGTATGGGAGATGGGCGTAGTTATTATCCGATTTCAACTATTTTCATAGTCTGTAGTACGTAAGGGAACCGATTGCAGAAAGTTTCTGGCAAAAAAAATTACAGAAAAATATGGCCCTTCCTAGTGCAATCCTTCATACCAAATTTTACTTCAATAGCTTTATTTATGGCTATGGTTATTTATGACACTTTATGTGTTTTCGGTTTTCGCCTGAGCAACTTTTGTATAGAGTATAAAAATTATTTTTCCTATATTCTCCTAGCTGTATGAATTTTTGACTCGAGAGTCAAAAACAAGTTTTTTATGCAGAATAGCTGATTTGAAAATTGTACGCTTTAATTTTCCTTCTCGAAGTCCACAATTAATTAAAATTATTGAAAATTGTATAAAAGTCTTCACAAATATCAAACATACGAAGATGATTTTTTCGACAATTGGTACTCATGTTTTGAAATAATTATATATCACCCATCATACGTACCCACAACAATCATGTCCTCATGACCGGAAACTGTTTGGAAGGAAGGAGCTTCGCCGGAAACTTCGCAGCGATAACGTCCAGTTGACTGTAAAGTGACGCGTCGCAGAACCACAACATTATCCGTCGAGTTGAGCAACTGCAAGGAAAATATCAATGCAATTATTAGATTAGAATTAAGTTAATAATTATTTAATATATAGAAAAATCAAATCCAAATGATAAAATAGTCTGCTATTAAAAGAAAAGATAACTATATGCTATATTGCAGCAAAGTTGCCACACTTTCAGCTCAATGCTATAACAATTCCCCGCTTATAATAAGAAAAAACTGTGCCAAGAAATTTCGGCAAAAAATCCATATTCGCACCCACTTAGATGAAACCAACACTTGCGCCACTTGACAGCTTGGGTAAAGAATTTCACAGTTATTTCTGTAGTTTCGTGCATTGTTGTTGTTGAAAACTTGGGGACTGTCAGCAACACTTTTGCCTCTATGGTATTATTGCTTGCATATCTACCCAAACAAACTTGATACAATAAGTTAAACTTTCGTTATTGTATTAGTGAACTTTCGGTAACATTCTGCCACACCTCTTCTAATTTGTTGCAACTATGTGTGTACTTATGGGAATTTGGTGATTTCTACAAAAACTGCTGCTGTCAACTGTTAAAAGGTTGGAAGCGAATGAAACCATTTTGATCGCCACTTTGGTTTCTATAAAACTGTGGTTCTCATATATTGCTAAGAAAATAGGGAATATATAAAATATCATATCATGGACTATGATTTGCCATAAGATCTTAACTCTCCGCATCATAAAATATATGGCTACAGAAGATCGGACCACTACTAACCCAGATTTCAGCAATTTCTGAACTAATATAGTGTTAATACCTCAAACCGTCGGGTTCTCACACAATTTCCGCATCTTTCGCTTGCGCGCGTAAACATTTTCTTAAGCAGTCAACTGTTGCAACTTTTTTGCTTGCCGCAACCACAACCATGTATGTGTTTATGGCTTCGAGCGGGTGAAGAAAAATTTATTTGCCTTTAGTTTGGAACTTGACGCAAGCCTTGAAACTGTCGTATGCTTCAAATACTTTTCTGCGGTATTTGGGTATTTGGGTAAATTTGCTTTACTTGACTCGTGCATTGTCTCACTCCACAGCGCTCACGCACAAAAGTACTTCTGAACTTATACTTTTTACAACTTATTCAATACAATTTTTTTACGGCAGATTGTTGCTTGTCCGAAGGAAGTCACGAATTATTGTTTTTTCTTTATTTCGTGTGTTGATTTGCACTGGAAAGTGATCAACTAGGAATTTCACTTAGGCGCATATGTATATTCGGACAGCAGCGTGTTATTATATGAAATTTAAATATGTTTTGTAATCATGTCTCATAAGCTAAATGGTAGCACTTGCACTGAAAAATCATTAGCTTTCGCTGATATCAAGGGCCAAAGCATCCGAATATACAATAGACAACCTTCAATGTTATTGGTATTGTCTACTGAATCGATTGTCTTGAGGTACAAGCCTAAAACCAAGAATTCCAATTTTCATATTTCTTCCTTCGTCCAAGTTCGAGTTTAAAATCATAAAAAACGTATTTTTTACATATTTTTACTTCAATTGATCCTGCTTCTTAGCGTTTATGCTATCGAAGCGAATTGAAATTTTATTAAGTTTTATTTAAAATTCCGAGTATTGGGGACTCTAAAAAAGGGTCTAACTTTAACAATTTATCCTAAGTGGATTGAAAATAAATCAAAAATCATTATATCAAGCATTATTGAATATGAATAAATTTCTTTATAAAGACATATATAAAAGAGGGTGATTTTGCTATTTGAAAATATTAAAGTAGATAAAACTTGCTTTAAAAGCACGCTCATTTTTAGGTTCAGAAACGCTACAACAATTCTTCTCATTTTGATTATAATTCTATAATTGAATTAAATTCTTAAAGCTATACTTGAAGCCTTTTTTGGATTCGGAAAACTCTTTCTAAACTTAAATACTTTAAAGCCAGAAACAAAAATATAAATATATAAAACTCTTTTCCACTCGTGAAAGCGTGAAAATCGAAGGTAAGCGACGTGTGAACTATATTAAAAGGCGGCTAAAATCCGCGCAAATGCAATAAAAACACAGTAACATACTTACATCGACATCAACACCCGGCAGTGGAAACACTTGCCCGGGCGGCATATCCCGCGGTACATAGCGATAAAATTCAAAACCATCCTTATACCACTTCACCGAATACAGTGATTCGCCATCCAAATCGTATTTGCAGCCCAGCACAGCGTCCTCGTGCCGCATGATGTGTTTCGGTATACGCACTTCCGTCATGGACAAACAGTGGCTGCTATCTGCGGAGCAAAAACAATAAACCATTGCGAAAAAAATTGAGTTAAATTCAAATAAGAAATGGAGAGTGTATAAAAATCGAAGCTTCAAAACGGAAAAATAAAACAATAAACACGCTTTGGCGATAGCAAACATGAAGTGTCTGTGTAGCAAGCATACCAACAACAGCAAAAAAAGTGCCAACAAATCGAAATACAACAACAATAAACGGCACAAATCCTGTGCACCATAAAAACTCTGTACCGCGTTCAAAGCGTTACCAAAGGATAACGGGAACACTCGCTATGGCTTACCAGTTCAATAAAAGTCACTCGCCAGCCGTTTTTTCCCACTCGTTTTTTTTTCTGCTCCGCGTTTTATGAAAATCTCATTGTTGTTTTTGCGACTTTTTAGCGCTTTGCCTGAGCTTTTTGAATTTGAGATTTTTAGGATTATCGTTTTCATGACTGTCAGCCCTAGTATGCCGTATCTGTGTTTCATTGCGACAGCGACCATATGAAATAAGTCGCAAGCGTACGCGGAATATGTCCCTTTGTACCTATATATAGGCGTATAAGCAGATTAGTGTGAATGTTCTGAAAAAGTAGGATTCGTTGAATAATTTAATATTTGATTCTTACGCGATCGATGCCAAACAATTGAACTGCCGCAAACACAAGTGCCTGTTAAGGGTATTTTATGAGTTATATATTTATGGATTATTGTGAGCATAAATCTGACTGGATGTGATAGATGCAACCATTCATGAAAGGCAGAAACTATAGATAAATGCTTAGGAATGTATTACAGAGTGGGTTGAGCGCTAGAAATTTACATTGACCGTTATCGTCTGTCGTTGTATATGGTATATATTCTTAAATAGAGTATATTTAAAATGTTCTAATATAGGGTGGTTCACAAAGTAATTTCGTTTGATGATAGCAGTAGCTGATCTTATTGAAATTTTCGTAGCCAACTTCACACTTAACCGCTTTACCATTTCATATTTGAACAGCTGAAATCGTAAGACTTTTTTGTAAAACACCCTATCGAAGATGGAAGTTAGAAAACAACATTTCCGGAATATTTTAATACCAAAAGGGTAAAAATTCAAATTAAACGAAAACTATGTTGACCGGACGCCAACGCTAAAATTGGTTTTCAAATGTCGATCCGACAAATTTCGATCTTGAGAGTGCACAACGTCCTGGAAGTACTCTTGAAGCCGATGAAGCTATGTCGTTGCTCGATGGAAATCATCGAATAACAGCTCGAGAGATTGTGGAAAGATTAAATTTGTGTAAAGTAATCGTTCACAAGCACAAGCAATGTAAAGCGCAAGAGATATGATGTGAAAAAGGTCTGTTTGTTGGGATTTCACAGGGATCGTTTATTGCCCGACAATACCACGAATAATTCTGTAGTGCATTCAAACAGAAGAGGTCAGAATTGATTAATAGGAAAGGTGTATTGTTCCACCACTAACGCGAGACCTAATAGACCTTTGATGACTCGTCAAAAGCTTTTGCAGCTTAAATGGGTGCAACCACACCCATCATATTCTCCAGACTTGCCACTTTCGGTTTATTACTTTCATCGGTTTCTGCAAAAATTTTTAGATGGGAAAACTTTCACTTCAAATCAGGTCTTTAACGTCCACCACTTGAACCAGTTTTTTGCCTGCCATCATAACTTTTATGAGCGTGGAATCAATCACTTGCCTGAAAGATGGCAAAAGGTATTGGGTCAAAATGGAAAATATACGATTTCATAATACGTTTTACACAATAAAAAATCGTATTTAAATTGCATTAAAAAGTTATTTAGTGAACGATCCAATAGATTTTTAAGCTATGGATTGGGAGTAGTCGCCATTATGGCTCCACTTTTGGACACTTAGTTGGAGATTACAGTTGTCTAAAATATAAACCAAAATAATCATTCGTGTATGATTATCAATATTTTCAGAGAGACTTCTGCATTTACAGGTGGTATGTAAACGTAAAATTACTTTAAGCAGCTTAAGAGATTTGATATTTGTAATGGCTTTCGACTAGGTCGCAATTTTAGATGATACTTAGTAAAATAAGTGGCACTCGGACACTATAAATAGTGATCAATTACTTGAGTTTATCAGTTTAACCGATTCCTTTCTTTCAATTACTCTATTGAGGTCTGCGAACATGAAAAATCAGCTCAAAGTCAAATCATTTGTGAAAAGGTGAGTGGTCGTTACCGTAGCAACCAAATCGCAGCATAACATTTTCATAACTGTTGACCAACATGCTCCGTTGATACCTTTCGATAGTCAGTTATTTCATGAATTTTTATGAATTTCATTGAACGATGATTCTGTGTATGTTTTAATATTTCTTTGGAAGACCACCATTATATTTTGCCTTCATCACACCTGTACGAGAATTAATGAATTTTTAATTTCGCATGGTTGGCTTAGATAACTACAAAACATATGTAACAAGTTCCATTTCCTAGAAAAAATATAAGTTTTTCTGCCAACCTGGTAGTTGAGTTGAAAAATTTAACATATGCCTTTATTACGATAGTATTTGGAAACTCTACTTTCAAGGGGCAATTGTGCTCTTCAAAGTAGTTTTATTGTCACTCAAAACTTCAAATTCATCTTTCTTCGAACTGTTTTCAAAAACGGCTCATAAACTTTCTGAAGAACTATACCACCGATCTTGATGAAATTTTAGACTAGTCTTCAAGATACAATACGAGGGACTTTTTCCAGTCAAATCTTAAACCGAAAATAAAAATGAGCAGTTTTTTTCTACGTCCAAATTCTAGTCAAACACGCATTATTTTATTTCACTTAAGATAATACCGCTAGGTTTTTCGGACGAAGCCTACGTAACCGCTAAATAGTTGGTGAGAAACCAAGAATTTCCGAAAAAGCTTTCCAAAAGTTTTTTAATTAATAAATGAATAAAATAAATTAAAAAAAAAATTATATAAAATTCCGGTATTTTTCTTTCATTTCATAAAACCATTTGTAATACTCGTATGTGTATTTCGTTTATAAGGTTTCGTGGAGCTACGTTGAAACTTATCTTTACGTGCTTTATACATACGACGACAACCCTTCTATATCATCAATAGTAATGAATAGCAAACTAAAAAGACTGTAAAATAATTATCTCACGCCCACTTTCAATTTCGTGTCCATTTCCTGTTTGATTGCTATTTAAAACATCTGTTAGTCCAGTACATTACCCAATTCGAATGACAAATCCATAAATTTCATTTTGTTTTTTGCAAGATCTAAGCGCTTTCAATTTTCATCTGCACAACTACATACATGCGTGCAAGCAAATGTACCACCACTAGAGACAAGTCGGTGTAAGACAAGAAACCAGAAAATCGCTTTAAGTGACATCAGCTTTTTGAAGAGCAACAACAACAATAGACATTTTTTTTACTGCACGCAGTGGCCTCAATATGGAATGACACGAGTGCAATAAGTACTTAAGGAACCTTGGAATCAGCAAAGTAAAAAGGAAAACAGAAAGAACAATGACAACAGCAACAACAACAACTGAGCCACTAAAGTGTTTTATACTGAGGCCAGCAAACCACCAAGGACTTTGAAAGAAAAAAGAGCAAAGTTATAGTAGTTTAGCAATGCTAGGGGCATGTGTGTGTGTGTGTGTCAGTAGTACACTAGCCAAACAAACAACAACTATGAAATAACAGCAATAACAATACACAAGAAACAACTAAATAAATAAAAGTTTATGTATGTGTGCAATAATAACAACAACAAACGACAGAGGGGGTGGTAACCACCAAAAGGCGAACATAAAACCACAACCATGGAAATCGCATTGCAATGACAATGCAATGTCACATCTGAACAACTCGGAACAACAGCAACAACAACAACAACAACAGCAATAATAACAAAAGACATAGCGAGATAAAAGCGAAGAACGACAAAAGTGGAATTACTCGAAGTGAACAGTTGAACGCACTTGAGTTGTTCGTCGCCGCAGAATATTTTCGTATAAAATCAACTAACTTCAACAATGCACAACGAAACTACAACAACAACAACAACAATAACAATATTTAGTTGCAGTATAACCGTCAGCAACTCGGTATAAAGTCAGATAAATAAACAGAGAGTTGCAGCGCCGACAAAGTTTGACTTGGCTAGGCTTAGCTTGGCGCTGATGATAGTTTCAGTGCCCCGCAGTCGCACACGCAGCCGTCAGACGTGCGCTTGTACCGTTAAAAGCACTGTCATTCGCTTGGCGTGTGCTGTCAATTGGCGGGAAGCACTTGCAGCGATTGTGGTTATCTATTACCTCTGGCTTGCTGCGTCAGGCAGTCTGACTTTTTTACGATGAGAAATTTTAAACTGCATAGAACTTGTGTAGATTTCTGTCAAAGTGAAAGTGGTAGGGCACAGTCGCTTGTACTTTCGAAGCATTGATTTGTTGAAGCCAGTAACTTTCAGTTCTGGGTTGTATTGATTTTCTAGCAATGCCTACAGGCAACAAATTTTAGCATTTATAAAGTCGGAGTTGCTTATTAGATGAATATTTTTATAGCGAATTACATATTTTCACTATTCAAGAACGCTCAGATTATTATTATTTTTGAATTCAAAATGGGCGTGGCGTCGCCCACTTATGGGTCCAAATCCATATCTCAGAAATAACTTGACCGAACCGGTTCATAATATTCTCTTAACTTACTTTCCATATAACTAAATTTTGTATTCCATCTGTTTGCTTCACTTTATAATATAATATATACATCAAGAATCAATGATGATAGCGGAATAATACTTTACACAAATACTGTATTTGAGCTGTGAAAAAATTGTTGAAATCGGTCTATAATTTTACAAGACCTCAGATATCGAATAAGAAGAACTCAGTACCTAAGGACAATTTTTCACCGAAAATATCGGTAAGTCTGTCAGATATTTTAATATAATTCAAAGGAAATCCTTTTCTTCTAATTGTGTGTCTCTGTATTAAAATGGTTAAAATCGGGTCATAACTTCCCCTAGCTTCCATATACCATACACTAAATATCTTAACCAAATTAAGTGAGCGTATAGTAGTGGATATAGTGTACTTTAGTGGTGAAAATAAGTGAAATCGGTTTAGGAATTCCTCAGTCCTCTAGTCCCTTATTCTAGTGAACTTTATGACGAATATACTGTACAAATTTTTTGTTGTCTTAAGTAGATTACATCAATAAATTGCGAGAGTATAAAATGTTCGTTACAATCGAACTTAACCTTTCTAGTTTCACTGGATATAGTGTAGCTTTCCAACCGTGAACGAATTTTTCAAATCGTTCAAGTAGTTTTGGAGCCTATTCAATGCAAACAAACAAAATAAAATATTTGTGTAGATGACCACCTTGAACCTATGGTTAATCACGAAGTTTGGAATACCAGCACGAATATAAGGTACATCGTTTTTCTTATTTAGAGAATGTTGAAATGTTAAGATCCGGAAAAGTTTGAGTTTAGCGTGATTTTAAGAAACTCACTCTGGTTTGTTGAAGCAATCGAAATCAACTATTCATCTGCAATGGGTAGTGATTTAACGCTCAGAACACCAGTCACTGATACAGAATCTCGAAATGTGTTAATTCATACCCTGCGAATGACGTTTAGTATATATTTATATGTAGTCGTCTGAAGTTGGTGCTGTACAATCTCTGCTGGTGTCTCCAAATCTACTATCTAATTGTCGAATATCTGCTTTATTAAGTTTAATCAAGACATCTTTACTTTTACTAGAGACATTTATTGAGTTTAATGTACAACAACGTCAAGGTAAAAAAATTAAGTCTTGATGTGGGTGAAATTCAAACAATCCACTCTTTTACATTTATTTTGTAATATGCGAAAAATAAAATGTTAGACTTATTTAAATTTAAACCTGCGCCGTTACATACCATACCATATTTTATGTGAAAATTAAATTAAGAAAATCATAAAAGTGAAACATTTCGGGCATCACAAATGTGACTTTTTGTGACACACAGTAACTGTAAACGCGTTCGCACGAAAGCGTGATGTGATTTATATGCAAAATATATTGGTAACATTTAAATTCCGCGCCATGTTGTGACCTCGCCAACGACCACACTGTGAACACACACACACATATATGTATGTGAATGGTATGTGCCCATTCATATGCACATTCCATTCATCTAGTCGTCATCAGCACGCACTGGCACTTGTCAAACAGCTGTCTGTGCGCTAACGCGTGACTACATAGCGACTGATGTAGACATATCCCGGCAGCTGGCGTAGAATACTACAGCAAACCCCTCCATGCCCATACTTAAGACGCATATGCTCTTATGTTGTTCTGTGTGTGGCTGTGTGCCCTCACACATATGCTAATATGTTTCAACGTTAGAACATTTTAGTCCACACTTATAACTCATCCCTTTCTGCATTGCTTCTTTTCAATTTTAAAGGCCTAAAATCTACGCTTGCTCTGCTTTGAAAGTGCTGCTGCTGATGCTGGAGAGCAAATGGCAAACAAAATAATACAAATATGAAGCATGTTTTGCATATTTGCGTGCTGTTCGATATTTGAGGCACGCCGCCGCATTCATGCATAAAAGATTACAAAGCTTAAATTTTTTCGGCAACAATGCCGCCCGTCTTCACGGCATCCCGTTGCCACGGCGAACCTATGTGGCTTCCGATGCGTTGACTCTTTATGCCAACCGCGTTTTCCTTATCTTCCCATCTCTTATGTATTTATTAAAAGGCGGTTGTAAGTGTGGTGCAAATTCCTTTAATGGGCGGAGCAGCAAAATTGGTCGCATATTTTTCTAGTTTCAAGTATTTGGTCTGTTGCTCAAACCACAGACATACCTACATACATTCCGTTCAAAGCGACTTAATAAAAAGTGCTGGGAAATAATTTAGTTTTTCTTCGCTTCCTTTTTGCCTTTGTTCTAGCTTTCGTGTAATCTATGTAAAATGATCAATAAAAGTTTATTATATCGTCGCTTGGTCGCCCTGGAGTTATGATGCTGTCGTTGGATCAAACTAAAATGTTTTTATGGAAATTTCTCACGGTTACTACTTCTAAGTTAAATAGCGAAGGATATTAAGAATTTAAAATATTTATTAAATATTAAAAAACAAATATTGAAACAATCATATTTCAAAATTGTGTACAATTTTTTAAAAATCAGAAAATTTTGTTTCAAAGCTGGGGGGATTCATACTTAAATATGTTCACTAAAAATCTCATTCGATTACGTGCATAAGTTGTGTGTGATAAATTCCATGCAAATTTCCTATCCAATTATTTCAATATTAGAAAAACCTCACGTCAATGCCTTGCTGTTTAAAGACCAGAGCTTTGTGTATCTAAAAGTGTGTTCAAAATACTTTTGCTATCTAGCTGCAGCATATTTTGTTTAGTTAAAGCAGCATGTATGAGTTTCTGCCTTATCAAAACGTAACATATTTATTAAAGATTTTACTCTTGGCAAACATAAAAGAATTCTGACGTTCACAGCTAACAGCTGCTCTCAATGACCCATAATTTTTGCACTTTAGCACAGCACTGCCTGTCACACAGGCATACACACGTGTGTGAGCATTAACCCTGCACAAAAATGGTGAGTAGTCCACACATGAGTGAAAAAATACTGTATGCGGATGATAGAGTGCTCCAAAGTAACCAAATTTCATATTAAAGCGGAGGCCATTTCAATTTCAAAGCAACTCTGCAAGTCAACTGAGTGTTATAGGAAATAATATTCGTAATTGATTTAAAAAGACTACTCAAGAGGTTGCATGTAGACTTTAATTTTTGAAATTACATCTTGCTTATAAGTGCAAATTAGAACCCATTTTTAGTAGAACCCATTTTGATAATGAAAACGGAAATCGAGAATTTTTATGACTTTCATTAAATCCTACGTCTAAAAGTTATCAAATGGGTATTAGGGTAGACATCCATACTCAAGAATGGTTAGTTGCAACTTCCAAACCCAACCTAACAGATCAGTTGATTCCATATCGTGTAGTGGTTGTGATTGTTAAAATACGAACAATCAATAAATGATCAGCAATCAGCTGGTGAGAGACATGATTTGGTCTACTGCTACATTAAAAGCAAGCATTTGTGGAGTATTTTAACATTCAACAAATTCACTATGTGGTCTCATAATATGGACTATATGGTCTCATAATATCCACTCATATTATAATGCTCATATGCATTGTGTATACACATGTACAGCTGAGATGAGAATATGAATACAAAGGAATAAGCGATATTGAAGTTCCACATGATAACAATAATAAAGAGTTGCAAAATTTGTATAATTTTTAGGGAAAACAGTTGCTGTGAAGCGGAAATATGAATTTCGGTTTCAAGTGGACGAAATGGTTCCAGATTATTTAGCCTAAAAAAATACCTCTAATTCAAACCGAGATATTTTTCGGACTCAAATCAGAATATTTCAATAAATACTAATTTCTAACACAACCCTCTCCTAGATATTTACTATAAATGTGATTGGACTATCGTCCAAGTATAAGCTATATGTACATAAGTCAAGTTTAATTACAAACCGACACTGCTCAGCATTTCATAATTTTAATATGTCAAGTGGATTGTGAAGTTCATAGCGAGTTAAAAAAAATAGGCAAAATTCGAATTTTTCATTTAGCATAGTTGATATTAGAGAATGGAAGAGATGGGTTCTAACTATCTTACGACTTTTCGATACCATTTTTGTAGAATGATTGGTATTTCGCTTCCAAATCGACCTCTGAGGATTTCAAAAAGTCAGTATTAAAAAACAAATATTGAAACAATCATATTTCAAAATTGTGTACAATTTTTTAAAAATCAGAAAATTTTGTTTCAAAGCTGGGGGGATTCATACTTAAATATGTTCACTAAAAATCTCATTCGATTACGTGCATAAGTTGTGTGTGATAAATTCCATGCAAATTTCCTATCCAATTATTTCAATATTAGAAAAACCTCACGTCAATGCCTTGCTGTTTAAAGACCAGAGCTTTGTGTATCTAAAAGTGTGTTCAAAATACTTTTGCTATCTAGCTGCAGCATATTTTGTTTAGTTAAAGCAGCATGTATGAGTTTCTGCCTTATCAAAACGTAACATATTTATTAAAGATTTTACTCTTGGCAAACATAAAAGAATTCTGACGTTCACAGCTAACAGCTGCTCTCAATGACCCATAATTTTTGCACTTTAGCACAGCACTGCCTGTCACACAGGCATACACACGTGTGTGAGCATTAACCCTGCACAAAAATGGTGAGTAGTCCACACATGAGTGAAAAAATACTGTATGCGGATGATAGAGTGCTCCAAAGTAACCAAATTTCATATTAAAGCGGAGGCCATTTCAATTTCAAAGCAACTCTGCAAGTCAACTGAGTGTTATAGGAAATAATATTCGTAATTGATTTAAAAAGACTACTCAAGAGGTTGCATGTAGACTTTAATTTTTGAAATTACATCTTGCTTATAAGTGCAAATTAGAACCCATTTTTAGTAGAACCCATTTTGATAATGAAAACGGAAATCGAGAATTTTTATGACTTTCATTAAATCCTACGTCTAAAAGTTATCAAATGGGTATTAGGGTAGACATCCATACTCAAGAATGGTTAGTTGCAACTTCCAAACCCAACCTAACAGATCAGTTGATTCCATATCGTGTAGTGGTTGTGATTGTTAAAATACGAACAATCAATAAATGATCAGCAATCAGCTGGTGAGAGACATGATTTGGTCTACTGCTACATTAAAAGCAAGCATTTGTGGAGTATTTTAACATTCAACAAATTCACTATGTGGTCTCATAATATGGACTATATGGTCTCATAATATCCACTCATATTATAATGCTCATATGCATTGTGTATACACATGTACAGCTGAGATGAGAATATGAATACAAAGGAATAAGCGATATTGAAGTTCCACATGATAACAATAATAAAGAGTTGCAAAATTTGTATAATTTTTAGGGAAAACAGTTGCTGTGAAGCGGAAATATGAATTTCGGTTTCAAGTGGACGAAATGGTTCCAGATTATTTAGCCTAAAAAAATACCTCTAATTCAAACCGAGATATTTTTCGGACTCAAATCAGAATATTTCAATAAATACTAATTTCTAACACAACCCTCTCCTAGATATTTACTATAAATGTGATTGGACTATCGTCCAAGTATAAGCTATATGTACATAAGTCAAGTTTAATTACAAACCGACACTGCTCAGCATTTCATAATTTTAATATGTCAAGTGGATTGTGAAGTTCATAGCGAGTTAAAAAAAATAGGCAAAATTCGAATTTTTCATTTAGCATAGTTGATATTAGAGAATGGAAGAGATGGGTTCTAACTATCTTACGACTTTTCGATACCATTTTTGTAGAATGATTGGTATTTCGCTTCCAAATCGACCTCTGAGGATTTCAAAAAGTCAGTGCATGATCTAGTGGAATCGGTGGGTTTGATAGCCAAGTCAAATTGATTCAAATTCATCGTAATTTTTTTGTGTGACTATTGTGAGCTCGCGTGGCCAAAACTTTGTACAGAGATTGCGAACAACATCATTTTAAGGTCATCAAATATCATTGTGAAATACAGGGTTTTGAACTTTCACTGAATTTCAAGTCCTCATTTGAACTGGTACGATATGAATTCCTTAACACCGAAATTTTATTATAAAGTAGTTTTTTTATTTAATTCTAAGGTAGGGTTCTTAAAAGTAATAAACCCCACCAATAATATTCTCACTTCTAAAATTTATACTTACGTCTTTATAAGATTCAGTCGAATTGGATTTAAAACTTTTGGACTCAATTCCTAAATCCCTATAACCCATCTTAGATACGATTCTGATTTCCCAAACTAGTAAAGTCTCTTGATAACCAGTTGCATTGCGAGCATTTAAATTAAAGTTGAAGTCTAGAATGAAACTTGATATTGGACAATTTTTGTTTCTCATGGAAATATATATAAAATCATACAATTAAATTGGTAATGCCAGAAAGTTACTCATAATAAATAAAAATACTCAGCTTCATTAATGAGAATTTGAGAAATCTCTACATGGTCAAACTTAGAAGGGTCGTCCCAAAGGTGTGGCCTACATTTATAATCATAATTTATTCACAGCATGAACTTTCCTATTGGTGTTGGTATTTTATTTCGAATGACCACTAACACAACAACAACAAATACAACCGGAAATAGCGCACGAATCTTAACATTTCTTTGATAAAGTCAGTGCAATAAAAGTAAAACTCCCATGTGTATGGCAATCTACGTTTGTGACTGTGTTACTAACGCATATGTTTGTATGTATGCATTTTGTACAATTAAAGTTAACTGACTGCCCTTAAATGTGGCAACAAAATATTTTTATATATTTATTTAATGTAACCGAACTTTTTGCTGTTGCCTGTTGAAGGTGAAAGTTGAGGTGGGAAATGAAGTTCTGTTGGTTTGTGACTTTTACTTTCCTTTCGGTTATTATACGCACATGCGGGACAATTTCTAGCACTCTCTGTGTGACTTTTGCAGTTGACTTGGAAACTTTGCCACATACTTCTTACTGGCTAATAAAGTGATGCCTTGGTAAATTATTAATTTTAGTTCAGTGTTCAGTAGGGAAGGCAAAAGTTAAAATATTGGTATTAATGGGAAAATGGCGTACATTTCAATGCTATTAAATTTGCAGAACTAATAAAATTTTGGGCAAAATGTTATAAGTTCAAAATTTCGTAAAGCTTACTTCTTAGATATATATTGTACTTTATTTATGTATTGCAATAATTTATTGTGACATTTATAATATTGTGAGGAGCATAGGTATTTGTTTAGGGGCTAGGTTTATTATCAAAAATACACAACGATTTTTGTCCAAACTATCGAAATTGGAGATTCAATATACCTGAAGCAAACCTTAGCACAGATACATGGAAGCCTTATATATATCGACCAATATCTGAGAAGTTTAAACGAAATTAAAAAAGTATACTTTTTCATAGGGCTATTTGCTCGAACTTACACTTTCCTTATTTTTTTTGCTAAATTATCACTTCGTGTTATAAATTTCATTAAATTCTTTTTTGCACCACTAATATTAAAATATAACTTGTCTCCATCAAATATGAAGTTATTTCACACACATCATAAAAATAAAATTTGAATTTACTTTATTTATTATTTGCAATTTCCGAAGAAATAATAATAATGCAGCTTCCGCTTCTGATTGCAGATAGAACACGTACTTTTATTGTTCGAACTGTAGTAGACATACATGCCTGGGGAATCGTTTGCAGCACTACAGTGAAGGGATGAAACATAACAACGGCGCTGCAACAGCGACCTTAGAAATCGGGTTATACACACAACTCGCTACCTACCAAAGTACCAACCTACCTATCTGGCATCTGCCATCTGCTCATGTGCCATGCAGGCCCGCGGCTATATAATAATGGCAAGTGATACAAGATGAATATGTCGCCGTCGCGCATCGATGATGGCTTAAGGGCCTACATCCGGAGTTTGCAAATACTAGCAACCACGTCGCCAACCAATTCATCCCCTATGGACTGGTGCTGCTAGTCCTAGCCCTACAACTTATTTGCGAAGCGACATGCGAGCTTCATGCGGTGTTACGTTCGGCTCTACGCATACCGTAACACCTTAGTCACGCTTATACTTCATGTATACTTTTATTATAAATATATATATATCTATGTAGCTGTATAGAAATTTCTGTATGTGCCGTTGCTCGTACTCACTTTCGCTTGTGTCTTGTGCACTTGAAATGACAACCACTCACTCGCAATTGTTACGTATACGCCTCCATCTCGACGCTTATTTTGCATTGATTGACTGATATTGAAGTGTGGCTGACGAGTAATTGAATATCCTTAAAGCATGGATTGATTTCTGCAAAATGTAACTGCAACGTGCAACTGCAACGCACACTCACGCCATTGTTGCAGTCATTGTTGCTGCTGCTGTTCGTAGTATATTACTTTTGTAAGATACAATAAATCCCATTTGCCGTTGTCAATCTGGTGTTCTTGTTCACTTTCCTTTACCTTTGTTAGCGCAACTCAACGGGTCTACACGTATACCATGCAAGTATAAAAGTGACTTTCTTTATTTTACTTTACGTTTCAGTGTTGCATGCTGTCGTATCTTAAGTCTTAATCAAATTTAAATTGGCACGTATTCCATTTCTCTTCGTTTATCTGGGTAAAATTATAAATTGCCTTTCTCGCATTTCGCCGTCAGATTGATAGCAGTTTAAAGATGATGGAATTGAAGGTTGTAAATTTTTTTATGTTATCATGACCAGCTTCAGGGGCTAACGCCACTTTCAGTCAATGATTTGATGTGGAGAAAAAAGTGTGAAAACATAAATTATGCTGATCAGCAATAGAAATGTCTTGTAAGCGTAGCTGTGACCTGCGCCAGCGTGCTGATTTACGAATGAATAATTTATGTGAAGGGATCATCAGGAAATCAATAAATTCACTACTTGATGGACTTTTGTGCTGGGAACACTTAATGGTGACAGTATTAATTTCTTTCGAAGAGGTAAAAAATACTGTAACGATTTTTTTTTTTTCAATTTTTTGCGAAAATTCTGGAGTTCCAAAAAAAAGGATGTAACCCAGATTAGATTAATATTGTAAAGCTTTATTTTATTTTTGATTTAAATTACTTTCAGCCGATAGCGTTTTTGTCTAAGTTTTTTTTTCGAAAATTATTGAAAATTCTGATAATGCCATTAAATACTGTTACAGTTTCTTCACATGCTTCTCAGTGTGTTCTCTACTACTATCCTCTTCTTAATTTTTATGTGATTAACTATATGTTATGCAGCTAGTTTCTTATAATGAAGATAAGATCAGTTCGTCAGAGGGATTTTTATGATTTTATTATTGTACACCCGTCGATAGATGGGAACAATGAACTTAAGAATAGCTCTGTATCGCACGGGAAGATTGTTCTGATTTTACAATGTGCGCTATCCAAAATTATTCTCTTAAAGTCTTCAAAAAAGTGTTATCTGTAAAATCTGATCTATACCTTTTTATACTCTGGCAGAAGATGGAATGATGAGCTATATGTGTTATTTGACAACATAGACATAGTCCAGCGAATAAAAAAGATAGCGGCTACGCTGGCTAGCCCATGTTGTTCGAATGGACGAAAGTGCTCCAGCTCTGAAAGTGTTCGATGCAGTACCCGCTGGTGGAAGGCGAGGAAGAGGGAGACCTCCACTCCGCTGGAAAGACCAAGTGCAAAGTGACCTGGCTTCGCTTGGTATAACCAATTGGCGCCAAACTACCAGAAGGAGAGACGTGAAGATGGGCTTAAGGTGTCATAACTAAGCCATATATTAAGCTATTGAAGTTTGGTGATTGAATTTGGTATGAAAGATTGCACTATAAAGGGCATATGTGGAAGTAATCTTTTGAGGAAGTGGGCGTGGCCCCACCCCTACTAAGTTTTTTGTACATATCTCCTACACTACTAGAGCTATATCAAGGAAACTTTCTAGAGTTGTTTCTTTTAGATACTACCTTAAACAGTCCAAAAATGGAGGAAATCAGATTATAACCACGCCCACCTCCCATACAACGGTTTTGTTGAAAACTACTAAAAATGCTTTAATTCATCAGGGAAAACCACCAGAAACCTTAAATTGCATTACAAAGATGGTATAGAAGAGCTGCACTCAAAAAGGGAATACAAAATTTTAACTGGACGTGGTTCCGCCCACTTATGGTTCAAAACCCATATCTTCGAAATTACTCGACCAATTTCAATGAAATTCGGTTCATAATATCTTCCTAGCTTCCCAATGATATGTTGTGAAAATAGTTCAAATATATACTAGCACTAGTGAAGATATCGGAACAGAACTTTACAAAAATACTGCATTTAAAGAATGGCATCGCAAATCTAAAAATCGTCGAAATCGGTGCATAAGTTTTCAACATCCTATATATAGAATATGAGCACCTTAACAAATTTTTTAGCATAAATATAGGTACTTACTCTCAGATAAATTAGAGCGGAAATTTAGAGCGAATATGTTTCTTCTAATAATATGTCTCCGTGCCAAAAATGAGTGAAATCGGGTCATAACTTCCCTATCTCCCATATACTTAATATTAGGGTTTTCAAACTTTCAATTGATTTTATATCGTGTATATGCCGAATATGTGAGTCAAATTGTTTGTTATATTATATTAAAGAAACAAATAGCGAGAGTATAAAATGTTCGGGGACACCCGAATTTAGCCCCTCCTTACTTGTTTAATGATCTTTTGCTTAGAGTATTTCATTAACTAATTTATTTATCACCTTCAATGAATTTTATCTTTCTTTCAATATATTGGTCTATATTTATACTACTTGAGGGACATCTATTTAACAAAAACAATGCAATGACAGAAAAATTATTTTTGAATATTCACCAAATTTAAAATTAATGAGTTAATAATTATTTTATTGTAAGGTTAAAGTTCGAATCCTGCTAGTATTACGTTTATTATTACGGTCTTACATACATACATATATACGTATTGAAACTTAATAAAGGATAACCTCAAATTATTTTCAATAGCGAGCTATACTCCCCGTATTTACTTCGAGAGCACCATATCAAAGCTGAAGAACCACGACGTACCGTAACGCCTTCCTGATTTTAAACAAACTTCCTCTTTATTCTCTAAAAAGTCAAATACTTTTTATATTTGACTTTAAATAACATTTAACCGCCAAACAATATTCTGCGAAGTCAAAAAATTAAGTAAGGTCACAAGAACACTCGGAAATAAAAATTAAACGAAGAGCGAATTGTAGTAAAAAAAATAAAACAGACGCCAAAATGTGCTTAAGAGCACCAAAGTAAAGATACATAAATGAGAAGGGAGGCGAAAAGAGATTATTACTTAAAAAATAAAAATAAACAAATAAGTAAAGAACAATGCTTTTTGCAAAAGGCGACTGACCCCTAAATAGACAAAGACAATACAACACACGCGCGCATACAAATAACCGTTACTAGGTACGCCTCTATCAAGTGGACGTGATGTCGTGACGTGGCTGGTGTGCGCTTTGCTAAGTAATGCGGCGTGATAGGCATGTGAGGGGCGGGCCAGTACTTAAGTGGCGAGGCGTTTGCTGAGGGTACACACAGCATAATTTCACTAATTAAAATTGGGTGCTGCGGTCGGCGCTATGTTTGAACAGCATGCGATGGCCGCCGCCTACCGCAGCACCGTACTTACTAGTGGGTGTCAACCGCATCCGTTGGCCCTAGTGATGACGATGCTGATGATGTTGAAGATGATGATGATTGCGGCATTGTTGATGTTGTTCATCGGTCACAGTGGCCGCTTTGACCATGTTAATTATGCGTCTGTCGGCCTGTTTATTGTTGGCCAACGCTTTTGTTTGTATATAGTTATGCTTAAAATTGCCGATTTTTTTCCCGTTAGATATTATGCCTTTATTTCATGGCCATTCATGCGCTTTGGGGCGACAATTAAGTAGTCTTTGGCCGCCAGCAAATGCCAACATTGCGGTGAATTTATATGTGTGAAAATAAAAAAAGCCGCAAAAAATTAAGTGCGTGTTGTTTTGTGATCATTATGTTAATGTTTCTATTCCCTGCCTACTAATTTCGCTGATATATAGTGGCATTTCTCGGTACGGCCTTGAGCATTAAGGCTTAAGTATCTTTATAAGTATGCCGTGAAGTTTTTTAAGCAAATTTAATAGGAATTTAAGACGTTAAATTAGGAATTTTAATGTGCGTCAATCAAATTTATTTTGAGAATTTAAAAAATATATATTTTAACTATAAGCTTTAAACGAAAATGGGAGGCGAATATAGATGAAACGGCAGTAAGCACTATAATAAAATAAATATTGTAATTCTTTAAACAATTTTTACTGTAGCTATTATAATATGTATAAGGCAGTGATCTCAGTGGGCACCCACCTGGTCGTATACGTAACATTTGATATCATGTTCTTAAACATAAATCACTTTTAAAGGGCAATTTAATAACTATTAGTACAAGTGATATTTGGTTCAACTCTTATTAGAAATTTTAGGTTGCACAAATTACAGCATATCTCCTAGACCGGCTTTGGAACTTTTGCCTAAAGGAAACAAAAGTGTCTGCGGTGGAGCTATCGTTTAAAATGAACCTCTCCTTACCAATTCTTTCACAAATCTCACTTCAATTTCACTGCAATAAATACACCTGAAAGACACTAACCAGGTAATTCAGCTCTAGCTCAAGCTCTGCAGAGGATAAAGTTAATAGATATTTCAAAATGATTTGCACGCTTGTACTTTGCTCTGACAAATGGCAAGAGTGTTATTTACTATTACTCTATTTTCTCAATTTATTTATTTAGCTCAACTTTAACGCATACTTCACATTTAGCTTCTCTTAACAAATCAATAATTTGCATACAAAAGCCTTTCTCAAATCAACGACACAAGTGTAATCAATCAGATTGCCTTCCCACCCCATTTTGGCTTCAATAAAAATATTAATTTGATAGACTTTCAAAATGAGGAAGCAATGGCAACCATTCGGCCAATTATATTAATGGATTTTTGATGGAATAAATTAATTCAATTTCGACATACTTACATATACTATAAAATATATATACTTATGGCATATCATGCATACAATTACATGCTTATAAAAGTCGCGCATTGCCTAGAAATTGTTGTCAAGAAAATTTGCAGCACAATTGTAAGCTGTTTGTTAAGGCACAAAACGCGTATTTTACTAACGATATCATAAATGATTTGGAATAATAACACTTGAGTATGAGGCTATTAGCTTAATTTCTATGTCATTGTTCATGCGAAACAATCGATAGTCAAAAATCAACTGGAAATGTAACGCAGCCAAATTGAATTCAATTCAACTCAAATGGATTATTATCACATAATAAAAGTTTTGAAAATCATTATTAACTGCATTATGGCGGGGAGTGAAATGGGGAACGTGAAATAAATTACTTTAATGTGTATATAAATAAACAGCTATAGCTGTGCTAAGGCAAATGTCGAGCAAAGCCTTCAAGACATTTGTTTTTATTTATCAGCTTTTATGGCAGTAGTCAAGGAGAAGAGAAAAGCTAAGCTCATTAAATATATAATAGCTAAAAAAAATTCCATAAATATTTTTATATTATCTTATGATAGCTATCACCCTATTCAAGAATACTTTTAAAAGACTAACCAGAATTGGGTTGAATGAAGTGAAGATATATCATCATACCAACATCGAAAACTAAACTTTCATAATATTTAAGAAAATATAATATTGCCTAATGTAATCCTAAAAATATTTCACAAATTGACGATTATATACGTCATGGAATAAAGTAAATCGGAATAATATCTTGGAATTGGTAATACTGTCGTAAGTACAAAATTTGAACCGATTTCGAGTATTTTCGGATGAAAGTTTCTAGACGTTACTGACATTAATTGGGTTTCGATAACTTAATGAATGATTGAGATATTTATTGTGAGGTAAAGGAAGTCATTATAATGATCTTTGGGAATTAGGCGCGATTGTAGGCCGAATCCACTTCCATTCAAAAATTGTCGAGAGAGAGAGCGAGGGATATAAAGAGAGGGATCGAGAGAAAAGAGAGTAAGAGAGGCGTAATGAAAGAGGAATTTCTGGACTGGATTGGAAATTCTTAAAAATTAGACAGTGGCACGCTCATTTTATAAATATGAAGTTGTTTCCTATCTAAAGCTATGAACTTAATTAATTTTAACGTTTCTAGCGTAATTTCCTGAGAGTTTTTAAAACTCTTATATTTTTAATGTACTATGATTATGTAATGTAACTATACTATAACGATCGCATTTGATTTTATCAAGTTCAATTATCTTAGTTATTATAAATTATAAGATACGAGTGTGTGACCAACAACACTTTTTAATATTTTATGTCTAATTAAGCTACGTGTTATACCTAAATTATTATCTAGCTTAATTTGTGACTGAGCCCTAAGCATTTTGTGTTTTCCCCTCCAGGTATACTCTTTGATATATACATAATTGACAGAGATGGAAGCTTTTGGGTGAGTATTGATTACACAGTGTACTAAACCAATTAGTACAAAAAAGGCACTAGCCACAGCTCAAACGCTATAAAAAGCTAAACAACATATATCATTACTGATACCATTTATTATTATTATTGCCTACAAGCGGAAGCCTGCGAGAAAATTAATAAACTTTTTGTCCTTAAAAATACCAGTAATAGCATGGTAATCATTTCAAACACAAATACATATACAAATATGTTGATATCTATATGAACAAAATAGCATGCAATTACTATATTCACCGTTATGGCTGTCGGCAGATTGGCTTAAACTGGATAATTGAATTTCCTCAACCAAGTTTCGAAAAAAACCAGTTAGTTTAACAATACATAAATGAAATTACCATCACAGAGCAATCATCTAAATGGAAAGATAGTTAGTTAATGGACTTATTTTTTTTGTTTTGTTTTATTGACACACAGCAAATATCAGTGAGTTATGTTATGCATTTGTTGATATTCTGGCTTGGTTTGTATGTGTAGTTGCAACGACAAGGAAACTGGTTGTTGTGCCGACAGTGATAATTATGCTATACTCATACCTATTCGTTAACTTTTTAATACCAGCAATTTCCGCGCGTTGAAAACGAAAATAACATAATTGTATCAAAATGTATTAGCTTGATTAAAGCGACAGGTTATCACCATATCAAAGCGCTCACACATGCATAAGTAAACAAGCAAATACAGCCGCAAGTAATTAAAATTCGAATATACATAATAACAGCTGGAATCACATTAAACTTTGTATTGCTTCGTTTTCTAAAAAAAAAAGAATAAATTCAAACTCACCGAAAACTGTGAAGCAGGAACATAGGAGAATCCATTTGAATGAGATAGCCGCCAGTGCGCCTAAGGACTTGCTGATGGCAGCGTTGCTGCGTCGTACAACAGTATCGGTTAGGCTGAATGCTCTTACTTTGGCCATGAGTGTAGTTGAGCTCGGGATTAAACGTATACAAAAATCTGTTTCGCAGGCAAACATTAAAAAAATTGGCTGTTTTTTCGGTCTATTTTTCGAAATTGTCTTCCCCTTTCGTGTGACTATACGCTTGAAAATCGTACTAAAGCAGAGTTTGGTTTATGTGATGGCGTTTCGTTTATTTTCGTTTTAACACTAGTATTTGATTTTATTTCTGCTTCATATTTTGCTAACTACATTGGAACATGTGTGTGATTTAAGTTTTCCAAAAAGAAACTACCAACTTTTCGGTTGAATAGTTCTGCTCTCAGTGCACTTTGGCCTTACTCGCTGTTTCGTTTGATTTTTTAAATATTTTCGTTTTTTCAAAAGTACTTTCTCCTTTTAACACTCATTGTGATTATTGTGATTTAATTACGACTTCTATTTGTTAGTTTGGAAGTACGAAAGAAATAAGTATTTGGGACAATCTGAAACAGAGAAAAGTTAGTTGTTAGTTAATACATGTAAATGTTATCTATAAATAATAGTACAAATCATATGTGAATAAAAATTTAAATTAACCTAAAAGTAAAGGATAAAGTCAATGAGCTTTGTAATTGATATAGATTAATGAGCAAAGTCCCATAATAAAGCTATATTCACATTTATCGTTATAACTTTTAGAAAGGATATTTTAACCAATAGTAATCTGATATCTTATCAAACATATGCTTTCCAACTTCAATGAGTTGCTTTGATAATTAATTATTATCATAACTGAAGGTCCTGGTATAAATACTCCTCGTTTATAATATAAATACGAAAATAAAAGAACCTCATTATATCCTTGAACGCAATGGGAAGATGCTATAGATCATCCAAAAAAAAAACAAAAAATATGTATCCAAGTTTATTCAAACGTATAGTTATACTCTTCCATTATGTATAGCAATTGCCGGATGTATAGTATAGTAGCCACGAGACTACCGTACCCCATTTTTGCGTTATGCATTTATTATATTGGATCATAGGTCATACATCCACTTTTTGACAGTTGCCTACAACTGGTAGTTTTGGAATATAATTACTTGGAATACTTCATAGAATACTACATATATGTAATTTTAAATATATGAACGAACGTTTCGTATTAAAAATTTATCAATCCTGATTTCCCAAAAATCATTTTTCTTTAATTTTTTTCGTGAACCATTCGTTAAGAATTTACAATGTGCTGGTGTGATGACAGTAATATATAATTTTATTAACGAAATTTCTTAAGCGCTGAACCAATTTCTTATGTTTGTAGCTAAAAATAATCCTTTAAAATAGGCAATATTGATTAACCTGAGCAGTACATTTAAAACGTTGTTTTTTGTTTTCAATGAGCATACAGTTTTACATTTCTTCCCATTTCATTTCACGAATTATTTACTTAATAGTGCAGCTTATTCCTTTAAGCAGTCTTTCTTAAAAATAGCAAATCAGTAGGCAATCTCAAGGTATATTACTGATATAGTAGACCTGGTACGAGAAATAACAACACAAGTAATTAAAGTCAAATTAAGACATGTATTTTTAAAAATCTCTCCAACGTTGAATTCTATTCTTTGTTATTTTTGTAAATTTTACCCCTTAGTAAGTGCTACATTTCAGCATAGGATTAAGGCACTTACTATCTGAACTTCCGTAAACGCAAATTGCGAGTGCCAAGCGCACCGCATAAAAATAAATCCTTCAGTATTTCACCGTAACCCTTTGCATACATTACAGTTTATTATCTCAATTAAAAGCGCCGAAATGACAGTCGGAAACACTTACAAATTGCTTGCGCATAACCAAAAAAGTAATATTATAATTCATAAAAAGAAATAATTGCAGGCTTTTACTCCCTTCTAAGTGGCGCGCAAATAATATTAAGCGAGGTAGGAGAAAAAAAAACACACGAAAGTAGGCGCCTATCATAGCGGAATATTTAGTCTTACCACCTGCGAGGGTTTGGCAAATAGCAACAACAAATATTTACACACACACAATTCTGCTTCAGGCCTGAAGGATTTGGTTGCACGTGTTGGTTACACGCTTATCATAAATTCAATATTTTATATTGCTCTAGGCTAAGAATAATCCAACTGGGCACCGTGCTATTTTCGTATGCAAAACAAGGTCGATAATATAAAGGCAAATACCAGGTATTAAACGTGCATTTTCTGTTGAGAAAGTGGGAGTGAGCAGTGGGTATGTACGGAAAAATCAATGAAAGAGAAATGTGAGTGAAATCGTAAATAATCCTTTACAGCTGCAAGGAAGGCCAGTACGAGTGCGCACTTTCTCAGGTAATAGTGCGGCAGTTGTAGGGGGGAAATGAGAAAAAACACTTCAGCTTAAAAATGGTAATAAATTGGGTGTACTGCGATATTTTACACCTTTCATGAAAGTTCATAAATTCTGCAGAAATTTCATTTTTAATAACATAATATATTATATAATATAGTACTCTTTACTCTATTTTAATATAGATATTTTATTTATGTTTTCTTGAACAAATATACCAAAGTTTAGATGTAATTTAAGCTTATGAAAAGAATTAATTTTTTTTACATATATTTATATATGCATACATATTTAGGTGTATTATAAAATTTCATATCATTTATGTTATTTGTGTTCTTATTTGAATATATTATTTGAATGCTATTCAAAACTCTAATAAATGAATTAGTTTAGAGTATAATGCGATTTATATGCAATATTCAACATGATATGCATTGCATGTCATATGAGTTAGCAATTTATTAAAAGCACTTCATTTCAAATTCATTCAAAACAGTTCCACAATATTTAAATTCAATAAAAATAAATTTACATATATAGTACATAACAAATATATAATGCAGACTAAAGCTTGCAGCTAAAAATTGTACTATACTATTTTATATTATCGTTCCGAATTGTTGAATAAAAATAGCACAGTATTTTTTATTGAGAGTTCGAAAGCTTTTATTAACCAGTTTATTGAAACAACTGTTATATGAATGTACTAATACAATATTGGGTCGGTCTTATATTATTAAAAGACTGTAAAAACTTTTGGGAGATATTTTTAAAAGCTAAGTCAGTATCTTTCAAAAATAATATTATAGTACTATATCATCGTCCTAAAGTCAACTGAATATGAAGGAATGAATGTGCATGCATAAAAATAGCCATACCCACAACTACCATTATTAATGAAAGTATTATTACTCAGTGCCTATTTAAGCAATACTCTATACTCGTATCAGCATATTCGCTCGTACTTATATTTCTTAAATACACAAAGACTCTATATTTAACACTAATAACGGCCACCTCCCACATAACGATATTATTTAAAAAAATACTAAGACGCCAATGCTTTTAATATAATCAATATATTGCAAAAATATTTCTTCAAAAATACAAAAAAAGAACACTTTGAGACAACGTTTTAGGCTGAACCCACAACGGATTGGTCAATACGTCTTTTCTTGTCTGATACGACAGCAACCCATAGTTTCATATGTGAAAACTCACACCGAACAAGACGAAACAAAAACGCCTCTCGGCGTCTTAACTTGTCTGAAGAGGTGTTGTCGAATTACTCATGTATTTTCATACAGCTAACACATTTCTAGCTTATTGCTAATGCATTTTATTTGTTCTTTCATTACATATATGTACATACATAGTTTAAAAATAGATATTGAAGCACATAATTATAAAAAATAAGAGTACTTTAAATAAATAAATACATTCATTCATAATTAAATAAACAGTATTATAACTAAACTTTCCGTAGTATTTATACTTCTGCGGTAATTTCTATTTTGCTTTATAATTGAAAGTTCCAAATGTTGAAATTTTTGATACCAAAATTTTTTTTTATTTGCGAGACAAAAATACAAAATGTTTTCCTTCATTGCATTGTGTTTCGCTTGGTGTTAGAGCTAGAAACGTTTTTATGTCTATTAGTTAAAGACGTTTTTAACTTATCCGATGTGTGTTCAGCATTAAAATCCATAAATAATTCCAGCTTGTACCTAATTTGGCGTATATTATTCTAATTGGCAAAATCAAATAACAATCTCACAATAGTATAACACAAACAGCAGAAATAATTTCTAAAGAAAACTGAAATCTTATAGCAATGCTGAGCTGAGTCTATTTTGTTCTCAAATTGGTTAAAATTGCATTATCTCTTACAAGCTTTTCACGTACCTCCACAATTTACATATATAAAGAACTTCCCCTATTATTAAAGTTATAAATATTAGAAATTATTTCGAATATTAAGTAGATAAATGACTAAGAATTAGTAATAATATATTTCGCTACAGAAAATTTCATACAAAATAATTATTCTGCAGAGTTCTTTTCATATATAATATTTTACACATGTTTATTGGTTAAAAAATGCTACGGTATCCAATTTTATTCTTCTTTATTTTTTCAAAGTTAGACTGGTTTCTTCGATCACAATTTAGAGAAATATCTTAAAAAGCTATAATAGTGTTTGTCCTATCCAATCATCGGTAAGGCTCCTGTCACATTTTTGTCTTGAAAAAAAAAAAAGCTTCTTATAAAGATTGACTAGTACTCCAGTGCTTTTAAAACTCCATTGACTGTCAAGAATACTTTTTTAAGAAATTTCGGCCTTGTAAAATTTTTAAATAATATCAATTTTGTATGAATGATATGTTACTATTTAAAGCGTCAGTTTATCATAATATATAAATTGTGGAAGTTAAATAGATTAAATTCGCTTTGCCTCAATTATATGCTATATTTTGCATAGTGAAGTGGCCAATTATCAATTTGTTTTTATTAAAAAGTAACTCAAAAAGTAATTTTTATACTCTTAATCAAATGGCAGGGAAATTTTTCGCAAATACTTACTGAAAATTTAACGCTGAATCCTTTGTACTAATTGCTGGCGCACAACACACACACGTAAAAAAAAGCCGTACAACACCGACGCTCAATAAACCGTTTCCGTGTGCTACTCGCACCGTTAAAATCGTGCCAACCAACGTATGTACGTATGTAAATGGCGAATACTAAAACTGTGGCACGCACTTGCTGTTAACTAAACACGTTAACTCACACACACACAGCCACTTACAATGGCACAATCACGTACATAAAGCGACTACAATCAGCAATTCGAAGCAACAATTCATAAACGAGCGCGCACGATAACCGCATACGCGGGCACTTCGATAGTTAGCTGGGACAGTTAGACGCTTTGTTGGTAGTTTACTGCTGGTTAAGTTAGCTAGCTAGCTAGCTGACTGACTGACAGACTAACTGTTCGTACGGTGTAAGTGTTAGTTGTGCGGTTTTAAGCCGCTATCGCTGCCGCCACAGACGCCATCAACAATGCCAACGACGTGCACGACGTACGCGCATCAACCGCAATTGGAACGACCGTCGTCAGCGTTAACGTCAACGCTATCTCCGCTGGAGTCGGCTTAGCCGGAGCCGCCGCCATTACTACAAAGCAATAACAAATTATTTGTTGTCACGCACTTAACTTTACGAGCCGTATTTTTGTTGTTTTTGTTAAATTTATTGTTGTTTTTGATTTCACTATATTCATTCATAATTTATACGTTTCAATCTGTCGGGGCCGGCACATTTTTAACGGCTAAGTGAATAAGCCCAGACTTGGCAGCGTATTGTTGCAGGTAAACAAGTACTATTTACTCACATGCACTAAGCATATACTTTTGCACTCCTTCACAATTCACACACAAACATGTTGGGCAAAGGTAATTTCGGATGCCACAAGCGTACGACAGAGAAATTTCACATTACGAAAACTTTTGAGAATACGCTTTTATCCGCATTTTCTTGCTTCGTTGAATGAAGATTTATGTTTTTACATCAAGCGACCGCACAATCATCCCAACGGCAGTAGGATGTAATAAAATTATTACACTTCGCTCCGCAATCGTAAATGCTAGCTACGCTTTGCTCGTTACTAGCATATAAATGTCCTCGTTGGCATTTATCGTATTCGCGTATTCTTAGTTCAAACCGTTACTTCGTAAACCGTAAACTTAACCGCACAGGACTGACTGCTGTAATCAACTAAAAGCTTTGCTCTCCATTCGTAGAATTTCACCTGCAACTGGCAGTCACACATGCAACGAATGTCGAGCCGAATACAAATGAGCACATACGACTCGTGCATAAGCACAACGAACGACACATTCGGCTGCACTTCGAGACAGCGTGCTTCGTCATTCGTATCGGTTGCATGTGCGCGAATATGTAATAGCTTTCGATTTCTCTCTCTTTTACAAAGCTCCAACGGCCTTCGCTAAACTCTAATCGAAATATGAACCACTGCGCCTTTTGTCCCCAAATCGTTTGCGATTTAGATGCAGCGAACCTGAAGAAGCTGCTTTTAGAAAAGTTCAAAGTTTGCATTCAACGTGAGAGCGCTGAGAGAGTATATGAAAGAGAGAGTGGTTTTTTGGCGAGGCAAGGATTTCCAAATGAAAATTAACATTGCTATAACAGTTGATTCAACAGATTTACTCATAAGGACAGCACTTCAGTGTTGCTCAATATTATTGGGAAATTTTGAACATAAAGGGAAATTCAGCTACTCTTTCGAAAATTATGGTGAATGTTAGAGGATTTTAGACAGTATTATTTAGAGAAGACTTCAAAAAACTTTCTCTTTTCAATAATAACCTTTCTAGTTTGAAGATATTTTTAGTTCTGAATATTAACTATATCTAAAAACACTATTCGGGTCAATATGAGAACATGCAAGTTTTCTATCTAAGTAATTGAACAAAGTGAAATGTGTACATCGTATTCCGGAACTCAGCGGTATTAAAGGAAAGTACGTTTCAATACCCAATACTGAAATTATTTACATAAAAAGTAGTAAATAGAAGAAGTTGTGAATGAGGGTCAGCTTAATTGGATCCTTTACATTCACTCATTTCAAAATTTCTTTAAACTATATAACCAGTATATATTGATCAGACTTTTATAGAAGATGACCTATAAATTCCAACTAAAAACATTTTAATTTAAAATATTTATGTATTTAACTTTCAATGATTCAATAGTTAATAAGTATGTGTAAAACGTCATGTTTTTATCTTATGCTTAAATCCTTCCGGTTAATTGATTATTATGTAATTTTAAACTATTCAACTTGCCTGGAAACTGTAATGCAAAATCATGGCATTTGTTAAACCTAAATCTATACCGATAATAGCCTTTTCGCACAGAAGTTAATTTATCAATTAATAGGCCTTTGCTCGATTAAATCTCTGATTTGGATCGATTTACCATACAAAAGAAAAATCTAATTTAACTACATCACTTTTTAATGAAATACAAAACGAGTTCAAGCTGGAATGAAGCTCTGCGTATTGTTGTCTATGCTGTATTTTTGGCTGTGCTTATTGATAAAATAGCAGTACATGAAATGTTGTTGTGGTTACTGATATAGTAGCAATAAGCTGATGAAACCCAGCAGCAAAAACAAAAATGTATAACAGCTGATCGTTAATCGAAAAGCCGGCAGTGCGAAGGGTAATATTTGGTTTCTCAATTATAATCTTTATGTATTAAATTGATTTGGCTATGCGAAAAGGCTATAAGGTCTATTAATTTAGCTGATCGCTGGTACTCTTATTTCTAAATAGGTAGTTATCTAATACAATCAATGAAGTATATTCAAAAATTTAAAGACCCTCATACAATAATTAAGTTGAAATGATATATGTAATATATATATATATAATTCCACTAGAGGAATTCAAGATTGTTCTCATAGGTAATGATTAGCGTTACCGGTTTTACTAAATAATAAAGCTTCCGATTATGTTTGTTAGCATTCCCTTCAGTCTACTTTAAATGCACAACTGAGACTCAATTAAGATACGAATATACTTAGGATTAAATGTTTTGACATCGAGACGTTTTTACTTTTCGTCCTTAAAGTCAGGACACATTTTAAAACAATCGAACAAACAAAAATTTATCAGAGAATTTTTGCCCAAAATTAATTTAATTAATGCATATCCTCTTATGAAGATTTTTTTACCGTATAGATAAATTAAAACAGGAAAATTAGGATCTTCAGTTAATGTTAGAGAGATGGTGTAATATATGAAGTCAATCATTAACTTAACTTAAAAATTTGAAAAAAATTGTTTATGCCTTATTAAATAATTCAATATGTTTCAAGCATTATGGACACGATATTTCAAAAAGTTATAGAGCGATTTCATTCAAATTTTTGCACACATCTTTAACATAATATTATCTAGTTAATGGACGTTGTTGGTTTATGTATGTATTGCCGTTTTATGCCGTGAGTTTTCTTGTTAAAAATATGTCAACATTTCAATTTTCAATATTTTCTTTTCGCCTTCATTCACTAACTAGATTTATCAATTTACTATCGAAATATTTTTATTTTAATAGTTTTGGATGAACCAATAATGAGTAATGCTGTCCACGGTAAGATCTATTTTTTAAGGACACGTCTTGGGAGAAGAGGTAACAATGGCTGCATTTTCGGAATTTTTAAGTAAAAATTTCAAAAAATACTGTTTAAATGTGTATCTTTGCTATGTTAAATGAAATATATGTTTGTATATAATTAAAAATTCCCTTCTTTTCAACCTCTTAAACCCACTTAACCCCTAAAATAATGGGCTTAAATATTAAATTCATATGATTTCAAGAGTATATAGCATAGCTGCTCGACCTTAATTGTTCCTTACTTATTGCAAGTTCTAGAAAATTCATTATTCTTGTCCTAAATCTACTCCATTTAGCTTTCTCATATTTGAAACCTCAAACAAAACCCGAACTTTAATGAAGACATGAAGTTTCTACTTTGCTTTAACTTCTTAACTGCAGAGTTATAATGAACTGTTAAAAGATGTCTCCTTATCACTTATAAATTTGTGACAAAATCACCACAATCAGGCGCCACCATCATTAGCACTTAAGTTGTTTTACACGTACAAATTGATATAATAGAAATCTCATAGCTCGTTATCGAATTTCATCTGCATTCACTGCCAATGTGCCACGCTTCAACCACCGCCACCTCCACGCCTCGCTTATTTGCTTAAGCATATTATTCATTCTACTACACACACACATACAAAAGTTTAACGAAATTTTGTAACAAATTTGCAAAGGAGCACACTTTTACCTAACTGCATTGCGATGGTTCGATATTTGAATTGAATTGAAAGCGACACTGAAAATAAAATACCCAACGGCGATTAATATGAAATATTAGTTTTAGCTGCAGTAATGTAAGGATAATATTTTAGATATTTTCGGAAAATAATTGAAATGAGTTTAATTGCTGTATTTTTTGCAAAATTTTATCTTATATTTTCCTTTTCTTCTTGCTCCACTGCATGTATTTCTCTGAGTGCATATACTTACTTCATTTTCTATATGCTCTGCACAGTTACTTAATTTTCTTTTGTTTTACGGCGAATTGTTGTGCCAACGTACGAAAAGGACGAAGTTCCTTTTGTCTACTATGGCACTTTTGTCTGCTTATTCACTTCTCTTTATGCGCTTCTATTCGTTCATTCATGCATTCTTTCAGCTCATTCATGTGGCTGTGTCATGCGTGTAATCATTGAAATTGTAAGAGTTGCCAAGAAAATAGTCATAATATTATTTGTGCGTGTGTTGGTGTGTGTATTGGCAAAGTTGTGTAAAGTTTTTGTTTTCTTACTCGTTTTCTAATTGTTGCTACTTTTGGGGTTTCTGAAGTGGCACTCAATAGGTGAAAATTTGCATGCACACACACGCAACCACTTATAACAACTACACTCGCATACATGACACGAACACTGGCTCAATCAAATACACAGTTATTAGTATACTTGAGTCCACAAATACTATGGATGTATGCTTGTGTTTATTTGCATTGAAAATTTTGCTTGATCAACAAAATTGTTGTTGATTGGTTGTTTCCATTGTAATTTGCCAGCATAAATGCGTGCCTGTTAGCTCAATAAGCATAATATAAACATACATACATGTGTGTATGTGTTTACATAAATACATTTTAGGCCTCAAATTAATCTAACATAAATTAACAAACTGAAACACCACTCACTTATATAATGTTAAATATAAGTAAACACGGATGAAAATACAGCACCTATTAACAGTTATATAAAACCTTCATTCCAATTTCTCTTTAATGTAAATTTACTTATTTACACATACACACGTATATTTTCAATTCAATAACACCAATGAAAGGGTTAAAGTTAAATTTGTTTTCAAGTTCACCTGACGTACGTGTCGTATGAGTGACCTTCAATGTAAAGCTTTTAACATGAGCTCCACATACATACAAATACTTGCTTAAATACATATATGTAGACACAGACATTGTGCCGTTTATAATTGCGCACATTAATATACGCTTTATTGTACCGCTTTGTTTGTCTAGACAATTTTGTTCAATTATTAAATACACTTTAAGCAGTCAATTATACTCATTTTATATTTTGCTGCTTCTGCGTCATTACGTTCATGTTTATAAGGCAATGCAGATCGATTTATATATTTTTTGAGAGAATATTGATTAAAAGTGAATTCTTTATGTTGTAAGGCAACTGGAAATCGATAGCTCGTAAGCCAAGCCAAATCATTTTATTAGTTCACTAGTCACACTGACGGGAAAAGTAAGGCCAAACTTGGATCTTACCGATTAAAGGATTATTTAGAAATGATTTGGTAAATTATTTTTTTTCTTTCGTTAAGTGCTGTGATTATTTCTTTTGTACTTATTCTATCCACTACCAGACTTTTATATTTCTGGCTATTGTAAGAGTATACCGAATATCTCCGATTTCTTAATTTCTAATTAATTTAGTGAAACCTTTTTTCATCACTTGGGATCGAAGATTGGGGTCTGGAGGGCAAATCTTAAGTGAGAAACTTTCCTTTAAAATTAGTTTCAGGTTACCAGACCACTGGAGCGTTTTTCACGCAGAGGTCCCTGCAATTACGACAACGACATATGGACTGCTCCAAAGTACAGCCTCCTTCAGGGAGAAGAGTATCCACTCTGATAGTAAAGCGGCAATTATGGCCTTAAGCTTGCTGAATATGTGTTCAAAGCTTGTTAACCCTTTCATGCCCGAATTAAAATGTAAGCTTGCACAACACATAAGTCTACATAATTGAAAAAACCGCTGGTCAAAAATATTTAAATAACGAGAATTAGAAGCCGGTAAGTACAATGTTTTCTATAGGCAACATTGGTCATGAAAGCGTTAAAGAATGTCTAAGATCATTATCGATAGCTTCAAGCTATTTCACTATCAGACACGTTTAGATGTTCGGTCACAGTGGTATCGCTGGACATTGCAGAGCTCGAAAGAATGGGCACCCGTGTCCCTGTTCCACCAAGCTCTTACGTTCTAGCGCAGGATCAAAGGATCGTTCGCGAGTTCGGTAAACATTGCTTAACAATCAGCATCTGCTCAGTTGTGAGATACCTTGGCCCAAAGTGGAACGGAAGAGGTCGACTGAACTACTTGCTCTTTATTAGGTCCACCTCGTCGAAATCACTGGAAACTTTAAAATACATACGATGAGAATGGCGATGTAGAAACATCAAGTCATATCCTTTTCCTCTGTCCAGCGTTCGCAAGACCGAGGTTGAAACATCTACACTTTTGGAAAGACAAGCGAAATGGTCGGAATGGACAATAGGCGGCTCATATAATTTGTGATATGCACAAAACGCGTCGGCAATATATAAGAGTCATATAGTAGTCTTTTGAGATCACATCCAAGGGAATGTTGCCTTTTGCTGCCCAACTGGCCGTTAGGAGTTCGATATGTAATTTCCGAACTGAACAACAACTATAAATTTCCAGATAACCATTGTTTTCCAAATGTCTGCAATAAACTGGGACTATTTTCTGAAGCATTGTGATCTTTTTCAAGGTTTCAAGTCTTTTTGACCCTTTTCAGTCAATTGGGGTGTAATACACTTCGCTCAAATATGATGTCCATAGTAATAATATCTTTTTTAACAACTATGGATAGGGCAGGTTGTCAGTCATTTCCGCCGAAGTGTTTGATAACTGCCTTCAACTCATAACTTCAATTTTCGAGGTGCAATCACTCCTTGCCACGCCTTGCCTTCATAACCATACTAATATATACCAATGATGTACAGTATGTCAAGAAAAAGTTTTGAAAAGAAAAGTATGAGAGAAATATGTTCTCTTGTCAAAACACCTTTTTGACATACTATATATAAAAATATATATTCTTAAATTTAAGCGTCGTTAAATTTTTAGCTAAAACATTTTAATTGCTTGCAATGAATATTAAAGTGGCAGAATTGCATAGATGAAATGAGGTATAAGTATAAATTATTTTGTTTCTCAAGGGGGTTACTTCTTCAAATTAGTTTTATTCAGACCACATTCAAATTGAAGTGAAAATCAATGAACAATTACTTATGAATCAAAACATTTATTAATTAAATTATTCATGCGTCATAGTTTAAGATTTGATATATATTATATATTAATTTCTATTCATTTGAGGTTATGTCAAAACTAGCGGCATATGTGCAATGTTCTTTCGCATATAAGTAAAATCAAGCAACCTACAACAAGCACACAACTAAATAAGCACATATAATACTACTTGAGTACACGAATATGGGTGTGGAGCGTAGCAAAATGAGTTATTGGCGATTTTAATGATGGCAATGAATACTCGGGCGATATTTATGCGCCAGCGTGTGATTTTGCAAGGATGCCATAAAAACAGCAGCGCTTCAACCACAACTTAAATAAGACACAACCGACCGAAACGGCCAAAAAAATTACAAAAATAAAAGCAACAAAAGGCAGGCAAACAACAGTGCAAACATACATATGTGTGTGTAAAAACATGCCGCCCATACAGACCGCAAACCAAGAAAATGCGGTATCTGCCTTGGGTAAGTGAATACAACAACAATGTGTGTGCGCTGCATTGTGTTTTGCGTGGTAGGTAGGTAAATACGCAGTCAACGAGGTGGAAATTTTCTCGCCAAAATAAATGAGGACGTGCGCACGCTAAATCAAGTGGCGCGACTGTAATCGCCCCCAGCAAAGTCCACGCCAACCGCCATGCCCTTGCGCAGCTCTACCGCATTCGCAGCTGTATGTCTAATCTCACCCACGGAGTAGCGGCAACCGCCAATTGCCAACCGCGACTCCCTGTTCATCTAATTATTCACGAGATTTGCCCATTCGGTTGCCGTTGTGGTGGCCACATTGTAGCGGCGACTTATGAAATGTGGAAAGTAGCCGGAGTGTGAGTGAGTTTGTGCATAAAATTCCGTTTGTGTATGTGTCACATTTTCTTTGCTTTTCTAGTGTAAAATACTAAAAGGCAAAAACCAAAGTCTTGCGGTGTTAATCCCTTAAAATAAATCACAGGAATTTTATTGTTTACTTTCGCGGAAATCCACAATTTAAATAAAGCGTCAATGAGGTTACACAAGCATAAATTACACATATTTATTAACGGATATTCCATTTACAATATATAAAAGGACACTCAAGTAAAGTCGGAGAATTGGATTTCAAAAATTAAATGTTTGATAAATTTGATTTTCCGTTTATTTTGATAGACACAAGATTAAAATATTTCCCAATGTATACACAGATTGTTATAGAATGTGATGAGTTCAAGTACTACAGTCATATATTGTATACTCGTGCATTTTGTAAGAATTAAAGTGGACTAAAATCCAACAGATCACAAAACTTCGTTGGATATTAGAGAGCAATATTAGGGTAAGTGTAGGAACATAGATTGTAATATTTGAGGTATAGGATTATTTGGATGGTTATTTAGACCCTGCTTGAACAGATTGCCATCAAAGTCATCTAACAGTAGACCCAGGAAACGAGCTGTTTCGATGGGGTCAGACCAAAGGGAAACATTTTTAGATGATGCAAATAGGTGGTTAGTGTAATGCGGGGATTCTTCACATGCAGGACTTATATTGAGTATGTGAGGGTTTAGTCTGAATGAAAAAGGGTTTAGTCTCTACTACAGTATCCAGGACGAAGTTGCGCATCGGTTAATCTAATTACGAGTCGCAACTCAAGCTCGGTTTCTACGATGGATATGGGGTATCCATAAGTCATCATCAAGGAATAATTTTTAATACAATTTTATCCGAAGTGCTACGCCTATTTATTTTATATAACGTAACTTAAAAAAAAATCTCGATTTCTAAATATTATTCTGGTCTTAATCTTCTTCTTCTTGACTAATATATACCAATGATGTACAGTATGTCAAGAAAAAGTTTTGAAAAGAAAAGTATGAGAGAAATATGTTCTCTTGTCAAAACACCTTTTTGACATACTATATATAAAAATATATATTCTTAAATTTAAGCGTCGTTAAATTTTTAGCTAAAACATTTTAATTGCTTGCAATGAATATTAAAGTGGCAGAATTGCATAGATGAAATGAGGTATAAGTATAAATTATTTTGTTTCTCAAGGGGGTTACTTCTTCAAATTAGTTTTATTCAGACCACATTCAAATTGAAGTGAAAATCAATGAACAATTACTTATGAATCAAAACATTTATTAATTAAATTATTCATGCGTCATAGTTTAAGATTTGATATATATTATATATTAATTTCTATTCATTTGAGGTTATGTCAAAACTAGCGGCATATGTGCAATGTTCTTTCGCATATAAGTAAAATCAAGCAACCTACAACAAGCACACAACTAAATAAGCACATATAATACTACTTGAGTACACGAATATGGGTGTGGAGCGTAGCAAAATGAGTTATTGGCGATTTTAATGATGGCAATGAATACTCGGGCGATATTTATGCGCCAGCGTGTGATTTTGCAAGGATGCCATAAAAACAGCAGCGCTTCAACCACAACTTAAATAAGACACAACCGACCGAAACGGCCAAAAAAATTACAAAAATAAAAGCAACAAAAGGCAGGCAAACAACAGTGCAAACATACATATGTGTGTGTAAAAACATGCCGCCCATACAGACCGCAAACCAAGAAAATGCGGTATCTGCCTTGGGTAAGTGAATACAACAACAATGTGTGTGCGCTGCATTGTGTTTTGCGTGGTAGGTAGGTAAATACGCAGTCAACGAGGTGGAAATTTTCTCGCCAAAATAAATGAGGACGTGCGCACGCTAAATCAAGTGGCGCGACTGTAATCGCCCCCAGCAAAGTCCACGCCAACCGCCATGCCCTTGCGCAGCTCTACCGCATTCGCAGCTGTATGTCTAATCTCACCCACGGAGTAGCGGCAACCGCCAATTGCCAACCGCGACTCCCTGTTCATCTAATTATTCACGAGATTTGCCCATTCGGTTGCCGTTGTGGTGGCCACATTGTAGCGGCGACTTATGAAATGTGGAAAGTAGCCGGAGTGTGAGTGAGTTTGTGCATAAAATTCCGTTTGTGTATGTGTCACATTTTCTTTGCTTTTCTAGTGTAAAATACTAAAAGGCAAAAACCAAAGTCTTGCGGTGTTAATCCCTTAAAATAAATCACAGGAATTTTATTGTTTACTTTCGCGGAAATCCACAATTTAAATAAAGCGTCAATGAGGTTACACAAGCATAAATTACACATATTTATTAACGGATATTCCATTTACAATATATAAAAGGACACTCAAGTAAAGTCGGAGAATTGGATTTCAAAAATTAAATGTTTGATAAATTTGATTTTCCGTTTATTTTGATAGACACAAGATTAAAATATTTCCCAATGTATACACAGATTGTTATAGAATGTGATGAGTTCAAGTACTACAGTCATATATTGTATACTCGTGCATTTTGTAAGAATTAAAGTGGACTAAAATCCAACAGATCACAAAACTTCGTTGGATATTAGAGAGCAATATTAGGGTAAGTGTAGGAACATAGATTGTAATATTTGAGGTATAGGATTATTTGGATGGTTATTTAGACCCTGCTTGAACAGATTGCCATCAAAGTCATCTAACAGTAGACCCAGGAAACGAGCTGTTTCGATGGGGTCAGACCAAAGGGAAACATTTTTAGATGATGCAAATAGGTGGTTAGTGTAATGCGGGGATTCTTCACATGCAGGACTTATATTGAGTATGTGAGGGTTTAGTCTGAATGAAAAAGGGTTTAGTCTCTACTACAGTATCCAGGACGAAGTTGCGCATCGGTTAATCTAATTACGAGTCGCAACTCAAGCTCGGTTTCTACGATGGATATGGGGTATCCATAAGTCATCATCAAGGAATAATTTTTAATACAATTTTATCCGAAGTGCTACGCCTATTTATTTTATATAACGTAACTTAAAAAAAAATCTCGATTTCTAAATATTATTCTGGTCTTAATCTTCTTCTTCTTGACTGGCGTAGACACCGCTTACGCGGTTATAGCCGAGTCCAAAACAGCGCGCCACGTATCCCTCCTTCTGGCAGTTTGACGCCAATTGGTTATACCAAGCGAATACAGGTCCTTCTCCACCTGGTCCTTCCATCGGAGTGGAGGTCTCCCTCTTCCTCGGCTTCCACCAGCGGGTACTGCATCGAATACTTTCAGAGCTGGAGCACTTTCATCCATTCGAACAACATGACCTAGCCAGCGTAGCCGCTGTTTTTTTATTCGCTGGACTATGTCTATATCGTCGAATAACACATACAGCTCATCGTTCCATCGTCTGCGGTATTCGCCGCTGTCAAAGGACCATAAATCTTCGCAAAATCTTTTTCTCGAAAACTCCTAGTGCCGTCTCATCGGATGTTGACATCGTCCACGCTTCTGCACCGTAAAGTAGGACGGGAATGATGAGAGACTTGTAGAGTTTGGTTTTTGTTCGTCGAGAGAGGACTTTACTTTTCAATTGCCTACTTAGTCCATAGTAGCACCTGTTGGCAAGAGTGATTCTGCGCTGGATTTCCAGGCTGACATTGTTATTGCTGTTAATGCTGGTTCCCAAGTAGACGAAACTATCTACAACCTCAAACAGTGACGTGGGATCCAAGACGCGAATGCGCTGACTGTTTGTTTGATGACAGGAGATATTTCGTCTTGTCCTCCTTCACCACCAGACCCATACACTTCGCTTCTTTAACTAGTCTGGAAAACGCAGAACTAACCTCGCGGGTGTTGTTTCCAATGATATCGATATCATCGGCGTACGACAGTAGCTGTACACTCTTGTAGAAGATTGTACCTTCTCTATTTAGCTCTGCAGCTCTTACAATTTTTTCCAGCATCAAGTTAAAGAAGTCGCACGATAGTGAGTCGCCTTGTCTGAAACCTCGTCTGTAATCGAACGGCTCAGAGAGGTCCTTCCCGATCCTTTTGGTGTTGCTCAACGTCAACTTACACAGCCGTATTAGTTTTGCGGGGATACCAAATTCAGACATCGCGGCATAAAGGCAACTCCTTTTCGTGCTGTCGAAAGCAGCTTTAAAGTCGACAAAGAGATGGTGTGTGTCGATCCTATTTTCACGGGTCTTCTCCAAAATTTGGCGCATGGTGAATATCTGGTCTATTGTTGATTTTCCAGGTCTAAAGCCACACTGATAAGGTCCAATCAGTTTGTTGACGGTGGGCTTTAGTCTTTCACACAATACGCTCGACAGAACCTTATACGCGATGTTGAGGAGGCTTATCTCACGGTAATTGGCGCAAATTGTGAGGTCTCCCTTTTTGTGTATTGGGCAGAGTACACTGAGATTCCAATCGTCAGGCATGCTTTCTTCCGACCATATTCTGCAAAGAAGCTGATGCAAGCACCTTATCAGCTCTTCGCCGCCGTATTTGAATAGCTCGGCCGGTAATCCATCGGCCCCCGCCGCCTTATTGTTCTTCAAGCGGATAATTGCTATTCGAATTTCTTCACGGTCTGGCAATGGAACATCTGCTCCATCGTCGTCGATTGGGGAATCGGGTTCGCCATCTCCTGGTGTTGTACTTTCACTGCCATTCAGCAGGCTGGAGAAGTGTTCCCTCCACAAACTCAGTATACTCTGGTCATCAATAACTAGATCACCTCTGGGGGTCCTACAGGAGTGTGCTCCGGTCTTGAAACCTTCAGTTAGTCGCCGGATCTTTTCGTAAAATTTTCGAGCATTACCCCTGTCGGCCAGCTTGTCAAGCTCTTCATACTCACGCATTTCGGCCTCTTTCTTTTTTTGTCTGCAAATTCGTCTCGCTTCCCTCTTCAGCTTAATCTATGCAACACAATTAACCAAGGATTGAAAACTATCGCTAGTGGAGCTTGTATTCAACTAAAGATAAAGAAAGAAATAAAAGAAGACTAAGGAATAGTATTCTCAGATCAAAAATCTATTGAACGTACAACATTCTGCTAACGCTATCAAAATGTTTCTTAAACTTTCCGAAAATAAACACTAGCACTGATATGTATGTGATTGGCGTTGCAACCGTTTAGCCGGTTATAGCCGAATCGACGATAGTGCGCCATCTCTCTCTCTCCTTCGCAGTTCGGCGCCAGTTGGAGATCCCAAGCACTAATAGTAAGCGATATTTTTCTGTCACAACTCACTAGGATTCTCTATTTATAGTCACTCATACCCGCAAATAACCGTCGCTATGGCTACAGCGCGAATACCGCAGACTTTAGCAATAACAAATGAAATAAGTACAAAATAATAAAAATATTGAGTGGAGCAAAGAAAAAAAAACATTAATTTTTTGCGCCACTTACTTTGATATGAGCGCTATTATTTAAATAAATATTTTATTGACATAATAAACCGATTTAATTTCAATAATTAACTAGTGATACGTATGGCGTTGTGTTCATAAATGCAATAATATCGCAAAAGTCTATACACATGCGATTGTTTATGTAACAATCGGATTTATTTATTCATAAGAATAAGCCTGTCTGTGTGTGCATGTGAAGCCAATTATATGTATTCATTACTCTAAAATATATCATTGCATCATTGTTCATTAAAATGGATGGAAAATGTAATTAAATGAATTAAATGATGTGAAAATGGCGTCAGATATGGATTTGCGCTGACGCATTAAATTGCATTTATTTTAGAATTACTGTTTTTCGATTTGAGCACATCGTAAATGCGCCAAGATGAACTACGCTGTAATAATGTGAGTTTATTTAATATGATTTAAAAACAATAGTTTTTTTTTTGTTTAATTGTTGTTCAAGGTGGAAGGTAATTTACGGTGACAGGCTTGAAGTCGATAGCTTGATTCACAAGCCCCAATGTAGGTTTTCATGTCACGCCTACGATTCGTGCATCCTTAATGGTTCTTCTAATAATCTATACAAATTAAATAAATTAAAAGTTGGCCACCCTGAATAATACATATGTATATAAGTATGCCTGGACATGCATATCCTGTAGAAGTTGTCGAAATTTGACCTAAACTAAATTATAAATACAACTTTGAATATGGAGCTATACAAGATTTTTGCCTCGAAATTCATTAAAAATAAACCATACTTCTAAATATATCCAATTCTCCACCCCTTGTTAGAAACTAAGTACATACACGTATTAGTATTTTCAGAAAGCATGAAGCCTCAACCTACTCTTCTTGGTATTCCATATAGACATGAGAGAAAATACTGTGTCGAATTTGCTTCAGTATGCACATTTAGCACTAGTAAAAATAAGAAGAAATTACACGTAATAAATAGGGGAGAGCATGAAAAATGCATTTATACTCGTTTAAGAAACTATTTGATAATAAAAGTGCAAATTATGTAAACGAGAGTACTAAAAGCGAGTAAGAAAATTGCTGTATCTATAATATTGGTGTACAGCAATTTGAACGGTGCGAAGTTAATGTTTGTGTGTGTGCATTGCATTTGCAGCAGGTGTATGTGTTGCATATCACCGATTAATGGTGCAACATTTACCATTAATATGTACGTATGTATATACACGCCGATAAAAACTATATTTAGTTGCAAGTGCACACAGCATAGTTCAAGGCAATTTGCTCTTTCAGTAACATTTTTAAAGTACTAAAAGCTTAACGACCAACTTGGGCGTTGTAAATCGCTGCAATTAATTTAATTTATAGTTAACTTGTTGTTGTTGCATTGTATGCGTATTGCCTACGTGTAAAGCAAAAGTTGTTGCTTCCATTGATGTTTCTGAATGGATACATTTTTTTGTTCACTTTCAGCCATCGTTTACTGCTGCAACGGTCGTCGGCGTAAAGTATAAGCATTAAACTGTCACGAAATACAAAGTAAATCACTTTGTTGTTGTTTTTAATTCACACCTTCTTTGATTATTAAAAGTGATGTGTTGAGTAAAATATTGCGGTGAAAATCAAAGCATAAAATGGAGACAATGAAAAGTTAAGTATTCGTTCATACTACTTTATTAAACGCACTATTTGCATTATAGCAGAAGTAATAAAATGTTATAATGCATGGATTACCCAGAAATTATGTATCGATTGTATGGTAAATATTTTCAATAAAGCAACTTTATGACAATATTCTTTGCACTTAAAATCTGTAGCCATCATCGATTTGCCATTTCCCCTCTATCTTTAAAAGCTGTTCTCTTGTCTAACAATGTACATGTAAAGTAACAAAAGAATTACCCAGTTGAATTCAAAACAGTATAACATATAGTTACCTCAATAAATTGGTATAACCGCTTTCTGCTGAAAAGTTTTAGTTAATAGATTTTAGAGAAAGTCTAGCTTAGACAGGTGATGTCGATCAGTTTGGAAAACTTCTGTAGTTCATTCGATTTGCTAATTTTTAACGGTTGCCGAAACGAAGAACTTTGAAAACGCTCTCCAAATACGATTTGGAGGATTATCATTGTATCAAAGGAACTATTTTAGAGAGGCCCAAGAACTGTGAAGTCTAATGATGGAAATTATAATCTAGAAAATCAGAAGAACGATGATTTCCCTCCGAAACGACAGCGTCTTCGCAAACGTTATGATTATAATCTTCGTAAGTGAATTGAAGATAAACTAGTATTGTTTAATCTCTTTTGGGTACAGTTTCTTTCTGCATACTTAATAAATTGTACAATCAAACGAATCTAGTACAAGCTGATATATTTAATAATCGACCTTTTGGCGATTTGAACAAAAATATTTACACTATTTCCAAAACCCTTTGAATATCAGAATGCTCACCCAGCTGGGCTATGATGGGGTATGTTCGAAAGAAGGGACCCCACAATCTGCGCCAATTACCGTGGGATAAGCGCCCTCAACATTGCATACAAGGTCTTTTGGAGCGTATTGTATGAAAGGCTAAAGCCCACCGTCAACGAACTCATTGGGCCTTATCAGTGTGGCTTTAGATCTGGAAAATCCACCATGGACCAGATATTCACCTTGCGCCAAATCTTGGAAAAAACCCGAGAGAGAAGAATCGACACTCACCAGCTATTCATCGATTTTAAAGCTGCCTTCGACAGCACGAATAGGAGCTGCCGCGATGTCTGAATTTGGTATCCCCTCAAAACTAATAGGGCTATGTAAATTGAAGTTGAGCAACACCAAAAGCTCCGTCAGGCTCCGGAAAGACCCCGAGCCGTTCGATACCAAACGAGGTTTCAGACAGGGTGACTCACTATCGTGCGACTTCTTCAATCTGTTGCTGGAAAAAATAACACGAGCAGCAGAGCTAAATAGAGAAGGTACAATCTTCTACAAGAGTGTACAGCTGCTGGTGTATGCCGATGATATTGATATCATCGGAAGCAACAACCGCGCCGTTTATTCTGCCTTTTCCAGACTAAATAAGGAAGCGAAAAGTATGGGCTTGGTGGTGAATGAGGACAAGGCGAAATATCTCCTGTCATCAAACAAACAGTCAGCATACTCTCGTCTTGGCTCACGCGTCACTGTTGACAGTCATAACTTTAAAGTTGTAGATAATTTCGTTTATCTGGGAACCGGCATTAACACCAATAAAAATGTCAGCCTCGAAATCCAACGCAGAATCACTCTTGCCAACAGGTGCTACTTTGGACTGAGTAGGCAATTGAAAAGTAAAGTCCTCTCTCGACGAACCAAAATCAAACTCTATAAGTCGCTCATTATTCCCGTCCTGATGTATGGCGGTGAAGCGTGGACGATGACAACATCCGATGAGACGATTCTTGGGGTTTTCGAGTGAAAGGTTTTGCGCAAGATTTATGGTCCTCTAAACATTGGCAACGGCGAATACCGCAGACAATGGAACGATGAGCTGTACGATTTATACGACGACGTTGACATAGTTCAGCGAATAAAAAAACAGCGGCTCCACTGGATAGGTCATGTTGTTCTAATGGATGAAAACACTCCAGCTCTGAAAGTGTTTGATGCAGTACCCGCTGGAAGAAGCCGCGGAAGAGGACGACCTCCATTCCGATGGAAGGATCAAGTGGAAATTGACCTGTCAGCGTTTGGAATTTTCAAATGGCGCCAAAAAGCAAAAAGGAGAAGAACAAGTACTTTCCTACAATTAGTATAGCGATTTTATGAACTAAATTAATAAATACTGTGGATTAATATTCTGGATAAATTGCGAGAGACTTACTAAAAGTGTGTTCCAAAAACAACATTGTAGAAAAACAAGTTTTGGCGAGATTTTATATTTCGTTCGAATCCATAAATCTAAATATCTATGCAACTATAAAGTTCAATGCGCTTTAAAACACTTTAAGCACTGTGAATGTAATTTCAACATCCAAAGTAACTGTTGATGACCTGCTCTAATTGCTGGAGCATTAATCAAGATACTACGGTGTGAAAAAATTTATCTTGCTACAGATAAAGGCGTGCGTGAAATATGTTTTTATAAAATACCTTTTCACTGGCAATAAATAGTATATTACCTTAAATTTTAATATCTTCATACGAAACTTTCTACAATTAAAGCAACAATTTAAAGGTGTACATTATATATGTATGGTTTGCTCGTAAAAATCAGCGTTGTAGCGAATCCATTAGCAGAAAATAAAAGCGTAAATTTAGTTTTCCTACATTTCAACCATGAGCCTTGACAGCCCACTTAACTTCCGTTCGAAGGAAACAAACATGTAAGTATGAAAATATGGGTATATGACCCCCATATGAGTCTATGCGACGCTTCGTTCCGTTCCGTTTCGCTTCGCTCGGTGCCAATCCTACAAAATGCTGGCGCGAGTCAGCAAAAAATGAGCAAATTCTCAACCCCAAAAATGCTACAAAAAACAGGCAGCATTTTTCCAGAAACATGTAATTACGCATATACTATACGGGCACTGCAATGGGTTGTGTTGTTTAAATACCACTAAGCGCGCGGCCATAGCAAGCATTTATACTCGTAGCGTCGTGCAAACACCAATGTGCCCCATTAGCCAGTCGAGGTAGGCGTTCGTTCGCTTTATTTCCGCTGCGGCATTTTGTGGCATATTTCATATGCCTGCCAAAGTGTCGGACTTGTACACGTGTACACATACGTAATTATTTACATTCACATATGAATGCATGCCTAAATGGTAGCCTTGACCTTTTGCGTTCTTAATAATGCCACGTCGATGTGTTTGTGTCTACGTATTTGTTATTTGCCGTGCTACCCTTGCATAAGGCCCGAATTAAGAAAGCAAGTATTATAGGACTTAGTAGATTCAAAGCTACATAAAGTATTGTGCTTAATATTTTGCAGAAATTCACATTCGATTTCGAGAACAAAATCTTCACTATTAGGCTCTCTGCAAATAAAGTATTTAATAGAACAGTTGTTTTCTATAGCTTTAGCGTATCGTGTATGATTTTAGTCCAGATTGTGTTGATACATTTTCGTGTTCAGTATTATTTTCATTCTCTTTCAGGCAACACCAGTCTTCTTGATTATTGCTAGTCTTGAATTTTAGGAAATACCTAAACATAAAAGTATCAAAAATGAACAAAATGGCGTAGTTCTAAAAGCGTGTCGATTTTTAGGTTAGGTTTTTTATGCCAATTTGACAATTTTCAACCAATCAAAAAGATCGTAGGTCGTTGTATAGTAAATATATTCAAGAATACTCTGTTTCAATTCGATCGGTCAGTTTCTCGTCGAGTTATGATGTCAACAATTTTGAAAAATGTCGTTTCGAAAAAACTTCAAAAATAGAGGTTTATACCTGCGAGCGGTCGCCCTTTAGAATGCTGTTGTTCAAAAACTATTCAAGATATGACCTTAACGATTTCACTGGATATATTTGAAAGTGTAAACTTTCGAATAAGAAAAAAAATCGATTTTTCGAAAAGGTCACACTGGTATAGCCCCTTACTATTGACATTATTGCTTACAGTTTATACATATTTAGATATATACAATTTTCTTCAATTGGCAACAGTAATTTAGCCTTACCTTATAGCAAAGGTCATGAGCTCACATCAACATTTTCCTCAAATAAACAAAAATTCGAATAGCAATTACGCGCCTGAAGAACAACAAAGCGGCAGGGGCCGATAGATTACCGGCTATTCAAGCTATGAGCTATTCAAATACGGCGGCGAAGAGCCGATAAGGTGCATGCATCAGCTTCTTTGCAAAATATGGTCGGAAGAAAGCATGTCTGACGATTGGAATCTCAGTGTGCTCTGCCCAATCCATAAAAAGGGAGATCCCACAAACTGTGCCAATTATCGTGGGATAAGCCTCCTATATCGCCTCTAAGGTTCTATCGAGCGTACTGTGTGAAAGACTTAAGCCCACCGTCAACAAACTGATTGGACATTATCAGTGTGGCTTTAGACCTGGAATGTCCACCATGGACAGATATTCACCATGCGCCAAATCTTGGAGAAGACCCGTGAAAAGAGGATCGACACACACCACCTTTTTGTCGATTTTAAAGCTGCTTTCGACAGCAAGAAAAGGAGCTGCCTTTATGCCGCGATGTCTGAATTTGGTATCCCCGCAAAACTAATACGGCTGTGTAAGTTGACGTTGAGCAACACCAAAAGCTCCGTCATGATTGGGAAGGACCTCTCCGAGCCGTTCGATACCAAACCAGGTTTCAGACAAGGTGACTCACTATCGTGTGACTTCTTTAACTTGATGTTGGAAAAAATAATACGAGCTGCAGAGCTAAATAGAGAAGGTAGAATCTTCTACAAGAGCGTACAGCTGCTGGCGTACGCCGATGATATTGATATCATCGGAAGCAACAACCGCTCCCTTTGTTCTGCTTTTTCCCGCATGGATAAGGAGGCGAGGCGAATGGGTCTGGAGGTAAATGAGGACAAGACGAAATATCTCCTGTCACCAAGCAAACAGTCGGCGCACTCGCGTCTTGGCTCCCACGTCACTGTTGACAGTCATAACTTGGAAGTTGTAGATAATTTCGTATACCTGGGAACCAGTATCAACAACACGAACAATGTCAGCCTCGAAATCCAGCGCAGAATCACTCTTGCCAACAGGTGCTACTTCGGACTGAACAGTAAAGTCCTCTCTCGACGAACCAGAATCAAACTCTCCACTTCGCTTATCATTCCCGTCCTGCTTTATGGTGCAGAAGCTTGGACGATGTCAACATCAGATGAGACGACACTAGGAGTTTTCGAGAGGAAAATTTTGCGCAAGATTTATGGTCCTCAGAACATTGGCAACGGCGCATACTGCAGACGATGGAACGATGAGCTGTACGAGTTATACGAGGACATTGACATATTTCAGCGAATAAAAAGACAGCGGCTACTCTGGCTAGGTCATGTTGTCCGAATGGACGAAAACACTCCAGCTCAGAAAGTGTTCGATGCAGTACCCGCCGGAGGAAGCCGAGGAAGGGGAAGACCTCCACTCCGTTGGAGGGACCAGGTGGAGAGCGACCTGGTTACACTTGGAATCTCCAACTGACGCCGAACTGCGAAGGAAAGAGAGGAGTGGCGCGCTCTCATCGATTCGGCTATAACCGGCTAAACGGTTGAACGCCAATCACATACATACATCACAAACAAAACAAAACAGAAAACATTCGATTTAAAGAAAATCATAACGTTCGGTATAAGTCTTAACCTCGCTCCGGTTTTGAAAAAAAGCTGTTGGTATCTCAAATAATATGGAGTCTACAATAATTTCTGAAGCTTTTCACACTTAGTTTTGAACTGAAGGCTAATATGAAAGGTGGGCGTAGTTATTCCCAGATTTTATCCAATTTCAGGTCACATCTAGCTTAATTTAGCCGTTTATGAGTCATATATATATTATTAAATGGTGGGATCATAAACTGAGGACTGTGATATATACTATATAACCTTATACCCATCTCGATGGGATTTAAGCGTGAAAAGCAATCGTTATATATCTGAATCTGATTTTGATACCACTTTGTTTCGGAATAAGTTAAATGACGTCATTGCACATGTTTTTTGAATGGACTGTATATAATTTTATTTAATTAATTATATAACATATACTCTAATAACTGACTACTACTAATAATCATATTGTTTCAAAATTGCCTTTAAGTATTAAACAAACACAAAGTTTGCGCATAAACCGCCAGATACACTACTCGTACACTACACTACAATTTTGATTGAATTAATTATCCATTAACTTTTGTCATCATTCAATTAAATCATTTCGGCATCACCTGTGGCAGGTTTAATTTAATTTACGCATACAATTTTACTGTAATGGACACGCCGCACATTTCTTTCCACACACCTTCGAACAGAATTTTTATTAAATTCATGATTTCATTTGTTGCCTTTTTAAATTTGTCTACATAATTAAGCGGCATTTTAGTGTTTCCGTTCGAAAGAAACAAAGTTGTAAAGTTCATTCATTCGATTGCCACTGAAATGTGCGGCGCGAATTAATTGAAGTGGCAGTAATGTGTAGCGGACACCCTTTGCCGACACGAAATCAATTAATGTGTGTCACATGGCAAGGTAAAAGACAAATGTGAGCGTGAATTATATAAAGGTTAAATTGGAAAAAGGCGATAGTCAGTGCGACTATCCGATAATCTGATAATGCAGCCACACACATACAATAATTACAGTTAAGCTACTACAAAAACAAAAACAAAAAACTACTGAAATTGTATAAATGTAATTATCTATGTCATTGAGTGTACGTTGAAAAAGTCCGATAATTACTCAGCTCATTTAAGTCATTTAAGGATAGCGTAATTAAGAAGGCGGGCAGCTGGCATAGCTGATTTCAACGACTGGTAATCGATGCTGTTATTGAATTGTATAAGGTGGCATAGAAAATGGTTTAATTGCGCACAGGTGGGCAAGTTTGAATTAATATCACTAGGTATAACTATTTTCTCAATTGATATTGAGTACTTGAATTTGATTAGTGTATAGTATTTCTAAAGCTTATTGCTGAGAGGTATAGCAAGAAGATAATGATTATAAATTCTAATTTTCAATTGTATTTTCAGCTCCGAGTTTAAGTTGGACAAACTGCGGATAATCTAGGCGCGTCCGCATCTCAATATTATTTACATTTTGTACTTTTATTGTCTTTCTTGCCGAGTAAATACGTTTACTGTCCTTTGTGACACCGAAATAGTCCTGACGAATCGCCAAAACACTTTGATTCGACAGAGTATGAGGACATTTCTTTAAAGTGGTTTAACCGCTCTCTCTGCTCAATGTCATATCTGGTCCTAACATGTTTGATCGATTCACTCTCTAAAGATTATTGAATACGATATAACAGAGCATGAGGTTAGGTTGGGTTAGGTTAGGTTAGATTGGGTTAAGTTAGGTTATATTAGGTTAGGTCAAGGGGTAGATCTCTGCATCTACAGAAAATCCTACTTAGGCAGCATCGACTGTTCCTTATGACACCGTAATAATCCAAATAACTGATCAGTACTAATTCGGAATTTACTTCAATATCAAGCTTTATTACTACCTTTTTACTTAATTTCCACATGCCTACCGTAACTTATAACTTTAAAAGTTTATTATTCAATGAGACTTAAAAAATTTAATATTAGAAATGAATTCACAAATAATATATTTATATCGACGTGTGGTTTGTTAGATATTACAAGGAGAAAGTATTAAATTTAACATTTTGTTTCGGTTGTTAAATAACTACTTCTTCATTGTTTCACAGCATAATTTATTTGTACTTTATTTGGGTAATTACGGAATATAAGTTGCGCACACTTCCACTTCAGCCGACATAAATTTAAAGTAATGAAATTATTATGCATAACCGTGTGTGTAAAATTAATTACGCTGTCTTCTGCCATTTCGCGAAGAATTCTGCGTTGCTCACATAGTATATACACACATATGTATATACATACATACATACGTATATACATACATAACTACTGTAAATAAATGCCTACAATCACAAAGCCAACGGTGAATAAACATTTAAGTCAGCAATAATTGAGGAGAATCACAATCACTACAGCCTAGAGGCCAACCACTAGTGCAACCAATTATATACGCACACACGCTCACGCTTGTATATGAGCATATGTATTTAATTGAAAAATAGCCATCAGCAAAGCGCCAACAGCGTGCAACAAACAAACAAAAACACATAACGATAACGGCATTTCAGGAAGAATGCAAACGTCGAGAAAAAACTACAAACGAACAGTGTAGTAAAAAAGAAATTATGGCTTTAAGCGCCATTTAACCAAGCGTTAAATACGTGCAAATGAGCTCGTTATTTTTCCATTCGCTTATTTATGCACCAGCACACAGCGCGCAGACACAACAAATACATACACGAGCAAAACAAATTATTTTTACAAATTCATGCTCAGAATCAGCAGTGCATATGTGTCGGCCGTACGTGGTCCAGCTGCACTTTTATGGCACTCACACACATGCGCGTGCACGTAGTACACTCGCACACATTCCACATTCTTGCGTACAACGTGCACTAATTGTAAACTAGACCTTTAGCCAGCCATTCAGCCGGCAGCTGAGCCCCTTGAAATTGCCTCACTCGCTTATTTCGTACTGTTGCGCATTTATACAATTTTTTTTATACTCCATTATCCTTTTGTAGTTGTTGTTTTGCTTCTCTTTCACTTTCATTGGACACGAAAAAGTGTTGCCATCGTGTTTATTTTTAGGCATAGGTTTTAATAACTACTATTTTGGATCTTATGTAGCTTATCTGAACAGTAACGGCTTGTATATTGTATTGTATACATATATGTATATCTCGGATCAAATATTGCTCTGAATGATTTATTATCTATCCCACACAATTTCAAAGGTAGTTCAAAATGTCAATTCTGCGATCTCTTATCCATTACCTTCATAGCAAATACGATTGTCAGTAAAGAATACAGCTCGATTAGAAGTATTTAAGTCCATTATGAAGGACCGCAGAGCCGTATAAGTTGTATACTCTTCTCCGATCCTTAATATCGAAGGGATTTCTAAAAAATTTTTTTTTTTTTAACACCAACAAAAATTTATCTGGTAACTCCGAATCAACCTATTATGGAGCAGATAATTGTACGGCTATAGCGTATTTACTTACTGCACTTAATTGCCAATGTTGTGAAGGTTAATGGCCTGGTGTGAAAGGTTTGCGCATTTAGCGCTACGAAGCGTCCATTCGGGTAATTGCTGGAGTTGTGACCCATTCATGGTTCTAATTGCTATTGCTCGACGATAGGCAATGCAGATATTTTTTGTGCAATATTCTGATGAAATCAGATATTTAGGGGAGACTACGTTATTTTGAGATTCAAGCTACCTAAATTTTAGTAAAGCAAATGGTATCAGGGAGATGACTGACCTCACTTTATTTCACACAACTTAGAGATTATCGATGAGGATAATGTTTAGCAGCATCACTTCCAATCGAGAGCTGTATCTCTGAGATGAAAACGTTTTTTAGACATATTCAAAAGTTTTTTTGCTCAAAAACTCCGTAAATAATGATAGATTAACAATGGATAAATAAGTAAACCATTACCTTCGTAGTTTGATATATCCTAGTGGATACACGCCTGTTTTAGAAACCCCAATGTAATGCAATCTCTGCACAAAGGAACTACGCATCCAAAATAGTCTATAATATGGCCTAGTTGGAGAAAAGACAGGAAAATTAATCGAGATCCCTTATTGCTCAATTATAATATGAACGATGTCTGACAATGACAATGTATTAAGCGTCACTGGTCTCAATAATATGGTTGGCAATGGGCCTCATGCATAAAACGTGAGCTTGAGCTCAGACTCGATTTTTTGAGTAAATGGTGCTTGTCGTATGCATAATAAAATTTGATGTGTTTGCTTTTACTCGCTGCTTCCGTTTGATCTCATATTGCTCAGTTTGAACGAAGTTAGATGAGCTAGAGCTCATTTTCATATGCATAAAAACAAGCTTTTGCTTTCTTTTGTGAGCTCTTGCTCAAATTTTGTTGAGGCTGCCTTATAGTTGACTCGCGTACACTAAAAAGGAATCATGGCTGAATATTTTGTGCCACAAAGAAATACAAAATGTTATCAACAGCGTAAAATAAATTTAACAAGTGAAGATAAAAAAATATACAGGTTTGTATTCTTTACAAAAAATTAAGCTACCAACGAACAAAATCCATGGATAAATAGGAAAGTTGTACATGATCAAATAATATATCCAAGTCGCGCAAAGTCAATGTATACATACATATATGCGTATGTAGTGTATAAAGTAGGGGGGGGATATCTGGCTATGCGCTGTTTCTGTTAAGTAAAAAGTCAATTTTCATCTCTTACGAGCATGGCGAAAGGTTTCACCAGCAAATGCAATTAATTGAGAATCGATACCAAGGTTTCTGGGACGTCGGTATGATGGGTGACTACTTTTCGTTTCTCATAAGAGAAACCGATCCTAAACTAAATAAACGACAAAACAAAACACATAATCATTTCGACTATAATGTAAGAACATCAACTTAAGACAAAAATAACACATTGTTTTAATATATATTACTAATATATAAATAAATGAGTTTATAAAAACTAAAAACGACATGAAAATTGACTTTTTACTTAACAGAAACAGCGCATAGCCAGATATCCCACCCCTACTTTTCACACTACATACGCATATATGTATACATTGACTTTGCGCAACTTGGATATATTATTTGATCATGTACAACTTTCCTATTTATCCATGGATTTTGTTCGTTGGTAACTTAATTTTTTATAAAGAAACAGGACTTCATATAAAATAAAAAAAATTAAAAAATATCTTTTGTTTTAAAATTTTTTTCTTGCCAAAATTTATTCTTTTTTTAATTTTTTCATAAAAAAATTTAAAAACTCGAAGTGATTTCTCAGAAATTATAAGGCCTATGGAAAAATGGAGTAGGCAATATTTTTAGGAAATTTCATTCACTTTTATTTTCTATAATTTGCAGTAAGATTGCTTAACTGGTCAGTGAGATATACATGATTAAATGAAGACACCTTTTTTTTTTTGGTCGAATAACGGTAAATTGCAAATATCTCAAAAACGTATCCATAAAAAAATAACTCGATTTTTGAAATCAGCGAGCCATTTCACATACAAATTGGATAGTGGCATCCGTGGAACAAAAAACAAATTCAAATTTGTGATCCAGTGTAATTAATAATAAAATGATAAATACATAGGTTTGATGACACTAGCACCTGTTGGTTGGCTTATTATTTTTTTGAGGAGTTAGAAGAAACACTTAGTGATGCCCTCAGTAACATTGATAACATTTGACTATATTTAATATTTTGTGCAGATCCTGGATTCCAAAATGGTATAACCACAAAATTGCTACGAGAGTATAATAATTTTGTTCAGATAATTATAGTATGTAACACCCAAAACTAAACGAGTTAGATATAGAGTTTTATATATACCAAAGTGATCAGGGTGACGAGTAATGTTCAAATCCGGATATCTGTCCGTCTGTCCGTCCGTCTATCCGTCCGCGCAAACTGTAACTTGAGTAAAAATAGTCACATATCTTGATGAAATTAGTAGACGTGTTTTTTGGCACTATATGAAGATTGATTTCGTCCACAAAATGGCGGAACCCGAAAAGGCATAAAGTGCCATAACTAAGCCATAAATAAAGCTATGAAAGTAAAATTAGGTACAAAGGATCGCACTGTAAAGGGGCATATTTGGATGTAATTTTTGTACATATCTCGTAAACTACAAAAGCTAAATCAACCAAACTCTCTAAAACCATTTCTTTTAATCGGATTATAACCACGCCCACCTCCCATGCAAAGGTTATGTTGAAAACTACTAAAAATTTCTTTAATAGGAAAGGAAAAGTAAGGAAAAACCCCCGAAACCTGAAATTTCGTTATAAAGATGGTACATAAATGCTGCACTCCAATTGGAATACAAAAGTTCAAATTGGCTCCTCCCACTTATGGGTCCAAACCCATACGACAGAAAATAATCTAATTTCAATGAAATTCGGTTCATAATATATTCCAGCCATCCCAATAATATGTTGTGAAAATAGGCCAAATCGCTTCACAACCGCGCCTACTTCCTATAACCAGAACTGTGAAGTCAATCTGAATCGTTTACTTTATACAATATATAAAGTAAGCACTAGTGAAGATATCGAAACAGAACTTTGCACAAATACTGCATTTATAGTTTGGCATCGCCCTTCTAAAAACCGAAATTGGACGATAAGTTTAAAATATAATTATAGGGAATATTTTTCTTTTAATATTATGTCTCCGTGACAAAAATGGGTAAAGTCGGGTCATAAATTCAGCTAGCTTCCATGTACCTAATATTAAGGTTTCCAACTTTCAATGTACTTTATACCATATATATGACGAATATGTGAGTCAAATTGTGTGTTATATAATATTAATTAAGTTAAATAAATAAATTGCGAGAGTATAAAATGTTCGGTTACACCCGAACTTAATGCTTTTCCCGTTAATTGAATGCCCAATTTTTGCTCAATTTCTTTTACACATGTTTCTAGTGTATGTTTCTTTTATTTTTAATGCTTGGAAATTGACCCTTTTCTAGCAAATATTTATTTTGTTTTAGTTTTTCTACTAAAAATTTAGAAATGTCGTAAGTTTCTATTTTATCATTATTATTTGATCCTACTTCTACTTCACTTTCACTTGACGAGACGTTTGCACTTCTATAACATTAGATGTTTTATCTCCCTTTGCTCAAGTAATTGCAATTGGTTTGAACTCATTTTTATGCATACGAAATTGAGCAAAAGCTGTTGCTGTTTGATCGAACTCGACTTACGAGCAATTGCTCACATGCCTCAACTCAGCGCTTTTACTCGTTTTTATGCATGAGGCCCAATGTCTCGCCAAATTCAGTTTCTGCACCGAAATATCTCTGGAAAATTGGTTCTCCCCAAATAAGACTCTGTTTAGACTCCCTTTACGTGGGATTGTTTAAAATCGGACCGGAAACAATCCGTTCACTACATCAAGGCAAATAAAGGGTTTTTCAATAGGACGGTACAAAATTAGACCGATAGGGACAGGGCATCAATTCAGAAACACCAAAATCAGTCTCTCACATGTCGTTCTCAAGCGTTGGACGTCTTTTTGACGTAGTTGTGCCGAATTTCCTTACAATATCAAATTAACGCAAGAAATGAAGCCGCTTGACCACCAGAATCGACGTAGGTTCGTGAATTTGGCTGAGCAACAACTTGAAAATGATCCGGATTTTCATCGAAATCCATCTTCAGCGATGAGGCTAAATTCTGTGTTACTGTGAATGGGAATCGCAACCGCTCAATGATAACAGAATATTTTTGGCCCGAAATTAATGATATGGACTTGGGCAATACATAGTTGCAACAGGACGGCGCCACAAACCACATAGCAAATGCTACAATCGATTTATTGAAAATTAGGGTTATCTCACGAAATGACCCAGTCAATTAGCCACCTTGGTCGTGAGAATTGACGCCGTTAGACCATTTTCTGTTGGGCTATGTCAAGTCTATGGTCTATGCCAACAAGCCAGAGACGATTGATGAACTTCGCTTTATGCTTAAAAACTGTCGATAATTGGGTTCAGCGTGTGGACTTCTGCAAGCGTGCCCATGTTGAACATGTAGAAGAAATCGAGTTCCATAAATAATCGCATCAAATTTACTTTCACAGGAATAAAGGATTTCATTGATATCCTTTGTTACGCTTTTATTGAAAACCCCTTTTATTATTGCCGATATAGAGTATTTTTATATTAATTGGTGTCGTAGTCAAAACGCAAATGATATGCAATATGTCCATAGCGAGATAATATAAGGCACATCTTGTACCGTTAACCACTCTGCTCACTATATAAACAAAAGTTGAGACTCGCGTGACCTTCATAGGTTAAGAAAATATGTTTGATGGTAAAAAAAAAATTAGTAATATTATAATAATAATATTTTCTTCTCAATAAAAACGTTTATTAATTATTTCTGCTTGAGAAGCAAAGTTCATTTTAAATGTTACTCATACGCCCTATCGTCAGCTCTTACTGCGGTCACTCTAGCAAGTTCAGTTGATATAGAGCGCAGATGACGATTGTATTGAATGCTAATAGATTTTTTTGAAAAGTGTAAAGAGTTCATTTGAAGTATAGAAAGGTCCTGTCTATTAAACTGCTTCGCCAGTCCGTGTAAAAGCGTCGATGGGGAAACTGATATATGGTGAAACATTATTAAAATTAATAAAATAAATTAAATAAATAAATATATATAAGTATAAAGATATTTATAACAGAGATTGTCCTTCTCTAGGCGTTCATGCGCGCATTTGACTGAGGTTTATACTAATATTTTACAACTGTTCAGCGTTCTTTATAGAACATTTTTTCATATAATTTTACTAATAAAACATGAAATCAAGCCTTTCATTGCATTTTTATACTCTCGCAACCTGTTGCACAGAGTATCATAGTTTTGTTCACATAACGTTTGTTTGTGTCACCAAGAAATAAAAGAGTTAGATATGGGGTTATATATATATAAATAATCAGGATGACGAGTGGAGTTGAAATCCGGATGTGTGTCCGTCCGTCCGTCCGTGCAAGCTGTAACTTGAGTAACAGTTCCTTGGTACTGTGAGAGGGTTGCTTTTGAAAATGGGCAAAATCGGTCCACTGCCACGCCCAGAAAATGGCGAAAACCAAAAACACATACAGTGTCATAACTAAGCCATAAATAAAGTTATAATAGTAAAATTTGGAATAAAGGATCGCACCAGGAAGGGGCATATTTGGATGTAATTTTTTTGGGGAAGTGGGCGTGGTCCCGCCCCCGAATTGGTTATTAATATATATCTCGCAAACCAATGAAGCTATATAAACCAAACTTTCTGCAGTCGTTTTTTTTAGCCACTTCTTAATATAGTTCAAAAATAAAAGAAATCGGATAATAACCACGCCCACCTCACATACAAAGGTTAGGTTGAAAATTACTAAAAGTGGGTTAACTCACTAACGAAAAACGTCAGAAACACTAAATTTCACATAAGAAATGGCAGATGGAAGCTGCACTCAGATTTTTTTACAAAATGGAAAATGGGCGTGGCGTCGCCCACTTATGGGTCAAAAACCATATCTCAGGAACTACTCGACCGATTTCAATGAAACTTGGTTTGTAATAGTTTCCTTATCTCCCAATAATATGTTGTGAAAATTGTCCAAATCGGATCACAACCACGCCTACTTCCTTTATACCAGAACTTAGAAGATGATCTGAATCGTTTACTTTACAATATATAAAGTAAGCACTAGTGAAGATATCGGTGCAAAACTTTGCACAAATACTGTATTTATAGTGTGGCAGCCCATATATATGACGAATAAGTAGGTCAAATTGTGTATTATATAATATTAATTAAGTTAAATAAATAAATTGCGAGAGTATAAAATGTTCGGTTACACCCGAACTTAGTCCTTCCTTACTTGTTTTTATTTCAATACAATTCACTTGTAATTGAGGTCACCAATCCCGTGTGTTGGCATGTTAACAACAATGCGTAATATTTGTGTTGGAATGAAAAAAAACAAAAACATTTTATTTGCTCTAATAGTATTTATATGGAAATGTCAATTAAAGTGATTTTAAAATATGTAATGTAATTAACTATTGCATCACTGCTTGTGGGTATTAATAATGTCAATTTGCATAGCCACATTAATTTATTAATTGATAGACTAACTGCTATGACAATTCATTTAAAACAAAAGTAAACCAACCACGCCGACATTTGTATGAGAGCTTCAAAAGAATAAAAAATAATAAATAATAATAAAAAAAATTGAAAGAAAAATAAATGTATTTACAATTAAAATGCTGATAATGAACAATACCTCAATATAGGGCGACATTTTAAACAGTCATTGAATAGCGTAGTGTAAGTGCATACGTTAATTAACTTCCGTAACTATTACCAAGCATATATATTTTCAATTTGAGTGTCTGAAATCATTGGAAAACAATATGTATATTTGATAACTAAAGGAGATTAACTAAAATATGTCTTAATTTTCCTGACAAACTTTTTGGTATTACAAAATAGAAAATAAAAATAATGAAGAAAGTTACAGATAATCATAACCCTACTAAATAGTATTCAGGCAGTAAAATTTGTTCCGCCTTTTTCGCTCTTAATTATCACTCGCCAAAAAAAATGTCTCCCGAGGTATCGAAACCCCCTTTAATGAAATAGCATATATTTTAACCAAAAGCATATATTTCTACTGTAGCCACCTCGCAGACGGCGTGCAAATAGTTGAACGGCACTTAATGCTGCGGCGAGTGTTTTGTCCAATTTTATAGTGTTGGACCACAAACCTATGACAGGCTCTTTATTTACGTAACGTTATCCATACAGCATTAACTACACAATGTGGTGAAATTGATTGCGATCGATATTTTGTTATCACTTCTGTTAACTGTTCTCGCTTTCTCTCTGCGCGGGTGCGTGTTCTATTTACACTTTCAGCTTTCTATTATGGCTGCCACACGTTGATTTCGCCGTAATTGTAATAGTGATTAGATTTGTGGGAAATTTGCGGAATTTTATTCGACAACTGTGATATGATTGCGTAACAATTTCAACAGTTACAGTATTTGTTGTGGTTATGTTAATATATATCTACGAGGACAGTCCGATGTGTACTCCTAATTACGGTTTATTTTCCTCAATATTGGCTCAATGCAATTGACATTGCTTTACTGCCGTTTCTTTATACCAGCAAGTCTCCTCATTCGACTTAAATTCCTGCCAGGCTTCTAAGTTTATCAAGTTTGAAAACAAAAATAAATCTCTCGGGATCAATAACAATGTATTACTTAACAATGTATTACTTAAAAGCAGGCTAATTAAGCATACGTTGTTTGGCAACAAAAAAAATTATCATCGTCGACATCATAACTCAACATTATGCGACTGCATTACCGCCTTCAGGCCAACTAAAGCGTCAATAAAAAAGTAATTAGTTGTCATTGTAATGAATAAAGTTGGCTCATCAAAATTTTATATAAATTTGCTTACACGCACCAAAGACAATAAAACTGAAAAATTAACAACGTGAGTATTATGTAGTTTATACACACAGCAGCGAAACTTTTAATAGGTAATTATGTGTAGTTGTATGTTCTATTCGCAATATAATACCGCGTTTACGGGGTATGACAAATTAACACATATCACGTTTATAAACACATCTCTCTTTTGGTGTTGTAGGTCGTATAAGCCGTTAAAGTGCTACAATATAAATTTGTATAAATTAAAAATATTCTAATTGTCATTACTATTATCATATATGACTGTTATTTATATGAAAATTTAATGTGACTTCCAACAAATTTAGGCGAATAAATTGTAGCAAATCAGAAACCACTAAGTTGGGGTCGAAAATGTGAAGTTTGGTCCGCATACATTATTAAAGTCAACTATATAGTGCTGGGGAACTAAATACAGATATCATATAAATATAAGGATGCAATAGAATTAGCTCAGAGAGCTACTGACCCATTTAATTGATGCGAATTATTTTATTGAAAGTGTTTTCACTCATATAACTATCATATCCATCTACATTACGGCCTATTAACCAGTTAGAAATCAGATTAAATTCCAGTAATAGTTCGCCACACATATCTACTATTCCAAAATTAGTTTCATATTCCAGACAAAATCAATATTTTGTTTAAAACGTTTCGCTTCAAATGTCGTTGCAAATTGTAGTGACATTTAAATATTCAATATTAAATACATGCATTGTGAAAGCTTTTCAACTTTATTGCCAGCAAGTTAAATAATTACACATAAAGTTATTTCAATTACAAACTCTGACGCAAATTCCAACCAATGCCAAAGAGGCAGCCAATAACACCTGCAATTCACGATTAAAGTTAATATGTTTGTATGTCGAAATATGTTTCATTATATATTTATTTGGGTATATACAAGGATGTGTTATATATGTACTTGTGTGATTCTTGTATATACATTTCAACATACCAACTAGGAATTCTTTAAATGAATGAAAGAGCAAAAGGAGGGTTTAATAGTATATTTTTGAGTAAATCAGAAATTTTCTTCACAGGGATATGTTACTTGAAATTTGCATGCCTATACGCCATTGTATTTGTAATAATATAATACAATTGGCTTTGTATAAGACGAGACGAAACTCATTACCAGCATGTTATGTATTTTGTCAATGAGCAATTTCCTCGTTCATTTGTATTTATGTGAGCATGACGATTGCATGTTCTTCTTTAGAAATTTATATATGTATGACATCAATTTAAGCATCTCAGACTTGTGGGAATTGCTACCAAAAAATTAGACATCATTGAGTAAGTTTAGAATTTTGCAGCGGTAGTGGGAAACTTACTTTGTGGTTGGCGTGATGTGCTAGAAATGCTGGGCTTAATATTTTATTTGTACATTATAACCTTGTTCACACGTCTCATGATTCTTCAAACTTTTGACTAATTTCAATTCTAATAAGAATTATACCGACAGATGGTAATCTATACTACTGTTATAAAGAGGAAAGATGTGTATGTATGTTTGTAATGAATAAACTCAAAAACTACTGTGCAGATTGCAAAAATTCTTTCATAATGGGAAAGCTACATTCATCCCAAGTAACATAGGCTATATTTATTGCTATAATCTCAACTTTCTGGAAATAATTCCCAGGTGAAGGTATCAAAAAGACTCCGTGATGGAGAATCTTAAGCTGAAACTGAAAATCGTCTCTCAAGTCATTCTCTTCGCATCAAACCCCGAGACAGAGAGTCTAGTACGGAGCGTGTGCAGCGGCTTGAAGAGCAAAATATTAGAAATATACAAGCTCGCACTAGGGAGTCGAATTCGGAGCGTTCCCAACGCTTTCATATTCAGAGAGAAAGACAGCGGACACCAAAGGAGAGTGTGTATAAGTGTGTAAAAACTTATAACTTTTGATATGTTTATTAAAACCCATGCGAAGCCGGTGCGGTCTGCTAGTCCATTATAAAGAGCTGAAGGTCTTGATACAGTTTCATCAACCACTTTGTATCTGGAAAACATGTCCACCCAATTTCATTCAATATTTCATACCTGTTATTTGTATTTTGTTAGATGAGGATTAGAAATAAAAGAATTGATTCTGAGTATCTCTTGGTGAGGATTCAAATAAGTTGTTGGTTAACTTAAGACTGAGGGATCTGTGGTGAATTGAAAGGAACTGAAAGGATTCAAATTAACATTCTGGGAGAAGTGAAGGTAATGTCACGCCACCACTTAATTTAATTTTAATGAGTTTTCACACCTTCTAGCCTTGACTGTAGCTAAACTTCATCTGTGATACATTCTGATACATCAAAAAACATTGATTATGAAAACGATTTTAATTATACAGATAACCAATTTCTTCCTCAATTTAAGGACCACCTTAGTACACATATATTTAAATAAGTATATGTAGGTACAAATATCTTTTTTTTCCTTGCATTTTTAAATTGGTTCCAACTGCGTATGCATTTTCTATAAGATTAAGAATACATAAATTCATAATGCTTCAGTAACAAGTCCAATTGGTACCTCAGCGTTCATTGACATCCAAGTCTAGACCCAACAATGTTATTTTTGTATTTTTAGATATGTAGAAAAACAACACACTTGTTCTTTTGCTTTGTATACGGATCATATTTATTTATTTATACTTCAACAAATACAGCGGTGTGATATGAATATGTACGCGTATATGTAATTGGTCATTGAACGGATAGCAAAATTTCATGTTCAAATTAGCAGTAGACCAAAAGAGGGTAATCATCTAGAAATAAGCTACATTTCGTCTGCTTATATGAGCCACGAAATTAAATCAAATGGTAAAAACGCAACCGTCCCCACAATTTTATAATATTTATATTACAACAAGTAAGGAAGGGCTAAGTTCGGGTGTAACCGAACATTTTATAATCTCGCAATTTATTTATTTAATAATATATAATACACAATTTGACCCACATATCGTCATATATATTGTATAAAATCCATTGAAAGTTGGAAACCCTAATATTATGTTAGAAGCACCGAGGTCCTCATGTTCGATATATGGGGTCTTGAAAACCTATGGTCCGATTTTGGCGATTTTTAAAATGGGGCTGCCACAATGTAAACGTAGTATTTGTGCAAAGTTCTGCACCGATATCTTCACTAGTGCTTACTTTATATATTGTAAAGTAAACGGCGTAGGCGTGGTTGTGAAGCGATTTGGCCTTTTTTCACAACATATTATTGAGATGTAAGGAAACTATTACAAACCAAGTTTCATTGAAATCGGTCCAGTAGTTCCTGAGATATGGCTTTTGACCCATAAGTGGGCGACGCCACGCCCATTTATCATTTTGTAGAAAAATCTGAGTGCAGCTTCCATCTGCCATTTCTTATGTGAAATTTAGTGTTTCTGACGTTTTGCGTTAGTGAGTTAACCCACTTTTAGTTATTTTCAACCTAACTTTTGTATGGGAGGTGGGCGTGGTTATAATCCGATTTCTTTAATTTTTGGACTGTATTAGGAAGTGGTTTATATAGCTCTATTGGTTTGCGAGATATGTACAAATAACCGATTTGGAAGCGGGGCCACGCCCCCTTCCCTAAAAAAATTACATCCAAATATGCCCCTTCCTAGTGCGATCCTTTATTCCAAATAATACCATTACATATTTATTTATGGCTTAGTTATGACACCTTATGTGTTTTTGGTTTTCGCCATTTTGTGTGCGTGGCAGTGGACCGATTTTACTCAATCCTCTCACGGTCCCAAGGAACATGTGTTCCAAGTTTCATTAAGATATCTCAATTTTTACTCAAGTTACAGCTTGCACGGACGGACGAACGGACAGACGGACAGACGGACGGACATCTGGATTTCAACTCCACTCGTCATCCTGATCATTTATATATATATAACCCCATATCTAACTCTTTTATTTCTTGGTGACACAAACAACCGTTATGTGAACAAAACTATAATACTCTGTGCAACAGGTTGCGAGAGTATAAAGAGTAATATGTTCTTGAAATACAACATGTTGAGGTTTCTGCTATATTCCTTTGACTTTGGAGGGTTAAAAAGTAATGAGATATTTAGAAACTCCGTGAAAACTGTTGTAATGACGTGGTTAATCTCGAATTCCATCACTCAGAGTCTTCAAGCCTTCATCGACAATAACTACAAAATAATATTCAGAACATTATGGTTCAACACGCAAAAGAGACTAGGAAAGCAGGACCCCACACCGATGCAAACAAGACATACATATATCGTGAATAGTTAAACTCCCAGCTGTCTTACGAAAATTTCGCTGGGTTGAGGTCTACAAAGTCATGGTTGCGAAATCCTTTTGACCCAGAGTGGAACTCAAGACTTGCATTTAAAAATAATGTCGGACGCAAACTGCCATAACTGAATGCAGTTAGGAAACATAAAGTAATTTCCTCTTCCACTGTCCACTGTTCGGAAAACCCAGGTTAAAACGTCTCAATAGCTAAACCTTTGGCAAAGCAGCTGAATAGGCCAGAAGGGACATTAGCCGCCTCATAAAACTTTGTGATAGACTCAAAGATAAGAAACTCTTTTACGATCCATACTTAGGAGTATTTTGGCAACACAATGGACCGGCGCCTTTATTTGTCCAAGTGGGATACATCACGGCACTTTTCACGAGGATCCGCTACTGAGCCCAACCTAACCTTGACCAGGAGGAAGACGAGGTCGACCAATAACAATCTGAAGAAGGGGTATCTTTAATCGTTGATTACTATTATTCGTTATACTTTTCGACTTGGTTTCAAGTTTTTTGGACCTCTACCAACCAGATTGGTCATTTGAGAAGAATCCGAATATTGATGTTGCTTTTCTGGTTTATGCTGAAGCAAATGACGTTCCCGCAAGAACAAGGAAAACAATTCTATCTGGGCATACGTCAACATTTCGTTATATGCAGTTTCGTTTACAGAGCGCAGGTGTAACTGCTAAACGAGAACGATAAAGTAAAAGGCAGACGGTGAATATGAAACATTTTGCACAAAGTTTTTCATGAAGTTAAAAAGTAAAATAAACACCTTTTGTACGCGATGAAAATCGAGTAAAACGATATTTCCGAATGAATTACAGTGGCGCACAACCACCAAAGAAATAAAATCCATGCAAAATTCGAGAGCTGGTTATTTTTCCCTCCGCCAGTATTGGTGTAAAATTTAAAGCGGGCGAGAGCGCACGCACAGCAACAGCGCTAAAAAACACAATGAATGCCAGCGATGAACAAACAGTGGACAAACAGCTTGAACTGGGCGAACAATAAATAAACTCGTGGCAAAGCGTACACTGGACAAAGCGAGGAAGAACACACAGACACACCCATAAATATACATGCACATAGACATAAATCAGCGGAAATGCGTTGAACAAAATGCGTAACAGGCACAAAAAAAAAACAAACAAAAATGTGAAGGCAATCTTCACAGGCGCAGGACCATCGGATACCACAACAAAAACAATAACAACAGCGGCAGATTCAACAAATAGCATGATATCAACCAGCGACCAGCAATCAAATGAAACATCATCAAAACAAGGCAAAGCCACACAAAAATGGCCGTCCAACCATTACGAGCAGCGAAGCGTACCAACAATACCAACAAATGCGGCCACCTCAAGGGCGAAAAGCAATAATTTTTCTGTGTAAAACAAAATGTACCGTACGAAATGAAATGAGTGCAATGAGCCAAAATGCTGAAAATATATGTTTGTGTGCTGCGCTGATGCGCCAGAAAATATGCTACGCAAACCAATACATCAAATACGACGACCAAAACAGAAAAAAAGAACCGAAATCACTAGAAGTCTGTGCATGCGAAAAAAACTTTGATTTCGATGCAGGGCTGATAAGGAAATAAGCATAAAATAAAAGAAGCGCTAAAAAAGCGGCACAAGAGTGGAACACACACAAAGGCAAAAGGCAGCACAAACTCAAAATAGATTTATGTCAACGATTTTTATGTTTGCGGTATCACGTTTCAAAGTGGGGCTCAACGTGTTACGCGAGCGCGTGAAATTCGCTGCAACATTTACAAATTGTCTAAATATAAATACACATGTGCGTCAGTATGTGTAGCGTTCTACTCGTGAATTCTATATATATATATACTGTTCGCATGTGGGCGTTTTCGGCATTTTTATGCCAATTCCGCAACGAAATCACATTTGGCAGGTTTTGCGAGGTTTTTTTTTTGCTGGCCTTTTGAAGGTTGCCAGCATAAGGTTTTGAATTAATGGCGAGATTTATTGGCAGATGTCTTAAGTTTTGATTGTGATCTTTGTTTATGCCACACGTAAATTACTTTTTGAGTTTTGCTCGAGTTTCTATTAATATTTGAAATTGAGAATGATTGCAAAGCGTAATTGTATACAAATTTCTAAATGTCTATTCGAGCAAACGTGACTGACCCATATCTATTGGGGTCACATATATGTGAGTAGATGTCGCTGTAAAATGAATTGCTAATTTATAATACTAATATAGTGATCAAATTTCTGCTTGGTTGGATCATTGCAATTGGTGTCGACTATATTATAGTTAGGTGATGAAAATAATTGCGGTCGGTGCACAAATTAACTCATATTCCACATATGTATAATGATCTCCGTTATTCTATTGGAGTTTTTGCCGATTATATGTATATGGCTGAAATTGTGTCTCTTGGTCTATCCTCCATATGTATTTTTAATACAACAATTTAGGTGGGTTTGATCAAAAAAGTGAGTTTTTGGGTTTAAATTCTGTCAAAAACTTAAATTTCAATATTTTCGTTTTTCCTTTGTTCATTAACTAGGTCTATCCATGTACTATCGAATTATATGTATTTGGTTTATGGTTTTTAGATGAACCAATCAGCAGTTATGATGTTCACGCAAGATTTTTTTTTTTGTAGACACGTCATGGGAGATGAGGTGCCAACGGCTGAGTTTTCGTGATTTTTAAAAAAAATTTCACAAAATACTGTTTAAATGTGTATCTTTGATACGCTTAGTTATATAAATGTAATATACGATTCTTTATATTTGAAAAATAATTCTTAAAATAGCCTCTAAAACCCACCTAACTCCTTAAGCACATGTGATTGATATTTCCCTCATATACCCAATATATTATATTTGGTAGATTTGGAATGTTTCATGCAACTCTGCGACGCAGTTTTTTTTTTCAAATAGCAACACTAATACAGTATTTACTGAAAGCAGCGTTTTTTCCTTTGCTAGCGTTTACTAAATTTAACTCAAGATACTTTTTAGTATTTCGGGGCATTTCATTGAGTTCGCACCATAGTCTGCGGTAGAAAAGTCAACTCTATTAAAATGAAAATCAAGTGCCTTAGTTTTGTTATTGTGTGTTACAGCCGTTTTATCAGACACTCCATATGAGTTATATCAGCGTGTGGCATACGCTCTCATTTGAACCACGGTTTATAACTTATTTCTCTTCACGCACATTTAGAAATCTCAGATGATACTCATCCCTTCGTGAAAATTGGTAGAAAGAAAAAAATTTGTAACATTTGAATCATGTTAAATGAATTGGGTCGCGACCGCAAATCTCTGTCAACGATATAACAGTGACTTGGCAACAATCGATTCTGAAACCAAATTGAATTATCTAGTACATTCATAGTTATAATAGTTAAAAATGACCTAACAAACAAACATTTTTGGCTTGGCGGCAACGATTTGGCAGAGGAAGCCGGACAATTGCAATGAATAGGATGGTTTTAGTGTTAGTAAAATAGTTTATATGAACGACTTATCCTGCAGTGAAGATTGCCATCCGATATGTGAAATTCGAAGAGCACCGAAAACGTATAAACAAGACGAATGTGAGAACATATCTATGAAGTGTGCATTAAAGACACTCGATCAAGAATTTATTCGAGCCGAAAGAACATTTTATTTCAGAGCTTAAATAAAAACTCGAATACCTATGTATGTAGGAGCGAAGTGCAGTTTCAGTAAATTCCATACACACTATTATAATGAGAACATTAATTGTTATTTTAAATGAATTGAGCTGACTTTGTGGAACTAAAAACAGAAAATTTCTTCTGTGTTCTTCATATTCATGGTACGATTTGTGTATTTATATTTTATGATAATCAAAATATATTTTCTAATTCACAACGTCAATGTCATAATGATTCTATAATATACGTATGTATTTTTTATGTATATACATACTTCCAAATCTACTTTTGTTTCGATACTTTTATGTTTATGATTATCACTCATGGGTTAAAAGGTTGCCGATTATAATTTGAGCAGCGCTATTATTTGAACATTTACAATCAGAATTATTTCAAAGTTAAGCCATATATTGAAGATGTATTGATGTAGTGTTATCTGCTATTGCTAAGCACAAAAAGCACTCAAAATTAAATTTAATTGAATGGTGATTAATTGAAACTCATTATTGTGGTAACTTTATAAATCTGTAAATTATATATGTATTGAATTATAAATAAAATAGTGTGATTTAAAGAGCGTCCGTAATAAAATTGTTTAAATTATACATATTCGGTATATGTGGGATAGAGTAAGATTTGTACTGACTTCATTCACTTTTGAGTTTAAACGAGTTGCTGAAGAAAATATTTACAAAAATTATTAAACCACAGTTGTTCTGAGTTTTGGGATCCTCTGTATTATATTTATGTTTAATTCATAATCGAGTTACGGTATTTTGTGGACGTAGCAATGTATCGCTTTAAAAACTCTTCGACGCCAGCTTTAACAAGCTAATTAAGATAACTTCAAAAATAAATACTTTAATATTAAATTAACTTCCTTTCTTAAATATGCTTGTACGTCTTTAACCGTTTGTTTTTGTTTCAAAACTCTCGAGGGCTCGACAGCTTTCTAAACGAAGTCTGTTCAGCTGTAAATATATGCTTAAATGGTTATTTCGGTCATACATACCGAACCCATTTTCACATTCAATACACCTTTGGCTTAGTTATATATCTATGCACAATATATAAGTAAATATAGTTGTCCTACATTCACTGAAAGTTCCCATTTACCAAAGCTCCGTCGGGAATTGGAAAGCGAATGGATTTCATTGTCGCTGATTTATTTCTAAGGATTATGGCCGTCGCTAAACTTTAACCCGCACAAAGTGACAACTTTCGCGGCATTCGTACCTGCAGTGCGCCGTCCAGTCTCTGGTCGTGGAAGTCTAACAATACGGGTAATAAATAATTTCGCGACGCATTGAGCTAAAATGTGAAAGGGCGATAAAGTTTCGAGTTATGAACTTCTGCTTGACTTGACTGACTACCACTCGTCGCACGTCGGCGTTCGACTAGCATTTAAGGTGAGCTTTGGTTAACCCAAATCTAAAGTGATTGTGTTGGTGTGGTGTTTAGTTTTATTCAAACGTTTGACCTATAAATTGTAAAACGACGTCAATGTTGCAACTTACCCCTCTAAATTGTTGCAGCTTTTGCCTAACGGAAGCAGCGGTGTTTTTCAACGATTGGTGGGTGCGCTGCTCATCCAATAAATTTGCTTTAACTTTAGTTAAATACATATTTATTCGAATGTATTGCTGTATGTCACGGCTGGAAGGCATAATTCGTCAGCAAATAATATTTAATTACGCATTTATTTATTGAACGCCTTCGGCTATGGCAGAGATTTTGAATGAAGTTGAAATAATTCAATTTTCCCTTCGTCACGGTAGCTATCTGAGTAGCTGAATGCTGCTAACCACCATAAATAAAGTTAAATTTTACATGAAGAAAACTCCTATTACAGTTGAAGGGCTTAGCAGATGCAAGAAGTGTGAAATTAAAAAAAAAAATGTTGTTTTACGTTTAATGAGTACTGCTACTTAAAGATTATATTAGGTTGGCAAATATCCTTTTTTCCTTCCGCTTTTTTGTTCTTTATTCAATGCTTTATAAAAAAGTGTTTCAGTGATCGGATTTAGTTCAAATATGCGCCGATTCGTTCGATAATCTGTTTCCATCTAGACAGCAACTTCATAATACCCCATTGTAGGAGCTCCCCTTCTTATTTGCGAAGAACTCAGACAGCTATTTTTCACAAGCCTGTTTTCTGTTCAACTTTACACCACCAAGGGCTTCGCCATGGACAGGAGCAGGTGGTAATCACTTGACGCTATGTCCGGGCTATATGGTGGATGCGACAAAACCTCCCATCCTTCTGGTCGATTGCCTGCTTCAAGCGATCCAGTTGTTCGCAGTATATGGTAAAATTAAGCGTCTGGCCATATGGAATCAGCTCATAGTGGATGATTCCTTTCCAATTCCACCAAACACACAGCAAAACCTTCCTGGCCGTAATCCCGGCTTGGCCACTTTTTTCGCCAAATCATGCGGCACCCAAACATTAAGCTTTTTTGTGTATCCAGCTTTCTGCAGATGGTTTAAAATGGTTTGTTGAATAACTCCGATCTGCTGGGCGATGTCACGAGATGCCACATGCCGGTCTAACTTCGTCGTAACAGGTCTTCCACCGGCTGGCTTATCCATGGTGTCGTTTTCATCCGCTCTGAATCGTCGAAACCATTACTACGCAGTTCGAAGTGATGGAGTACCATCCCCCAAAACACCATTAATCTCACCGAAAGTTTCTCTAGCGGATTTTCCTTTAACGAAGGAAAACTTTAATATAGCGCGAAATTCAAAAGACAAAATGGCGGAGATATTTGACAACCTTTTAATTAAAATTATCAGCAGGAATAAGTGGGAGTGTTTCATATCTAAAATAGCCTCAAACCGGAGCTATATTTTTTATTATTCTACCTATGGGCAGGTTTGTTTACCAATAATTATTGAGTGGAAATTTTTGATAGAGTGTCCGAACAGTTGATGAAATCCAGGGTTGCACCCTGTTCACTTGACTTATGCTATGTAATAATCACCTCAAAACATTACAAGTGCGAAATTTCTTACTTCATTGAGAGATTTGTTCAATCTACAATTCGTACATTCTTCACACTGATTTGTACAATAATGTTGTATCAACCAGAAATAGATATGTTTGCTTGAATTTTTTTTTTAATTTCTTGAATGGGAATACAAACCGCAAACAAGTGAAAATATTTGTAAATACAGATGAAGAATTATTCAAGAAATCGAACTTATTTCGTAAAAAATTCACTGAGAGCAATTAATATTCATTACGTATGCTGCAGCAGTACAGTTATATGAAATACCTCAACATTTACTCACAAAATCTATATTTAAAAGCGTCTGGTTCTCGTGTAACATAAAGGGTGATTTTTTAAGAGCTTGATAACTTTTTTTAAAAAAAAAAAACGCATAAAATTTGCAAAATCTCATCGGTTCTTTATTTGAAACGTTAGATTGGTTCATGACATTTACTTTTTGAAGATAATTTCATTTAAATGTTGACCGCGGCTGCGTCTTAGGTGGTCCATTCGGAAAGTCCAATTTTGGGCAACTTTTTCGAGCATTTCGGCCGGAATAGCCCGAATTTCTTCGGAAATGTTGTCTTCCAAAGCTGGAATAGTTGCTGGCTTATTTCTGTAGACTTTAGACTTGACGTAGCCCCACAAAAAATAGTCTAAAGGCGTTAAATCGCATGATCTTGGTGGCCAACTTACGGGTCCATTTCTTGAGATGAATTGTTCTCCGAAGTTTTCCCTCAAAATGGCCATAGAATCGCGAGCTGTGTGGCATGTAGCGCCATCTTGTTGAAACCACATGTCAACCAAGTTCAGTTCTTCCATTTTTGGCAACAAAAAGTTTGTTAGCATCGAACGATAGCGATCGCCATTCACCGTAACGTTGCGTCCAACAGCATCTTTGAAAAAATACGGTCCAATGATTCCACCAGCGTACAAACCACACCAAACAGTGCATTTTTCGGGATGCATGGGCAGTTCTTGAACGGCTTCTGGTTGCTCTTCACCCCAAATGCGGCAATTTTGCTTATTTACGTAGCCATTCAACCAGAAATGAGCCTCATCGCTGAACAAAATTTGTCGATAAAAAAGCGGATTTTCACATTTCGAACCGAACACTGATTTTGGTAATAAAATTCAATGATTTGCAAGCGTTGCTCGTTAGTAAGTCTATTCATGATGAAATGTCAAAGCATACTGAGCATCTTTCTCTTTGACACCATGTCTGAAATCCCACGTGATCTGTCAAATACTAATGCATGAAAATCCTAACCTCAAAAAAATCACCCGTTATTTGTGAAATTCCTTGAGTAAAAGTATGAGCAAAATTTGCATTCGCATATTTGCAATTGTAAATATCTCAATTATTTAGTTGTCATATTTTTAAGTGTGTGTATTGGAAATTGCAATAACCGACTCGTATGTTATAGAGTACTAAAATACCTTAACGAATTTATAACAATATTTATTATTGTTTAGTATTGTATAAAAATTAATTTTACTGCCACAAACAAGAAACTGAATAGTTGTTTGCTGACACATATGTGGCATATTTGAAAAATTTACTGTTGAATTTTGGTTTTCATATCCTTAGGTAAATATTTGTATTCAATTACTGACACTTCTCAGCGCTTAAATGTACAGAGCAAAGCTAATGGACGAAACCCGGAGACAGCTGTATTTGTAGTCGATTTGTATGTGTTTGGTATATGCAAGTTGTCTAAAGGGTTGTAATGTACACAATAACCAAAAATCCTTGTTAATAAGTCAAGCTGTCAGGCAGTCAGTCAGCTGGGCAGACAGGTTGTTTCATTTAGAAAGCCACTTAAACATGCAAATCTAAAGTGAAACACTCACACTTACACGAATGTATGCTCATCACACTAGTGCACTACTGCCGTTGTCGTTAAGGAATTGCCAACGACTATATTTATACACATATGTGTGCATAGTTGCTACAACAGGACTGAGTTGTAGTCAAGTCAGTGGATGACTTACTATATTTGTACGAATATATGTAAACTCTTGTTTTGCATTTAAATTGAATCATTACAACACAATCTGCATTTCCCACGCAAACACACATATGTATACAATATAAATAAAATATATATGTTTGTATATGTGTCTAAAAGCACATAAACTCCCATTAATTTGTAGCATACAACCTTATATGCTCATACTCATAAATTCTATTGCAAATTGTAGTAGTCCCAAGTCGCTAAGAGTTTGTATTTGAGTAATCAGATTATAACACCTTTGAAACCAAGAATCAAAATACTTTCCTTTTTTTTTTAGGTATGCAAAAAATTTAGTTTGAGAGTGACAAGTTGATTATATTATACAAATTGAAAAAAAAAAAAATTTAAAATTAATCAAAAAGATATCATAAATAGAATTCATTTGGCTAATATTTGAGTGACTTTAAGTTAATATATCGCTAAGATGAAAGTTAATGAGCAATGAATGTAGTTCTAGTAATATTTTTGACATACAGTTGTTCTGTGTAGGCTCAACTTCCTGCCTATCACTTAAATTCCAGTTATATATCAACGTTAAGGCTCATATTTAGCAGCTTATCTTCTTCTTGACTGGCCTAGACACCGCTTACGCGGTTATAGCCGAGTACCCAACAGCGCGCTACGCATCTCTTCTTTTGGCAGTTTGGCGCCAATTGATAATAACATGTGAAGACAGGTCCTTCTCCACCTGGTCCTTCCATCGGAGTGGAGGCCTCCCTCTTCCTCGGCTTTCACCAGCGGGTACTGCATCGAAAACTTTCAGAGCTGGAGCACTTTCGTCCATTCGAACAAGATGGCCTAGCCAGCGTACCCGCTGTATTTTTATTCGCTGGACTATGTCTATGTCGTCGAATAACACATACAGCTCATCATTCCATCTTCTGCGGTATTCGCAGTTGTCAATGTTTAAGGGAAATAAACATAAATCTTCCGCAAAACCTTTCTCCGTCTCATCGGATGTTGACACCGTCCACGCTTCTGCAATATAAAGTAGGACGGGAATGATGAGGGACTTGTTGAGTTTAGTTTTTGTTCGTCAAGAGAGGACTTCACTTTTCAATTGCCTAGTCAGTCCATAATAGCACCTGTTGGCAAGAGTGATTCTACATTGGATTTCAAGGCTGACATTATTAGCCAAGACGGGAATGCGCTGACTGTTTGTTTGATGACAGGAGATATTTCATCTTGTCCTCGTTCACCACCAGACCCATTCGCTTCGCTTCCCTATCCAGGCGGGAAAAAGAACTAACGGCTTATTCCTATCATTAATAATAGGTGCACATTATTTAAATCGTAAAACTTTTAACATCTGTCTTTTTTTTTGAAAATAATTCGTTTGAAATTTTCCGCAAAAATAAGAAGTAAATAACTACATATACATATATTAGATATATACATATGACAACATTTTTTTTCTATTGACTATATTCGGGAAGTGGTGAACGACAGTGGTATATTTTAAGGAAAAAGTCAAATGGGAGATGAAGTTGAACAATTGGAGAGGAATACTTTTTTCGAAGAAGACGATGGAAACGTATACTGATTATGTACCGTTGCTGAAACAGACTAAGCTATAGAAATGAAAAGTCTGTATGACGAGGCTGCAGCACTTCCTCTCATCTGCAAAGTTTTGGTCAAGCACTGCACCAGTCACTGGTAGACCTCGTAACACAGATACTGGGGGTCGTAAGGCCCGGTTCTAGACACTGTAAAATTAAGGGTCTCTCACTCTCGAGATCGTCACCATATTTGTCAGTAAAACAAATCGTATGACAAAGAATATATGCCATAAATGGTCGCAGCAGAATCCTTAGCAGACATCGGGCAGAAAACGAAATACTATATAAGCTTTTATTGGTCTTACTTTGTTACCCGGTATATTTGGGTAAACAAATTAGTCTACCCTATAAACAGATCCTCAAGTTCATTCTATTTGATAACATCAGTAGGAGATCCACTGGACTAACTTAACTTGGCCGCTATAGACGACATTTGAAACATGCTCATGAATGACGTGGAGTGACGTGGAACATAACGTACCCAGCTAACGGTTGAAGAGCAATTGTTTCCATATTTCCAAGATATGCCATCAAAACGGTGAGAACATTGTTCGTAAATTTAATTGGTGGAAAATATAATATATAAAATAAAATTATGCAGGTCGAACAATATACATATGCTGATTTTCGTAGTATGATTTGGGCATATTTTGGATGACAAAACGATTCGCCATAAAATCCTTATTTCTTCGAGATTTAAAGGGTCAATTATGGACGCAAACGGCAAAAAAATGATTGTTGATAACTTTTTGCAGTTCGTAGAACACGAACTGGGTCTCCCACATAAGCCGCAATTGAGACTCGCTTAAAATCGCTAATACTTGCTTAAACGCCATGTTATGCTTAAATATTATTGTTGCCAATTAGAGGAAATTGAATATATTTATATTATTTTCTGTAATATATGTAAATCAAGGTAAATTTATGACAAACAATAAAATAGCAATTGCATTAAGCATTAGAATTATATTCATGCGAATTTGAAACTTTAATTTGCTTAGCAATCATTTGCATTTTACGCTAAATATAAACACAATTCATGTTTGCTTTTTAAGTTTACAATTAAATGTTCATTAAACAACTAACTAACGCTGAATTAAACAGTAAAATAATATTTATGCGCTATAAAAAAGCAATTGCACAATCAATATAGCAAACGTAAAACTGTTTTCTGTAACTTATTAATGTAAATATATACACAACCTCATCAAACATGATTATTTTCATAAATAATTAAGTCAATTAGGCTTTCGTTTGGTTTTTTTGTTTTTTGTTTATTTGTTATAAGCTAAAAAGTGAACCAAAAATTGTTTTTAATTGCAAATAATCAGAAGTCAACTAAGTAGTTGTATGTGCAATTGCCGTGGATTGTTCTGTGTCGAGTCAATCGGTTGGAAAACGCTAACGCATTACTAGCACTTTTAATTAGACGGTTAAATCTGCATTTTCATTGTGATTATTAGACTAATTAGATATTTTATTTTCGTGTCAACAAATTTAAAACTGATATTAGATTGTGTTATTCAAAACAATAACACTACAATAATGACTCTAATGCAGTTTTTGCTTTTAATGAATGAATTATAAACACTTTAAAATACTGTGAGCGATTTGGCACACTTGGATATGATAAATTTAATATTATTTGAAGTAATACAAAAAATTGCTCAAATTGTGTTGAGAGCATTATTGACGCGCTTATGAAAATAATTATGCAGAAGCAATGTCTATATATCACAATAACAGGGAAGTTTCAAAAATTTAAAAGAAATTTCAGCAAAATGTATGCTAAGATGCAATACCTTCCTTCCGGACTCCAACTCAACTCACTTTTATGAACAATTTGACACATGTAGATCTATATCTAACTCGATAAATCTTAGCTGTTAAAACGAAACAAAACAATTTACTCTGTGCAGCATGTGTACAAATTGAAAATATAATAAGTTTATTAGAAAACGAATTTATTTGAGTCTGTTCATAACGCCAACAGTAAAATTGGAATATTCATTTGGGCTCCTCGACTTCAATTTCTTAACATAGACCGTCTTAAGCAATTGTGGTTTGGTCGTATCAGCATTTGCGCAAATGACAAAGATTCATCTTCTTCTATACTACGCCAGTTCACACCGGCATTATCATCTCCGTAGACTCCATTAAGGTGACTGAAAATGGAAATAAAACTTAGATCACTACTAACACTAATAAGTGAAATGTTTTTACCTTCTATAGCAATCGTCAAACCACCAACCGCCTTCAAATATCAGTGCACAATTTCTTGAAGCCCCATCATTATCACGATCATATGTTGAAAATTTCATTCCCAAATGTTTTCTTAAGGAATCGCCAGCATTTCCGCTATAATCACCCAATTTCTTCAAAGCGTAAATCTCTACTTCATTCCCAATGAGAAATTTCGAATATTTTGCATAGTATTCCTGGCCATTTCGTCTTTTCATTTGAATATATAACTCTTGTTCACAGTTGTTGGTGAGCGCATGTAGTTTTTCCATACCGATCCAATAGTTTCCCGTTAAGGTGCCAAATCCATCCTTATAGTCATGCCAATCTCTTTTAAAATCTACTGAGCCACTTTGACGCCGTTGTATAACTAACCATCCTCCAAGATCCACGCCCTCTTCGCAAAACACCTCCACATCGGTGACATTCACATTTTTTATTTGGATTTTGTAGATTCCACTCTCAAGGCTATTAGCTGCTGCTTCCATACAACTAGACGGTTTCGATGCTCTGAAATAGAGAAATAATATCGAGTACTTATAACTATAAAATGCCGAAGTAGTTAGTAATTTTTACCGATTCCGAAGTAACTGCGCTTCGATGTTAGACATTTTATCCGTGCACTTTCGTATATCCTCTAAGTCCTTCAAGAAATGTTTAACTATATCTATTTGCACATCACAACTGCAATCGCATATTGTATCCGTAACTTCATCCTGTTTGAGACCAAAACCGATTCGAAAAAGTAAAATATTACACAGCAAAATAATGTAAACGAAACAAAACATTTTTCAGAGAGTTGTGCGAACGGTTTGAGCGTCGAATTAAGACTGACACATTCAGCAATATGGATTGAAGTGAAATGATCTAGACGATTTATAATATACATATAGCTGATATGAAGTAATCTATAACAAGTAAGGAATTGTTACGTCAGTTGTAGCCGAACAGTTTATGTTGTCGCACTTAGCAAGGTACAAATACACAGAAACATTTTTCAACATCACTCTATTTCATATATATTTATACACTATATATGATGATACGCTAACGGAAAATAGCTGTAGCAAGTTTGTTTGACATAGCTACGATATATGCACAAGATTTCGATTAATGGGTGGGACCACACCCAATTTAAATTAACCTTAAAAACCGCTCCATACTGTAAACCTCGGTTACTCTTTTATGGATGTGGTAATTATCCGATTTCGCTTATCTACTACACCGACCTTCTTATGTTGCCTGGGAATACGTGTACGAAGTTTGATTGAGAATACAGACAGACTTTCGGATTTCAATTCGTGTCGTTAACAAATAAACAAACAAATAATGTTGGTGTTAACAAATAATCTTTAGGTGAAAAACAAGTAAGGAAGAGCTAAGTTCGGGTGTAACCGAACATTTTATACTCTCGCAATTTATTTATTTAACTTTATTTATATTATGAGTATATAATTATATGTGTCATAAATTGTATAAAGTCCATTGGAAGTTGGAAACCATAATATTAGGTTACCGAGGTCACCGAGGTCCTCGTGTTCGATATATGGGCATTAAAAACCTATGGTCCGATTTCGGCGATTTTTAGAATGGGGCTGCCACACTATAAGCGTAGTATTTGTGCAAAGTTCTGCACCGATATCTTCACTAGTGCTTACTTTATATATTGTAAAGTGAACGATTCAGATCGACTTCAAAGTTCTGGTATATGGGAAGTAGGCGTGGTTGTAAAGCGATTTTGCCTATTTTCACAACATATCATTGGCATGTAAGGAAACTATTACAAACCAAGTTTCATTGAAATCGGTCGAGTAGTTCCTGAGATATGGTTTTTGACCCATAAGTGGGCGACGCCACGCCCATTTTCCATTTTGTAAAAAAATCTAAGTGCAGCTTCCATCTGCCAATTCTTATGTGAAATTTAGTGTTTCTGACGTTTTTCGTTAGTGAGTTAACCCACTTTTAGTACTTTTCAACCGAACCTTTGTATGGGAGATGGGCGTGGTTATTATCCGATTTCTTTCATTTTTGAAATGTATTAAGAAGTGACTAAAAAAAAAAGACTGCATAAAGTTTGGTTTATATAGCTCTATGGGTTTCCGAGATATGTACAAAAAACCTATTTGGGGGCAGGGCCACGCCCACTTCCCCAAAAAAAATACATCCAACTATGCCTCTTCATAGTGTGATCCTTCATACCAAATTTTATTTCCATAGCTTTATTTATGGCTTAGTTATGGCACTTTATGTGTTTTCGGTTTTCGCCATTTTGTGGGCGTGGCAGTGGTCCGATTTTGCTCATTTTCGAAAGCAACCTTCCTATGGTGCCAAGAAATAAGTGTGCCAACTTTCATCAAGATATCTTAATTTTTACTCAAGTTACAGCTTGCACAGACGGACGGACGGACGGACGGACCGGCAGACAGACATTCGGATTTGAACTCCACTCTTCACCCTGATCACTTTGGTATATATAACCCTATATCTAACTCGTTTAGTTTTGGGTGTTACAAACAACCGTTATGTGAACAAAACTATAATACTCTCTTAGCAACTTTGTTGCGAGAGTATAAAAACTATTGTACCATGTGCAACATGTTGAGAGAGTATAAAAATGATAAGGTATGTCATCGCTTAAAATAACACTTATATAATTGAGATTCATTTTAAAAATTATGTATTTCCCACTAAATGCTGCTTGTTGACGTGATATTTATTTTAAAGATTATGTTTTTTTTTAGAAAATGTTGCTTAATTCTTCAAAATGACATACTTAAAATGAAATATTAAAATGTACATCCGTTATCTCTCTATTAAGTGATTAATGATTTTACAAAGACAAATATTTCTAATGTGAGCACCCAAGCAGTAACAGACAAGCATACCCTACACGCACAACGATTTATTGCTGCAAGTAAAAGAGGAGTTCAATTTAGTGTGTTAATATTGACTCCGTCAATGCAATGATGATCATAATACCACTGATGATATTTTATTATGTATAGTTCTTCTATCATAACTGTTTTTTCTCGCTTTAGAGTTTTAGTTTTTGGAAAAGTATCGTTGACTTCACATAGTTTTGCAGACATACTCATACACTAAAAACCCAGTGGATTTAATTTGATATACCATTTGTTATAATTGTAATGCAACGGATGAATCGAATAAATTTTTTCATTAAACATGTCAATGCAACTTGCCTACTTAGAAACTATGAATCAGACGTAAAGCATTATTTTGCAAAGTTAAAAATTCCTTCTCTTCTTCTTAACTTTAAGAAGTACAATATCATATATAATACCTTGAATCAGCTTGTTATAAATGTTGTCTGCCACTATGAGAATGTTGGTATTGTATATGTAATATATCGGATCATTAGCACGCCTACCCAAATATAATTAATTTTCCAAATTACTAACGGTTCGGTAAGTGTCTACAGATGGTGATGGTCCAAATTATTTCATATCTGAGCAACTCAACTAAAACAGGACGAGCAGGATACTCGTATAGGAGAATGTGTACTAAACAAATGTTTTCTGTTCCAATCAAAATATTCGCCTGAAATTGTTGGCACTTTTCAAATTTCCCTATTAAACTATCGGACTACTCAGCACCTAACTACCGCTGTGTACGTAACGCTGTTGTTATGGTGCCAGTTTTAGTGATATTTACACCGGTGTGCACTGATTTTTTACGTGACTTGCATGCAAAGTAACTTTTTTACAGGATGTTAATGGCAGAGTAAATAACAACAACTATACTACATAGAATAATATATGCAGCTACCAGGGTACATTGGCATCGCGGGAGCATTGTCATGGGACGATGCCGTGAACCATAATTGGGGTGCACATTTAGATGTGACAGATAGTTCTCAGTTCAGTTGTAGTTTATCTAATCTCTTCAGTTTAGTACTCCAAAAAATTAAATGCTTATTAAAAAAAATAAGTTTTTTTTCATAAATCGCTTAAAGCTTGACATTCACACCAAAGAATGTAAAAACACTTAAACATTCCATTTCAAATAATTCACAATCAATAATTCCACTGTAAAAGACAAAAGCATATTTAAGTGCTACTTATTAATTATTCTCTTTGTCTAATTTTTATAGTTTCACTTATAAGTAATTCAAAGGCTATTCAGTAAAAGAAAACCAGCAACAACAAAGAGAAATGGTGATATTCGAACTTAAAAGTATTTCTTTGGCTTTGTAAATGCTAAAAACGATTTTGTCTATAATCTGTATCAATTTAAAAAAAAGAGATAATTTGTGCTCTTTTTATAGTATGGAATGGGTTCAAATGGGCGGAGTTAACATGCTTTTTAGGACAGATATATATTATATTAGTCCTAACTCAAAAATGAACTGGTAAAAATTTCAAAGTCCTATGTATGCACTTTGTATAAATTTTTTCGCGAAACGATTTTTTCCAATTTCTCTCGGCGGAGAACGTCTCCTGAATGAACATATGCACAGCTCATATTAGAAAAAGTAACTGTAAGCTTTAGTAAAAGTATTTCATATTATCTTACTAAAAATCTGACTATACTAAGGCCAGTATAATAAATCTATGAAATGCTGAATATTAAAGGTAAAGTTTATGATTCTTGCACAAAATTTTCCACAATCCGGAAGCACAATAACTATCGATTGAATAGAATATATGGCTTCAAAGGAAGTTTACAGATATGTGACTTCATTATTGTACACGAGCCATGCGCCTCCCTATCTTTATTATTTTTATAAATGGAATCAAAACTGTCTTAATTGACACTATTCCTATGCTGGAATCCTTTCTTGTTTACTAATTTTTTCTACTGCAAGTCTCTACTCACTAATACCAACTTTTCTCATGGAAATAGTTAATAGGTTGGTGCAAATGAAATACTCAAGAAGTCAATATTTTCTTTAATTCATCAAAACGAGGTTCTTCAAAATATTGCTTATTTGCGCCCATGTCTACGAGCTGCAGAGCTAAATAGAGAAAGTACAATCTTCTATAAGAGCGCACAGCTGTTGGTCTCGATATCATTGGAAATAACACCCGCGCCGTTAGTTCTGCTTTTTCCAGAATGGGTAAGGGAGCGAATCGTATGGGTATGGTGGTGAACGAGGACAAGACGAAATATCTCCCGTCATCAAAAAAAAACAGTCGGCGCATTCGCGTCTTGGCTCCCAAGTCACTGTTGACAGTCATAACTTTGAACTTGTAGATAATTTCGTCTAATAATGTCAGCCTTGAAATCCAACGCAGAATCACTCTTGCCAACAGGTGCTATTATGGACTGAGTAGGCAATCGAAAAGTAAAGTCCTCTGTCGACGAACAGAAACTAAACTCTACAAGTCGTTCATTATTCCCGTCCTGTTGTATGGTGCAGAAGCGTGGACGATGTCAACACTTGATGAGACGGCACTAGGAGTTTTCGAGAGAAATGTTTTGCGGAAGATTTACGGTCCCTCAAATATTGGCAACGGCGAATATTGCAGACGATGGAATGATGAGCTGTATGTGTTATTCGACGGACTATGTTTATCCAAGCGGCTACGCTGGCTAGGTCATGTTGTTCGAATGGACGAAAGTTCTCCAGCTCTGAAAGTGTTCGATTCAGTACCCGCTGGTGGGAGCCGAGGAAGGGGAGACCTCCACACCGTTGGAAGGACCAGGTGGAAAAGAACCTGTCTTCGCTTGGTATTACCAATTGGCGCCAAACTGCCTAAAAGGAAAGATGCGCGTTGTTGTTGTGAACTTGGCTGTAACCGCGTAAGCGTTGTCTACGCCAGTCAAGAAGAAGACTTGCTTAGACAGAATCGTTGCAACTTTATTGGATAAACAGTATGGAAGGACTAAGTTGGGGTGTAACCGAATATACTCTTATACTTATTTAATGTTGTTAATATAAGTCACAGTTTGACTCATATATTCCGCATAAAGTCCACTAGAATATCGAGAATTGTTATATACGTATGTATATGAGGGTATGTGGGCTGAGGAAATTCCTGGAACGGATTTTACTAATTTTCACCACCAAGGTACACTATATCCAGGACTATACGACCACTTAATTTGGCTAAATCATTTCATATATTAACTGATGTGTAAGGTATTAAGCCCATAGTAATTTTGAAAAATGTATATGGGGGCTACAGGAAGTATTAACCTAATTTTGCCCAGTTCTGGCACAGAGACATAGTATTATGAGAAGTATATCTATTTTGATTTTTTTTAGAAAAATACTATATCTAACTATTTTGGTTCTAGGTGACGCAAACAACCGTTATGTAAACAAAACTATAATACCCTGTACAACATTTTGCGAGAGAATATAGGTGGTAAGTAAAAAATGTATGACCGCCATTGTCATTACATATATTGCTTTCAAAGTCAACTATTTTATACAATCAAATCAAATTCTACCAAAAAAACGATTTTTTATATGTTTACTTATGAACTATTAAGCTCAACTGTTATGCCTTTTATGTGGTATGAATAATCAGGCAACACCTCATCTCGTAAAGTGAATTATAACTTTAGAACAGAATCGTAGTCGTTGAATTTTTTTTTATATTTGCAAGCTTGCACTTCGCTGCAGTATTATCATTTCAAATTGCATTCATATAATTTATATTTTCAATTAATTATATACCCAAACGACCACCAGTTGCCATACTTGCACGAAGAGAGTAGAATAAGAATTTATTTGACATTTTCATACCCACCTGCCTAGCAATTAATTTCATTTATTTTGAATTACCTCATTAACACATAATAACTAAATAATACTTGATATAGTATATTATTGCTGTACATTTAATCAATATGCCCTTAATACCCATTGTCGTGCTCACACTCGACACTGTTGATGCCGAGTTGGTAATCCACAGCTTACCGACGACGACTTTGCATGCATTCATAAATACTGCACACAAATGAGCGTAATCATTATTATTGTCATTGACGACATCAACGTCATCATTAGCAGCAAATGCCAACAGTTATGTGGCAGTCGTGACAACTGCAACGAGCATATACATATATATATATATATATATATACGTTTGTATGTGTGTGTGTGTTTGTGCTTGCAACAGCACTTTCAACTTAGTCACAGTTGTTGTGTGGCACTTAGCAAGTTAACAAAAACGGCAAAAGCACACGTACAACTGATGCTGAAGAGGCTAAAATGTTTTGTCATACAGACAGACTTGTTAAGCCGCTCGTTGTAGTTGATGCCGAGCAGTAGGTGAGCAAGCAACAGCACCGCACAGCAGGGGATCGTAGAAAGCTTGTAAACTGCCAACGCCGTTGCTGATAGTTTGTTTTACAACACATACAAAACACACACACACTCATTCACACTCAATATATATATTTGTATATGGCGTCTGACACCTTCACTTCCAAGTGACTGCAGTAAAATTAACAACAACTAGAACCACAAGTGTCTGCTAGGGTGCTGTGTAGCTTAAGCGCCAGCGTTGTTGCTTTAAAATTCCACCAAGCTGCCACGTACTACAAAAGTGTCAGGCAATCATCAGTCCTTGCTGGCGCAAAACACAGACACACAAACAACATTTCATCAAATATCAACGAGCGGCATTGCCTACACCCAAGGATAAATATTCACATTTGCCTTCATGTATTGTTCGTAGACGTGGCTATGTAGCGCTGCAATGCATTGGTGGCGTCTGTAGTTGTTTTGCTTTGTATCGGCAATTGCAGCGCCTGTCAAATGAGGCATCTAATGTCGCAATTGTGCCAAGTTGTGTGATTTATTGCATTGCTACGTGTGACAATTCACCGTCTTTCGAATGCACAATTCCCAATTAAAATCCCCACACACACACTCACACTATTTGCCCGCCACGCTTTTCTTCTCTCTCTGTACTCCATAGGTACACAATTCATTCTTGTTTGCTCTTATAGACTCTCACCTGTGGCACCCCGCAAGCTACATGCTTTGTCTACGAACGCCATTGGTTTGTTGACCCATAATAGTGCCAGCAAATTGTCGGCGGTTTCACTATCGTTCCCACCGTTGCTGCCGCTGTGCTGCTGCTGGATTTTCGTTGTTGTTACTGGCACCGTTGGCGTTGCTATTTTTGTTGCTTTCGTATCTTGCTTGCAAAGCGATGCTATATTTTGGCTGCACTTCTCTTTACCATCACATTCCATTTCCCATTGCTGTAGCCGCTAGTTGTTGTTTGTTTTGTTGTTGCTTGTATTTTAGCACAATTTCATGTACTTCACTTTGTCGATTGTCCGTATCGGCATGCCGACGTTCGTAAACAATCAATCACGCCAACACGGTGCCAGGAATTTGGTGTTGTTGTTTTTTGGTGTAAATTACACGAACAATTCTAATTAATCAACAACATTCCAAATACAATATAATCCGCAGATATTTGACATATTTAAATTCTACATATACCTACATATATATATATATATATATATATATATATATATATATATATATATATAAATTATTGCCATAATACTACTCTTTTTCCAGGCACATCCGAAATAACTTCCCAAGAAAATGTAACCAATCAGAGTGCCTATAAAGTCTCAATCTGCAGGTGGAAAAGCTTTATTAGAGCCACTGATGTGTGTTTTCAACAGACACCTTCGCGGTTTTCTGTAGTCTTTAAGTCGACCCTACCATGCGAACGAAGGTCTAAATATGACAGAGAAGGGGCTGTTATCATTAAATCTTGCAATGTATGAGTATACATCTTTAGCTTATGATTCAGAGAACTATTTGCCGATTATTAAATTCAGGACTTCTTAATCATCTCGACATAGAAGTTATACTTGAGGGCACAACTGACAGTAATTTCGGTTACTATAAGCAGCATTGTATTGTAAAAAGAACTGGAAAAGAACAGAGGCCAAATATACTACAAATTCTCTTAAGAAAACATTTAAGTATATCGAATAGCAACAATACCAGTCAAGCCATTTAAATTGATTAAAACCACCATCACAAATGGGAGCTGTTCCAACAAGTAAGGAAGAGCCAAGTTCGGATGTAAGCAATTATTTTGTTAATCCCGCATTTTGCGCAGCTCAAAGAAGTGGATATATTTTCAGGTATAAGTGAAATTTTATTATAACAAGTAAGGAAAGGCTAAGTTCGGGTGCAACCGAACATTTTATACTCTCGCAATTTATTGAAGAAATTTAACCAATACATATATGCGGGATAAAGCTCACCGTATTTTTGAAAAACCTATAATTAGGTATATGGGAGCTAGGAGAAAATACTTTTGAAAAACCAAAAATGAGGTATATGGAAATGTTATGATCCGATTTTAATAATTTTTGGAACAGAGACACACTATTAGAAGAAAACAATTTCCTCTGAATTAAATTGAGATATCTGAGAGATTTACCCATATTTTCGGTTAAAATTTATCCTTAGGCGCTGAGTTCAACATGTTCGATATTTGGGGCCTTGAAAAGTTATTGTCCGTTTTCGACAATTTCTTCACAAGTGAAGCCAGGGATGATATGCACTAATTGTGTAAAGTTTTATTCCGTTATCTTCATTGGTTCCTTATGTTTACATTATAAAGTGAAGGAATAAGATGGATTTCAAAATTGAGTTATAAGGCAAGTCGTAGTGGTTGTGAACCGATTTCGCCCATTTTTTGTCCGTGTTATCAGGGTGTCAAGAAAATATTATATACCGAATTTCATTCGAAACGGTCGAGTAGTAACCTTTGTATGGGAGGTGGTTATTATCCGATTTCAACTATTTTCGTGGTGTATGGTGGGGTACGTAGGAGAACCGCCTGCAGAAAGTTTGGTTTATATAGCTTTATTAGTTTGCGAGTTAAATTTAAATAACCGATTTGTGGGCGGACCACGCCCACTTCCCCAAAAAAATTACATCCAAATATGCCCCCTCCTAGTGCGATCCTTTATTCCAAATTTTACTTTTATATCTTCATTTATGGCTTAATTATGACACTTTATGTGTTTTTGGTTTTCGCCATTTTGTGGGCGTGGCAATGATCCGATTCTGCCCATTTTCGAAATTGATCTTCTTATGGTGTCAAGGAATATTTGTGCCAAGTTTCGTAAAGATATCTTAATTTTTACTCAAGTTACAGCTTGCACAGACAGACAGACGGACGGACGGACAGACATCCGGATTTCAAATCTACTCGTCTCCCTGATCACTTTATTATATATGACTCTATATCTAACTCTTTTAGTTTTAGGTGTTACAAACAACCGTTATGTGAACAAAACTATAATACTCTCTTTAGCTACTTTTGTTGCGAGAGTATAATAAGAGTACTAAACAAAGGTCAGAATCGATTACATCTCCTTATTGGGTATAGGGAATATACATATATTAGTTATACTGAAGAAAATATTTCCACCAAAATCCATTCCGATATATTCAGCATATATGCGGATCAAAAACCTGTATTCATTATATACAGTAAACATTGTCATCACAAGGCTATATCATATCCAGGAATATAAGTTCATCTCATTTAGATAATATTAACCGAGATATGCGGCAACAAACCACCAAAAAGTTTGCCAATCATTATATTAGATATATGGGAGGAATTACCTGATTTTATCCATTTTTGGTACAGAGGCACATTAGAACAAGTAAGGAAAGGCTAAGTTCGGTTTATTGATGTAATTTTATAAAGATAACATTCAAATTTACCCATAAATTCGGCATAACGTTTAATAGAATAACGAAAATCATCATAAATAGTGTATGAGGGCTGAGGTAATTCATGAACCAATTTCACTTATTTTTATCACCAAGCTACAATATATCGAAGACTATACGCCCACTTAATTGTATATTACCTATAATTAAGTATGTGGGATCTGGGGGATGTTATGACCCGATTTCAACCATTTTTGGTACAGAGACAAACTGTTCTAAGAAAATATTCAGAGGGAATAAATTACATTAAAATATCTGAGAGATTTACCTATATTTTTGGTGAAAAATTACACTGAGTTCTTCATGTTCGATATCAGGGGCATTGAAAAGTCATGGTCCTATTTTTACAATTTTTCCACTAGTGATTTCACAGCTCAAATACAGTATTTGTGTAAAGTTTTATTCCGCTATCTTCATTGGTGCCTAATGTATATATTATAAAGTGAACGAATCAGATGGAATTAAGAATTGAGTTATATGGGAAGTAGACGTGGTTGGGTTTCATCAGGATGTCAAGAAAATCTTATATACCAAATTTCATTGAAATCGGTCGAGCAGTTCTTGAGATATGGTTTTTGACTCATAAGTGGGCAACGCACGCCCATTTCCCATTTTTTAAAATACTGAGTGCAGCTTCCATCTGCCATTTTTAATGTCATTCTCAATCCGTCGTTATTATCCGATTTCTTTCATTTTTGGACTGTATAAGGAAATCGCGGTTTTCTGTAGTCTTTAAGTCGACCCTACCATGCGAACGAAGGTCTAAATATGACAGAGAAGGGGCTGTTATCATTAAATCTTGCAATGTATGAGTATACATCTTTAGCTTATGATTCAGAGAACTATTTGCCGATTATTAAATTCAGGACTTCTTAATCATCTCGACATAGAAGTTATACTTGAGGGCACAACTGACAGTAATTTCGGTTACTATAAGCAGCATTGTATTGTAAAAAGAACTGGAAAAGAACAGAGGCCAAATATACTACAAATTCTCTTAAGAAAACATTTAAGTATATCGAATAGCAACAATACCAGTCAAGCCATTTAAATTGATTAAAACCACCATCACAAATGGGAGCTGTTCCAACAAGTAAGGAAGAGCCAAGTTCGGATGTAAGCAATTATTTTGTTAATCCCGCATTTTGCGCAGCTCAAAGAAGTGGATATATTTTCAGGTATAAGTGAAATTTTATTATAACAAGTAAGGAAAGGCTAAGTTCGGGTGCAACCGAACATTTTATACTCTCGCAATTTATTGAAGAAATTTAACCAATACATATATGCGGGATAAAGCTCACCGTATTTTTGAAAAACCTATAATTAGGTATATGGGAGCTAGGAGAAAATACTTTTGAAAAACCAAAAATGAGGTATATGGAAATGTTATGATCCGATTTTAATAATTTTTGGAACAGAGACACACTATTAGAAGAAAACAATTTCCTCTGAATTAAATTGAGATATCTGAGAGATTTACCCATATTTTCGGTTAAAATTTATCCTTAGGCGCTGAGTTCAACATGTTCGATATTTGGGGCCTTGAAAAGTTATTGTCCGTTTTCGACAATTTCTTCACAAGTGAAGCCAGGGATGATATGCACTAATTGTGTAAAGTTTTATTCCGTTATCTTCATTGGTTCCTTATGTTTACATTATAAAGTGAAGGAATAAGATGGATTTCAAAATTGAGTTATAAGGCAAGTCGTAGTGGTTGTGAACCGATTTCGCCCATTTTTTGTCCGTGTTATCAGGGTGTCAAGAAAATATTATATACCGAATTTCATTCGAAACGGTCGAGTAGTAACCTTTGTATGGGAGGTGGTTATTATCCGATTTCAACTATTTTCGTGGTGTATGGTGGGGTACGTAGGAGAACCGCCTGCAGAAAGTTTGGTTTATATAGCTTTATTAGTTTGCGAGTTAAATTTAAATAACCGATTTGTGGGCGGACCACGCCCACTTCCCCAAAAAAATTACATCCAAATATGCCCCCTCCTAGTGCGATCCTTTATTCCAAATTTTACTTTTATATCTTCATTTATGGCTTAATTATGACACTTTATGTGTTTTTGGTTTTCGCCATTTTGTGGGCGTGGCAATGATCCGATTCTGCCCATTTTCGAAATTGATCTTCTTATGGTGTCAAGGAATATTTGTGCCAAGTTTCGTAAAGATATCTTAATTTTTACTCAAGTTACAGCTTGCACAGACAGACAGACGGACGGACGGACAGACATCCGGATTTCAAATCTACTCGTCTCCCTGATCACTTTATTATATATGACTCTATATCTAACTCTTTTAGTTTTAGGTGTTACAAACAACCGTTATGTGAACAAAACTATAATACTCTCTTTAGCAACTTTTGTTGCGAGAGTATAATAAGAGTACTAAACAAAGGTCAGAATCGATTACATCTCCTTATTGGGTATAGGGAATATACATATATTAGTTATACTGAAGAAAATATTTCCACCAAAATCCATTCCGATATATTCAGCATATATGCGGATCAAAAACCTGTATTCATTATATACAGTAAACATTGTCATCACAAGGCTATATCATATCCAGGAATATAAGTTCATCTCATTTAGATAATATTAACCGAGATATGCGGCAACAAACCACCAAAAAGTTTGCCAATCATTATATTAGATATATGGGAGGAATTACCTGATTTTATCCATTTTTGGTACAGAGGCACATTAGAACAAGTAAGGAAAGGCTAAGTTCGGTTTATTGATGTAATTTTATAAAGATAACATTCAAATTTACCCATAAATTCGGCATAACGTTTAATAGAATAACGAAAATCATCATAAATAGTGTATGAGGGCTGAGGTAATTCATGAACCAATTTCACTTATTTTTATCACCAAGCTACAATATATCGAAGACTATACGCCCACTTAATTGTATATTACCTATAATTAAGTATGTGGGATCTGGGGGATGTTATGACCCGATTTCAACCATTTTTGGTACAGAGACAAACTGTTCTAAGAAAATATTCAGAGGGAATAAATTACATTAAAATATCTGAGAGATTTACCTATATTTTTGGTGAAAAATTACACTGAGTTCTTCATGTTCGATATCAGGGGCATTGAAAAGTCATGGTCCTATTTTTACAATTTTTCCACTAGTGATTTCACAGCTCAAATACAGTATTTGTGTAAAGTTTTATTCCGCTATCTTCATTGGTGCCTAATGTATATATTATAAAGTGAACGAATCAGATGGAATTAAGAATTGAGTTATATGGGAAGTAGACGTGGTTGGGTTTCATCAGGATGTCAAGAAAATCTTATATACCAAATTTCATTGAAATCGGTCGAGCAGTTCTTGAGATATGGTTTTTGACTCATAAGTGGGCAACGCACGCCCATTTCCCATTTTTTAAAATACTGAGTGCAGCTTCCATCTGCCATTTTTAATGTCATTCTCAATCCGTCGTTATTATCCGATTTCTTTCATTTTTGGACTGTATAAGGAAATCGCGGTTTTCTGTAGTCTTTAAGTCGACCCTACCATGCGAACGAAGGTCTAAATATGACAGAGAAGGGGCTGTTATCATTAAATCTTGCAATGTATGAGTATACATCTTTAGCTTATGATTCAGAGAACTATTTGCCGATTATTAAATTCAGGACTTCTTAATCATCTCGACATAGAAGTTATACTTGAGGGCACAACTGACAGTAATTTCGGTTACTATAAGCAGCATTGTATTGTAAAAAGAACTGGAAAAGAACAGAGGCCAAATATACTACAAATTCTCTTAAGAAAACATTTAAGTATATCGAATAGCAACAATACCAGTCAAGCCATTTAAATTGATTAAAACCACCATCACAAATGGGAGCTGTTCCAACAAGTAAGGAAGAGCCAAGTTCGGATGTAAGCAATTATTTTGTTAATCCCGCATTTTGCGCAGCTCAAAGAAGTGGATATATTTTCAGGTATAAGTGAAATTTTATTATAACAAGTAAGGAAAGGCTAAGTTCGGGTGCAACCGAACATTTTATACTCTCGCAATTTATTGAAGAAATTTAACCAATACATATATGCGGGATAAAGCTCACCGTATTTTTGAAAAACCTATAATTAGGTATATGGGAGCTAGGAGAAAATACTTTTGAAAAACCAAAAATGAGGTATATGGAAATGTTATGATCCGATTTTAATAATTTTTGGAACAGAGACACACTATTAGAAGAAAACAATTTCCTCTGAATTAAATTGAGATATCTGAGAGATTTACCCATATTTTCGGTTAAAATTTATCCTTAGGCGCTGAGTTCAACATGTTCGATATTTGGGGCCTTGAAAAGTTATTGTCCGTTTTCGACAATTTCTTCACAAGTGAAGCCAGGGATGATATGCACTAATTGTGTAAAGTTTTATTCCGTTATCTTCATTGGTTCCTTATGTTTACATTATAAAGTGAAGGAATAAGATGGATTTCAAAATTGAGTTATAAGGCAAGTCGTAGTGGTTGTGAACCGATTTCGCCCATTTTTTGTCCGTGTTATCAGGGTGTCAAGAAAATATTATATACCGAATTTCATTCGAAACGGTCGAGTAGTAACCTTTGTATGGGAGGTGGTTATTATCCGATTTCAACTATTTTCGTGGTGTATGGTGGGGTACGTAGGAGAACCGCCTGCAGAAAGTTTGGTTTATATAGCTTTATTAGTTTGCGAGTTAAATTTAAATAACCGATTTGTGGGCGGACCACGCCCACTTCCCCAAAAAAATTACATCCAAATATGCCCCCTCCTAGTGCGATCCTTTATTCCAAATTTTACTTTTATATCTTCATTTATGGCTTAATTATGACACTTTATGTGTTTTTGGTTTTCGCCATTTTGTGGGCGTGGCAATGATCCGATTCTGCCCATTTTCGAAATTGATCTTCTTATGGTGTCAAGGAATATTTGTGCCAAGTTTCGTAAAGATATCTTAATTTTTACTCAAGTTACAGCTTGCACAGACAGACAGACGGACGGACGGACAGACATCCGGATTTCAAATCTACTCGTCTCCCTGATCACTTTATTATATATGACTCTATATCTAACTCTTTTAGTTTTAGGTGTTACAAACAACCGTTATGTGAACAAAACTATAATACTCTCTTTAGCAACTTTTGTTGCGAGAGTATAATAAGAGTACTAAACAAAGGTCAGAATCGATTACATCTCCTTATTGGGTATAGGGAATATACATATATTAGTTATACTGAAGAAAATATTTCCACCAAAATCCATTCCGATATATTCAGCATATATGCGGATCAAAAACCTGTATTCATTATATACAGTAAACATTGTCATCACAAGGCTATATCATATCCAGGAATATAAGTTCATCTCATTTAGATAATATTAACCGAGATATGCGGCAACAAACCACCAAAAAGTTTGCCAATCATTATATTAGATATATGGGAGGAATTACCTGATTTTATCCATTTTTGGTACAGAGGCACATTAGAACAAGTAAGGAAAGGCTAAGTTCGGTTTATTGATGTAATTTTATAAAGATAACATTCAAATTTACCCATAAATTCGGCATAACGTTTAATAGAATAACGAAAATCATCATAAATAGTGTATGAGGGCTGAGGTAATTCATGAACCAATTTCACTTATTTTTATCACCAAGCTACAATATATCGAAGACTATACGCCCACTTAATTGTATATTACCTATAATTAAGTATGTGGGATCTGGGGGATGTTATGACCCGATTTCAACCATTTTTGGTACAGAGACAAACTGTTCTAAGAAAATATTCAGAGGGAATAAATTACATTAAAATATCTGAGAGATTTACCTATATTTTTGGTGAAAAATTACACTGAGTTCTTCATGTTCGATATCAGGGGCATTGAAAAGTCATGGTCCTATTTTTACAATTTTTCCACTAGTGATTTCACAGCTCAAATACAGTATTTGTGTAAAGTTTTATTCCGCTATCTTCATTGGTGCCTAATGTATATATTATAAAGTGAACGAATCAGATGGAATTAAAAATTGAGTTGTATGGGAAGTAGACTTGGTTGCGTTTCATCAGGATGTCAAGAAAAACTTACATACCAAATTTCATTAAAATCGGTCGAGCAGTTCTTGGGATATGGTTTTTGACTCACAAGTGGGCAACGCACGCCCATTTCCCATTTTTTAAAAAACTGAGTGCAGCTTCCATCTGCCATTTCCAATGTCATTCTCAATCCGTCGTTATTATCCGATTTCTTTCATTTTTGCACTGTATAAGGAAATGGCTAAAAGAAACGACTTACACAGTTGTTTTGGTTTGCAAGATATATACAAAAAACCTATTTGATGGCGGGATCACACTAACTTTTCTAAAAAAGCTACATTAAAATTTCCAAATGCCCCTCTCTAATGCGATTCTATGTACAAAATTTGCATTTATTTATTTGTGACTTAGTTATGACACTCTATAGGTTTTCGGTTTTCCCCATTTTGTGGGCGTGGCAGTGGACCGATTATTTTTTCGAAAGCAACCACCTCAGGATGCCAAGGAATATGTCTTCCAAGTTTCATTAAGATATCTTAATTTTTACTCAAGTTATCGCATGCACGGACAGACAGACGGACAGACAATCGGATTTCAACTCCACTCGTCATCCAGATCATTTATATATATAAGTTAACATATACATAAGTTAACACAACAACAAAAAACTTATTATTTTATTTTATGTTATATAACCCAAAACTGTAGTACTCTGTGCAACATGTTGCGAGAGTATAAAAAAGATTCCCCGAAATTTTCTATAAGATATCTGAGAGACTTATCGATATTTTCGGTAATTATCCATGAGTCCTCAAGTTCGGCATCTGTGGCCATGCTCTGTCGTATTAAGTGCGGTTAAGATCAATGATTATATATGGTAAATGACCATATCAATACACAATTGGCAAGTAGGTCACCAGTCGCACGTGTTATATTATACAATAACTTATTTCAAATTGTCCAATCCAGATTTAGAATACTAAATATATGAAACCCCAAACTATATCTGGAATCATTGAATTTGTAAAATTACAAACTCTAATTAAGAGGCATGTCAGCACAGGACCTTGACAAGGCCAGAAGTGTTACGCGTAAACAACATTGTACGAGAACTACTCGCGCAATGAAAGACACCCATACGCCGTGTAGCACTGTGTTAAGCCAGAAAAGAAATGATAACATCTACAATGAAAACTGAGCACAGTTTCGAATAACAATGCAATGAGTTACACGCAACAACTAAATATGTGTTGAATTTTGCAACAATGCATATGTGCGCAGTGCGTATGTAACGGGATTCGTCTGATTTCCTGCGACATTCTATACACATTGTGGTGGTTGTATTTGAATGCGGTATGCAGCGGAACTATTTGAATACTGAAATGGAAATGAGTTGTCATGTTTGAATGTACAACGCAACTGCGACTCACAAAAATGCCATGCCAAGCGGAATAAATTGGTTATTGTTCGTGACTTGTCACGTTGACAGCGCGGGTATTTTGTTAGTATTTGTCGCGGAAAGTGAAAGGACGTGAGCACATATGTACATATATATGTATGATAGTTATATCAAATGCTAATATTTCTAAGTTTAACACTAGTCAGTCCAAATCGGCTTTATGATCGCATTGTATAAAAGCACCTTGTTGTCTAAGCTAAGTTTAGAGTTTTTATTTAAAAGCCAATTTAAATTTGTAGCTCTTATCTTCATGCACGTTATTTTACTTGATATATGTTTTCTCCACGTAAGCCTTCTATCTAGGTGAATACCAAGATAGGTAACTTCATTCGCTTGAGGCACTAGAATATTGTTCATTTATATTGCCGGGCACATTTTTGGTCTTAGAGAAAATGTAACATGCTTGCACTTTTGTTCATTTACATTTATACGCCAGTTGGCTTGCCATTCTTCGACAGAACTTAAGTGCTTCGCTAATATACTTGATGCTATAATGGGGCATTTGTTACGACTCACTAAAGCTGTGTCATCCGCAAAAGTTGATGTCAAAACATTATTAGCAGTTGGAAGATCAGCTGTATATATGATGTATAGAGTTGGGCCTAAAACACTGCCCTGTGGTACTCCAGCCCTTATCGAACGTTCATCAGATATAAAATCACCTACTTTTACAGCAAATTTTATATTTTTTAAATAGGACTCAAAGGTTTTATGCAATTTGAGAGGTAAACTTTTTTTAATCTTATAAAAAAGTCCTTCATGCCACACTTTATCAAACGCCTGAGTCACATCTAGAAATATAGCAGAACACTACTCTCTATGTTCGAATGCCTTCCTAATTTCGTTAGTTATTCTATTTACTTGCTCTACAGTGCCATGTTTTGCACGAAAACCGAATTGGTGCGTTGGTATTATTTATATTACATTATTTTCATGAAGGAAAGGAGACATCTTTGATAGTAACACTTTTTCAAATATTTTAGAAAGACAGGGTAGAAGACTGATTGGTCTGTATGAAGACGGCTGTGTCAGGTCTTTCCCCGGTTTATCTATCATGTTTATCTGCGACTTTTTCCATGAAATAGGATAGTATCCGAAACTAAAAATTGCATTAAAGAGCAAGGAGAGCACTGTTAAAGCAATATTTGGTAACTCAATTAGCATTTTTGGTGTAATATTATCGTGGCCTGACGATTTTTTTGGATTAAGCTCTTTTATGATACTAACAATTTCAGTACTTGAAGTCTTAATAGACCCAAGCGACTCGTTTGCGGTATTGTGGACGATTGGCAACTTAAAATTGTTCTTTGGACAATTTGATTGAAATACCTTTTCTAGGTGATTTGCAAAACAATTTGCCTTATCTTCGTCACTTCGTGCCCAATTACCATTTGACTGTCTTATAGGCATGTTGGAATCTACCGGTGGCTTAAAAGACTTTTGGGCTTTCCAAAGAGAGTTTTGCTTGGTAGAATTTGGACAGAGTTTCTTTATATAATTTTCAGTGCTGTATTCTTCCTCGTGTTTAAGCGCTTTTTTTAACTTACGTACAGCAGATTTCAGTTGAAACTGAGTAGAAGGAGAGCGATGTATCTGCCATTCGCGTCTAGCTCGCCTTTTTTCTTTCACAAGCTTTTCTATTTCATTATTAGTCATGTTTCTAAAAACTCTTATGTTTCTTTTTGGTGTTGCCAAGACAACTGCATTAGTTACTACATCATTAAATTATTCTATACTGTTATCAATATCTCTTCCTGTATTTATTTTTAAATCTATGGTAATGTGGCTACTGATATATTTCCTATATTTCAACCAGTTTGTTTTATGAGTTGTTAGAGAAACTTTCGGCTCAACTATCATGGGCTGTTCGGATAACTTTATTAGTACAGGAGAATGATCAGAAGATAAGTCAGTACATGTATCTGCTGTTATTAGCGATCTATCTATATGTTTGACTACAGCAAAATCTATTAAGTCTGGTATTTTGTTTCTATCACTGGGCCAGTATGTCGGCTTACCAGGAGATATTATATCAAGGTTATTGTGCTTATTTATAATAGTGTAGTACAGCTGCCGTCCTTTCGGATTAATAAGACGTGAGCCCCAGTTCATGTGTTTTGCATTGTAATCTCCACCTGCTAGAAATCTTGGACCTAGCGTTCCAAAAAATTCTTTAAATTCGCAATCTGTAATTAGCGAGGTGGACAATATATAGTAGTTAGATTGAGGTCAGAACCCCGATTTTTCAAAGATATTGTTGTAGCTTGTAACTGGGCTGTAGCATGCGGTTCTAAAGCGTGGTGGCTTAACCGATTTCTAACCAATACTGCTGTTCCACCGTGCGCCTTTCCATCTGGATGATTTGTAGCATGAAGTCTACATCCCGGTATAAAGAAATTGGTTTTAATTGTTAAATGAGTTTCTGACAGTAGCATAACATCTATGCTTTTTTCAGTCAGAAATCGTATTAACTCCAGTTTGTGTTGGTTTACACCGTTGGCATTCCATATACAAATATTTAGCATACTCATTTTTTAGATAATAAGGTCTGTAGCATTTGGTTTTGTGATTTGATTAAATCTTGGATCATGTTTTTCATGCTAGACATAAACTGTGTCATACATTGAGTTAGATTTAGAATCATATTTTCAATACCTCCATTTGGTGGATTTTGCAGTTGTTGCCTTAGCACAGCGTTGCCTTTTACCACATTTGCATAGCTTCCCTGGACAAGGATATTCTTAGAATTACCAGGTTTCGAACTCTGGTCTGTAATTTCTACATTTTCGTTACGAGGGATATTCATCATCAATAATTGTGCATAAGTTCTGAAGCTAAACTGTCAACCTCGAACCACTTTTTATTTATGCTCGAAATATAGTTCAAAATATTATTTTTATTACTACAACAAAGGTAGGTAGGAGCGCTCCCCTGTTATAATTCGGGCTCAATTAGCATTAGCTGTGCCATTTCGATGCACTAGTCGTTGACCTTTTTATTATTGCTATCACTTTTAAGCTTCTCGTTCAAACCAATTTGTGGTTTCGATGAAGCTACTAATGTCCGTATTTTGTAGACATCCATTCAAGGTTTGATTCCCTGTGTTCTTTTTCGGATCTACTATAGGGCTGGCAATTCACAGAGAAAGTCGAAAATTGTTTTCTTATTCACTGTTAGTTCGCATCTTCGACATAAGTTGTTGTAGGGCATACCTATTTTCAATGCATGTTCTCGAAATAGCCAATGCCCTGTTATGTTAGCAGGTAGTCTGAAAATACTTTTCCTAGACTTATTTAGTAAATCGGCTTTTATTGTCGTATTTTGGCTATATCTGTTTTGTTATTTTTCATTTTGTTGTATATTTCCATCTGTTATTTGCTTATTGTTGAAATTGTATATTAAGCTCTCTCCTGATCGATCCTAGCGGGCTTGGAATTAACTCTGCCTCGGATTCGTCTAGACAAGCTCGTGCCTTTGCCAACTCTTCTGATTTTTCGTTGCCGATAATGTGCCGCCGCCTGATTATCTGTGTATATTATTTCTTTATGTATCCTCTCGTAGTTAGCCAATATAGCTTCACAGGCCTTCTCTATGCCCAGTACTTCCGCCTAGAATATGCTAGCCAAGTTCGGTAGACGGACAGAGCGAGTAATATTAAGATCATCGGAGTATACCGCTGATATGGTATTTTCCTCCCGTATTAAGCCTCTTCTCCACTCTCGTCTAGAGGGTAGCCTCACCTGGAAGTCACTCTTGAAATCTAATTTTGGGAGAATGTAATCTGACGTATTATCTTTTACTTTGTTCAGATTATCACTATGTCCATAATTCTTCGGGTTCCATCCACCTAACTTTTAATTCTTATAGCAGAATAGGGGTAGTCGGGCAGGACTTGATAACCCTGCGCAGGATGCTCTCTGTATTCCATTAAATTTTCTGATGTTGTATTGTTTGTTTAGCGCTGGCCACCATAACAGTACTCCATATGTAATTATTGGTCTAATGACAGTCCTATACATCCGCAAGAGTGAAGTAAATATTTAAGGAATGGGTTATAGAACTTAATGAATTAACCCATAACTATCTGATATTTTTTTAGACAAAGATATATATATACATATATATACTTGAGATTAATAAATCTACTGTTGTCAAGAGGTTTGAGTTATTCAAATATGATGACTAAAAATAAAGTGAAATTATTACTAAACACGGAAGGCTATCTCAAACAACTAAAAAGCGTAAATTCAATACAGACCTAAACAAAGTTACGAATGTTCTTAACTTCCGCTTTGGCATAAAAGTGTGAGTTTGATATTCAATTTTTGATGATTCAAATTCAAATTTTCATGATTAAAGGCTTATTATACTACATTTCTATATTGAAGGAACTTTGCAGTTTGTTCTCGTTTACAACAACACTCAATAGCAACAAGATCTCTGTTTATGGGATTTTTAAAAAGAAATAAAGTTCAGTAAGCTAAACTTAATGTTCATTATCTTGCCAATAGGCTAAAATATGATGTCATTTCAATGACATTCCGTATACAATACTTTCTTGACACCCTGAAAACATGGATAAAAAATGAAAACCACGACTACTTTCCTTATAACTTAATTTTGAATTATATCTGATTCCATAACTTTATATATATAGATAAGAAACCAATGAAGATAGCGGAATAAAACATTACACAAAAACTGCATATCATCTGTAGCTTCTTGTGAAAAAATTGTCGAAATCGGACATAACTTTTCAATGCCCCGGATATCGAATATGAAGAACTCAGTGCCTTATGGTAATTTTTCACCGAAAATGTCGGTAAATCTCTCAGATATCTTAATTTATTTTAGATGAAATATTTTTCTTCTAATAGTGTGTCTCTGTATCATAAATTGTTAAAATCAGGTCATAACTTGCCTAGCTCTCATATAGCTAATTATGGGATTTTAAAAATACGATGGGCTTAATAGCTTCTAAATCGGGTAATATATGAAATATATTAGCCAAATTAAATGACCAAATACTCTCAGATATAATGTATGTTGGTGATGAAAATGAGTGAAATCGGTTCAGGAATTACCTCAGCCTTTATACTATATGATGATTTTCGGTTTTCTATTGGACTTTATGCCGAATATTTGGGTCAAATTGTGTGTTGTCTTAATATATCAATAATTTGCGACAGTATAAAATGTTCTGTTGCACCCGAACTTAGCCTTTCCTCACTTGTTAAGCTATTAGGTCTAGAACTTTGCTTCCGCCTTTCTTTTTGTAAATTTAAGGCTTTTATTGTATGAAAACGGTTAGAAAAATGTTATTCAAAATATTGGCCGTCGTTAGCTACTATATTTGACTATCTTCCTGGCAGCATGCGTATTCCGTGCAAATGTCGAGAATTCGGCTCAAAAAGTGAAATTTTTTCAGTTGACAATAAGTTTGGGATGCAAACAGATCTCTACAAATATTTTGTTGGGTTAATGCTGACACAACTATCCAAGATCGATATAAAACGATTTAATCGACCAGTGCTTGACCCTAGAGACATATATTGGAAAACGGCGGAAGCAAAGTTGTAGACCTAATATTATTTTTAAGAGAGGTTAATAAACGCCTTATAAATGAATTTTAGAAAAAATGATTTTATATATCGTTGGAATTTAATGGGTTAAATAATTAAATTTAGGGAATTTTACATGTATGAGTAATGAAAGCAATTAACTCAAACTGAAGAATATATATGAATTTTAAAAGAATTCAAATGATTGTGACATATATTGCAAATATTATTTATATTTAATTCTGGATTACTTAGTTTTCAAGTTTATTTCTCATTTCAGACTGAACTATTTGTTAATCAAATGTTGATTCAGTTGTTGATTCAGTCCATACAACGTTATTGTACAGCATTTTACGAGTTGGTCTCGAGGACACCCTGATATGTGGCAGCGCTCTCCCAGAATGCACGAAATAGATATTTTAGAAATCTAATATCAAAATTTGTATGTAACCGGTACTTATCTTAATCTCACCAAATGCTTAAAACGCATACAGCGTTTAGCTGGTTTGCAATTTTTTTCCTCACTCATCCGCAATTCATTGGCTACATCTTTTTAATAAATATATGGCTTTTCTTAGTTTTTCGCTACTTCTTTCTGATATGCTTTCATTAAATAATATTTTACAAAAATTATAATATTTTCCAATTCCTTCCCTCCCTCCCAAAAGCACTTAATATACAAATATTGCTGTTATATTTCTTAGAATCTCAATCATGTGTGCTCTAAAAAATTGCAAGGAATGCAGACGCTTTAAAAAGCAACGCCGATGAAGGTAACTTATTGTTCCTTATTCCACCTTACTTAATCGCACAGCACATACAAAATTCTCTACGTGCCTTATATATACACATACATATATGTCGACTACTACCCTACACATTGCTATTAGCTACGTATTACGTATTCCTTTCAAATGTCAAATTAAAGCTTTCATGTAGCTAAATATATCCATATTAATATCTTATACTTACCGGCATGCCGACAATGGCCACAAATAATGAGCGCCACAATGATGAAATCTTCGAACGAGCGAAGTAAAAGGTAAATGCCACAACGTTGCGCAACATTTGACGAAAGTGTAATTAAGTCAGCGCAACCACAGGCATAACGCACACACGGCATGCCACGCATGTCTCAAATGATACGCAACAATTACTCATACGCCAGCGCATGCAGAAATGAAAGGTTTCCGCTAATGCAAAAGCTGCGGCCGCGTCGTTAACGTCAACTCGCTGCCTGATTGTTAGTGCCAGCACAGAGTGTGGCGGTTGGCGGTGGCGTTGCCTAACTGTCATTTCACCGCAGCACCGCAGATGTGCCGCACAAGATAGCTTTGTTACATCCGACAGTTGCTGACAACGACACATAGGAATTACAGTGATTTGAATATGCTTTTTCCGTTTCTAAGACGCAGTGCAGCGCTTCTGACCCGCGTGGGTGAAAAGTGAGAGAGTGAGAGAAAGAGTGTGGGAGTAATATGTATACGTGTGTGTTTCTTTGTGTTTGTTCTAATTGTGACGCGTTGTTTTGTCTGTTGGAATGATTGACTGGCCCGCTGACTGACTGTATGCCTGGCAGGCATGCTGACTGGCTGTCTAACTGTGCCGTTGGCTGGTGGTTTATGGTTTCTTTATGCTTGGCCGCACACACAAGTTATATACGCTTACTCACATTTGTGGAGATTTCCAAGCATGCCAGCGGTAATTGTAATTGTGTGCAATGTCAAAAGATATTTTATTTTCATTTTATTTACCCTAAATTCTAAGCCATAGTAATATTTTTATGAAATAAGCGTGTATTTATAGGTATGAGCACATAAATACACAATCAGATTTAGCAGCCAAACGGTAGATTATTTATATATATACTATTCCCCAACATTCACAGTTGCGTCTATTTAATTATCGTTTAATTTTTAGTGAAATTTGAATATTTAGGGTAGGAATTTCCTACGTTTGCAGCACAAATTTAAATAGCACAAAAGATAGTATTTTCGGTTATGAAAGTTTTTGCGCAATTTCGTAAGAATGTAATCTCACACTAATTTTCTTTCATACTCATGAATATTAATGAGGTAAACGTCAAACTCAGCACACCTCATCATTTTGGCTTAAATAATGCAACCAGAAAATTGATAAAGTTTGCGCCATTCGGGAAATGAAGCACGAGTGCTTTACTTTGGTAGAACATTGTCGCTGTCAGTTTGACAAGAACAGCGTGGGAAGTAAGCTGTATTAATTTAAGAGAGTTATATTTAATATTGCTGTTAGAGAAATATACATAAAATAGTTTCTTTTATAGAGAAATCGAAATTCGAAAATGTTGAGGCATTTGAGGTTACGTATACGCAGTGGTGGTATTTTGAGCAAAAAGTCGGAGACAAATAAAAAATGCTGAAAAACCGTATGTACACAAACATTTGCATTCAAAACGGTCTGCAATACAACGGAAGCTAGCAAAATAATACTTCGTCTCATTGCTACTGCCTTTTTTTACGAATTGTCTTCTGTTTTTGTGCGCTCAAGGCTTTAAGACATTTTCATTCGCAGCTCCTTTGCGACATCTGTCGGTTAGTATTGGCGAGAAAGTAAGAGAAAACCATATTTTATGTGTCGGAATGTGTCTGCGTGTACGAATATCTGTCGTCGCGCATGAGCAATTTGTTCTAAGCATAAGTATGCCGCTGGTGTTGCCATGCAGGATAATAATATTATTCATTATTAATGTTGAGGCTACGTGCCCGTTTTTGCAGCAAATAATATTTTTTGCTTTCCACTCGTGCAATACTCAATTGGAGTGTGGTGCTCTCCTAATGCTATTGGGGTTTCTCTATTGTAATTCCTTTAACCCATGCACATGAATCTTCAAAGCCTTGCTTGCAATTTCTTGAGTTTTCTAGATTGGAAAATTGTATGGCGGCATAAATTTAAAAATTCTTGGCAGCTTTGAAATGTATTTTTTTCGTATTATTTTTAACATTTCTTTTTTGTATGACAATTCCCGTAGTATAATAATGGAGATTAAAATAATACGTTTATGTAAATATTAATATAAATAATTTTTTTTTTTAATTCTAAAAAAACACAAGCTTAATTCAGAATATGCAGTTATGTTGATTAATGCTTTATTTCTTTTTGCCGCACAGAAATCATAGTACCGTTAGATTTCTTCCAAAATGCAAATCGGCTCACTTCATAGAAAATAGGTACATGTGCAAAATGATATATTTGTTTTTTTGACTGTCGCGGTGTCAATATCTCGACTATTGGACTTATAAAAACAACAAACAAGGGTTTAAGCAATAATTTGTATAAATTCTATGTATAAAAAAACAACAACTAACTTTAATTTCAGCTAAAAATGCCACCTGGAATCGAATTTCGCCTGATTAACAGATCAAAATTGGGACTATTAAAAAAGATGGTTTAAAAATGTATGTAATTACTGTTGAAGTAAGAAAACATCGAAAAATAATACGAAATTTTTTAAGACACCCTAAAGAATACAAAAAACTTAAGCTTACTGGCCTAAAAACTACGATAAATTAACTTGCTAAATGAAATTTTCGTGAGTTGGCAACGCGGGACATGATGAGTTACTCTAAAATCAAAGCGGAATTAGGTCTACAAGTCCCAAAACAGCGTACACAACAAATTTTGAAAGGAAACTTAAGGGGTTAGGTGGGTTTCAGAGGCTAAAAACAAGGGTATGTTTAGAATTCTTTTTTAAATATATACAATCATATATTTCATTTAAACAATACAGCGTATCAAAGATACATGTTTAAATAGTATTTTGTGAAATTTTTATTTTAAAATTTCGAGAACTCAGCCTCTGGCACCTATCTGGACATCATAACTCATGATTAGTTCATCTAAAATCAATAAACCAAGAATACATGGATAGTACATGTATAAATCTAGTTAATGAAAGAAGGAAAATGGATGGATTTGCTATTTTTGGATAATGTTTTAAACATATTACGCTTTTAATAATACCATTAACATTTTTTTCAAGTTTTGAAATTTTGAAACTCACTTAACGCCTCTTAAATATCGAACATGAGCAGAAATTTCTCTGCCAGACATTCATCTAATCTAATTTCTAATTATTGAAAAGCGAAGGTGTTTTCATTTCGATTTGGACTGAGTTGTTTATAGACTAAACTATAGGTAAAATGATTTGATTGAGTATTCAGTGCATAATATCAATCTCAATATAATCGAAACTTCATTTTTACGCCAATGGGTATAATGCACATTAACCAAAGAGCTTTCATTGAGCTTTGACAGTGAGTAAAGCAAAAATAATATGATATTTCAAATACAATTTTTTCTGTTATAGCTTGAAAGTAAGTATACAGTAGCGAACAAAAAAACAGGACACTTATTTGCAGTGACTTTAAATCGATGTATTATTAACAAATCAAACTCTCATATACAAGAAAGTATATATTATATAATACAAGTACATTATTCAGATACAAGAAAACGCTTTTAATTATTTTCCTGAATGGAAAGTGCAAAACTGCCAAAATTGATAAAACAGCAATTTTGGCTTTGCGTTCTCAGAACATGAGTATACGCAAAATTTGGGAACAAATAAAGTTTATTTAGACTACTATCAGTGTTTTCCTTAAAAATTATCCAAAGACGGGGTCTATAAAACACAATGCTGGCTCCGGACTCCCGAAGAGGGCTACTGTCAAGGATGACCACCATATTAAGCGGATTAGAATTCGGAACGAATAGAATCGAAGTTCGGAAACTGAATAGAACCGAAATCAGAACACGGATTGTACCACGGCGCCTCTAAAAAGCCGGACTAACTGACCGTTAGCCATCCAAAAAACCACTATTTTAAACTGCATAAAATGTGAACCAAGGAGTATTTGGAAAAAAGTCATATTTTCAGACAAATCCAAAATTAACCACTTCGGTCGTACGTTCTCAGAAAAGTTGGTGAACGTTTCGATAATTCATGTGTCAGAAGTACCATTAGGCAGGGGGGACTCTAATGATCTTTTTTTCTTATTATGGTGCTGGAAACTTGCTCTTAATTGATGGAAATGTTAACTCAATTAAATACCAACAGCTCTTACTGGAGAAGAAGGCCCCATTTCCAACAACGTAATTTTTCAGGATTATTCTGCACCATGCCATCTAGCCAAATCGAAATATTAAATAAAGCCATTTTGGTATTTCTTTTTGAATTTAATTCATAGATGATTTGAAAAAATATACAAATTCTACATAAAGTAGATATCGTAAAAAGCAGTCTACCAAAATAGTTGAAACAAATTTAAACAGCACGAAGACTAAAATTTTTTTTTTTTTTTTTCAATATTTCTTTATTTATTGAATCTGCTTTGTTTAAAGCCTAACCATAAGTATTAAAATCTTAAATCTATTTACAACTAAGTAAGCTCAAGAATGTGTTTGAGCTTTTTGGCAGAACGTTGATCTTTAGTAGGCAGGTAGATCTCTTCTTTTTAAACGAGTTTGATTGGAATGTACCAAGGCGTTTGCCAATGGGTTTGGATGTTCACGAAGTTTAGAAATATATTTCTTTCTGCTGTCCTCTATTTCCTTCTTTACCATAGGAATATCAAGATCCTTATGGATATTTTCATTACGCATGTACCATGGTGAACCCGTTATTGTTCTAAGCATTTTAGATTGGAATCTCTGAATTATATCAATGTTGGTTGCACAGGTCGTACCCCACAGTTGAATACCATACATCCAAATCGGTTTTATGATTGCATTGTATAACAGGACTTTGTTGTCTAGGCTAAGTTTAGAATTTTTGTTTAGAAGCCAATTTAAATTTGCTGCTCTTAACTTCATGCAAGTTACTCTACTCGCTATATGTTTCCGCCACGTAAGCCTTCGATCCAGGTGAATCCCAAGATAAGTTACTTCATTCGCTTGGGGTACTCCCACATTGTTTATTTTAATTGTCCGACATGTTTCTGGCCTTAGAGAAAATGTAACATGCTTGCATTTTTGCTCATTAATTTTTATACGCCAGTTGGCTAGCCATTCTTCGACACAAGTTAAGTGCTCCTCTAATACTCTTGATGCTCTAATGGGGCATTTGTTTCGGCTTACTATGGCTGTGTCATCCGCAAAAGTGGATGTCAATACGTTGTTAGCTATTGGAAGGTCTGCTGTATATATTATGTACAGAGTGGGGCCTAATACACTGCCCTGAGGTACACCGGCCCTTATTGCTCGTTCTTCTGATATAAAATCTGCTACTTTAACCGTAAATTTCCTATTTCTTAAATATGACTCCAATGTTTTATGCAATTCGTAAGGTAAAACGTTTTTGATTTTCCATAAAAGGCCTTCATGCCAGACCTTATCGAACGCCTGAGCTACATCGAGAAAAATAGCTGAACAGTACTCTCTGTGCTCGAATGCTTTCCTGATTTCGTTTGTAATTCTATTCACTTGCTCTACTGTGCCATGTTTAGCACGAAACCCGAATTGATGGGTTGGTATTATATTATTTTCGTGGAGGAAAGGAGACATTTTTGATAGTAAAACTTTTTCGAATATTTTGGAAAGACATGGTAAGAGACTTATTGGTCTGTAGGAAGATGGTTGTGTTAAGTCTTTTCCAGGTTTATCTATCATGATGATCTGCGACTTTTTCCACGAAATTGGATAGTACCCGAAACCAAGAATTGCATTAAAGAGCAAAGAGAGCACTGATATAGCAATATTTGGCAACTCAATTAACATTTTTGGAGTAATATTATCGTGTCCTGAAGACTTTTTCGGATTTAGCTCTTTTAGGATCTTGATAATTTCATAAGTAGACGTCCTAATAGACACGCTTGACTCGTTTGCAATATTGGGCAAAGTTGGCAACTTAAAGTTGTTTTTTGGTACATTGGGTTGAAATACCTTTTCAAGGTGATTTGCAAAGCAATTTGCCTTTTCCTCATTACTGCGCGCCCAATTACCATTCGACTGTCTTATAGGCATCTTGGAATCTACTGGAGGCTTAAAATACTTTTGGGCTTTCCAAAGGGAGTTTTTCTTGCTAGAATTTGGACACAGGTGCTTTATATAATTCTCAGTATTGTATTCTTCATCGCGTTTAAGTGCTTTTTTTAACTTACGTGCAGCCGATTTCAGTTGACGCAGAGTAGAAGGGGAACGACTTAACTGCCATTCACGTCTCGCTTGCCTTTTCTCATTTACAAGCTTTTCTATTTCATTATTAGGCATGTTTCTAAAAACCTTAACTTTTCTTTTAGGTGTTGCCAAGACAGCTGCATTTGTTATTACATCATTGAATTCCATTACGCTTTCATCAATGTCTCTTCCTGTACTTATTTTTAAATCGATATTAATGTGGCTACTGATATATTTTCTATATTTCAACCAGTTAGTTTTAAAAGATGTTAGAGATACTTTTGGCTCAACTATCATGGGCTGTTCGAATAACTTTATTAGTACAGGAGAATGATCTGAAGATAAGTCTGTACATGTATCTGCTGTTATTAGCGATCTATCTATATTTTTGACTACAGCAAAATCTATTAAGTCTGGTATTTTGTTTCTATCACTGGGCCAGTATGTCGGCTTACCAGGAGATATTATATCAAGGTTATTGTGCTTATTTATAATAGTGTAGTACAGCTGTCGTCCTTTCGGATTAATAAGACGTGAGCCCCAGTACATGTGTTTTGCATTATAATCACCACCAGCTAGAAATCTTGGACCTAGCGTTCCAAAAAAATCTTTAAATTCGCAGTCTGTAATTTTAAAACGAGGTGGACAGTATATAGCCGTCAGATTGAGGTCAGAGCCTCGATTTTTCAATGATATTGTTGTAGCTTGTAGCTGCGCTGTAGCATGTGGTTCTAAAGCATGGTGGTTTAGCCGATTTCTAACCAATACTGCTGTTCCACCGTGCGCCTTTCCATCTGGATGATCTGTAACATGAAGTCTATATCCCGCTATAAAGAAATTGTTTTTATTTGTTAAATGAGTTTCTGATATCAGCATAACATCTATGTTTTTTTCAGTCAGAAATCGTATTAACTCCAGTTTGTGTTGGTTTACACCGTTGGCATTCCATATACAAATATTTAGTATACTCATTTTTTAGATAATAAAGTTTGTAACATTTGATTTTGAGATTTGATCAAATCTTGGATCATATTTTGCATCGTAGACATGAATTGTGTCATACATTGAGTCAGATTTAGAATCATATTTTCAATACCTCCACTTGGTGGATTTTGCGGTTGTTGCATTTGCACAGCGTTGCCTTTTACCACATTTGCATAGCTTCCCTGGACAAAGATATCCTTAGAATTACCAGGTTTCGAACTCTGGTCTGTAATTACTACATTTTCGTTACGAGGGATATTCAACATTTGGTTACGACGAGCTTGAATTCCCAGTGACAATTTTGATTTCAAGTCTTTATATACAGGGCAGCCTCTGTAGTTAGCAGTGTGATTTCCTCCACAATTACTGCATTTTTTATTTGTATCCTCTTTTTTAAGAGTGCATTTTGATGTTGGGTGCAAATCACCACATACCACACAAACACTGCGTAGAGTGCAATATGATTTGGTATGCCCATACTCTTGGCAGTTAGTGCATTGTACCGGACCATTTCTTTTATGAGGTTCTTCAACGGTAATTCTACGATGGAGTAAATATTTTAAATTGTATATATTCATTCATTCTTTTTTATTGGATTAGAGTTTGGCAACAATTCAATTTTAAACATTGGTTGTGGTACTTTATTTCTATTGAAGATATTTACCACATTTTTAATTCCAAAGCCGCATTCTTCAAGGGCTTCTTTGATATCATTAGATTCTACCGAAGACTCAATGCCTTTTACAACAACAACTAGGCCTTTAGAGCTCTTCAGTTGATAAGAATAATAATTCTTGTTGTTATTTGACAAAAATTTTACTATATCCATAAAACTTTTCTCAGTGTAGGATTGTATTTTAGTTTCATCAATCTTGCCTTTTTTCAAAGGCACGATATGAAAATTGTTGGTACCTACAATTTCACTGAGTTTATCAACAAGTGCATTTGAGCTACGCTCACGTAAATATATTGGCGGCGGCTTAGCATTCGCGACTGTGGTGGCACCCTTCGCATCGTCGTCCAAACCATTGCTTAGTATGGCAAATCTGTTGCCATTTAAATTTCCAGGCTTATTTGTATTAAGCGTGGCGGGTTGAAACTTTTTGGCATTAACCGCTGTCTTGATAGGACTTGATTTCCTTTTTATGTTGACGTAGCGGTCAATGCCAGTCTGTACAGATTGTACTTTTCTCTTCGGTACATGCTCACCTTGCATTGTTTTTTCCATTGTTGTCCGCTCGTTTGCTGATACCTGCTTGGTTGATGTTGCCTGCTGATTTGTTGTTGCGCACTTGCTGTTTTTTTCAGTTTCTGCTGATCCCTTCTGCTGCTCGGCTGAGCGCTTCGATGACTCATCTTTCTCACCGTTTGATTGTTTATTTGAGAGATCAGATTTTGCAGGCTCAACAAAGCTGAAGTAGGCGTTCAGAGAATGCCTACGACCTTGCTGTTGAGACTGCGCAGCGCTAGCGCTCATATTTGTTTTTTTTATTTGTTTGTTTTGTTCACTTTTATATGTTGTTTGTTATTTATTGTTATTTTAAACTAATTTGTTTTGTTTATGTTTTGTGTTTTGATTTCGAATTTCGAATACACAAGTTATTGGTTGTTTATTTTTTTTGTTTTGCTTTTATTATTAATTTATTATGAAAGTTTTCACGGAGCGCATTAAACACGTCCGTACTCTTTGAAAGCTCACACTCAATCACTAAAATTGTATTTCTATGAATATCTACACATACATACCTAACTGAAAGGCAAAAAAACCAATATTCTTATGTAATTGAGATAATGCTGCATAATCGTTCTGTTGTCAAGTGTTCCACAGTAAATATTCATATGTATGTATGTATGTTGCTACTGATTTCATAGATAAAGGGTGATTTTTTAAGAGCTTGATAACTTTTTAAAAAATAAAAACGCATAAAAACGCACAAAATCTCATCGGTTCTTTATTTGAAACGTTAGATTGGTTCATGACATTTACTTTTTGAAGATAATTTCATTTAAATGTTGACCGCGGCTGCGTCTTAGGTGGTCCATTCGGAAAGTCCAATTTTGGGCAACTTTTTCGAGCATTTCGGCCGGAATAGCCCGAATTTCTTCGGAAATGTTGTCTTCCAAAGCTGGAATAGTTGCTGGCTTATTTCTGTAGACTTTAGACTTGACGTAGCCCCACAAAAAATAGTCTAAAGGCGTTAAATCGCATGATCTTGGTGGCCAACTTACGGGTCCATTTCTTGAGATGAATTGTTCTCCGAAGTTTTCCCTCAAAATGGCCATAGAATCGCGAGCTGTGTGGCATGTAGCGCCATCTTGTTGAAACCACATGTCAACCAAGTTCAGTTCTTCCATTTTTGGCAACAAAAAGTTTGTTAGCATCGAACGATAGCGATCGCCATTCACCGTAACGTTGCGTCCAACAGCATCTTTGAAAAAATACGGTCCAATGATTCCACCAGCGTACAAACCACACCAAACAGTGCATTTTTCGGGATGCATGGGCAGTTCTTGAACGGCTTCTGGTTGCTCTTCACCCCAAATGCGGCAATTTTGCTTATTTACGTAGCCATTCAACCAGAAATGAGCCTCATCGCTGAACAAAATTTGTCGATAAAAAAGCGGATTTCACATTTCGAACCGAACACTGATTTTGGTAATAAAATTCAATGATTTGCAAGCGTTGCTCGTTAGTAAGTCTATTCATGATGAAATGTCAAAGCATACTGAGCATCTTTCTCTTTGACACCATGTCTGAAATCCCACGTGATCTGTCAAATACTAATGCATGAAAATCCTAACCTCAAAAAAATCACCCGTTACAAATGCCTCCTAAACTAGAATATTTACGTGCTCATGTGGCATTTACTGCGTAAACCTGGTTAATGGAGTTACAATGTTCTCACTTGAAATGAAGAAGGAGGAAGTGAGTTCTGTGCAGTCGAATACTGTTTACACTCACAAATTGTACGATCTGAAGGTGAGTATAATATTTGGAGGATGGAGATCTTTATGGAAATATTATAAACCAAATGTCGGATAAGATTTATAAGATTTCAGTATTAAGAGAATGAACGGTACCATTTTTTGCTTAAGAATAATGTTTATTTTCCATGAAGCAATATGAAATGTAGAGATACGAAAAAACATTATTAAAATGGAGAAATCTTAAATCATTTCCTTTCAATTTCGAAAAAGTGTAACACGACTCCTGAAGACCAATGTTTCTGTTACATTCAGGCTTAAAGAAGACGATGATCGATCATCTCTATGTTTTTGATATCGACAGTATACGTTTAGGATCCCAGATGCGTTTAAACCAAAAATGAGATCTTGAAGATTCAAGTGCTCTATTGTAAAATAAATTATATTGAAATTTATTTCCAGTTTAAAATAGTTTTAGAAGTATAGGAGTAGATAATTTAAGAACAAAGTTTGGTTTAAATTGGTCGCGTTACAAATACCACCAGTACAACATGTTGCGAGGGTGTAAAAACAAAATTTCGCATTCGTTGTGTCTACCCCATTAATATGGATTCGCATATATATTATAGGTTTGTTGTGCTTTGAAATATCTTGTTTTCTGGTTGATTAAAGCAGAGCGGGTGCAGCAGGCGTAGTGCACAATGTGCTCTGTGTACAGTATTGCCTGTCAGAGCTGTCACTTTGTCGCTGGCATACATGTAACATAAGCCAACTGGACATACATTCACACGAACATATTCAGCTAGATAGAGGAGCTAGCCACGTAAATACGAATTTAACGGGCCCATGGCAAAGTAAAATCAAACGAGACATGGCTCAGAGGACTCTATGAACGAACACAGTGAGACAGTGGCAGCAATTACGATTTATTGGAAATCTGATCAATGAGCAATGTCGCCACAGTACCATTCCATTTCATTGACCAACCTCGAACATACACCCACACATAGAGACTCAGAGATTTTCACACACAGTGCCTACAAAAATTGTTCGAACACATGCAATGTGAGTCTCTGAAGAGGCAGAGGCACGTAGTACACTATTGATACAACTTGATTATAATCGCTTTAAACCAATAAGAGGTGCTGAGTATAATTGAGTGCTGCCTGAAAGGAGTGTTTGAAAAAAATAAATTAATTTGCTGATTTGTAGTTGCTTTAATCCTCTTCTACGACTGTATCAAACCAATAACGGTATAATTTCTGTGCCCCTGTGCGTTACCTTCGCATTTCTTACCTCACATCACTGGCGGGATTACTTCACTTTGTATCGCTGACATATGGCTGACCTTTGACATCACAACAGCAACAGCAACTGATATCTAGTGTGTCAACATGGATTATACGTTCTGCTGCTACCAGATGCGTGCACACCAACGCACGTCGACAAGAAATATAAAGACAAACACACAAAGGCGACCTCAAGTGAGTATCAGTTTTCCAACGTACTATAACATTGTTTATATCGGAAAATTATGCTGCAGTTTTCATATGAATTGTTGATGGCATATTTTACAAATTCAGAAGAAGGTACTAATTTAAAATCAAAAAACAACTTTGAACTCTTTTGAAATTCTCTCTGAAAGCCAAAAATATTTTAACAAATTTAATGTGAATTTTACCAATCATGTTACGGGCAGAAGGTAAGTGTGAATGTGAAGCATGAAAGTTGGTATGTTTGCGAACACATGGAGGGTACCGATAGTTGACTCATGCCGTGTTCTGCGTACCAGATGTGACAGACGAGAGACAAGCCAACATATCATTTCTTACCCATGTCCAAATTTGTATTTGAGATTTTAAAAGATTATCGATTTCGATTCCAGGATAGCAGTATTGACATCTTTCAAAAAAAAATATTTTACTACAGAAATGTTTGTTTACAATGGTAAATACTGAATTTCTATCTTTCCTGTTGAAAAAAGAAGTAAGGATCCGATTGTACGTCGTCAATTTTATGCCGAAATTTTAAATCATTTTTTATGGTATATGTATAGATATCACATAGACGAACAGTGGGACAGAAATCCATACACTGTCTTTTTAGAGGTCAGGTCTGCCGACCTTTGACTCTTTTGTCGCATAAATTGACCTTTAACCTTAACACTTATCATCTTTTTGGCATCGACTACGCTCATATGAAATACCGACCTCTGCATAGTGCCAAGGCCATTGAATAGTATTAAAATATATCAATTTTACTCAGATGGACACATCAAATTGTAAATGGAAAATCAGACAAGTCACCCGTTAAGTGAATGAAATATGAAGATAAAGTAAAGTTGCTAACAAGCAAGGAGAAAAACAATTTTCAGCTAATTATATTATTTTAAATTGCGTTTAATTCAGTTTCAGTTAAACGAAAATACTTTTCCACTTTTACCACTTATTATTTATTTAAAAGCTTGGAACTTCCCGCACTGCAACACCAACTGGGCGTGTTGATAAGACTCGCGTGTATAATATTTTAGCACGTATTGCAACAACAACGACAATCAAAACAATATGCCACACTGCTGCTATTAAATTGGTGTTGCATGTGCAACAACCCAAAACGAGTCAAACAAAGGAAGCGATACAAAAGCGAAGCTTCAAAATACAACGAAAACGTAGAACGAAAATGAATCATTGCAAGAAGAAAATGCATCGGACGACCAACGGACAAGGTTACCGGAAATGGCAACAACAACAAGAGGGAATGCGAACAACAAAATAATTACACCGTTGTTGAAGCTGGTGTTGCACCTGTGAATTGTAGGAACAAAATGAAAACAACTACAACAAATCAAAGCGAGCATACAAGTATATATGCGTTGGTTAAACGCGGTTTCCTGATGCCGCTCATGACGCTTGCGAGCACGCGTACGCCACGAACTGCCTGAAATGCGCCACATTCACATAAACGTTAACCGAAGTTTACTTCCTGCGCATCGCGTTTGCCCCAAAACGTGTCTGCTTGCGCGCTGCTGCCGTACTTTACACTCCACCGCAGCAAGCACGTGCGAACGCAAACGTTCCAACCGAATCAGCGCTGGGACCTGCTGACACATACGCGCCCTCCATGTGCATAATGTGTGTGTGTACATGTGTGAGCAATTGCAACTCTCTGTTGGCACCAAAAGTCTGCTTAACAACACGCTGCCTGCGCTTCGACCAGCTTTGTTCGCAGTCAAGTGATGGGGCGTATGAGCAACTTTCTTTAATGGGTATTTTATAACTTTCATTTGTAAAGTCATTTTCGATTTTTTTTGTTCTAACTTGTTTTCTTCATTTGGTTTAATATATAGTACAACAAAAATCTTTGAAAATTATTTTTTGAAATAAGGGTTAACTGCTTTCGGTTGTAATTTTAATTTATGATGCTAAGTTGTTGCATACACATGTGTGTTATAACTAGTAGTTACATCTATAGTTTTAGCATTTTTATTATGTCTCAGTTACCTTAAGTGTGTGTTTATTTAATCTATTGTTTCTTTGAAACTGAACAGAAAGCGGTTATACTAAAATTACATTATATGTTTCCACATTTATTAAACCATGATCTTCTTTAAAAGCTCTTCTGACACTTGACTTCATAGCTCAATATAATTGAAGCAGTTTAAAAGTTTTATGTAGCTAAAAATTTAAATAATTTAAGTATTTTGTCTATTTCGGAACCACCACCGAGAACCCTGGAGATCAAGCGCAGAATAAGTCCTGGTAACAGGTACTACATTGGGATCGCTGGGCGGCATCATCTCTATAAGTCTCTTGTCATTCGCGTTCTATTATACGGCACAGAAACATAGACGATGACAAACCGTAATAAGAAAACACTTGAACCATTCGAGAGAACTGCACTCCGCAAAATCTGTGGAGCCGACTAAGTGCGCGAAGAGTACTGAAGAAGAGACTCGGTCCAAACTGACCTACAGTTGTAGCGCTAAAGAAAAAAAAGTAAATTTAAAATTTTGAATTAAATTTTCTGAGATGTGGTCTTTCACAACTATTTGGATCCAATATTTCAAATATTTGCATCCGGCAATGAAGAGTTCTCAATACGTTCATATTATATATGATATAGTACTAAAGTCAATCAATTTAACAGAAGCAAAAGAATGGGCTTCACCAACAATGATCGGTGATCCTCGTGGCAAAAACTATCACGAAGATAATACCAACGATCGGAAACTTCAACCAACGTACCATTAAACAGAAAGTTATTAAGCGTCATTAAAGTGTTTAGGGTTCTTAAATAATAACATGGAAGAAACTTTAAAAACTGTGCCGAAACCTTGTAGGTATTAGCGATTACGTATTGTGTTTTAAAATCCAATCTAGCCGATCTGGTCTATTGTAAAACTATATCGCCATAACAGGAGACATTTCAATTTAGAATTTAGTAATAAGCTCCAATCTCTTACTGGCAAACCCGATCTCTTGTAGATGCTCTGCGAAAATAATTCTAAAAGTAAAAGCCAACAATGTTATATCTTCTAAGCGTTATCGACTTCCATCATATAATAGCTTCACTATATTTCGTTCCATCTGGTTTAATCCCTCTTGACATACCAAGAACATGAAAAAATATGAACACAGTAATAGTGGGATTAATGGTGATGACAGAGACTTTGTTAGAGATCGGCATAGCAGTGAAATACCCATTTCTAATTAGCGCTGATGAACTCATAAGCTCATTCCACGCTTATATGGATTGTTTTACGGGCGTCATGGGACACTGACTATTTTCTGACTACCGCGCTAATGTTTAAAATTCAAGTTCACTGATTCCCAATTTAACTTAAACCATACTTACACTTGCTTAAGAATTCTCGGTACATCTTGAAGCCGACCGTCACTTTCCGCATTCATCTGCCATCAACTTCTCTTTTGGTAAAAAAAAAGCACGCGACTTGTCATAAATCACGCTTTTGTAAATTTATAAGCACATAAATATTTGAGCGCTAAAAAAAAGAAACCATTGGCAGTTTGTACTTTTTATAATAACATGGAAAAAATACATAAACTGGCTATAAAAAGAGCTAAGTTCATGGCTTAAGGTAAATGCCAACCTGTAAAGCTGCAGTTTGCGTATAAATAAAAAGCGCTGAAAGGCCAAAGTGGCGAAATGAAAAGCAAAGTAAAGTAAAGTATATAATTGTTAGCTGAGATTGCGGCACTGCAACATTATTAGTTTAATAAAGTGAAGAGCGGAAAACAATGGTTGAGTGAGCCGCCACACTGTTGGCTGGTGATGAGGGAGTCAACGCATAAAAGTATATATTGTTGTAGGTTTATAGTGTTGAGATGCGACTTAAATTCAGTAGATTTTTGCAGATTTGCCTAAAAGACGGGGAAAAGAGGCTCTCTTTGCAAATAAACGTATTTCTATGAGAGATTGCTCGCTGCAATGAAGCGCTAATAAAATCAAGAAAATTATAAAGATTAGTTAAACTTTTAAGTTTATTGGAACTTATTTTAAATTTTTTATGAAAAAATTAGAAAAGTGTAAGTTTAAAAGATTTTACATATATGGCATTTTAGGAATTTTCATGAAGTAATAGTAGGCATGAAAGCGGATATCAGGTATATATAATTTACTTTATTGAATTTGTGCTGATATTCAATGAAAATTTCTACAAGCCAAACATGTATTTGTTGTTTTAATTTTGCATTTTCATTTATTAAATATTCTACTCACACAATTTCGAGAAAAATGGAGGCACTTGGCAAGCAATCAGGCGCAAGAATAGAGCGCAATTAAGAACTTGAAACAACCAAGCACACACACACAAATCCGTATATGTATGCAGAGGTGTACACCGAAAAATATATGTTCACAAAAGAAAATGAATTTCTTAGCATGAAAGTACATATATATGCATGTATATATGCCATCGTTTAGCTCCACATTGTCGTAGGACACAAGTCAGATTGCACCTTCCTTAATGAATGCAACAAAATTGCATGAGTCCGTCGTACGTGTTGGCCTTTTCCGGCTGCTACACACTCACCTCAAGAGTACATTCATATATATCGCACACGTGTGTGTACGTACATATTTATAGAATCCATGCACGTTGCTGCACTTAGCATATGTGCGCCCCGCAAACAAACACACACGCCTGCATTCCTCTAAGCGCCACTTATCCCGGGCGGTGCGTGAATGCAGAAACAGAAATTGTGTGACTTTATTAAGCAGAATAAATGTGGCTTCCTCGAAAATTTTCAACTGCAGCGAACGGATCTGAAATGCCGGCAGCAGCGCCAGCCTCAGCAGCCACACTCTTCGCCACGTAGGTGCTGTTCGCAGCTCGTAGCTTAAGCACATTTTTATTGTTGTACTTTGCGTCTATGTTTTATGCACTTTTTATCTACTATTTGCCATGAGATCCGCTTTTTGACGCGGTGAAAATTTTGCCTCCGCTCATGCATATGCTGGCCAAGTATTTGTGTGATTCTCTTTGTTTAAACTGCGATTTGGCAGCAGTTTGTGTCGAAAGTCTGTACTCGATTTAGGCTGTTACAGGTCGCAAACTGTACGTAGAGGAATGTGCAGATGGACACAGCAAAGAGGAAGAGAATGCTCTAATGATGTCTTCTCAGTTGACGATTGTCAGTTGGCGCCACAGAACAATTGCGAAATTTTCGTCCTCCACAACGATATAGATGTAAGTATATGTTCACCTGTATGTCCGCACATACTAAGTTGTGGGTGTAGGAGTGCCATGAGTTCTTTTCTTGTAGGTGAAAGTTTTTTAACAGGTTAATGAGTAAAGTTTTATGACTTGCCAGAAGCGAAACTCTATTAACATTCTCACATAGCTGTGAAGATTTCAGTTCGGTGATCACCAACCTTTGGCATATGGATATGGCATATGTATATATTCGCATAAATACTACGAGAGTCAAGATTTTTTGTATATATAAAGGTTATGTATGCTGAGTATATAAATATAAAAAATTTTGATTTAGTAACCGTAGACAAGCTTGCTCGAGGAGTTTTCTGTACGTATGAGCTCGCTTACTTAGCTCTCAAAGCTGGTCAAGAGTTGCCTGACTTCACTGTCACTGGCTCGTATTAGACTCGTTTGGGAGCCGGGTCACGGGAATCGCTGGGAACTGCAGAGCTGAAAATCTCGCACGTAAAGGCGTCCTAACCGAAATTTCATCAGATTGAGATCAAGCTGACCTGACAGGCACTGGATCTGTAGACCTCGCACGGGCTCAGCAGGTGGTGGTTAATAACTAGCACCGGCGTGATTCCAATATTTATTATTTTGGACTAGTGTGAATAGTAAAAAGTCCACTGAACTACTTTGTATTGAATGGAGGAAGACGAGATTTAAACATCTAAACGCTTTCTCCAGGTACTGACCAGCTTTTTATACTCTCGCAAACTAGTTAGATACAGGGTAATGTATATCAAAAAGATCAAGAAGATCCTATAAAGTAATAATTTGGTGTAAAGGATCGCACTAGGAAGATGCATACCTGGATGACATTTTTTTTAAGTGGGCCTGGCCCCGCCCCTAAGTAACTCTATTTCAACCAAACTTTTTGCAGTCATTTCTCTTACATACCCTAGTACAAACCATAAAAATTGATATAATGGTATAATAGCCACGCCCACCTCCCATACAAAGGTTAGGTTAAAAATTACGAAAACGTCAAAAAACACTAAATTTTACAGAAGAAATGACGGAAGGAAGCTGTATTCAGATTTTTTAGGAAAAGGTCGTGGCGTCGTCCACTTAACTACAAAAACCATATCTCAGGAATCGAGTAGTTCCAGATTTCAATGAAATTCGGTAGATAATATTTTCTTGATACCTTGATGACACTTGTGGAAAATGGGCAAATCGGTTCACAACCTCGACTGCTTTCCATATACCTCAATTTGCATACCATCTGATTCTTTCACTTTATAATGTATCCAAATACTGCATATCATCTGTGGCTTTACTTGTGAAAAAAATGTCGAAAACAGACTATAACTTTTCAAGGCCCCGGATATCGAACATGTTGAACTCAACGCCTAAGGATAATTTTTAACCGAAAATATGGGAAAATCTCAGAGATATTTTAATTTAATTCAGATTGAACCTTTATCTTCTAATAGTGTGCTTCTGTACCAAAGCTCCCATATACCTAATTTTAGGTTTTTCAAAAATACGGTGGGCTTTACTCCGCATATATGTGATATATCTTAGCAAATTAAGTGTGCGTATAGTCTTGGATACAGTGTACCTTGGTGGTGAAAATGAGAGAAATCGGTTCAGGAATTACCTCAGCCCTCGTGCACTATATGATGATTTTCGTTACTCCATTGGAATATATGGGTCTGATTGTATGTTAGCTAAATAAAACTATATCAATAAATTGCGTATAAAATGTTCGGTTGCATCCTAACTTAGCCTTTACTTACTTGTTCAAGATTGAAGTTAGTTTCGGCGAACCAGATGAATTGGCCCTTCTATATAGTGGCTTAACAGATTTATAACACGGTTAAAGCGCTTTGTCAACACATGCGAATCTCAAAAGACTGGTGATTTTAGCTGTCTAAGTGAGATCTATTGGAAGAGCCCTTTAATCTATCCTAACCTAACCTAACGTAACCGTATACAAGGGTTTTTTGTGCCATAAAATAATGAAATCGGAAAATCTAAGGAAATTTGTTATGATCACTGGAATATTTTGTATTAAATAATCATCAAATTGTTCATTGAGTTGGCTCATAGTGAAATAAATTCAAGAGTGAATGTAATTTATTGACTTTGACGCAAAATAAACCGACTGGTAAGTTAAGCTAATAATGAAATACTAAATAGCCGACGAATCAACAATTGGAAATTTAAATAAATTAAAAGGCTGAAAATAAATGGACAAAAATATGCTCTAAACAAAAGTGGGAAAACACGAAATGATTTTCGAAAGCGACGTGGATTGTTAATACTGAATATTTTATTATGCCCTGTGTATCCATTTTTGAAAGCGTATTAAAAATTCCTTTGAACGTTGCCATTGCATGCTACATATACAATTTATTACTTGAACAAAAAAAAACACGCTTATACCTATATACAGTAGAGACAAACAACTTTTGTAAACTCCTTATTCGCTCTTGAGAGTAATTTGAGTTTCAGCATTTAATTTATTTATTTCATCAACTCGAAGGCAATCGCCAACAGCGCACATGCAAATTACAGGGCTAACCAAATTTGGATTCTAACGAAAAATTTGAGTTTCCTGTCATTAAGATAAATGAAAAAGGAGATCTACAACAACAACAAAAAAACAAAAGCAGCGCGACACTAACTCTCCAACCGCCACACGCCATGCCATGCGACCACGGATACTAAGTATGAGCGTTCATATTTTTTATGCTCGCCTGCCGCATAGCGCCACACCACAACGCCACAGAGGGCCCACAGCACTAATTCACTGCAACAAAGGCAGCCATCAGCTGTGGAGTCACAACCACATGGCCATTAGATGCGGCACACAGTGACAGCGACAGCGACAACATGCAATGGGCGGCAGCGACTGTCACAGGTGGAAAATGAATTCGTTGAAGCAAACAGACAAGCATACATATCGTACGTACGTAGCTATGTTTTTTTTGTTTTGGTGAAATGGGTGAGAATACTCTGTCATTGAATTGACGTGGGTAGAGGCGTGTGTCATATGCGCTGCGGTGCTCTGTCATTTGTGACCAACAAATAAAAGTGACTTTTGTCGTCATAAATTTGAATAAAAATATTTGAAGAAGGTGTGTGAAAATGTTTCTACATCTTCTCATTTCTTGTGAATATCTTTTGCGTCAATTTACTCCTTATTTTCATTAATATAGATCTATTTAGTCTTTCATGGAGCAGCTACACTCAAAAGTCTTACATTTTTTCTGCTGCTCGATTTATCATACCAAAGAAAATTCCTATTTTACTTCATTAATTTTCAATCAAATACAAATCGAATTGAAAAATCTTGTTGTAGTTATTGTTGACAAAATAGTAATCAGCTGATCGTTTGCTGTTTGAAAGCCAAAAACTCGTTTCTCAATTATAATCTTAATTGTGATTGTCGTGGAAACCGTTTAGCCGGTTATAGCTGTTGGCATAACCGCTGTCTTTTTATTCGCTGAACTATGTCAATGTCGTCGTATAACTCGTACAGCTCATCGTTCCATCATCTGATCATAAATCTTGCGCAAAATATTCCCATTGAAAACTCGTAGTGTCGTCTCATCTGTTGTTGACATTGTCCAAGCTTCTGCACCATAAATCAGGATGGGAAAGATAAGCGACTTGTAGAGTTTGATTTTGATTCGTCGAGAGAGGACTTTACATTTCAATTGCCTACTCAGTCCAAAGTAGCACCTGTAGGCAGTGATTCTGCGCTGGATTTCGAGGCTGACATTGTTGGTGTTGTTGATGCTGGTTCCCAGGTATACGAAATTATCAACGGCTTCGGAGTTATGACTGTCAACAGTGACGTGGGAACCACGACTCGAATGCGCTGACTGTTTGTTTGATGACAGAGATATTTCGTCTTGTCCTCGTTCACCTCCAGATCCATTCGCTTCACTTTCTTATCCAGGCGATATTTAGAAGGCTTATCCCAATTGTGCTAATTGGCACATATTGTGGGATCTCCCTTTTTATGAGTTGGGTAGAGCATACTGAGATTCAAATCGTCAGGCATGCTTTCTTCCGACCATATTTTGCAAAGAAGTTGATGCATGCACCTTATTAGTTCTTCGCCGCCGTATTTGATTAGCTCGGCAGGTAATCTATCGGCCCCCGCCGCTTTGTTGTTCTTCAAGCGGGTAATTGCTATTCGAATTTCTTCGGGGCCGGGTCTGGTCTATTCCATTGTCATCGATTGGGGAATCGGGTTAGCCATCTCTTGTACTTCGCATAGTTCGACATCTGTACGCAATCACATCTTATTATAAATCACTTGTTGTCCACCTCACCAATGAATATCACATGAGCAACAGCAACATCAATAAAGCTGCAATTTGGTCAAATAGACAATTTAATATTGTGTTTGTGAATTCGCTAATGTGTGCGCCATTATCTGACCGCATTCAAAAGCTGCGACGCATGCGTTATTACTGAGGCTCGCTGCAATGGAGGCTTTCAAATCAATGCGAATGTGTAGATATGTGTGGTTGTATGTACTTGCATTTATAGGTCAATTATTTGCGGTTCTACTGGCTAAAAGCGAAATGCTGCTCAACATAATCATTTACACAACGTACATTACATATGCACCTGCACTAATTTCGAAACATAAATATGTTTGCATCCACTTTACATATGTACATTTGCGCATTTGGTGCGCTCGCACTTTATTATTGTATTTGTTCAACCGAAATTTGTTTTCGTGCAAATATTTGAGTGATTATGCGCTAATGTTGCAATAACAAAAATGGCGCAATTAATTGTGTGGCTGATGGAGGCCAGGGAATTAGTGCATTTTTGAGTAGTTATTTACAAAGGAAATTTAATTGGAAATTTAAAGCAAACTAAATTCGTGTATGTGTTTCAATTTAATAGCGTTTTTAGATAGAAGCTAATTGATCAATTTTCCGGCCTCTGCTCGATTTAAACGCTTATTAAGATCGATTTATCATACAAAATAAAATCTCCAGTTATTTTAAATTAAATATAAATCGACTTGAAAATCAAATGCAACTCTGCAACAAAGACATACGATATACGATTGGCTGAATTTTTTGAAAAAAAAGCTACGGTAGATGTCGCTGCTGAAAATATTAATCAGCGGATGAAACTTACCATCTTTTTATGAAAAGCATAAGCAAAAATGTATAACAGCTGATCGTTTATCGAATAGCCGGCAGTATAAAAGGCCAAAAAGGGTTTTTCAATTAAAATTAAAATTGATCAATTAATTTGGCTGAGCTATACTGAGGATATTTGATATCGTAAATTTTGCTAAAAATTTTTGTGTTTGGCAACTTTTGAGTAGAATATCTTTCGTCATATCTCACAAACGGCTTAAAGCGAATAATTTAACTTTATTATTCAATTCTACAAGGAGTGTAATTGAATGATAATCATTGTTCAGTACCCGATAACTATGACTCCCATGCGTTTGGTTAATTTAAAATATTTGGTCGTTGTTCGAAAGGTGAAACAGGCATTTATAATATTAATATTATATATAATATGTATCTCGCTTGTAAAGCATTGATAAGCTCAACCAAACCTCCGATATCATCACAACCACAGACGAGATGCTTGAAAAAGTACTGGAAAATCCGGTAAATGAGGAAACTGAAGAATATAAAGACGGTCATTAAATGAATTTTGTTGTCAATGAAGATTAGACCAATCTCATTAGCATATTTTTGGGTTAATGCTACTTCGAATCCTGCATAATCCACACCTTTGTATCACTTTTAACAGATGCTTGGTGGTATCACTTAAAATTTTCAGCTAAAACCTGCCTGTTTAAGCATAACGAAACACTACTTTTGATTTGTTAATAACATTATTGAAATAGTTTAATTATAAACCAACTCCGCGCGACACAACACTGTCCAACAATACAAATGTCAATGAAAATATTTTGCAACTGCACCAATTTCCGCATAATACGTACGATTGAAAGCAATGACGCGTGTATTTAAACAAATGTGAGCAAATAAGTACGTGTGTATATGCGTGTCACCAGGCCACATATTAAATTCAGTGCAATCAAAAGTTTGTTGCCGCTATTGTGGCATGCGTATAACGGAAAAAATTAAAGGAAACAATCACAATGGTCAGTAGGTTTTAATTGAATTTTTTATTGAATTGTACCATTTAAATTGGAAATCAACTCTTCACCTGCCGCTACTGAATATAGCACAGTTTATTGTCAGCTGGGTCGCTGATACTTACGCCATTCAAGCGCATCACAATGTCATTCATTTGGTTAGCTACAGGTGAGAAAATTGTCATTGTACATCAGCTGTCAGCAAGTGTGCGCATGTATATATCCATAGCAAATAGATATATATATTCATATATACATACATATACATATATAAACATATATAGGCTATATCGTAGGCTTGTGTGTGTATATATTGAATATTTGCCACAATTTCAAACAATTCGCGCTGCAATTTTTTGTTTCATCGAAAAGCGAGGATTCCAGTTTTTCAGCATTAATCCATCGAATAACTCGGTCAACTAAAATTGCAAAAAGAAAATCCTTTATTGCTTTGGGAATAACTGAAAATACTAAACAATTGTATTTGCCAGCGATGTATATATGTTTTGTGTATGCCTCCAACGATGAGTGATCCACGTTTAAATGTTTAAATTTAAATCTCAATTCAACAGTATATAAAATGTATTATAAATTTCAAATATCAGCGTGACATTTGTCAATTAAATGATGAGTTTCATTATTGAAAGAAGCAGTACGATGGCGGAACAAACTGGCCACGCGGGGCCTGTAGCAAAAAAAACTGTCAAGACGCCTGGTTTGTCCTAGGTTCTCAAGTTAAGGTTATTAAATAAAACTTAATTCTTAATTTGATTCTCAACAAAGTCGTCGAGTATGACAGAACCGGTGAAATTGTCGTACTTTGTATTCCGTTTGCTTTACCTTGAAGTTTGTTGCTGGTGATCTGCACAGCCGGTCAACTCTTTGGCTTTTGTCTCAATGTCTGAAAATGTGGATCGCATTGCTTGGGCGTAATCACATAATGATTCATAAAAGACGTATCCTGTATTAAGGTCTTTATCAGACGATTGTCGCTTGCGTACTAGAATTCTCTTCCAGATAATTGTTACTATTTACTTCACTGCTTACTTCATTCTGCTTTTTGTTTCACGTTATTAAACATGTCTTCCAAAACTTATTTAATAGTGATAAAACCATATAAAAGCGTCTTCGTAGCATCAGATCGGTGGTCAGATTTGATCTGACGGCTATAATCGCTTAAAGCGGTTTCTACGACAAATATATATATATTATATTCTCGAACTTATTATTATATACTTATTTAAAAAAAAACATCTATAACACTACAAATAAAAGTATACAAATTAATGTTATAGATGAAATATCTGAATATATATATATATGAATATATGAATATATATATGAATATATAATATATATATATATATATATATATATATGTAGGTGTATAGGACATAACTAATAGTTCCAGTTGTCTGCTTGTAAATCCATCCGTTCTTCACAAAGACCAACTACCGTTGTGTGCATTCGTTAACTTTTGATATATTTATGAAATTTGGCACGAGTTTTCCAGTCTACTTAAGGTGGTTATCATAATTGTAGTATTCCGAAATCGAAGAAATCACGTCCACAAGCAGGCGACCTTCAAAAATATATTAGGTTCACCAAACTAAGCATAACAATCAGTCAAATTCACATACTCAAATTCTATTAAATATTAAGTTTATTAAACATTTAACTTAGATAGAGCTGTTTCAACAATAACTAAGCGAGGAATAACAAGGAATTGAGTCAGGCTTATACCTTGCTTTGTAGAGTCAAATATGTAACTATAACCCTCTTATAAATGTTCTGTAACTATATAAGTTTGTATTGTTTAGAGTATAGTCTTTAATAAGCCTTACCAGCATTTAGTTTCAAAAATGGAATCTACCTTACCACATCTCCAACATTTACTTACTTACAAAATTTCATTAAGATAAGGCAATGTACATATTTCCAAATATGACTAATTTAAATATATTAGTTTGAGGAGCAATACTTAATAATAACATTCCCCATCAAAATGAGAAGCCCGGCTCCATGGAAACGAGTTCATTTTACGCTTTGTTGTGGCAAGCGCAAGTGAAGTTGCACCATTACTGATGCACGCAACACATACTCATACATTATGGGGTGCCTCAATAATTATGTGAAATTTGCCTCCACACAAGTTTACAGTCGCAACACACTCACACAACAACAACAATTCTATTAGTATAGTTACAATTCGTAATCAAGCAGAACAATATAATGTGGCAGGCAACAGGTTGCAAATCGAGTGCTGCATATCCTTCCGAGTGTCTCTCACTTACTGCACACTGCTCCCCTCAATCTTCGATAGTTATGAGTACAATGCGGGTTCGGCAAATTGTAATTATTAAAGTCGCATGTCCGTCTGTCCGTCTGTCTGTGTTCGCAAATGTACACTGTAATTACGATTAGATAGAGAGATGGCCACACATTCATAAGCCAACAAATAAGCACACTTTAATGCACTCATATCTATGCACGTCTTAATAATTGTGTTTAGTATTTGTGCTCGGCCGCATTTGAAAGCACTTAAATTACGCGTCACTGGTAAGATATGGGTCAGGCATAATAATCATTTCTCACATGCGCTTTCCGTATATTATTAATGCTTGTAAATGTGTGTGTGTGCGTAGTATAACCCTTGTATGTTTGAGCTCGTTGCTCTGTAAATTTAGATTGAACTCTGTTGGTTAGTTGGGGTTTTGGCACAAATTACTCATCAATTGAAGTACTTGTAATAATAGTGAATCAACAGGGAGCTGGTAAAGTAATAATTAAAACTTATTTAGATAAATAGCTCATTATCTGTTTAGGGCTTATGCTCACACACATCTTGATATATGAAAACAAAGAGAATTTAATTCTTTACGAATAATGCTATTTAGTAAATGATTGTGAGAGAGAGATAGCAATATTTTCACCCAAAAAGAGCTTACTTAGAAATAATAGTATTCATATTTGATACATACATTTTTAGGTTCGAAATTACGTAAGTAAGGAATTAAGTTTTTGCGAAAATTAGATAATCTCAAAATTTTTATCAATAAAACGAATGAGTCACGGTTCAAAATATTTGGTTAAAGTTCTTATTTATCAATTCTGTAGCAAAGGTGGGACATTTTAATACTATTAAAATATATCCTATACTAACTGATTGTATAAGGTTTAAATTCAAATTAATAGAGGTCTTTGATTCGGATTTTGAACCGAGTTCGCCTTATTTCTATTAGAGACATTATTGTGCCTTTATCCACATCTTTATTGAATCGTCAGCAATGATTGGTTTTTGAAAGTTTGTGTTCGAAAATTCAAAACACTGACTTACTCAACGTTGCATTTCTAGGTGGAATTATCTGTGATTAAAAGGATGTTAAGGTCAATCATAATTTATTATATGCGTGCTACTCCAAACTATTTCTTGGGGATATAACCAAAAGATGTTTAAAAGATTGATAGCACTCCCAATAAGGTGCTGTCTGTACAAACTAAGAATCTGCTCGTCGGATCAATACCAATTCTGTGGAGACACCTGAGTATTTACTCCTTGACTGTCCGACGATCGCGAGAAAAAGGAGGCTCTATATCCCCAAAGAGACAGTATTGCGTCCATAAGCCCTGGAACACTATACGAAACACGCTACGGGTAAGTGTTGAGTTGTTTTGATAAGAGAGGACACAATATACCACCGGTCGCATTGCGTTCCTCAATTCTTAAACTAATCTATCAAACATGTTCACATCTTGCCAACAAATATAGTTTTATGATGTGTTACTTATTTTGAGAGGACTTATATACCGTGCTGATGGGATCGTACAGGCAACCAGTAAATAAAATATATTTTTCCTTTAAAATAAAATTTTGTTTAAATCAATATTGAGACGACAATATCGATTAATAAATTTCCCATAAAAAATGGTGTATGCATTATTCGCCATCAACGAGTTCTTTTGGCAAATGTCAACAATGACCGAACATAATAGAAGTCAGATGCTGCTGGTGTGCTTGCCAAACCAAGACGCAATAACGAACCAAAGAAGTAATGCGCTCGCAATGAATCAGGCCACGAGCTACCACATGATTGTGAATGGCAAAAATTGCGACAAAGCAAAAGGCCACAACAATTCAAATTGTTGCCAAGTGCGATAATATGTAGCAAAGTGTTAAGGAAATTGTTAAAGAAGTCTAGAAGCATGTAAGGAACTATAGAGAAATGCAACAAAAACGAAGAAGTAAACTATATATAGATGCATTGAAGTGGCACAAATTGTTTTGCCGCCTTATTTTGTAAGCAGCGTGGTCGGTCGGTATTGCAACTCCGAAGTGTGTATACATATACATATGTAAGTAGTATCCCGATCCATGTGGTCTAAAACAGACTTACTGGCACACACACACACACACTAGTTTGGCTAACCGTATTCCAGAAAAATGTCACAATGTCAAATTGACGTTTTTGCCGAATATCCTTACAAGTTCGTGCGTCCTTTTTGCCCTCTTCGCAATTGCTCGTGCGTGAGGCCATTGCAGTTTGGTCCATTGCATTTTTCACACAACATTTTTTACAAAAGCGCGATTCTGCTGTCCAAAATATAGTCCCTTTCACTCCCTTATAACAAATTTGGTCTCTGTAAATTGTGTTGCCTGAAGGAGAAATCAAAAACCGTATAAAAATATCAACACATGGTGGAAATAGTTGCTCAGCAGTCAAAGAAGTGGTTGAACTTTTCTTGTTTTTGTTTTTCATAAGTGCCAATTTTCGTTTCTCATTCACTGAAGTTGCTTTTTAAAGGACTAAGCACATTATTTCATTCTAATTTATTTAAACGGTACAACACTGAAGGCTTCCTGTGTGAATCTAGTTCATGGAAATTATAATGAAAACCATCGATGAGAAAAGTTGGAGGTCCTCATATTCGGTATAAGTTCTTATCAGATTCTTTCATAGTTCAGTACCTAAAAGAACACTGCTCTGGCATCCTTTTAGTTGAAGGATTCAGCTGAGAATCTGCTCTGTCTAAACATTATCACAAAATAGTATTACTGCCAAGCCAATATTTTCTTCAAAAAGTATGAAAACTGATTTATTTTATTAACTTATTTTCCTTCCTTTGCGACAAAAGTTATGTGTGTCAATGATAAGTGCATTCATATTCGTGGCGTTTCAAAGGAAATACTTGTAGCAAAAACAAGTTGCGGCCTCAAAAAGGCTGCTTGTAGCATTTCAAAATGTGCATTAGCTGGCATTTTAGACATGAATCATATACGCATAGCTATTTTTATATGTCTACATATGTTAGCGATTTCATTTCACAGAAGTTGCCGAGTATGCGTTGGTTGTCAAGTGTGTCGCGTCTAAAGCATCCATCAATTTGTGGCAAGCATCATTTTCTATTGCTTAGCGACATTTAAGCACTTTCAACATATATGAAGGAGGCGAACGCGCCTACTCTTGGCACTTTTAGAACGAAAGTCACTTCACACAATCGCGATGAAAACTGCAAATATGTGTACACACACACGCACAATCACTCTTTTCCATCACACATACATATGTAGCCTTTTCTTCAAATTCCTTTGGTCTTCTTTGAAGTTTGCACCGAGTGGTTGTAATTTTTGGTTTATGCGTGTTTTACATGGTAACGAGTTTGCTTAAATTTTTCATATTATTCACCACAAACTAAATTTCCACTTCAGTAGCAGCTATTTAATTTTTCAGTAATTAATAATGGGATTTAGAAATTTTTTTAATTTAATATCATTTTAATGTTTTTAATATCGTTCAAATTTAATGCCTCAATCTGCTTTACAGATAAAAGGAAGTCGAAGAAAATATGTTTGCTCTGGTTTTAGTGGAGCACTTAAATATGAATATGGTAAAGAAGAAAGTCTCATGTACTTCGGAAGATATGAAGGAAGAATTCACTCCAATAAATGGATCGCCTGTATAAAGATTAAATAATCTTTATTAAATATTGACTAACTTTTAAACTTACAAATTTATTGAGCATTGATATAAACAACAAAATCCCTCTTTATGTCACATTGCTTGACGGAAATAGGTTTCAAAATGACGGCACCTTAATACTGCGTATTAAAATATTCTGATGATTTGTTGTAGAAAATATTTGGAAAGAAATCCGCACGTCAAGTCGTCGGACTATTAAAGTGGCCAAGGAAATTATTCGAGCCGAAAATATTGATATTGTGTTGTATACACTCGAAAATAGAAAGCAGAAGAATTTCGGTACAAAAAACATTTTAGAGCTGCTTTTGATTGTAATCCGCATTTGTCTAAGACGTAATTTTGAAGTATTCGTAATATGTTGAACGATTGCTAATTTGTAGATTTTACACGATGCCGCTATATTTAGTCACTTTGTAACAAAGTCCTGTTATACTATGCAATCATAAAACCGATTTGGATGTATGGTATTTAACTGTGGGGTACGACCTGTGCAACAAACATTCATATAATTCAGAGATTCCAATCTAAAATGCTTAGAACAATCATGGTATTAAATAAAGATATTGATATTCCAATGGCAAAGAAGGAGATAGAGGATAGCAGGAAGAAATATATTTCTAAACTTCCTGCGCATCTAAACCCATTGGCTAACGCCTTGGTATATTCCTGCAATCAAACAGAGATCTACCAGCCTATTAGAGAGCACCGTTCTACCAAAACAGCTCAACCACATTCCTGAGCTTTTTTAGTTGTAAATAAATAGATTTAAGATTTTATTACTTATTGATAGGCTTTAAACAAAGAAATAAAGAAATATGTATAAAAAAATAACCAAATTTCTATACCGACTGAAGAAGAAGTGTATTCTGGAAGATGGATAGTTATTCCATGGCGTCAAAGTAACTTAGTGAATTTTAATAGAAATGGGCATGACGGAAAGCTACTGGATCAGTTTGGAAACTCTACATACGCTGTGAACGGGATATGTACATTAAAATTATGTGATGGAATCCGCATAGACTATTATGTTTGTTTTAAAAATAAACATGCTATTTACGTTCCCAGAATAATGTAAATTAATTTTCAAATGCACTTACTTTAAAATGGTTTATTGAAATTTCTACAATACTCATATACCGAATATGAGTGCCTCAATTACTGACATTTTACCGAAAATACTGCTTAGTTTCTTAAATATTATCGTATTTTAATGTAATTCAAAAACAATCTTCCCCCGATAATAGTGTGCTCTGGTGCTAAAATTCGGTACCATACTTCCTCTAGCAACTCTTCTAAAAATACTACTGTAGCAACTCTTCTAAAAATGTTTGAAACGGATCATAACCACACACATATGGATTATGAGAACCTACAATGGATGACTTTTTGCCCGAAATACGAGCTTGTTTCAGAGATACATCTAGAGATGTATCTATATGAGGACGTCTTTTCCTAATAATACTCTTAATATTAACAATGGTAATTACAACAAGTAAGGAAGGGCTAAGTTCGGGTGTAACCGAACATTTTATACTCTCGCAATTTATTTATTTAACTTTATTTATATTATGTAATACACAATTTGACCCACATATTCGTCATATATATTGTATAAAGTCCATTGAAAGTTGGAAACCATAATATTAGGTTAGAAGCACCGAGGTCCTCGTGTTCGATATATGGGGCCTTAAAAACCTATGGTCCGATTTCGGCGATTTTTAGAATGGGGCTTCCACACTATAAACGTAGTATTTGTGCAAATTTCTGCACCGATATCTTCACTAGTGCTACCTTTATATATTGAAAAGTAAACGATTCAGATCGTCTTCAAAGTTCTGATATATAGGAAGTAGGCGTGGTTGTGAAGCGATTTGGTCTATTTTCACAACATATCATTGGGATGTAAGGAAACTATTACAAACCAAGTTTCATTGTAGAGAGATATGGTTTTCGACCCATAAGTGGGCGACGATAAGCCCATTTTCCATTTTGTAAAAAATTTGAGTGCAGCTTCCATCAGCCATTTCTTATGTGAAATTTAGTGTTTCTGACGTTTTTCGTTAGTGAGTTAACTCACTTTTAGTAATTTTCAACCTAACCTTTGTATGGGAGATGGGCGTGGTTATTATCCGATTTCTTTCATTTTTGGACTGTATTAAGAAGTGGCTCTAAAAAACGACTGCAGAAAGTTTGGTTTATATAGCTCTATTAGTTTGCGAGATATGTACAAAAAACCTATTTATGCTCCTTCATAGTGCGATCCTTCATACCAAATTTTATTTTCATAGCTTTATTTATGGCTTAGTTATGGCACTTTATGTGTTTTCGGTTTTCGCCATTTTGTGGGCGTGGAAGTGGTCCGATTTTGCTCAACCTTTCTATGGTGCCAAGAAATAAGTGTGCCAAGTTTCATCAAGATATCTTAATTTTTACTCAAGTTACAGCTTGCACAGACGGACGGACGGACAGACAGACATTCGGATTTGAACTCCACTCTCGTTTAGTTTTGGGTGTTACAAACAACCGTTATGTGAACAAAACTATAATACTCTCGTTAGCATCTTTTGTTGCGAGAGTATAAAAATTATAACATCGGATCAATAATTCTCACAGCTTCTATACATCTAATATAATGAATATAACTCTAACTGTATATGAAGATTCGGTTCTTGGTGTTAAGCATAAAACTGAATTTATAGTTTATCAATATTAATGTAGTATTCCATTTTCAATTTATCCATGCACGATAAATTCTCCTTAATGGAATGGTTTAAGAAAATTTCTTACGATTGCATTAAGCTTCTTAATTTGTGCCTTGATAATTCCACATCGTATCAAAAAGCTTAAATTCGTTGTACAAACCGCAACACCGAACTTTTCAAGGTGTGCATTACTTATTTAATTACGGTTACAATACAAAGTGACTATTTCAATTGCGCAGTGCCGTCTCTGTGCGAGAAGCTTTTAAATTAATTGCCAGCAATTATCTGCAATAAATACTTTCATATGGACATGCAAATTGCACATACACGTACACACGAGCAACCAACGTATTTGCAAACTCGTTTTAAACTGACATGTAACTTGCGACGTGCAACATACATGAGCGACGTATTTACATACGTTGCAACGTTTATGGCTATGTGGCAACTTTGTGACACTGTCAACTGAGTCCCAGCCCTGGCACGGCTTTTTTTCACACACATAGCAGACAAATGATTTAGCCGGCAACATAACTAGTATGGGCTCCGCCACAACGCCGACTACTCGAGGGATATGCCGTAAAGTACTCGTTTTCCCGTACGTACGTAAACTACAACTGTCACCAAGTTTCAGTTTTAGCAGCGGCCAGCAAATAAGTCATGAGCCAAACAACCCGCCACCACAATTCCCCGTGCCGCCACCACCTCCACCGCAAGCCGCCATTGCGGACCACAGCCAGTAGGCGATCAGTTGACCGACCAGATGTACACCCACCGACAAGCGGAGTTCCAATAAATTTTCATTATAACATTATGACATTGTAGCTTCCAAATGAACCGTTGTTATTGTTGTTGTTGTCATGATTAAAGTTGCCATTATGAGTTGTTGCCCGGTTCGTTGACAGTGTGTCATAGTTTTTGCGGCATTGCAGCCGACCACTCGCAGTGGCATATGCTATGGCATATATTTTACACATACATATATGTATGTTTTGTCCGTTAGTAGCCGGTAATTACAACAGAAATTTTGTGTAAAACATGGTGATTTTAAATTCATTGCAAACTATGCTGAACTTCGTTAATTATTAAGCTCGAGAAGTTTTCATAAATATCCAACAATTTAAAAACAAAATCAATAGAAAAGCACCATGATTTTGATTATTTTTGTTGGTGGTACTTTCATGTTCTGAAATTAAATTGTTTGTTGTATTAAAGCTTCTCATATGTGCAGTTCGAAACATTTCGACATTTAGCCAATGTCTGACTAAAGTCAGACAAGTATTCGAAACGGAGCAAAATGAATTATGTTGCGGACTTTTCCAGGGATCTTTATTGAGTCAAAAGAGAAAATGTTATATATATTTTCAATAGTAACGAGCATATGTTTTCTATGAATTTAAATTTTTTGGGGAAGTGGGCGTGGTCACGCCCCTACTAAGTTTTTGTACATATCTCGTAAACTGTTAAAGCTATATCACGGAAACTTTCTAGAGTCGAAAAGGTACTACCTTTTGTATAAACAGTCCATGATTGGATGAAATCGGATTATAACTATGCCCATCTCCCATACAAAACTTATGTTGAAAACTACTAAAAATCCTTAAATTAAGTAAGGAAAACCACCAGAAACCTTAAATTTCATTATAAAGATGATACAGAAGAGCTGCACTCAAAATGGTATACAAAATTTTAAATGGGCGTGGTCCCGCCCACTTATGGGTCAAAAACCATATCTCCGAAACTACTCGACTAATTTCAAAGTGGGTTCCGCCCACTTATGGATCAAAAACCATATCTCCGAAACTACTCGACTAATTTCAATGAAATTCGGTTTATAATATCTTCCTAGCTTCCCAATGATATGTTGTGAAAATAGTCCAAATCGGATCACAACCACGCCTACTTCCCATATACCAGAACTTTGAAGCCGATCTGAGTCGTGTACTTTACATTATATAAAGTAAGCTCTAGTGAAGATATCGGAACAGAACTTGGCAAACATACTACATTTAAAGAGTGGCATCACCCTTCTAAAAACCGTCGAAATCAGTCAATAAGTTTTCTAGACCCTCTATATCGAATATGACCTCGGTGTTTCTAACAATTTTTTTTTTTATCGGTAAGTCTCTCAGATATTTTGAAGAAATTCAGAGGAAATATTTTTCTTCTAATAATATCTCTCCGTGCCAAAATGAGTGAAATCGGGTCATAATTTCCCCTATCTCCCATATAGTTCATACGAGGGCTGCTATATATATTTCTGGCCTAGGCAACACTAAGTGTTGTCAGGTGCAATCTGACATTTCCATTGGAAAGTTTGAAATTTTTTAGCATAACATCACTCAGAACGTTTTGACATTTAATCGTGAATTGCTTTATTTACAGGGAATTAAAAAATTAATCTCGGCCAAAAAATGGAATTAACTCGTGAACATTTTCGTGCGATCATTTTTCACAACTTTCGACGTAGATTATCGCGACAAGAGTGCATCGATGAACTAAAATCTTTGTATGGCTATGAAGCACCATCCTATAGCACTGTGGAAAACTGGTACAACGAATTCAATCGTGGCCGACGCTCGCTCAAAGACGAATTCCGTGAAGGTCGTCCAAAAACAGCCGTTGTGCCAGAAAACATCGATGCCGTACGTGAACTGATAATGCAAGACCGTCATGTAACATACCTTCAGATAGAGGCATGCCTATGCATTTCTCCCACCAGCATACATTCGATATTGCATGAACATCTGGCCGTAAAAAAGGTTTGTTCTCGTTGGATCCCGCACAATTTTACAATCGCTCAAAAAAAGTGCTTTGAAAATGTTTGAGAGCATGCAAAAGTGTATAAATCTTGATGGAGAATATTTTGAAAAACAATAAAACCATTTTCGTTGATATATATTCCTATTTTCATTATTAGGCCAGAAATATATATAGCAGCCCTCGTATTAGGGTTTTCAAACTTTCAATGGAATTTATACCATATATATGCCGAATATGTGAGTCAAATTGTTTGTTATATTAATTAATTTAAATAAATAAATTGCGAGAGTATAAAATGTTCCCGAACTTAGCCCTCCCTTACTTGTTTGTTTTTCATAAGAAGTTGGTAAGTTTCATCAGCTGATTGCATTTTTTTGCACCGACATCTACTGTCGTGTAGCGTGAACAACAACTCGCAGACAAAGAACGTATATATATGTAATTACAAATACGGTCTTGGTCGAAGAATTGCATTTCATTTTCAAGTCGATTAAACTTCAATTGAATTAAATGTTTATTTTGTATGATAAATCGATCTTAATCAACGTTTTAAACGAACAGAGGCCTGGTAATTAATCAATTAGCGCCTGTTTCACACAGGCTATTATACACCGTTGAAATAATTGGAAAAGTTTGCCATATTTTTGAATACTTGCATATATCGATATAATTCACGTTTCTCTACAGTGATGTTCTCTGTGTACATGTAAAGGATAAATATATTCAGATATTGTTTTGTGCACTTGTTATTCCAATCTACAAATGCTACTTTTTTCCATTGTGCGTTCTCTGCTGTGTGTTCTTGCTAATACGTCAAGAGAAAGTTGTCAATAAAATTGCATCCTGTATTAATGAACATCAATTGTTAACATCGTGATGTGACAACGGCTTATAAAGATGCAACTTCATTGCAATATGCAGTTTTAGGTTTAATTAGACGTGTGTAACTGGCTAAAACTGCCTTTATTGCATCCGGTTATTTGTGTTTTTTTGCATATCCGCAGGCATGTAAGCTTTCTTTTCGATATCAATTTTTGTATTGTTCATACAAATCTTGTGAAATTGCACACATAGAAGGAAGCAATGCATTTATGACTTTATAAAAACTTCAAACTATGGATATGTAATGATAATCGATTAATGAAAATTACCTGGCCAACTTTTAATAGAATTTAGATTTTGAGATCACTGCAAAGTTTCAAGGAAAATATTAAAATCTTAACTTTTGTGACATTAGTTTCCTAGGAAAAAATGCGCTAGTTAACAGCATATTTCCTATCATGATCAGCTAAAGTAAAGTGTTTTGTTTAAACTTGAACGAAGGTCACAAAATTAAAGTTGGATTTTTGGGAGAGGTTTTTACGAAACAAAAAAATGGTTAACATTTTCGAATTTGAATGACAATTCCTGCCATCTTAGAACACATCACTTCTTCAAACTGTGTCGTACATCCAAAACTACTACCGATTCAACTTGAAATTTTAAAATCGTATTCTAGATATATATAACAAGTAAGAAAAGGCTAAGTTCGGGTGCAACTTAACATTTAATACTCTCGCAATTTATTGCTATATTTTTATAAAGATAACACATAATTTGATCCAAGTCCAAGTCCAGTAAATTCCAATAGCAAGACGAAAGTCATCATATATAGTATATAGGCTGAGGTAATTCCTGAACCGATTTAACTAATTTTATTTCGCTATCTTCATTGGTTCCTTATGTATGTATATATTAGAAAGTGAAGGAATAACAGGAAATTCAAACTTGAGTTACATGGGAAGTTGTCGTGGATGTGAACCGATTTCATCCATTTTTCACACGTGTCTTCAGGGTGTCCAGAAAATATTATATACCGAATTTCATTGAATCCTGTCGAGCCATAAGTGGGCGATGATCTGAGTGTTGCTTCTTTCTGTCATTTCTTCTGTAAAATTTAGTGTTTCTGACGTTTTTCCTTAGTGACTTAACGCACTTTTAGTAAATTTCAACCTAACCTTTGTATGGGATTGCAATTTCAACTATTTTCATAGTGTTTGGTAGGATATGTAAGGGAACCGACTGCAGAAAGTTTGGTTTATATAGCTTTATTGGTTTGCGAGATATATACAAAAAACCTATTTGGGGGCTTGGCCACGCCCACTTCCCCAAAAAAATTACATCCAAATATGGCCTTAATAAGACGATCCTTTGTACCAAATTCTACTTTTATTACTTTATTTATGGCTTTGTTATGACACTTTATGTGTTTTCGGTTTTCGCCATTTTGGGGTCCGATTTTAAAAACAAACATTTTGACTGCCTTTCGTATTTTTTAATCAAAGCTTGCTCCCATTACTCTAAATTAGTATTTTCCAAAAACTTGGCGGCATTTGATAACAAATCAAATTCAAATAATAATAAAAAATGTGGTGGAGTATCCATAGTTTTGTCGTATACTGTATGTATTAGAGTGTCCCAAAAATTTTTTTTTGGATTTTTGCAACGCATACCCTCTTATTTTTTTTTAACAATGTATAATTAATTATAAAAAAGTTTCGTCTATTTAGAACTACGTTAAAGCGTGCCGACTTGCATCGAAACATGTCGGTACTTGAATACTAAGGCGCGCGGGAGCTCATGTATCGATGAGCTTGTTATTGCTTGTTTATTTTATTAGTAAACGCATTGTCTTTGTTCGGTCAACATGTCAGTGGAATTACGTAGTTATAAAAAGGGAATATTTTTAATAGGAGACGTCAAACATCAAATAAGAGGGTAAAAACTTCCCTCTAATGGACAAGTACTTTAAGTTTTGTTCAATAATATTCGCGAAGTGAATTTAAGTGTCAATGAAAGTGCTAACCTTACTATTCGTGAGTGTATTATCTATTGGGAAAAGGCACGTATACCGATTAAATCATTTCGTAACTGTGTTAAGAAATTGGTAACCTTGTACCAAGTTTGGCGAGATTTACAAAAAAATGCAAACAAAACACAAGCAGTTTTTGAGCAGCGTCGACAAGAGTTTGATACAAATTTATATAACTTGTTTGATATTGCACACGCGAATGCGCTACAGGTAATAAATATATATGAAGATAGAGTCTTCTTGCAGCAACAGAGACAACCAGGTCGACTTGGTCACTTGGCTGGAGTGGACAAAAAATTTACAGATAAGGAGGAGAAATCACGTTTTAGAAACCTTGAAGAGCAAAAGAGGCGGGCTAAATATGTTTCATCATTAACTTCTTCGACATCATCTTCTGTGCCCCTACAAGAAAATGTATCTTCCGATTCTGAAGTAATTGATCTACAAGAAAATCTGTTCATTCCAATTGAGACGACACAGCCCGTTACTTGTAAAACTTATATAAGAAAAAATTTCGTTACACCAAAATTAGTGGCAGATTAGATAGGTGTCAGTTAAGTATGCGACATTCTGTGTTTATTATTGAAGCGACTATTGAGGCACTTGGACATAACACTGAGCAAGTCTTCCATTCAAAGAATTCGCAAGGAAAAGCGGAAAGAGCGCGCAGAAGCTATTAAGGTTTATTTTCAAAACGAGGTTCCGGATACTGTAACTGTTCACTTGGATGGAAAACTGTTACCGGCTTTAGATACACGTAAATCTAAAGAAGAACGTCTCCCAATAGTTATTTCGTATGATAATAAAGAACAACTCATTGCTGTGCCAAAATTAGAGAGTTCTTCAGAATGCGAACAGGCACAGGCAGTTTGGAATTCTATCATTGACTGGAATCTTGAAGATAAAGTGCAGATCCTTTGTTGTGATACAACGGCTTCAAACACAGGTCGTAATAATGGGGCCTGAGTGCTTCTAGAACAGAAATTAGACAGAGAGATGCTTATTTTTGCTTGCCGTCATCATATCTACGAATAGGTATTAAAAGCTGTATTTGAAGCTAAAATTCCCCAGGTAACTACAAGCCCCGATATACCTTTATTCAAAAAGTTTCGAGAAAACTGGAAAAATATCGATTCCCAGAAAATACAGGTCAGTACTGAAAAGTTATCATGCCTGAGTAGATCAGAAATTGATAGCATTTTACCAAGCTGAATTGACTAAAGAAATGGCTAGAGATGATTATCGAGAATTAATTGAGCTTTCAATAATAATTCTTGGCGGAGATACACAGAACAAAATTAGAATCCGGCCTCCAGGGGCAATGTACCAAGCCCGATGGATGGCATGAGCAATTTATTCATTAAACATTTCATTACTTAGCTCTCAATTACGAATTTCAAATAAGGATAAGGCTGCTTTGTTAGGCGTCTGCCTTTTAATCGTGACATCCTACGTCAAGCCTTGGCTGCAATGTATTTTAGCTGTTAAAGCACCATTCCAAGACTTATGCTTTTTAAAAGCCATGAAGGCTTATGAAATAATGGATAAAAATATCTCAAAGGCAGCTTTACAAAAGTTTTGCCAGCATTTATGGTATTTGACAGATGAAGTGGCTGTCTTGTCTCTATTTGACGATGACGTTGACCAAGAAACTAAAGTAAAGATAGTTGCTAACTTAACTAAAGAATATCCATCGGCCAACGGTAAACGCTACATACCATCGAAAGTCGAACTTTGTGGTCCACTTTACGGTTAGTATGAGAGTCAATAATTTTAGTTTTTATTTGTTTTATTTTATGTTAACTGTCGCATTTTATTTCAGAGAAAAACATCGATGACTTTGTTTCCATAAAAAACAAATCTTTATTCAATCGACTTAAAATAGTTGATGATAGCTTTCTTAATGCGTCTCCAACTACATGGCCAAATAATGCTTCGTTCCAATATGGTAAAAAGAAGGTTTACACACTGAGAGCAGTTAACGATACCGCTGAAAGAGCGGTTAAGTTAATGCAAGACTTTCATGGCTTAATCACGACGAGGAACAAAAGCTATTTTTGTTACGTTGCGTTCAAGAACACAGACAGATATATCCGGATTGTAAAAGAAAACTTTGAAAAGAAAATGCGTGAGTAAATTCGAAAAAAAAAAAATGTCGCCCTTGTTGGCTGGGACACCCTAGTATGTATATATTATATACATATATTATACATATATTATACATGTATGTACATATATTTACCAGTCATTTTCAATATTTTATTTACTTGCTTTTTAGAGTGAAATATTTTATTGGTGAGCAGATTGCTGCTCAATTAAACTAAAATTCTACAATGATTGAAATGTTTACTGTAGTTGTTGCCTTGTCTACAACCACACTAATATAATTGCAAATATGTATATTTGTATTGCATGTTACACATGTATTTGTGTATTTTATTTGCTCAATTGCGGATGTTTGCTCGAAAGCATTTATTTTTTGTGTTGCACTGCTGAGTGTTGATGTCGAGTTGTGGACACGATATGTCAACGGAAAACATACCGCAAATAATGAAAATGAATACGACAAAGTACATATGTAATATATTCGAATAGTAAAAGTTATTTTTGCAAATTTTTAAAGACTAAAATTCAGTGTGTAATATACAGATTTATGAGAACACACCGACTTAAATGAATTCAATGCCGCCATTTGTTTGCTTCGAAATGTTAAGTTATTGATACTGTTCATGTGTTTGAAAAAAAATTTAAATAGTTTAAAAATACAAAATAAAAGTTCTAGGATGTCAAGAGGTTTGAATTTGTTAGAAGTTTAAAATAGCTTACCTTTTTTGAGAGCTTGACTGTACGACAAATTGCTGGAAACTAAAGTTGCAAGTTCAAATATATTGTTGATTAAAGGACAGAAGGTGTTCCAAACACTTTTGATGAGTATTTTGTTTAATGATTGCATAATAACATTGTTTCCGGATATTGTGACTGTTTGAATTGAAAATTTTTGATTCCTATCTGAAATCTAAGTAGACAGGAAAATATCCGATTTTTATGAATTATAAAAAAAAATTGCTTATGAAATACAGTGGAACTTCTCTAACTCGAATCACCATAATCCCCAAAAAAACTTCGAGTTAGAGAGACTTCGAGTTATAGAATTTTCATCAAAACATAAAATTGTTCAAAAATCTGTAAAATATAGATTTATACACTGTTCTATTTATTAACATTGCTTAAAGTATTATGTACATATGTTAAAACATGTATTGTGTAATTTTGTTTGTTGCAGTTTGCTATTGTTTGGCTCTTGACGTCTATCCCTTGACTGGGTAATATTATATTTTGTTTTTGCTTCCGTACAATTTAGAGGGACTCTTTTCAAATTCTACCTCGATAGTAAAATTTCAAATTTTGTATTATGTCCTGACCAAAAAGTTCGATTTGTGAGTTATGGAGAACTTCGAGTTAGAGAAAGAAATTTGTAAGAAATTTGGCTTCTAAATGCTATTGCCAATTCAAGTGTTCGAGTTATGGAGATCTTCGAGTTATAGAAGTTCGAGTTATGGAAGTTCCATTGTATTATAGTTAACCAATTATGAATCCAAGTAGTACTTCGTTGGAATTTTTTAAAGCAGTAATAGAATAAGTTTAGTCAGGTTTCTAATCGAAATGTCTAAAAAGCAGTTGCTATGTATGTGCCTCATATGGTAATAGTTGTAAAGAAGTATTTTACAGCTAGTTGCTTTGACTTTAGGGTATATATATTTAAACTGAACTTAACTTGAATATTTTATTGAAGCACTTTCTATTTATTTACTAATTATCTACTGATCAATTTAGTATAACTTGGATATGGCTGCAGAGAATACTTATTTCACTGCGTCTTTTCAATATGGACATATTTCTTCATATACCCCTGTTTTTTGAACAGAGCATTTCTGGGTCTATATAAAGCTGCAGGTATAGCGCTGATTGGAATGCTGAAAATTGTATTTCTATAATATTTAATTCAATTCAATTCAGTATTGTCAATGCGAGTATCTGCTACCCGTTGCTGATCCGATAAACTGCTGCTGTCTTCAAATGGTATTTGCGAAATTCACTGCTAAGCAATCTTGACATAAACGCAGTTAAGTAAATATATTAGTGGTTGCGTAACCAAGCACACACAGCCATATATGCTTCTGCCATTCTCATTCCCTGTTCCGTTGCAAACGAAGTTACTGCAATACAAAAATATAAACTTACACACATTCGCTTGAAACAACTTGGTACCAAAGCTATAAATGGTGAATTAGTGTCAACAATAGAAGAGAATGGCACATCAAAGAGTAACAAATTGAGTTAATACCATATGTACATACTTTGGTGAGCATACACCTACATACATTCATATATTGAGAAATTGAGTAAAAATATATGTACTAATATGTACGTAGTGGTGTTTGTCATTGGAAGCAGATTTAAAACACCCTGCTGGGAAATATTGAGCTGTACCTGAGTTATAGATAATGGAATCTATAGAAGCTACAATTCTAAATTACTAGTAATCTACGATACAGCGCAAGATTTCAAAATCTACGTCAAAACTCATTTTGCAAACAAGTTTTTATTCGATTTGATTTTTCGTATGTTTGGTTCGATGATTTCAAGGTTTACAAGCTCTGGAGAGTTGTTATATGCAATTTTGGAGAACTCATTCCTCTGCTTTTTATCCTTGAGAACAGAGTTCAATTCGATATAAGAGGCATAAGTGGACGATGCTCGATACCAAGAATTATTAGATTTTATTTTGAGAATTTTTTTATTTTTGAAAAAAAAAAAACATATTTCAACCAATGAAAGAAGCCCAACAAAATTACTTGTACGGCAGAGGACATATCCGTTTGTCAGCTCAATTCACTACTCTCTAACGCTTGATGAACCGAAGGTAGTTAGTATAACACCCAAAGTGTTTGGCAAAATCTTTTAAATACTTCCTGAAACCAATTTCAAATTTTTTCCTCAATTCAATTCCCCCCAAATATTTGTGTTAACTTTATCCCTTATGCACAAAAATCGTGGTTGCGTCTATCTGTTGTTGTTTGTTTCACTTCAAAGTCCCTCTGAGGTTTTGAATATGAATTATTGATCGAGAAACGGAATGATTACAACAGTTTCACTAAAGTTTTTGGAGCTTGGTGGTTTTATGTGGCCTCTTTCTGCAACCTTACTCTTCTTTGTCATTATTTCAAATTTGAATTCTCGATTCCGTTAAGTTGTCATAATTATAATACACGATAATAATCATAATAACGATATTTTGCACTCGCATTCCCGATGGTGTTCCATAATTCACATATACACAAATGCATTTATCTATTTGCTTATTTGTTTCTGTTACCCACAAATCACACGCATACCCATTTATTTATACATGTACACATACCACATACACATTTGCTCGAACACATAACAGCTTCCCTCCTCCGCTGCGTTACACATTGTATTATCGCTTTTTACGTCGGATAGAGTATACTGTTGAACATTCTTAGTCTTTGAGCTTCCGTATCAGCTTATACATACTGGTATCTATCAATACGTCTCTGCGTGTTTGCTTACGCTTGCATCCATTTCGCCCTCCACAACTGCTACTTCCGTTTTCCCGTTTGTATTGCTGGCGTAACTGTTGCTATTGCTCCTCCTACGGTTATTTGCTGTTTTTGTTTTTGTTTTCTTTTTTTTTGTATTTTGTTGCTTGCTGCGTTAGCCGCTCGCAATCGCCACAGTCCTTCCTGGAGTTATTTATTTCATCTCCGCAATTGACATGTGAACGGAAACGTTCGTTATCTGTCTGTCAAACAAAATGCTGTTCGCTATTGCTTCTTCTTGTTCCTTTACCCGTTTCCGATGCAACATGTTTCCTGAACTGTAGCTAAATGTGTCTGCGATTGTATAGTTTCATCAATGACATTTGTATATTCTATCGTAGCAGGTGCTTACTTAAAGCTTGAGAAGGAATTTTTTTCATTCAAGCGTGTTATCTTTATTAAGAATTTTTATATAAATGTGTATTGTGGTCTCAAACTTAAAGCAACGAGCGTTAAAACCTCGAACGCAAAAGAAAACATTTTAAGAATATGATTTTCTTCTATGCGAACTATAATTTGTGTTCAAAAAACTATTCTGGGTATTCATAAGTGAGCTTCTAGAACCGATTTTGAGTTTCTATTGATGAGATTGGATGTGATCCCACAGAGTTTTTATACTCTAGTTCTGAAACTGCTCTTGTACAGGAAAAACATACAGGAAAACTTGTTTCAATTTCAATTTCAATTTAGAAAGCAATTTCATAACGCCTCCATCCTCAAATAGTGGTACAGTCATTACCGCAACATTCTTTCAAGACGAATTTTTCATCAGCAAAATCATTCGTCATAGACCGGAAAAGGCAGTAATAGCTTGGAGGCGGGACCGGAGTATAAGGTGGATGCCTAAGAACGCCCGAATCCCTACCTACATGTGTGGCCAGCAGTTGTCTTGATTAAAAGCAATTCACCACTTGTTAGCCAAAGCTATTTCTTCCTTCGTCGTTAACAGTTGGAATTAAGAATTTGGGCATTACTCATAGTAAATGATTCCCTGTCAATCCCATCCATCAATCCCATCCATCAAAACCTTCCCGACTCTCCTGACTGAAATACTATCTTTCTAACGCTATATAGCGTAACCTAATAAACCTTTTATGTAATGTAAAAAACATATTTTTGAAACCATGTTTGAAGAGCAATGGATTTTTTACTAGACCTTATAAAGCATAATAATCGGATGAAAAAACTTCAAATAAACTTGTTGTTGTAAAATTCCCTTTCAATCAATCCCGGGACAAGGGATGAATGGAAAATCGTAAAGCCTTTCAGGCAATCACTTCGAAGAGTTAAGATATAGCCAATACATGCCATTCTTCTCAAAGTTTTCATAGGATTCCATCACACAGATCTGATCAAAAACCGATAGAAGACCACTTCAGAAATTTACATTAATTCATGTTTAAGAGTATTGGAGTGACTCGAATATAAATGGAAATCATTATTACAATATACATTTCACAAAATCCATAAATGAAAAAAATATTATATTTGTATCCACGATTAAAGGTCATGAGGTTAACGCTGCACATATGCGTGCGTACTAATGCATACATAGTACAGCAGCTATTGAGGTGCACAAAAATGAAATATTCTGACAGGGCAAGGTCAACACTTTTATTGTAAAACTGCATTGAAAATGTGCAGGTGACACATTTTTCAGGTATTATAACTCACTATTTCACACAAAAAATAAAACGTTGAAGCAAAAAATAAACTGCACTTTAAAATGTAAGTGAGAGGCAACGCCATTTACTTTGTTATTTGCCATATTTTCGTCGCTTTTAACTGTTGTACGCCTTCACTGCATCTCTGCTTCGCGTTACTAGCTTTTTTGATTTTTTCAAAATTTTATCGCCTGCTCATAGCAGCTGAAGCTTTTTATTGTTTTATCGTAATGTTGCATAATTGCAGGCGGCGTGGGGTAGTCTGGTGTAAGAGTGCATATGGAAATAAATTTATGAATTATATGCGGTCGTGTGTGGCAGCTGGCGTTTGGCAATTGCGACACGCTTACTGTGTCGCATTTTGGCGCCGCGTTGCACTTGACTCGCGACATGGCACGTCGCTGCAGGCGTTCACATTTGACTGGCCTGCTGATTTATGGCACTCCGTGACACTGGCAGAAATTTTAATGATTTTCATGCGCCAAAATCTGGTGCATATCCTCTGCCGATTATGTTGTACCTACATTCTCATATATACATAAATAAATTCATATCTGACGCACGTGAGCGGGCATGAATACCATATATAATGTATTTAATTAAAGAGGAATTGCATGCCTGTAATGTATCCTTCTCTTTAAGTGTAGTCCTCTGTAAAATATATGTGATTGCCATGTTAAGAGACTCTTAAACCATAATTATTTGCTCCAGATACCATTTTTCTACAGTTATATTTTCCTTCTAGAGCTTCGAGCTAGCTTATTTATTTTTTACCATTATTTTAATTGTTTTGTGACGCGGTAAGCCCATCAAGTGTGGGATCGCTCGTCATCTACTTTGCACTAAGCGTTCGCATTTCATTCCATCAAAGATATGCACTTCTTTGTTATCTTCAGGGTATCAGCTATCTGAATTTTTGTTATTAGAAAATTTTTTATCGGCAAAACAAAATGTTTCAATGATACTCAACCAACTTTCACGAACTAATTAATTGGTCGTCAAATAAAAATGAGACAGCTGTCTTTCAAGGAGTAGGACTAACCACAGTATTTCTTTCTTGAGGTGTTCTCTGTAATCGGTGGCAATGAGTGCTCAGTATTTTCTGCGTATTATTATATAATTTATATTGAATAATCAATACGCTTGTTAACTCCACCAATCGATTCACCTCTTTAACAATTTGCTTGATAATATTTTCTGACATGAACAATTTTAACGCTATTAGTTCAATTAATCCCAATAAGTCTACTTTCAACAACTTTTTCATAACGCAATATTATTTGGGAAAGTTAAAATTGCAATTTCTCTTTACTATAATAATTTCTCAACTCAAATGACTTCCTGGTATAGCAAGTCGCTTGCACACCATGCCATGCTAAAGCTGAGACTATGTTCCGGCTAAACTAGCAATTAATTTTTTATCAATTAGTGTAAAACTTTCCATACAGACTGCAGTTAAAATTAATACTTTCCTGGTACCATAAGAGATAAAAATAAGATAAAAATTGGCGAACGTAATGACACCAATGACCGTGGAAGGATGTGCGCTAACAGCTAAATGTGTGCACGCTCAAACGGGTTGCTGGAGGAGCGATAAGCAAAAATAACCAGCTGCGTTACAGATAAATGAGAATGACTTGCCAGGCAAAGTACCACACAAATTTGATAGTTATGCGGCTTGAGCGCTAGTGGAGCGTATAACTCCGACGGCCGAGGAATTAGTGTGGGTATAGTACGTCTGTTGGGTAAATGCAGGCAAACTGGCTACAGTGTAATTTGAGGATTAGTTGCAAACACGTAGTGAATTTTTGGATAAAAGTTAAAACTGTGCAGCCACCACACACTCCTCTAAACATATATTTAAATGCTTGAATGTGTGTATGTATAAGCGAACGCACGCATTATATATTTTCAGTGCTCGGCATTTAATGTGACTGCAATACGCTTGCGCTGCACAGAGGTTAAAACGCATATTAATAATTTAAAACATAGCCAGCAAGCCAAAATTTAGGCGACACTATCACTGCGATGCATATATTTCCACCTAAATGCGCTGTGCTCTCGTATGAGTATGAATTATCGCTACCGAAAAGCATACACTTAAGCTTTAATCGCTGTGTGGCCTCTACTGGCCATCAAGTTGCAACGCACGTAAAATCAAGCTAGTTCTCATTCACTGGTAGGGTTTTAAGTTCGCGGATGATGGAACAAGCAGTATAAATTTCTTCCATTAGGTTGGTCGATTTGTTATCTGAAATATCAAAGTCATGTCATATCTGCGAGTGATGATTTGCGCCCTTTATACGCATGGTTCCACTCCTAGACGGTGTATATATTTCTTTCCCTCCCTTTCACAATAGCAATTCGCTTGACCATGGTATCTGTACAGATGATGAGTTATGTTACCCGCTAGAGTCTCGCAATTTTTATAGTCTCGCAACATTATGTACAGAGTATAAAAGTTTTGTTTACCTAATAGTGGTTTGTAAGTCCAAAAACTAATCGACAAGTATCCGGCTCGTTAATCTAAAATTGCCATAACTGAGCCACAAATAAAGCCATGAAAATTAAATTAAATCTTGTAAAGATGAGCACAGTAAGGAGGGGAATATATTTTCAAAAGTGGCCCCAAATAGGTTTTTTGTGGGTATCTCCCAAACTACCTCTGCTATTTAACCAAAATTGTCGAAAACAGACTAACATTTTCAATGGCCCAGAAAAACATGAAGACCTCAATGTTAAAGGATCATTTTTTCCCGGAAATACCGGTAAATCTTTGAGGTATTTTAAAGAAATTCAGAAAGAAACTATTTCTTTTCATAACACGGGTCAACACAAAATTTGACCATAACTGTAAAGCAGTAAATTCCCATTGTTTAGATCTTAATTAGACGAAAAAAAATATATGCCATGAAAAAGTTTGCTTTTTTATTTAGGACACCGTTTTAACGATATTTTTTAAAATATGTGGTTTGAATTTTTAATTGAAAATGAAATCACTTAAAGAAACATTTTAATTAATTTTTACTACTACTACAAAAAAATAAAAAGTAACTTAAAAGTGCACACTTTTACTTTTTTTATGTTCATAGGTACTATCTCTTAATAAACCCCAAATATAGTCTCCCATCATGTTTTCATTGTATTGGCCTTGATAACGTTGTTCGAAGCTCATAATGTCCTGGTGAAAACGTTCTCCTTGCTCTTCTGAATACGCTCCCATGTTGTTTTTGGATTTATCTAAATGAGCATGCAGCATTTGTACTTTTAATGACATTCTGCAGCCCATGGCCACAAAAAACACCGTTTTAACGATATTAAAAAGAAATGTGGTTTTAATTTTTAATTGAAAATGAAATCACTTAAAGAAACATTTTATTATACTCTCGCAACAAAGTTGCTAAGAGAGTATTATAGTTTTGTTCACATAACGGTTGTTTGTAACACCCAAAACTAAACGAGTTAGATATAGGGTTATATATACCAAAGTGATCAGGGTGAAAAGTGGAGTTCAAATCCGAATGTCTGTCTGTCCGTCCGTCCGTCCGTCTGTCCGTCCGTCTGTGCAAGCTGTAACTTGAGTAAAAATTAAGATATCTTAATGAAACTTGGAACACTTATTTCTTGGCACCATAGGAAGGTTGCTTTCGAAAATGAGCAAAATCGGACCACTGCCACGCCCACAAAATGGCGAAAACCGAAAACACATAAAGTGCCATAACTAAGCCATAAATAAAGCTATGGAAATAAAATTTGGTATGAAGGATCACACTATGAAGGGGCATATTTGGATGTAATTTTTTTGGGGAGGTGGGCGTGGCCCTGCCCCCAAATAGGTTTTTCTTTGTACATATCTCGGAAACCAATAGAGCTATATAAACCAAACTTTCTGCAGTCTTTTTTTTTAGTCACCTTAATACAGTCCAAAAATGAAAGAAATCGGATAATAACCACGCCCACCTCCCATACAAAGGTTCGGTTGAAAAGGACTAAAAGTGGGTTAACTCACCAACGAATAACATCAGTAACACTAAATTTCGCATAAGAATTGGCAGATGGAAGCTGCACTCAGATTTTTTTACAAAATGGAAAATGGGCGTGGCGTCGCCCACTTATGGGTCAAAAACCATATCTCAGATATCAATGAAACTTGGTTTGTAATAGTTTCCTTACATCCCAATAATATGTTGTGAAAATAGGCCAAATCGCTTCATAACCACGCCTACTTCCCATATACCATATCCTTGAAGACGATCTGAATCAGTTACTTTACAATATATAAAGTAAGCACTAGTGAAGATATCGGTGCAGAACTTTGCACAAATACTATGTTTATAGTGTGGCAGCCCCATTCTAAAAATCGCCGAAATCGGACCATAGGTTTTTAAGGCCCATATATCGAACACGAGGACCTCGGTGCTTCTAACCTAATATTATGGTTTCCAACTTTCAATGGACTTTATACAATATATATGACGAATATGTGGGTCAAATTGGGTATTATATAATATAAATAAAGTTAAATAAATAAATTGCGAGAGTATAAAATGTTCGGTTACACCCGAACTTAGCCCTTCCTTACTTGTTAAGTTTTACTATCAAAATAACTTACAAAAAAAGTAAAAAATAATATAAAAATGCACACTTTTACTTTTATGTTCATTGGTACTATCTCTTAATTAACCCCAAATATAGTATTATTACTATAACTTTTACAAAAGCAAACTTTATACGAAAAGAAGGTACTTTCTTGTCGTTTTTGTTCATAATTAACCAGAAAATCATAAAACAAATTTTAGGACAAAGAAAACAAATTTTTTTGTAGAGGCGTGTAATGTGTCCAAAAAATGGATGAAATCGGGACATAAATTTCCATAGCTTCCATATACCTAATAGTAAGGGTGTCTGCAGAGTGGACGCTCAAAGCCGAGCCGAGCGCAAAGCTGATGAATGCGAGAAAAATAGTTCTGACTCGCTCTGAAACGTTGTATTTATTCACTTGATTGTAGTGCATACATGATAATTTTAATACTAATTAAATTAAAATAAAATATTTTTTATATAATTAAAACAAAATTTAATAATTTCGTTTACCTTTGGATTTAACTTTATCTAGAATGTTATCGAATATATTCGGGTATATTTAACGAACTTGTTCGAATGTCGTCTTAAATCGCTTACAAATATTAAAAGATTAAAAAACAAAAGTACACATGTACGTGTATAATAACAAATTACTCCCGGAATTCAGCGTTAATTCTCATATCCACTCTGCGGTACCAAAAACTGAACATCCGGTGGGATTTATATAATGAGCGAAATGAGTTCAGGAATAATCTCAGATACTTTAAATAATGATTTTCATTGTTTTATTGTATTTCATGCCAAATATATTTGTGTTTAGGTGTGTGTTTCCATATTAAAAGTACAAAAATAAATAAAATGCGATATTTGCATAGCGAAATTTACTTAAATCTGTTATATAAAAAATCATTATTGAGAGCAATAGATGTGTCATATATCACTATTTTCCAATAGATTTTTATACTCTCGCAACAAAAGTTGCTAAAGAGAGTATTATAGTTTTGTCCACATAACGGTTGTTTGTAAGTCCTAAAACTACACGAGTTAGATATAGGGTTATATATACCAAAGTGATCAGGGTGACGAGTAAAGTTCGAATCCTGATGTCTGTCTGTCCGTCTGTCCGTCTGTCCGTCTGTCCGTCTCTCCATCCGTGCAAGCTGTAACTTGAGTAAAAATTGAGATATCTTAATGAAATGAAATGTTCGAAGATGGGCGGAATCGGACCACTGCCACCCCCACAAAATGGCGATAACCAAAAACACATAAAGAGCTATAACTAAACCATAAATAAAGTTATGAAAATAAAATTTGGACCATGGTATCACATTAGGGAGGGGCACATTTGAATGTAATTTTTTGGAAAAGTGGGCGTGACCCCGCCCCCAAATATGTTTTTTGTATATATCTTGCAAACAAATAAAGCTATATAAACCGAACTTTCTGTAGTCGTTTCTTTTAGCCGTTTCCTTATACAGTCCAAAAATTAAAGAAATCGGATAATAACCGCGCCCACCTCCCATACAAAGGTTAGGTTGAAAATGACTAAAAGTGCGTTAACTCACTAACGAGAAACGTCAAAAACACAAAACACAGAAATGATAGCAGAAGGAAGCTGCACTCAGATGTTTTTACAAAATGGAAAATGGGCGTGGCATCGCCCACTTATGGGTCTAAAACCATATCTCCGGAACTACTTGACAGATTTCAATGAAATTCGGTATATAATATTTTATTGACACCCTGAGACACACAAATGTCTTGTGGAAAATGGATGAAATCGGTTCACAACCACGACTATTTTCTTTATAACTCAGTTTTGAATTTCATCTGAATCCTTTACTTTATAATATATACATTAGGAACCAATAATGATAGCGAAATAAAACTTTACTTTACTTCACATGTGAAAAAATTGTCGAAAACGGACTATAACTTTTCAAGGCCCCAGATATCGAACAGCGCCTAAGGTTAAATTTGAACCGAAAATATGGGTAAATCTCTCAGCTAATTTAATGCAATTCAGAGGAAATTGTTTTCTTCCAATAGTGTGTCTCTGTTCCAAAAATTATTGAAATCGGGTCACAACATCTCCTAGCTCCCATATACATAATTATAGGTTTTATTACGCATATATGTATTGGTTAATATGTGAGATATCTTAGCAAAATTAAGTGAGCGTATAGTATTGGATATAGTGTCCCTTGCTAGTGAAATTGAATGAAATCGGTTCAGGAATTACCTCAGCCCTCATATCTATATATGACGATTTTCGTTATTCTATTAAACTTGATGCCGAATTTATGGGTAAATTTGTGCGTTATCTTAATAAAATTTCTTCAATAAATTGCGAGAGTATAAAATGTTCGGTTACACCCGAACTTAGCCTTTCCTTAGTTGTTTTTACTATATTCCTCTACAAATTGTATGATGATTGGTTTAGAAAGATATTTTGAATAATTTTTTTATATAATATAAAAGAAATAAAAACACATAAAACAACAAAAAAAATTTATATTTTTTATTTGCGCCTTTAGATTACAAGTAATTATAAGTTTATGCTCACTCTTTTTAATGCACACTAATCTGACAGGACGTAGACGTAACTAATTTATTGTGCAAATTTCTAAATTGTTATAAGTTAGATATTGAGCGCCATTTTTACTCTTCACATTAAAAAATACCACTTTGCTGCCATTAGTAATAGTTAATAAGTGAACATGACGTATTAAACTATAAATTATCAATTCTTCCTTTATCATATTCCTTTGCTAGACAAAATATACCATCATTTTTAGGTTTTGAAACAGTTTAATTATATTTTAAGGGTGAAAAATGCGTTACCGTCTTCTTCTTAACGACCTTTCACGATTGCTAAGTTGTACTTATGTCAATCCCTTAGGATACGCTAGAAAAAAATATATTCTTATATATCCACAGCGAATTTCATACATTTTTGGAAATATTGCTTTAATTTTCATGTTTAACAAGTAAGGAAGGGTTAAGTTCGGGTGTAACCGAACATTTTATACTCTCGCAATCTATTTATTTAACTTTATTAATATTATATAATCCACAATTTTACCCACATATTCATCATATATATTGTTTAAAGTACATTGAAAGTTGGAAACCATAATATTAGGTTAGAAGCACCAAAGTCCTCGTGTTCGCTATATGGGGCCTTAAAAACCTATGGTCCGATTTCGGCGATTTTTAGAATGGGGCTGCCACACTATAAACATAGTATTTGTGCAAAGTTCTGCACCGATATCTTCACTAGTGCTTACTTTATATATTGTAATGTAAACGTTTCAGATCGTCTTCAAAGTTCTGGTATATAGGAAGTAGGCATGGTTGTGAAGCGATTTATCCTATTTTCACAACATATCATTGGGATGTAAGAAAACTATTACAATCCAAGTTTCATTGAAATCGGTCGAGTAGTTCCTGAGATATGGTTTTTGACCCATAAGTGGGCGACGCCAGTGCAGCTTTCATCTGTCATTTCTTATGTGAAATTTAGTGTTTCTGACGTTTTTCGTTAGTGAGTTAACCCACTTTTAGTAATTTTCAACCTATCCTTTGTATGGGAGATGGGCGTGGTTATTATCCGATTTCTTTCATTTGTGGACTGTATTAAGAAGTGGCTCTAAAAAACGACTGCAGAAAGTTTGGTTTATATAGCTCTATTGGTTTCCGAGATATGTACAAAAAACCTATTTGGGGGCAGGGCCACGCCCACCTCCCCAAAAAAATTACATTCAAATATGCCCCTTCATAGTGTGATCCTTCATACCAAATTTTATTTCCATAGCTTTATTTATGGCTTAGTTATGGCCCTTTATGTGTTTTCGGTTTTCGCCATTTTGTGGGCGTGGTAGTGGTCCGATTTTTTCGAAAGCAACCTTCCTATGGTGCCAAGAAATAAGTGTGCCAAGTTTCATCAAGATATCTTAATTTTTACTCAAGTTAGAACTTGCACAGACGGACGGACGGACGGACATTCGGATTTGAACTCCACTCTTCACCCTGATCACTTTGGTATATATAACCCTATATCTAACTCGTTTAGTTCTGGGTGTTACAAACAACCGTTATGTGAACAAAACTATAATACTCTCTAGCAACTTTGTTGCGAGAGTATAAAAACGGTGAATTGTCACTATTTACTCTCGAAATTAAAATTGTGTTGCTTCGTGGCACTCGGTTAGTTTCTCTAGCCACGACAGAGTGGAGATAGTATTCTTAGTTCCCAAGCGTGAACTGATACTCGTGTGTGCTAATATTTCTCAACTGGTGGCTTTTTGCTTATAATCTCTCCGATTTGACATTTCTTAGTTGCTGCTTGAGTTCTGCGCTTTTGTCTTACACTAATGCAGTTGCCAACAAAGGATATAATAAAACTTAATACACGCATTGCTGAATGATGATAAAAGTTTCGTTTGTGGTATATGCTGCCGTCCTTTGATTTCATCTACCTGGCATTAATATGTTTGGTGCAAAGTTTTTTATAGTGCTTATGTGCTTACTAGGTGCGCACATGCATATGTTGTGTGTAAATTGTGCGGAACGCTCACAAGTTAAGAAGTTGCTTAAAAGTTGAGATGAAGTATCCAGCCGCCAGCTGTCGAGATATGCAGAAACTTCGTGAGGTATTACAAGTAAACATGTAAATACGCACCCAAGTATGTGCGCCTTCAAAAAGTATTATCTCATACGCTACGCTACATACACATGTATGTGTATGGCACGCACTGGAAAATGCATATTTCTAAGCTGAAGGAGAAGGACGTATGTTTTCATCTTAGTTTTGCTCAGCATTTAGTTATTTTATTTATTTTCATTTTATTTTGTTTCGCCGCACTTGCTGGTTTAATGTTCGTGCGATAATAACGAAAAATACGAATGGGTCCTTCAGCACACCAACTAAAGTTCCACTTTACTCGCTACGCTCTTGTATTCTATTCGTACATTTGGGAGCGTGTAAAGTTTCCATTGAATTTCGTTCGTAAGATGAGCACAAAGTTACGATTTTAAGTTTGGATTTTATTTATACTATATTTTATTGGTGAGTTTATCGTCTTCTCGTGTGCATTATTTGACAAACTACTGGTGACATTGAGCGAGTAACTTGTGAGTTTTTATGAAGGCAAAGTTTACAAAATTCGCAAAGAACTACAAATTAAAACTGATAAAGCTTGTATTTCGAAGCGCTTGATAGAGTGAGGTTAGTACACATATTTTATACAAACTTCGTATTTGAACGAATAAATAAATGTATAGGTTAAAATATAGAATAAGCAACACTTTAGCGTAATTAAGCGAAGGTAGCTTCGAAGAGATATACACGGATGAATATGGTGTGATATTAGATTTATAAAGAAAAGATTAACGAGTACTTATGAGCGGTTTTGGACCGAAACTATTACTTCTGGTCTCTATTCAAGAAAAAAAACCACTTAATTTTACTCAAAGAGCTCTGAGAGATTTCTTCTTAAATGAAATTAGTGAACATCATTATTTTAAACACTTATCATGAAACAAAATGGACAGATGTCTTCACATTTTATATTTGTGATCTAGTTAAAAGTGCTTACATAGGTTAGTTTCGGTCAAGGGGTAGATCTCCGCAACTGCAGAGAACCTTACTTAGACAGCTTCGACAGTCTTTTTGTGACACCCAAGTAGTCCTAACGGATCGCCAAGACAAGATCATAATTCGACAATTGGACTCTATTACAGAGCTCTCCATTTTTTTCGACGAAAGTGTTTTAACCATAATTGGCGAATACATCTGGATATTGAAGAATGAAATCCTTGAATCCTTGATTTCTCTTCGCCTTCCTCCGTGTATCGTCTGGCTTGATCCCTAATCTCACCGCATGAGCCTTCCTAAGCGACAGCAGGTGAAAAGTCCGTTTCGTTCCATACAAGTCGGATTGCAAAGTAGTTTGAAACTACTGATAATAATGTTCGACACTCTCTACATGTCTAAATGTGCATCTGGAATCGCCAGCTCCTTAGCGAGTGTGACCTTTCCGAGCGCCGTTCACCAGACGACAAACCCATAAAACAATATTGGCTTAACTATGGCTTCATAGAGCCAGGAAAATCACTGTTGATAAGAGTCCCCTACCTTGTTTAGCTTCTCTACAACAGCCAACTCACTCTCTCCACAATGTTTAGCTTCAACAAAAGCTTCCTGTCTAGGATAAATAGGGCAGTTTGAAAAAATGTTTAGTAGGAAAAATCGATAAAGGTATGCGGTTAAACAAATATATGAAGAATTCAGAATTACTAGACAAATTATTTTGTAGAATGTTGGAATAGGTAGGTAAGGAATAACAATTACAAATAATAGAATTTTTAAAATCAATGCAATTATTAAAATTATTAAATCGGTATATATTTTCTTCTAGCATCTAAGAACAAAATTGTTTCCGTTATCGGTTGATTTTACGCTAAATATTATTTTGGCAAATATCTCCGTTCTATTTATTTGCTCTTTATTCAATGCTAATATAAAAAGTATTACAGTGATCGGATTTAGTTCAAATATACGCCGTTCCGTTCGATATTATGTTTCCATCTAGACGGCAACTTCATAATACCCCCCTCATAGAACCCTCCTCCTTATTTGCGAAGAACTCGGACAGCCTCTTTTCACAACCCTCTTTTGAGTTCAACTTTACACCACCAAGAGCGTTCGCCGTGAACAGGAATAGGTGGTAACCACTTGGTGCTATGTCAGGGCTATATGGTGAATGCGATAAACCCTCCCATCCCAGCTCCCGTAGCTTCTGACGAGTTATCAACGAAGTGCGTGGTCGAGCGTTGTCCTGGTGGAACACTACACCCTTCCTGTTGGCCAATTCTGGACGCTTCTGGTCGATCGCCTACTTCAAGCGGTCCAGTTGTTCGCAGTAGAAGGTAGAATTAAGCGTCTGACAATATGGGAGCAGCTCGTAGTGGATGGATTCCCTTCCAATCCCACCAAACACACAGCAAAACCTTCCTGGCCGTCAATTCCGGGTTGGCCACTGTTTGGGACGATTCATCGGCCTTCGACCAAGACCTTGATATTGTCGAATGTGATCTATTTTTCATCGCCAGTCACCATCCGCTTCAAAAATGGGTCGAGTTGTTCCGTTTAAGCAGCATATCGCAGACGTTGATTCGGTCCGGAAGGGTTTTTTGTATCAAATCATGCGGCACCCAAACATCAAGCTAATCATGCAGAGCGTTGTTTTGTAGGTTATGTCAAGACCTTTCAAAGATGTATAGTATTTCCAGATTCGAGCTCTGTAGGACTTTATACATATCCGCGAAGTTCAAAAGACAAAAAGGCGGAAGGGAGATATTTGCCATCAACTACAGAGGAACTTCTCTAACTCGAAGCACCATAATCCACAAAAAAAACTTCGAGTTAGAGAGACTTCAAGTAATGGAATTTTCATTAAAACATACCGTTTTTCAAAAAGCTGTAAAATGTATTTAGGTTTATACCCAGCCTTATTTATTTACTTCGCATGAAGTTTTATGTACATACGTTAAAACACGAATTCTGTAATTTTGATTGTTGCAGTTTACTATTGTTTGGCTCTTGACGTCTGTATCCCATGCCTTTGTTACATGATTTATGTATATGGGTAATATCATATTTTTTGTTCGCCTCCATACGAATATCGGGAATCTTATAAAATACTGACACGATAGTAAAATTTGGAATTTTGTATTATCCCCTGGTCGAAAAGTTCGATTTATGTAAGGAAATTTGTATGAAATTTGATTTCTAAACGTTATTGCCAATCTAAAAGTTCGAGCTATGGAGATCTTTGTGTTAAAGAAGTTCGAGTTATGGAAATTTAACTGTTTGTATATATTTATATATATATAATAATAATAATAATTGAAATCATTCAATATATAATCATAGCAATAGAATAAAAGACTTCATTTAGTTTGATTAACTTTAAAAAATATATTTTACATATGTCTAACTATTTGTTAGTGTAATTTGCAAAAATTCATTAAGCTTTTTTTATCACTCTTTACAACCAATTAAGAGAGCCGTCTATTTTTATTGTATTTCATTAGCCTTCTGTGCAGCAAAATCATTAGTTGGAGACATCAAAGATATAACTATTCTAGAAATATCCTATTTTTAATTTAAAGAATGTGAGATCAAACTCTAGGTAGTTGCTATTAGAAGATAAGCTCTTTAAAAAAGTGAAGCCCAGCAGCTGTGAGCAAATATTTCAACTAAATTGCTGCCACTCGCTGAGCACGAGAAATACAGCAGCACGACATGGTATATTCGATAAAATAAAATAACACAATTTCAAATACGTATGTATGCACAGCATGCAAGCGAGCAAAAAAGCGGAAACCTGCTACACGCCATGCGGTTCATTGATTTTAAATTTTAAACAATAAATTCACTGCCAAGCTGGACACGCCAAAAAATTTCATAACGCCCCAAACTGCAGACGCCGGTGCGCGCACATACGCTCCAACACTTGTTCAGCGATTTCATTTCGAGTGAATTTATGTGTGTTTGAGTACACAGATATACAGAAATATATACATATGTATATATGTATGTATTATAAGTATGTATGGCGCAAAGCGGCACTTTGCTTGTTTCCGCCTGAATTTCTTGATGTGCATACAGACTGCAGAATATATATATGAATGTATGTATGAGTGCAAGTATATATAAAAATGTTTATGAGTATAGGTAAGTGTGTTTGTCTATGTGTGAAAGCTCACCCGCATTGAGCGCAATATGGGAAGTGCAAGCAACGAGGGCCGCAATAAGCGTTTACTGGAATATACTGGCTCAACCGGCGAATATTTCGCCGATAAAAGTAAAAAAAAAAAACATGTGAGTGTATGCGTAAGTGCGCCAAGTATAAATGAGTGTGTGTGCAGTTGTGCTATTGCATGTGCTCCCTCACTGTTTGCTCAGCGTGCACAAAATTCAAGTACTTCCACTTTTTCAATTCGCAGCGCATCGCCACACCCCGTTTGGGTGGAGTGCTGGTGCTGCCCGCTGATCGCTAGCTTGCTAAACTCGGATTAAATTTCAACTCGTATGCACATGAATAATTTTACGGTTATTTGAACGTTAATCCCCTTTATGCGCTCGCCCTCCGTTCTTTTGACCGACTGCACCGATTTGTTCGGCGCAAATTTTTTTCCGTTTTCTCTCTACTTATGTGTGAGCTTTTTTCACACACACTCGGTTCTTCTGTACGGCTGCGTGGATATTATCGCATTTAAGTTATAGTTTTCATTCAAGCTCAATTTGAAGAAAGAATCTACATAAACACAAGTGAAACTGAAGATGTGGTAAATAACTTTTTTAACCAGCTAATTTGGGAACTTTGCATTTTTTGGGGAACCAACGCATCGGAAGTGATATTAACCATGATTTTCGGTTCATGAACCTGTATTCACTTGCCCGCCGTAACGTGAGTAAAAATTTAAGAGTTCTGACGTAGCTTGCCTCACACGTTTTTTGAGGCACTGAGAAGGTATGACTTGAATCAAAGCTTTGCCGATCCCGCCACTGTATTTGAAAAAAAAAAAAAACACATAATAAGGGTTAAGGCTACAAAACACAAATATTGGGTTGGAGATAGCTGTGAGTATATTTGATTCATATGATGAGCATATATCATATATAAAGTATAATATTGAAGATAACCTGGAAGATAACCTATTAAAAATTGAGCTGTTTAGATTTGATGATTCTGATCCACTTATGGTGAAGATATCTTCTTCTAATTTTTCTTTTACCAATACTTTAAACAAATAATTTGGAATACCAAAAGTGCTATGCTAATTTGAACGCATTCGCTGCAAACATACGTATATTCGCCTAGACTCATGTACCCAATAAACTGTATGTGAAATCTTTCACCTCGCACTTTCTGGAAATGGTATGGATCGCGTCTCTCCTTTCGCCTATCTCCCATACATGGTTGCATAAGTGCTTTATTTCGTCGGCTTAAGACCAAATTTATCGATCAATGAGGAAGATATCTCAAGAAGGAAAGTAAATATATCGATGAATAAGGGAGATATCTCAAGAAGGAAAGGTAAGAACTGGCTTTGACACATAGTTGAGCTGGTGCGAAAGCTACATGATACAAATGGTGATTCTTATTTTAGCATAACTCAATGAAGAGGCCACGTAAAATATAGCTCGAGATATACGCATTTTGATACAAAATAGGTTTGCTGGGAAGTTAATGCTTTAATAATATAAACATAATTTTTTACCGTTTTTAATCATAACTCAACAAATGACAGAAAGATTTTAATGCTTCATATTCAAAATGGTAACATAAAAACACATAAGACTGGATCCACTGGTTAATATCTTTGCAAAAATATGGCTATTTATGCACTCTCACTTTCTTGGTAGGTGAAAATGTGAGTATATCAAATGCAAATACAACAAAAGCAACGGAATATTTGCTTAAAAGGTGTGTGTGCAAAATTTATACCAATATGAGTGTCTCGCGTATTGACAATGGCATGAGATGCCACTAAGCCACTGGATTGTGAATTAATGTGGTGGGGATTCCTCAACACTTGTGTGGTGAAGAAAAATTGGCGTTGTGGGATTTGAAATTGAGTCTACTAAACTTACAACTGGATACATATGTATATTTGTAGCAAAATAAGGCAGCACAAACGATGAACTCACACAAATATATGTGTATTCATATTGAACCAAATTGAGATAAATGATTATGTAAAAGCAAAACGACAAATTTGACGTTAAGTACAAGCGGAATGCGAATACACACGGAAGCTGTATAAGCAAATGCGAAATTGCCTCGAAAAAAAGCATGTTGAGTGGATTTTGCATGCACATTTCTTTTGCTTGCTTCTTTTGCGCAAACTGTTTGAATGGAACAAATGAAAAAACTTGCAACTGACAATTTAAGACTTCCTACATATTTGCCCACCCACCAAGTGCAGCAATATTGGCAAACAAGTGCATATCTTATCCAGCAATTGAAAGTTTTCTCATGACAACAAATACAAATTGTTTAGAAAAAAATTTCAATCTCACTGCCTTACTATCGCGCACATGAAATGACAAATATTCCGTTGGAAAGTTTGTCTTCAAAAGGAAATACAAAAATAGCATAAAAATGGAAATACAAACTAAAAGAAAAATTAAAGTAATCGTTGACAATATAAAGTTTTGTTTAAGCAATCTTTTCGATCATTATAAGTTCAGTGATGAGGCTACCGTATCCGAAATGAATCAATGGTTAAAAGCTAGTCTGGAGAAATATCTGTTGTTCTGGAACACTTACTTACTGAGGAATATTTAAGTGATCTTAAATTAGATCCGATAACTTGGTAGCCAATATAGGATTTCTTTAAATAATAAACAAACACTTTCATAAAATGAACATCATCTCATCTCATCTCAAGCCCTCTCCGTTGTTCTTAAAACACTATACATATGATTTGACAGCCAGTCATCATCATATCGAAAATACGTATATGAATAGCCTTATTATATGGAGAGCACGCCAATTTTATGTTTTATCTTTATAAAGTATAATCTATGCCTTAAACCTGCCTTTATAACAATCCTACAGTTTATCCTAGCCGATTGCACTTCGTAGATAAACTCACCAACTCCATGTGCATCAATTCTCTGACCCTCTTCGACAACAATGTAGCGATTCGACTACTCCGAATATCACCTCATTTTTTGTTTACCCACTCAAAGCGCATTAAAGTTGCGCTAGCGTGTCATTTGTAACGGTAACTGACGAGGTCCTTACTTTCCTCAGTTATTCCAGCACTTAGCAATTACAACGTGCTTTCGCAAATGCGAATACGACTGTATTCTCTAATTGTTTGCACTTGTAGTGCTGTCGCAAACGGTACACCTACCCTCACGACGCTCAGCTATTGTTTAATTTAAATGCCGGACACGTTTCGCACGAATTTAAAAGCGAAACATTGTTTAGTTTCATTTTGTTTAATTTCACTGAGCATGATGTCCTTCAATGTTACGCCTTGGCATTTACAACGGCATCGTCGGCGCAAATCACAATCACCAATGCAACGAGGTGCTCGTCGAATATCCTCCACTCTTTTTCTTCCTCTGTGTTGTTTTTTATTATTTTCTATAGCGGATTCACCACTTCGTTGCCAATAAAACCACTTTGCACATTTCACAAAGTAGTTCCATGCTTCGGCTTGCTTCTCGTTGGCATCGTTATTACCGTTGCTTGCACTTTGCTATTGTTTGTTTTCAATTTTTTCTCACGTTTTTTTTTCAACAGCATTTTTTTTTTGCTATTTTACTTTAATTCACTGTTTGTTATACGCATGATCGGTATATTCCCGAAGGGTATTCAAGTTATATACATTCATAGTGTCATGTATTTACTTGATTGACCTAGACTAGATTAGATTAGTTTGCTAATACATTTTTTAAGCCCGATCGAAGTAGATCGCAAGAGTGTGATAATATAAGCAATTCTATGAGCACTCATTCCAAAACATAGCTCTAACGACTAGAACGTTGACGCAGTGCTGTTAATATACAGAACTGTGGATTCCAACTTAAGACGCTTTTCAGAAAGCTTTGAAATCTGATCCAACTATTTTTTTAATATACAAAGAATTCTGTTGGACTACTTTAAGAACATATTTCATCAATCGAGAAAACACTTTTCAGTCAGTAATCTGAGATTTGAAGTAAACTAATATACTGGTTTTGGAAAATATCTAAAATTAATCCTTTTCTTGCAGATGTAAACACGAGATCCAGCTTAAAATCAACTATAGCCGCTCGAATTCACATGAACTAGCAACATAGTGAACTAATATAATCCAGCTTAGAAAAAGTGGTATTCACTTTATAATTCATAAAAGATAATATTCCCCGGTTCCGCTCGCAAAACAGTCCCTTCTTACGTCTTTTATCTTCATTTGCTCTGCATGACATTTTTTGTGCGCTGACACAATTGCACTCAGCGCGCCTTTTTTCAATTATGCTTCAGTTCCTAACTTTGCCTTTGTCTGTGACGCGCCTGCCACAGAATGCCGGCGTCGACATTCAAGCGCCCGTTCCTATTGTTGTTTACTTATTTAACACACCACTAGGTGACACTAATGCTTGTTCAAGCCGCCTTCGTCACTGAACGCGTCGGCACACCTACTCCCCATCTAGCATGTACCGCTTTGGTGTATGCCATCTATTGTGTTCAGCTGTGTATGGGTATTTGGCGCACTTTCTTTTCACAGTCGGTGATTATTATCTGTGCGCGTGTTGCATGCAATCAAATGAAGCGTTAAAAGTTGGTGGAACGAACTTATGCCGGTTGTGACAACCAATTCGTTGTTGTTATTTTTCTCTCATTCTTCCATTCCGTTTCGACCTTGGTATTTATTTATTGTGTTGTCTTTTTTTAGTTCATGCAAATTAAATGCATTTGTATTGGCCTCATACGCAAATTAAAAGCGACGACTACCAGGTAATACATAAGTTAGTGGATTGCACTAATGTGTTTTTATGTTAGAATTTTCTCCACAGTTTTATACTTTTGAGTGAGTTTAGTTGAAGAACGTATTAGATTTGATTAAAACTTTAAATTTCTGTTGATTACAAAACCAGAATATGGTATATAGGGGCTTGAGAAGCATCCGGTGCTTTCAGCACAGTTTTCTTATCACAATTGCATTATCTTTTACTAATAGATATGTACGATATTAAAGCAGCAATATGGATCGACATTCGACTCTCATAATCATTTAAGCTTCACAATAAGTAGGTGCTAACATTAAACCTGGTCCATCAATGGGAAATACAAATTAATTCGTTCAGCACTATGCAAAGGATCACCTTTGGTATTCCGTTATAATATTTTTTTAATTCGCTAATTTTCGCATTGTTGTTATTGACTCAGTCTTTCGGATGAATAAGCTTATCAGTTATAGATCTTTGTTTAAGGATAGTCTAAGTGGAAAATTTAACGTATCTTGGTAGAAAGAAGATTATGCATTGTGTTTAGGAAAATATGTGATCTAATCTGACACGAGTATTTAGCTGTTAGCGTTTTCTTTCTCAAAAATAATTAGTTAGTACTAGAGAATATATATAAATATAACGATGGTGAAAGAACCTAATGGAGGAAGTACCTAACGGAAAGGTGATTATAAAACCATAAAAAGGAATAGGTTCATATGCACAATTCTGCAACCTTACGAAACCTGTGAGGAATTTATATTCTTAAATTAATTTAAAGGGTGGTCCTAGTAGAGGTACTTTTTTCAATAGCCCTTTTTGGACAGATCTCGCGTGAGTCGTGTTGTTTTTGTTCAGTTTAGTTTGGCGTTTCATCTTGGAAAACCTTACACCTGAACAACAGTTAGACTTTTTCCTGAGAGGATATCTAAAGCCCAAAATTTATGTGGACAATCCCACTTCGATTCAGGCCTCGGAGCAATACATTACACGCATCATTCACCAAAAATGGAAGTACTGGGACGAGTCATTCAAAATTGGACTCAACGGCTGGACCATCTGAGGCGTAGGAACGGTCAACATTTGAGAGAGATTGCCTTCAAAAAATAAATGCAAATAATATCTTTTTGTTGATAATAAACATTCCCCTTTAGATTTGAGTTTTGTATGTCTTTTCTTTAAAATGTAAGGAACCTCGAAATGGATCACCCTTTATACATTTTTATTCTGAATATAATTGACAATTGCACCTCTAAGCTGGGAAGATCAATGATGATTGGTAGTTCTATGAGTGAAGAGGAAAAAGAACTTATGTCAGCTAAGCGGAAATAAACAAAAGAGAGCAGAATGAACAGAAAATTATAATTTTTCACAAAAGGACTTCACAATTTATAGTCGCATATATATATGTATGTAAATCGCTTATTTTCCTAAGTAACGTCTAAAACACACAATTACGCGCATAAATATTGCTCACAATGAAAAGAAAATGTAATAAAATATTATTTACGTTAATATTAAGAACACCATATATTTACAAGCATGAAAGAAATACACAAAAACATAACACAACAACAACATGCGACTAACTGTAAGCAAATATTATACAATGTATGAATAACACGTAAATAAATAAATAGCGGTGTGCACGCACACATGTAAATGAAAAGGATTCGATCTGAGTCCTGCAAAGGTGCTGCTAGGTCCTTAGTTTACGAATGAGTGTTTCCCTTTCAACGCCAGCAACTTGTTGCTTACATACGATGGGTTTACCGGAAATTTATACGAAGGTGCAAAGTCTCGTACTCACAGCATATGATTTATGTAAGCCTGAAAGTATTTATGTTCACTTATATGCATTTATTTTCCTATTTGAATATTGCGTACAGCAACACAACAATATACTTTACATATGTACGTCTATATGTGGGCGTTAGCAATACTACTAATACTCAGCCGAAGACAATGACAAAGAAAAGTGCGTAAGGATGCGTAGAGCAAGCCATTTAAAGTCATAAATTATAAGCAAAATGGAAATTAAATTCCATAAGGATTTCATAGCGCCTGCTGTGAAAATGGTCTGACGAGTTTTGCGTTTTTCATTTGATTACCATATTGAGGGAATACCAGAAAGGAAATTAATTCGCAAAAGCACCGAAATAAATCTTAGTCGTATCACATGTTTGGTGATAATAAAAAAGAATCCGGAAAAAGAGCGTCCTTAACGTCCTTTGCGTGTAGAATTCATTAGTATTCTGCAGAGAAGCTGCAGTTTTCTTGTTCACTTTTTTTTAGAAAATTTTTACATTTTCTTTTAATTAATGTTTCAGATTTAGACTACACTCGCAATAAACAGCAAACGAATGAGTCTCTGCGCTAATTTTGGTATTGAGAATTATGTGTCCGCTGTGGAAGACCAATTTCAACAAGTAAGGAAGGGCTAAGTTCGGGTATAACCGAACATTTTATACTCTCGCAATTTATTTATTTAACTTTATTTATATTATATAATACACAATTTGACCCACATATTCGTCATATATATTGTATAAAGTCCATTGAAAGTTGGAAACCCTAGTATTAGGTTAGAAGTACCGAGGTCCTCATGTTCGATATATGGGGCCTTAAAAACCTATGGTCCGATTTCGGTGATTTTTAGAATGGGGCTGCCACACTATAATCGTAGTGTTTGTGCAAAGTTCTGCACCGATATCTTCACTAGTGCTTACTTTATACATTGTAATGTAAACGATTCAGATCGTCTTCAAAGTTCTGGTATATAGGAAGTAGGCGTGGTTGTGAAGCGATTTGGCCTTTTTTCACAACATATCATTGGGATGTAAAGAAACTATTAGAAACCAAGTTTCATTAAAATCGGTCGAGTAGTTCCTGAGATATGGTTTTTGAGCCATATGTGGGCGATGCCACGCCCATTTTTCATTTTGTAAAAAAATCTGAGTGCAGCTTCCATCTGCCATTTCTTATGTGAAATTTAGTGTTTCTGCCTTTTTCGTTAGTGAGTTAACCCACTTTAAGTAATTTTCAACCTTACCTTTGTATGGGAGGTGGGCGTGGTTATTATCCGATTTCTTTCATTTTTGGAATGTATTAAGAAGTGGCTAAAAAAAACAACTGCAGAAAATTTGGTTTATATAGCTCTATTGGTTTCCGAGAGATGTACAAAAAACCTATTTGGGGGCGGGCCACGCCCACTTCCTCAAAAAAAGTAAATCCACATATGTCCCTTCATAGTGCGATCCTTCATACCAAATTTTATTGCCATAGCTTTTTTTATGGCTTAGTTATGGCACTTTATGTGTTTTCGGTTTTCGCCATTTTGTGGGCGTGGCAGTGGTCCGATTTTGCTTATTTTCGAAAGCAACCTTCCTATGGTGCCAAGAAATAAGTGTGAAAAGTTTCATCAAGATATCTTAATTTTTACTCAAGTTACAGCTTGCACAGACGGACGGACGGACGGACAGACAGACATTCGGATTTGAACTCCACTCTTCACCCTGATCACTTTGGTATATATAACCCTATATCTAACTCGTTTAGTTTTGGGTGTTACAAACAACCGTTATGTGAACAAAACTATAATACTCTCTTCAGCAACTTTGTTGCGAGAGTATAAAAATATCGAAGAAATATTGGAAATCGTGAGGTCCGACCTAATACCTTCTTCTTCTTAACAGGCGTAGCCACCGCTTACGCGGTTATAGTCGAGTCCACAACAGCGCGCCATTCGTTTCTTCTTTTGGCAGTTTGGTAATGCCAAGTGAAGCCAGGTTCTTCTCCACCTTATAATTACAACGGAGAGGAGGTTTTCCTCTTCTTCGGCTTCCACCAGCGGGTACTGCATCGAACATTTTCAGAGCAGGAGCATTTTCGTCCATTCGAACAACATGACCTAGCCAGCGTAGCCGCTAATTTTATATTCGCTGATCTATGTCAATGTCGTCGTATAAATCATACAGCTAATCGTCTGCGGTATTCGCCGTTGCCAATGTTTAAGGTTAAATCTTTCGCAAAACCTTTCGCAGTAATTCTGCGTTGAATTTCCAGGCTGACATTCTTATTGCTGTTGATGCTGGTTCCCAGATAAACGAAATTATCTACAACTTCAAAGCTATGACTGTCAGCAGTGACGTGGAATCCAAGACACGATTGCGCTGACTGTTTGTTTGATGACAGGAGATATTTCTTCTTGTATTCGTTCACCACCAGGCCTCTTCGCTTCTTTATCCAGTCTGGAAAAAGCAGAACTAGCGGCGCGGGTGTTGTTTCCAAAGATATTAATATCATCGGAGTACGCCAGCAGCTGTACACTCTTATAGAAGATTGTACCTTCTCTATTTAAAGAAGTCACACGATATGGTGTCACTCTATCTGAAACCCCGTTTGGTATCAAACGGCTTGCAGGGGTCCTTCCCGATCCTGACGGAGCTTTCGGTGATGCTTAACGTCAGCTTTCAGAGCTGTATTAGTTTTGCGTGGATACCAAAAGCTGTCGAATGCAGCTTTAAAATCGACAAAGAAATGATGTGTGTCGATCCTCTTTTCACGGGTCTTCTCCAAGATTGGCGCACATTGAATATCTGGTCAGTTGTTGTTTTTCCACACACTGATAAGGTCCAATCAGTTTGTTAAAGGTGGGCTTCAGTCTTTCACACAGTACGCTCGATAGGACCTTTTATGCGATTTTAAGGAGGCTTATCCCACTGTAGTTGGCGCAGATTGTGGGGTCTCCCTTTCTGTGGATTGGGCAGATTACACTGAGATTCCGCAAAGAAGCTAATGCATGCACCTTATCAGTTCTTCGCCGCCGTAATTCAATAGCCGGCAATCCATCGGTCCCGCCGCTTTGTTGTTCTTCAAGCGGGTAATTACTACTCGAATTTCTTTATGGTCGGGCAATGGAACATCTATTCCATCGTCATTAATTGGGGAATCGGGTTCGACATCTCCTGGTTTGTACTCATTTAATAACTACTGCCCAAAATTAGACTGTCTGAAGGAAGCAATCGCCAAAAAGCAGAAACCAAAGGCAAATAGGATAATAATTGTTTTCCATCAAGACAAAACCACATTACATACAACGATTGTAACTGGCGAGAAGACAATGCAGTCTAACAAAAACAAAAGAAACCGATGACAGAATTGAATGAATGGGGTCTTGAACTGCTTACACATTTATACATACAATATGCCTAGATCTGCCTCTCAGCGACTGGAGAGAATTCGACTGCTTGAAGTAAAGGGTGATTTTTTAAGAGCTTGATAACTTTTTTAAAAAAAAAAACGCATAAAATTTGCAAAATCTCATCGGTTCTTTATTTGAAACGTTAGATTGGTTCATGACATTTACTTTTTGAAGATAATTTCATTTAAATGTTGACCGCGGCTGCGTCTTAGGTGGTCCATTCGGAAAGTCCAATTTTGGGCAACTTTTTCGAGCATTTCGGCCGGAATAGCCCGAATTTCTTCGGAAATGTTGTCTTCCAAAGCTGGAATAGTTGCTGGCTTATTTCTGTAGACTTTAGACTTGACGTAGCCCCACAAAAAATAGTCTAAAGGCGTTAAATCGCATGATCTTGGTGGCCAACTTACGGGTCCATTTCTTGAGATGAATTGTTCTCCGAAGTTTTCCCTCAAAATGGCCATAGAATCGCGAGCTGTGTGGCATGTAGCGCCATCTTGTTGAAACCACATGTCAACCAAGTTCAGTTCTTCCATTTTTGGCAACAAAAAGTTTGTTAGCATCGAACGATAGCGATCGCCATTCACCGTAACGTTGCGTCCAACAGCATCTTTGAAAAAATACGGTCCAATGATTCCACCAGCGTACAAACCACACCAAACAGTGCATTTTTCGGGATGCATGGGCAGTTCTTGAACGGCTTCTGGTTGCTCTTCACCCCAAATGCGGCAATTTTGCTTATTTACGTAGCCATTCAACCAGAAATGAGCCTCATCGCTGAACAAAATTTGTCGATAAACACATTTCGAACCGAACACTGATTTTGGTAATAAAATTCAATGATTTGCAAGCGTTGCTCGTTAGTAAGTCTATTCATGATGAAATGTCAAAGCATACTGAGCATCTTTCTCTTTGACACCATGTCTGAAATCCCACGTGATCTGTCAAATACTAATGCATGAAAATCCTAACCTCAAAAAAATCACCCGTTATATGCAGAATGCCACGATAGGTGATGAGCAGAATAAGATCGCTATAATCGATCATTGAATCGTATCTTGTCTTTTCAGACTAGTTGAAATCTATTTGATGCTATTCAAACGATGGTCATTCTATGATTATATTTTAAAGTATTCTTTATCCAAGTAATTTATATTAAATCAATAATACCAACCGCAGTAGTATTTTATACCTTAAAATCAAGCTGTAATTTCCTCTAACGATAAAATGCACAGGCTATGTATAGCGAAGAAAACACAAAAATCCAGCTATCAGTATAAAAATCTTGTTTTTGAAGTGTCATAATGTCATACAAACTCTTAATCCCATCAAGTGTAGAGCGACTTTCGACTATTTGTCAAAAACTCGAGTGACAGCAATTTGGTTTGTTGTTGCCACAATTACTTCATAGTGGTACGAAAGTTGCAACAGCGCCATTTTGCCGTTTCGCCTCACGAAATATGCGCCACTACAAGCACATAGGCCGATATATATATATATATATATATGTATATACACCCATGTTGGTCCTCCATACATATATATGCATGCTTGCGCTCGGAGCGTGTGGCACTCTATTCAATTGCACCCTCTATCCACTTCATCATTACATTATGGAGGCCTCAATGTAATGTTGCACCATGCCTTTGTGGCGCATATTGCAGCCACCTATTTAGACGACTTGTAGTGTGTTTGTGTGTGTATTTGTGTAACTGCAGGGGAAACATGCAATACTGCAGAAACAACAACAAATGCTAACATATAGAAAATACTTTCGCATAGTGAGTGCTCTTTATTTTTTAACGTTTTGCATTTTTTTTTCGTTGCTCTTTATTTTTGAATTTTAGTCACCGTTTTATTTGCGTTTGCTGTTACTCTGTACGCTTTGAAATTAGCCAAATAAAGCTGAAATAGAGCAAGGCGTGTTTTTTATTTGTTTGACGGAACGATTGCTTCTGTATGCAAATTCACTTTGCGAATGCTTTCATTTGTTGTGTATCATTTTGTCTTGATAGCTTACGCTTTTGACGATCGAAAGCACTTGCATATGGTATCGCCTTAAAGGCTTTATTACAATTTATTTTATAAATGAATTATATATAAAGGTTATTACACTTCTAGAAACATATTTTTAATGCGTATTCCTCTTTTATCGCTTGGAAAGTACGTCAGTTTAATGGTATGCGGAAGCAATACTTACACAGCTAATGATTATGAGACTCAATCATATATGTACATATGCTATGTATACTCACTTTGCTTATCAGACAAAGAGTCACTTACATATGGCACAAAAGTGCCAAAGATTTCGTCATGCTATATGAGATTAAGAGAAATATTGAACCCATCATTGCCTTTAAAGACATAATTTCATATCATTAACATGGCAGATTTTTGGTAAATAGTTAGATATAGGCATTGTTTTACTCATATTCGGTATCTGGAGGCTTGAATAGTTATACTCTGACACTAACTATTTAAATATTCCGACATATCCATTTGTGCTTCATTTGTGTATTGTAATGTTAAAAAATCAAAATCAATTTAAAGTTTGGTTATATCAGAAGTAGTTGTCTTCGTTCCTATAACATAGGTGTGGTATGTACCAAATTCGGATAATATTGGTCGAAAAGTTGCTGAGATATGTGTTATAAGTAAAAATAAGTGTGTAGTAGTTTTAGTTTTTAGTATTGTTCACATAACGGTTGTTTGTAAAACCTAGAAATAAAAGATTTAGATATTGCGTTATTGGGCATTCTCTGGAAAAAAAAATTTTCGAACTGCCATAACTTTAAAACTAATGAACAGATTTTAAAACACCATGTGACTTTTTTGTACAGAATTTCTCAAACTTTAAAACTGTGTATCGTAAAAATTTATAAAATTAATATTTCATAGCAAAAAATGAAAAAAAAAATTTTTGGAATTTTTAATATTTTTTTTTTTATTTTTTAATATTTTTTTTTTTAATTTTTTTTGTATTTTTCAAATTTTGAATTTTTTTTTGTTTGTTTTTTTTTTTGGTTTTTGCTTTTTTTTTAATTATTACGTAGATTAGATTCAAGTACGTGATAATTTTGAATAAAAAACAAAAACAAAAAAAAAATTAAAAATTTGAAAAATACAAAAATATTAAAAAATAAAAAAAAAACAAAAAGGGATTAAATGTCTGCTACGTCCACGTCGTTAATCCTGGGTTACGCTAAATTCTGATAGTAATAGTGCAAAATCAATGATTTTTCATCATGTTCTGAGTTGCTTTTTTATTTGTAGCTCATACAAATATTGCTGTCCCAAAATTCCCTTTGGGGGGTAAAAAGGTGATGAAATAAGGAACATTTTAAGATATTTTCGAAAAAAATCAAAGGGGGCATAAATTGTTAAAAATTCCAAAAAATTTTTTTTTTTTCATTTTTTGCTATGAAATATTAATTTTAAAAATTTTTACGATACACAGTTTTAAAGTTTGAGAAATTCTGTACAAAAAAGTCACATGGTGTTTTAAAATCTGTTCATTAGTTTTAAAGTTATGGCGGTTCGAAAATTTTTTTACAAAAAACTTTGGCCCCTTATAATATGGCAACCCCGCGTTACACAGACCTAAAACCATATTTTTAATTTTAGGTTTTATATGTACTATAAGATATATCATTGCCAAAGAAAATAAATAACTTTTTTTTTCAAGTGGCTTTTTTTTCCAGAGAATGCCCCATATACCAAAGTGATAAAAATGACGAGTAGATTTGAACTCCGGATGTCTGTCTGTCCGTGCATGTGATAACTTGAGTAAAAATTAGGGTATGAAACTTGGCGTATGTGTTTCATAGCACTATGAGAGGAAATGGAAATCGAAAACGCCCCCACATATATAGAGCAATAACTAAGCCATAAATAAAGCAAAGAATCGCACTAAGAATGGTCATGACCCCGTCCCTTAATAATACTGGATATGATGTAGATTGTTGGAGAAAATGACTGAATTAGGTTCAGAAATTACCTTAGCTCCCATATACTATATATAATGATTTTCGTTATTGTATTGGACTTTATGCCGAATATATGGGTCAAATTGTGTGTTATATTATTAAATTAAATAAAGAAATTGCGAGAGTATATAATCCTTTCTTACTTGTTTATAAGAGGGTTACATTCATTTTGGTGCAATCGGATTTATTCATACGAAGCTGAATCAGCGCACACTTCTCCACTCCTTATCGTATCTTTCCAAGAATTATTTTTATAAACAGCTGCATGCGCGTACATGTATTTATAAACACATAAGTATACAAAATGTAGATAAGTTCACTTTAGTTATTAAAATTTAACATTTTAATTCATACTTCAGTAAACGTCAGTCTTAATTCGCCGCTCAAACGGTTCGCACAATTCTCGGAAAAATGTTTCGTTTTGTTTACATTATTTTGCTGTATAACATTTTAAGTTTTCGCATCGGTTATGGTCTCAAGCAGAATGATGATACCACGGGTACAATGTGCGATTGCAATTGTGATGTGCAAATAGATATCGTTAAAAATTTTATGAAGGACTTAGCCGATGTACGAAAGTGTAAGGATAAAATTACGAATATCGAAACGCAGTTACTTCGGAATCGGTAAAAATTACTAACTATTTCGGCATTATATATTGTAGGTACTGGTATTCAATATTACTTCTACATTTCAGAGCAGCGAAACCGTCAAGTTGTATTGAAGCCGCAGCTAGTAGCTTGAAGAATGGTGTCTATGAAATCCAAATAAAAAATTTGAATGTCACCGATGTGGAGGTGTTTTGTGAAGAGAGCGTGGATTTTGGAGGATGGTTAGTTATACAACGGCGTCAAAGTGGCTCAGTAGATTTCAAAAGGGATTGGCATGACTATAAGGAGGGATTTGGCAACATAACGGAAAACTATTGGATCGGTTTGGACACACTGCATGCGCTCACCAACAACTGTGAACAAGAGTTATATATTCAAATGAAAAGACGAAATGGCCAGGAATACTATGCAAAATATTCGGAATTTCTCATTGGGAATGAGGTAGAGAGTTACGCTTTGAAGAAATTGGGTGATTATAGCGGAAATGCTGGCGATTCCTTAAGAACACATTTGGGAATGAAATTTTCAACATATGACCGTGATAATGATGGTTCTCAAAGAAATTGTGCACTGATATTTGAAGGCGGTTGGTGGTTCGAAAAATGCTATTAGAGGTTAAAACATTTTATTTATTAGGGTTCGTAGAGATCTAAGTTTTATTTTCATTTTCAGTCACCTTAATGGAGTCTACGGAAATGATAAGGCCGGTGTGAACTGGCGTAGTATAGAAGATAATGAATCTTTATTATTTGCGCAAATGCTGATACGACCAACCCAAAATTGCATTAGACGGTTGATGTTAAGCAACTTAAAGGGGTATTCTGGTGTAGAAGCGTAAATTTTAGGTAATTTTTGAAAGGTCGTAAAAAAAGGCAATTAATATTTTTACTATCCATTTTTTTATTGGTTGTTTATTAACATTCAAAGAAAAAAATTAACAAAAAAAACAGTGAAAAATTGAATAAATTATGAGCTGACGGATTGGGGGCTTATGAAAAATTTTCACGTGACCGTACCCATGATTTCGACCCTCCTAGCAATCTGAAACCAAAAAAAAAAAAATTATTAATCAAGAATAATGTCGCAATATCCGGAACTAGGGAAAAGTTTGAAAAAAATTGTATAACAAAATGGCGACTGTTTAAAAAAAAAAAAATTTTCGACCACTTTTTTTTGACTGTTTTGAATTATTTAAAAATAGTAAAAATGAAAATTTGGGGATGGGCCTAGTTCCAGTTCTAGAAAAGCCAATAAAGAAGAGTCCATAAAAATTTCAAGTAAATCGGTCCAGTAGAACCTGAAAAATCGTGGGTATCGTACCGAAAAACACAGTTTTGAGAAAAACGCGTTTAAAGTTTCGGGTAAAGTTTTTTATAGTCTAAGTTCCGGTCGAACCAGTTTATGCCAGGTCAGAAAAATGCTTATATCTCCGAAAATAATTTAAATTTTGAAAAATCCTCGTTTGAAAAATCGTATACATATTCTTGAATAGTTAAACTTTGAAAATATGAAAAAACAATGTTTCGATTTTTTGGAATTTCTAGACCAGAATACCCCCTTAAATCGATTGACCTAAAGAAATATTTTATTTTTATTTACAAACGAGCATGCTTATATTAGATACTAATATTTTTATTTACACAATCGTGGAAATTAATTTTCAAATATTTCAAAATTTTCAGGCAACATATTGAACATTTGAAATTTTATTAAAGTTTAATTTGAAAAATAGTTTGGAGTTTTACATATTAAAATGATCAGTATATGAGACTAAATGGATTCCGGATGTCCGGCTGACTGTGCGTCTGTCGGTTAAAGATTGAATTATTTTAATGAAATTTGGTACACCTGGTGGTGTCAAGGACCAGTAAGTGCAATTAAGTTCAGGTGTAACCGAACATTTCATAGAATAACTGCACAGAGTCGTAAATTCCGAAATTCAGCAATAATATTGTGCACTCACTTCATAAGACCCCACCGATACGTATTCCATATACGAAACCGTAAACGTCATTTAGTGTCCTATGAGTTGTAAGCACACCTTCTTATTACATACCCACATTCTATTCGAACTCCGTTGATACTATTTTTTGTAAAATCTGACAATTAAAACGCTTTTGAGAAATACTAGAATTTCACTGATTTTCCAGTTTTTTACGCGTACATGTGCCATATCCATATACTCGTATAGCCTACAAGCGTCGCGAGTATGGCAAATAAATATACAATTCGTACGAATACTTTGTGGATATTTGAAAGCAATGGATTCTACGGCTAATGAAATTTTTGTTTTTTTTTTTGGTTTCGCGGGAAAAACGCTACAAATGACGTAGGCAAAGGGAGAATGTGAATAGCGTGAACACGCTTTTAAGGAGATTGCCGGCTAGGTAACCGCAGAATATGGTGTCCCTGTGGTACATGGCAAGCACATTGCAATAGAGGCTACGGCTCCAGAAGTGCTGTATGTACGTACATAAATGTGAAATATGACTGCTGCACCCCGCACACAATTGAGTTGTATGCATGTTGTGTGAAGTTGCAAGTTTACTTTGCGCATATTGTGTTTTAATAGTTGGCTATTTAATTTAAAAAATTTTCTATAAAAGCTGAAAAGAAAAATTTAATTTGGTATGTCCTAGCAAAACATATAATTAAGTTTTCACTTTGCATCCAGGCAAAACACCTTTGTGTAAATTCATTTCCATGTGAAATTGTTGTAAATAGGTGTAACGGCATTATACAAGTATACAAATGTAAGTATCTGCATATATTACATACATACATGTGTATATACCATGCTGTTAACCAGAATATGTAATTAAAAGTCACTACCTTTCTAATGGATTTTAAATTAACTGAATTTGCATTCACACTTGCGAGCGTACACTGTAGTCACACATCCGCACATGTGTATCTATATGTGTATGTGTGTGAAGCATAATTTCTCTTCATTCGCTCATTTTCCGTATTCTAAGTTAGAGTGTAGAGCCACTGTAGAACGGAAAGTAAATTAATTATATCAAACACTTTGCCATTAAATTAGTCAAATGTGTCCGAGCAAATCAAATCAACTTGAAAAAGGTCATAGTCGAAGTCCAAGCGCGTATATGATATCAAATAGTATGTATATAAGAATGGCAGTAGAGGCAAGAGAGACTGAAAAACCCCAAAAAATATATATACATATGTATATAAATGTATGTACAATATTTTCAAAATTTGCCCCTACCCAAAAGTTCGACCCAAATTGGGGGACATCAAAATTCGTTTTAGAGGCATGGGTCCTTCGGCAAAGTTTCTTATTTTGATCCCTAGAATACGATTTTCACAGAGCAATGAGCGATTTTTTAATCGACCCACCCTAATGTACATATATAATAAATAATCTTCCTCAGTAATCGAATATCGCTAAGGACAGAAACCTTTAAGAAAATTTCCATATTTTAGTTAGTAAATGTTCCATATAATAAGCATCATAGTGCCATTAATTTCTATTTTTTCTTTAACATGATATTGGAGCTATTTTTACTATTTGAGAACACCTTTACTATTACTCGAAGCAATGTTTATTTATGGTTAAGTTTTGTATCTAAATAGTCTCAGAAATCATTAATGTAAACTACTTTCATAATGAATAAGGTATTCATTGGAAATCTTCCTTCATTTAAAAATATTGTCCACAAAGTTTTACATAACATTTTTATACTCTCGCAACATGTTCCACAGAATATTATGGTTTTGTTCACATAACGGTTGTTTGTATCACCCAGAAATAAAAGAGTCATACAAGGTGTTATATACATAATATACATATAAATTATCAGGATGATGAGTGATCTCGCAAACCAATGAAGCTAAATAAACCAAACTTTCTGCAGTTGGTTCTCTTACGTACCCCACCACACACCATGAAAATAGTTGAAATCGGATAATAACCACGCCCACCTCCCATTGAAATGAAAATTACGAAAAGTGCGTTAACTCACTAACGAAAAATGTCAGAAACATTAAATTTTACGAAAGAAATAGCAGAAGGAAGTTGCACTCAGATTTTTTTACAAAGTGAAAAATGTGCGTGGCATCGCCCACTTATGGGTCAAAAACCATATCTCTGGAACTACTCGACCGATTTCAACGAAATTCTCCCTGATAACACGGATGAAAAATGGGCGAAATCGGTTCACAATCCTACTTCCGATATAATTAAGTTTTGAATTCCATCACATTTCTTCACTTTACTAGGAACCAATGAAGATAGCGGAATAAAACTTTACACATATACTGTATTTGAACTGTGACATCAGTTGTGGCAAAATTGTCTAAATCGGACTATAACTTTTTAAGGCCCCGGATATCGAACATGAAGAACTCTGCGCCTAAGGGTAATCTTTCACCGAAAATTTAAGTAGATCTCTCAGATATTTTAATGTATTTCAGAGGGAATCCCATGTATCTAATTCTAAGTTTTTCAAAAATACGGTGGGCTTTATAATCAGTTATCAGTATAGCCTTCGATATATTGTATCTTGGTGGTGAAATTTAGTGAAATCGGTTCAGGAATTTCCTCAGTCCCCATATACTACTTATGATGACTTTCGTTATTCAATTGAACTTTATGCCGAATATATAGGTCGAATTGTGTTATCTTTATAAAATTACATCAATAAATTGCGACATAACTAAGCCATAAATAAAGCTATGACATTTGGTACAAAGCATCGTACTATGAAGGGGCATATATGGTTTTAGCTATAATTAATTTGGGGAAGTGGCTTTAATTCAGTAAGAAAACACACCAGAAACCTTAAACTTCATTATAAAAAAGGTATGGAAGGGCCCAGTTATGGGTCAAAACCCATATCTCCGAAACTACTTGCCCAATTTCGATGAAATTCGGTCCATATGGTATTCCTGGCTTCCCAATAATATGTTATGAAAATAGTCTAAATCGGTTCACAGTCACGCATACTTCCCATATACAAGAACTTTGAAGACGATATATAAAGTTAGCACTAGTGAAGATATCGGAACAGAACTTTGCACAAATACTATGTTTATAGTGTGACATCACCCTTCTGAAAACCGCCGAAATCGGACCATAAGTATTCAAGGCCCCATATATCGAAGATAAAGACCTCGGCCCTTCGAATAAATTTTTTACCGAAAATATGGGTAAATCTCTCAGATATTTTGAAGAAATGTATATGGAATAATTTTCTTTTAATAATATGTCCCCGTACCTAAAATACGAGAAATGGGGTCATAACGTCCCCAAGCTCCCATATACCTAATATTAGATTTTTCTTTCAATGGACTTTATACCATATATAATATAATAACGCATATGTTGGTCAAATTGTGTGTTATATTTATAAGATTAAATAAATAAACTGCGAGAGTATAAAATGTTGGGTTTTACCCGAACTTAGCCCTTCCTTACTTGTTTTTAATTAAATAGGATTCATTGATGATTATTTTAAAATAACAAATTCTAAATTGCTTTTAAGTTTTTTTGCTGAGAAAAGGTTATATATATATTTGGCGTAGAAACCGCTTTAAGCGATTATAGCCGAATCCATCAGAGCGCGCCACTCGTTCCTCCTTTTTGCTTTTTGGTGCCAACTGGAAACACCAAGTGAAGCCAGGTCACTTTGCACTTGGTCTTTCCACCGGAGTGGAGGTCGTCCTCTTCCGCGGCTTCCTCCAGCGGGTACTGCATCGAACACTTTCAGAGCTGGAGTGTTTTCATCCATTCGTACAACATGACCTAGCCAGCGTAGCCGCTGTCTTTTTATTCGCTGAACTATGTCAATGTCGTCGTATAAATCGTACAGCTTATCGTTCCATCGTCTGCGGTATTCGCCGTTGCCAATGTTCAGAGGACCATAAATCTTACGCAAAACCTTTCTCTCGAAAACCCCAAGAGTCGTCTCATCGGATGTTGTCATCGTCCACGCTTCGGCGCCATACATCAGGACGGGAATAATGAGCGACTTGTAGAGTTTGTTTTTTGTTCGTCGAGAGAGGACCTTACTTTGCAATTGCCTACTACTCAGGCCAAAGTAACACCTGTTGGCAAGAGTAATTCTGCGTTGGATTTCAAGGCTGACATTGTTGGTGTTGTTAACGCTGGTTCCCAAGTAGACGAAACTATCTACTACTTCAAAGGTATGACTGTCAACAGTGACGTGGGAGCCAAGACGCGAATGCGCTGACTGTTTGTTTGACGACAGGAGATATTTCGTCTTGTCCTAATTCACCACCAGACCCATACGCTTTTTTTCTTTATCTAGTCTGGAAAAAGCAGAACAAACGGCGCGGTTGTTGCTTCCGATGATATCAATATCATCGGCATACGCCAGCAGCTGTACACTCTTGTAGAAGATTGTACCTTCTCTATTTAGCTCTCCAGCTCGTATTATTTTCTCCAGTAATAGATTGAAGAAGTCGCACGATAGTGAGTCACCCTGTCTGAAGCCTCGTTTGGTATCGAACGGCTCGGAGAGGTCTTTCCCAATCATGACGGAGCTTTTGGTGTTGATCAACGTCAGTTTACATAGCCGTATTGGTTTTGCAGGGATACCAAATTCAGACATCGCGGCATAAAGGCAGCTCCTTTTCGTGCTATCGAAGGCAGCTTTAAAATCGATGAAAAGATGGTGAGTATCGATTCTTCTCTCTCGGGTCTTTTCCAAGATTCGGCGCATGGTGAATATCTGGTCCATTGTCGATTTTCCAGGTCTAAAGCTACACTGATAAGGTCCATTCAGTTCGTTGACGGTGGACTTTAGTCTTTCACACAATACGCTCGACAAAACCTTATATGCGATATTGAGGAGACTTATACCACGGTAATTGGCGCAGATTATGGGATCTCCCTTTTTATGGATTGGGCAGAGCACACTGAGATTCCAATCGTCGGGCATGCTTTCTTCCGACCATATTCTACAAAGAAGCTGATGCATGCACCTTATCAGTTCTTCGCCGCCGTATTTGAATAGCTTGGCCGGTAGTCCATCGGCCATCGCCGCTTGTTGTTCTTCAAGCGGGTAATTGTTATTCGAATTTCTTCATGGTCGGGTAATGGAATATCTATTCCATCGTCATCGATTGGGGAATCGGGTTCGCCATCTCCTGGTGTTGTACTTTCACTGCCATTCGGCAGGTCGGAGAAGTGTTCCCTCCATAATCCCAGTATGCTCTGGACATCCGTTACCAGATTACCTCCTCGGTCCCTACATGATAATGCTTCGGTCTTGAAACCTTCTGTAAATCGCCTGATCTTTTCATAAAACTTTCGAGAATTACCCATGTCGGCCAGCTTTTCAAGCTTTTCATACTCACGCATTTCGGCCTCTTTCTTTTTACGTCTGCAAATGCGTTTCGCTTCCCTCTTCTCTCGATATCTGTCCCACCCCAAAAAAGGTTAACTTTTAAATTATCTCGACATAAATAACTCGTATTAATTTTTTTTTTTTTTTTTCAATATTTCTTTATTTATTGAATCTGCTTTGTTTAAAGCCTAACAATAAGTATTAAAATCTTAAATCTATTTACAACTAAGTAAGCTCAAGAATGTGTTTGAGCTTTTTGGCAGAACGTTGCTCTTTAGTAGGCAGGTAGATCTCTTCTTTTTAAACGAGTTTGATTGGAATGTACCAAGGCGTTTGCCAATGGGTTTGGATGTTCACGAAGTTTAGAAATATATTTCTTTCTGCTGTCCTCTATTTCCTTCTTTACCATAGGAATATCAAGATCCTTATGGATATTTTCATTACGCATGTACCATGGTGAACCCGTTATTGTTCTAAGCATTTTAGATTGGAATCTCTGAATTATATCAATGTTGGTTGCACAGGTCGTACCCCACAGTTGAATACCATACATCCAAATCAGTTTTATGATTGCATTGTATAACAGGACTTTGTTGTCTAGGCTAAGTTTAGAATTTTTGTTTAGAAGCCAATTTAAATTTGCTGCTCTTAACTTCATGCAAGTTACTTTACTCGCTATATGTTTCCGCCACGTAAGCCTTCGATCCAGGTGAATCCCAAGATAAGTTACTTCATTCGCTTGGGGTACTAATACATTGTTTATTTTAATTGTCCGACATGTTTCTGGCCTTAGAGAAAATGTAACATGCTTGCATTTTTGCTCATTAATTTTTATACGCCAGTTGGCTAGCCATTCTTCGACACAAGTTAAGTGCTCCTCTAATACTCTTGATGCTCTAATGGGGCATTTGTTTCGGCTTACTATGGCTGTGTCATCCGCAAAAGTGGATGTCAATACGTTGTTAGCTATTGGAAGGTCTGCTGTATATATTATGTACAGAGTGGGGCCTAATACACTGCCCTGAGGTACACCGGCCCTTATTGCTCGTTCTTCTGATATAAAATCTGCTACTTTAACCGTAAATTTCCTATTTCTTAAATATGACTCCAATGTTTTATGCAATTCGTAAGGTAAAACGTTTTTGATTTTCCATAAAAGGCCTTCATGCCAGACCTTATCGAACGCCTGAGCTACATCGAGAAAAATAGCTGAACAGTACTCTCTGTGCTCGAATGCTTTCCTGATTTCGTTTGTAATTCTATTCACTTGCTCTACTGTGCCATGTTTAGCACGAAACCCGAATTGATGGGTTGGTATTATATTATTTTCGTGGAGGAAAGGAGACATTTTTGATAGTAAAACTTTTTCGAATATTTTGGAAAGACATGGTAAGAGACTTATTGGTCTGTAGGAAGATGGTTGTGTTAAGTCTTTTCCAGGTTTATCTATCATGATGATCTGCGACTTTTTCCACGAAATTGGATAGTACCCGAAACCAAGAATTGCATTAAAGAGCAAAGAGAGCACTGATATAGCAATATTTGGCAACTCAATTAACATTTTTGGAGTAATATTATCGTGTCCTGAAGACTTTTTCGGATTTAGCTCTTTTAGGATCTTGATAATTTCATAAGTAGACGTCCTAATAGACACGCTTGACTCGTTTGCAATATTGGGCAAAGTTGGCAACTTAAAGTTGTTTTTTGGTACATTGGGTTGAAATACCTTTTCAAGGTGATTTGCAAAGCAATTTGCCTTTTCCTCATTACTGCGCGCCCAATTACCATTCGACTGTCTTATAGGCATCTTGGAATCTACTGGAGGCTTAAAATACTTTTGGGCTTTCCAAAGGGAGTTTTTCTTGCTAGAATTTGGACACAGGTGCTTTATATAATTCTCAGTATTGTATTCTTCATCGCGTTTAAGTGCTTTTTTTAACTTACGTGCAGCCGATTTCAGTTGACGCAGAGTAGAAGGGGAACGACTTAACTGCCATTCACGTCTCGCTTGCCTTTTCTCATTTACAAGCTTTTCTATTTCATTATTAGGCATGTTTCTAAAAACCTTAACTTTTCTTTTAGGTGTTGCCAAGACAGCTGCATTTGTTATTACATCATTGAATTCCATTACGCTTTCATCAATGTCTCTTCCTGTACTTATTTTTAAATCGATATTAATGTGGCTACTGATATATTTTCTATATTTCAACCAGTTAGTTTTAAAAGATGTTAGAGATACTTTTGGCTCAACTATCATGGGCTGTTCGAATAACTTTATTAGTACAGGAGAATGATCTGAAGATAAGTCTGTACATGTATCTGCTGTTATTAGCGATCTATCTATATTTTTGACTACAGCACTCGTATTAATGATGAACAACATATACAGGTTATTCGATGACATTGGCATAGTTCCAAATGGCGCCAAACTGCCAAAAGGAGGAATTAATGGCCCAAATTATTCACTAGATCAGTTCACCTATATACGAGTATATATGCGCCTTTTCATTTTCAAGCAATGAGGTTAGATTTGAGTTTAGATTTAATGGCTAATCCTCGAGATGTAGTCCATATTATTTTGAGGGTTCATAGAAATGCCGAAGCGTTATATATTATACAATAATACATATGTATGTTTGCGATATATTTCTGGCTGCGCTGGAAGACTTCAATCCAGTGTTGCGATTCAATTCGACGACACCAATGTCCTCTCCCTTTCCCAAAGTAATTGAATAAATCTTGTATGCTGCGCATATTTTTTCTTTCCCTTGGCCCCCATAACGTCGGCATAAAATAAATGTATTTATTTTTGAAGATTAGTTGAAGGTCGCTTTTCCGATTTTTCTTTCGAAAACCTAACAACAACCGTATATGAAGAAATAATATTTTGTTTCAAGTAATTAATTAATGATTATGAAAACAGATGTGAAAGTTTGATTTCAAAGACCTTATCTTTGGGATATGTTTTGCTATATAGATAGTTATATTGTTATCATGACGAACCCTGAATCACCATTTTATTTTCGTAAACAAACCTCTCAATATTGTCATTGATTCTCTGTGTACTAATAAAATCACAATCACACCACGTTACACCCAATTATGTCTTATTTCAGCAAGCAGGTAAACGAACCATTTCAAAAGTGCAAACTTCGTAAATTATCACCGTTTTGCGCTCTCGTTGAACTTTCGATCATAATCTACCAATTATTGGAATCTTGAGTAGAAATCTTCTCCACCCGAGGCTAAGAGTAGCACCTTCACACAACAAGCAATCGTTTATACTAGATGCGGTAGCGACTGAATTCTCTCCTCAAGGAAGCAATAGGAAGAGACACTGGAAAACTTTATCTTCAACGCAGGCAAGAAAGCAAGCACTGGAAAAGCGCATCAACGGGACAAATGCACAAAGTTTTGGCAGCGTTGTGGCGGGCGACAGTGCAAATTGGAATGGAAAATAAAATGCACATTGGGCCGACAGACGCTACGACTAATAGCTGCACACCACTCAGCACACTGCGAGCATCTCGCCGGTGCTGGCTCATAAACGAGTATTGATTGCACACCAAATCCATTGAACGCACAAATTAAGTGGGTGAAAATGTGCAAATTTGCAAATACTTTTGCCCTCAATGCCACAATCGTTTGCTGCCGGTTTGTGGGCCGCTTCTGTAAATACGCTCGTGTTTGTCCTTGTGCGCTGCTGTTGTTGTTGGTTTTTGCATTTGCTTGTGTGCTTTTCTTGGTTCCGTTATAATAACAATTAAAATTTTTCAATTAGAAACTTTAATTTTGTGAAATGCTCCACGAACTTTTTCAGTTGCTGTGGTTGTTGTTGCTATTGGCTATGTTATTGTACTCACTGCTGTTATTATAACTGTTGTTGTTTTTAATTTTAATTGTAGTCATGGCTGAAGTTCAATTACGTTTACTGAATGCCTTTGTTGGCTGGCAACAGATATGGAGGCCGTCGGTAGGCAGCAGTGGTTCTGGCGGCGTCGGGCGTGGCACTGAATATGTATAACAATGCAGTTTGAGTGAAAACGTTAAAAAGGGCAAAGTTTGAAGTGCATTTGGAGAAATATTTTTTAGGAGCGCAACTTTGTAAGCGTTTTAATAGAAAAAGTTTGACAGTAACAGCCAGTTTGAGATTTTTTTGTGATTATTTTCATTTTGAAAATATTTACAGAATTTAAATGCATGGCATTTTTTACATTTGCTTGGCAGTTCTGTAGTTAGTGAATCGTATTGACATATCTCTAATGTTTAAATTTATTTTTTTTTCATATGCTTCCTCTCTAAAACATAAGGTCCCACCAAGGATGCGCCATAGCATCATAGTGACGATCTTCTTCTTGTTATATTTGTTCGTTGAGGATTCCAGTCAATCGACGTCCCCATAATGCTACCTGGAGCCTTCCTTTGTGCTTTGTGCCATACAACAGCGCCGACTTCACGCATCCAGAGAATATTACGAGTTTATGTCTCTGGAGATTTGCGAGTACGCTCATCTCTACTTCCAAACTACTATCTATGATATATTAAATTTCAACAGACTCTTTTGCTTTGCAGTATAAAAATAAAAACTTTTCTTAATTACCGCCTTGGACTACTTCTTATCGAAAGACGTCAGCAATTTTAATTCTAGTATTATTTAAATCATCGCTCCGTATACATCTGTAGTTACATGAACATATTTACAATATTTTTTGCTTCAATTCTTAAAAAAGGCGCAATTATTCATTATTTGCTATTTCCCTTGTAATCAGTAAAGTTACTGCTACTGTATACTAACTTAGCTTATCAATAACAAATTATATGGAAGTAATTTTTACTCGTAATTCAATGTACCCAAATACGGAGCATACATATACATATATAAGATGCAGTATCTGTTACGTATGCGACGTTATGCAAGATATATGTATTATACATATAAACTTTGGCTCAGAAAATCATTGCTAAACAAGTAGGGAAGGGCTAAGTTCGGGTGTAACCGAACAATTTATACTCTCGCAATTTATTTACTTTATTTTAATAATAAAACACACAATTTGACCCATATATTCGGCATAATGTCCAATCGAATAACGAATATCATCAAATATAGTATATGAGGGCTGAGGTAATTCCTGAACCGATTTCACTTATTTTCATCACCAACATACATTATATACAAGATTATATGTTCACTAAATTTTGCTGATACATCTCACATATCAACCGATACACAACAACTATTAGGTATATGTACAGGGCCACGCCCACTTACTAAAAAAAATACATCCAAATATGCCTCTTCCTAGTTTGATTCTACAAAATTTTACTTGTATAACTTTATTTATGGTTATTTTGTGGGCGTGGCAATGGTCCGATTTGGCCCATTTTCAATAGGCGGTCCCAAGGAACATGTGTAACAAGTTTCGTGTAGATATCTTAATTTTTACTCAAGTTATAAATTGAACGGACAGATGGAAGGACGGACATACAGCAACATGACACATCGCCATTCTGATCATTTTGATATATTTTTACCATATACCTGACTCTTTTAGTTTCATGATTTACAAACAACCGTTATGTGAAAAAAAACTATAATACTCTCTTGGCAACTTTGTTGCGAGAGTATACCAAGGAACCAGTCAAGATACCGTCACAAATCATTCGTATAAAAGACATCAAAATCGGACTAAAATTTAGTCCTCAAATATGGAATATAAGGAACTCAGTTGCCAAAACCATCGGAAAATCTCTCTCATGTTTTATAGAAATACCACCTCCCATAGGAAAACCGTAGTATTAGGATTTACAAATTTCCGGTGGGATTGATGCCGTATATACCTCTTTATACGTCACATAGCTTAGCAAAATTAAGTGAACATATGAGTATAATTCCATATATTTTTCGGTTACAACCGAACTTCACCCTTCCTTACTTGCTACAAGCATGATATATATATACGATAAGTATAAGTCTTCATTATACATTATATACGATATGTAGACTATTATTTAATTCACAATGCAAAAAGTATTAGTTTTTATTCATCATCCAATCGATTAACACAACTCGCGAAAAAATGTTTCGATTCGTTAACATTATTTTGCTGCATTGCGTGTTAATTGCTTTTAGTCAGAATAATGCCACAAGTACAGTGTGCGACTGCAATTGCAATTGTGATTTTCAGATAGAAGTTATTAACGATAATCTCGACGAAGAGATGCCAAAGAGGTATATTTTTAATATAAATACTATTATTATTAGGTATTGATAGTGGAAATTATTATATTTTTATTTCAGATCATCGAAACCGTCTAGTTGTATGGAAGCAACAGCTAGTAGCTCGAAGAGTGGTGTCTATGAAATTCAAATACAAAATTTGAATGTCACCGATGTGGAGGTGTTTTGCGAAGAGGGCGTGGATCTTGGAGGATGGTTAGTTATACAACGGCGTCAAAGTGACTCTGTGAATTTTACTAGAAATTGGCGTGGCTATAAGGAGGGATTTGGTAACATAACGGAAAACTATTGGATCGGTTTGGAAAAACTACATGCGCTCACCAACAATTGTGAACAAGAGTTATATATTCAAATGAAAAGACGAAATGGCCGGGAATACCATGCAAAATATTCGGAATTTCTCATTGGGAATGAAGTAGAGGGCTACGCTTTGAAGAAATTGAGTGATTATAGCGGAGATGCTGGTGATGCCTTTAGATTACATCGTAGACTGAAATTTTCAACGTATGATCGTGATAATGATAGTGATCTAAGAAATTGTGCACAGCTATTTAAAGGCGGTTGGTGGTTTGATGAGTGCTATTACTGGTAAAAATCATTTTAATTATCATAGTTCGTAGAGATCTAAATTTTATTTTCATTTTCAGTAACCTTAATGGAGTTTATGGAGATGATAGGGGCGGTGTGAACTGGCGTAGTATAGAAGATAATGAATCTTTGTCATTTGCGCAAATGCTGATACGACCAAACCGTAATTGCCTCAGACGGTTGATGTTAAGAAATTAAAATCAAAATTTAAAAATTCATGCTCTGTTAGACATTAATATTCTTATTTCGTGAATTTTAAAAATTATATTGCAATTATACTTATATTCAAACGTGTTACTAAAATCTCTAATTTGCACATTTTTTATTTCATTTTATTTAATCATCGAAAATGCTTTACAAGTATTCATGAATTGAAGAATTTAAGTTTAATAGTTGCCATATTTTCTCCAGTACACCAACTAGTGTACAAACAAACTTGTATGTATGTGCGCCAAATGCATATCATACAAATACAAATGTAACACACACACACACACACACGAATTGAATTTAATCAACGCCCATTGTACAACACGACACCCTGTAATCCATTGGCCGGACGCAATTAAACTTAAGCTTGAAAGCAATATATCTAATGTCCTCGCAGCCATACCACCAACAACACACACACACAAACACACTGGAGCAGCGCTGCTGACAACAACTCCGGTTGACGATGACTTCAGTCGACTAATTCATGCTGATTGCTGTGCAAACGAGATTAGAAATTTACGCAAAGCAAGCGAAGACGCGGCGATAACAGGGCAGCCAAGCGTCCTGCTTCATTGCAAAAAAAATGTCATAGCAATAACAACAACAACAACTAGAACAATTACAATAATGTCGAGGGCGACAACATGCAGAACGTGCACGCCACAACGGCTCATCCGAAAAGACAGCTGCGCATTCAGACCCTGGGTTATATACGTATGTACGTACGTGTGTCAGGCGCTTGCAGAGGGGAAGTTCAAATTACTCATTTGCTTGCTGTTGCTGCGACGTTAGCGACGTAAGCGCGGTCGTGTAAAATGATGAACGCCACACAATGCTCAGCGCAGCGACACTGTGTCATTTTGTCATTGGGACAATCAACAGAAGGTGGCGGCGGCGAAGATTTGTGCGAAACGCGAATGAGGAAGGCGGTGGATTAATTAATTCACTACAGTTCAGCAACTTACACACCTCCATGGCCATTGTCGACATCAATGGTAACACCATCTACCCCGCGGCCATAAGTTTTTCACATCTGATAACTGTCTTTGAAAGTGAGTGACAAGTAATATTCCTCTGGTCATTCGCAGCGTGGCTGCTTTTGTGTGGCGAAAATTGAAGAATTTCGTTGTGAATTGTTTATCAAACTTTTCGCTTAATTTTTAATTAGAACGATAATTCTAATATTTTGCCAAAGTTATAATTAATGTGATTACAGGAGTAAGTCAATAAGGGCCAAGTATTTAAGTTCGGCGAATTCTCCTTTAAACCGACACGAATTGTGTTTGAATATTCAAGTGGTTAAACATTTAAATATTCATTTTGCTAATAGACGTCATCAATATATAGATACAAATATATATAGAGATAGAAAATAGTTGGTTACATGGCCTGGTAACCGATTTTGTAGGAATATTCTTTACAATTTTATATTTAGAAAGTGCAATTGAGAAGAAATATTTGAGAACTTAATATTATTCTGAGAGATATACTTCTCTTAAGTCAGACCAGCAGAAGCTGTACTATGCCAGTGTTGCATTAGAAATTAAGTCGATAATGGTTATAAAAGAGAAATGTCATCTGATGCTTACAGAATCTCTTCGAGGAATTCGAGCTGTCGGCATATCTTCACTACATGAGACAATATATATAGTTAAACTTCCATAACTCGGAATTATATAAGTCGAATTTCTACATTACTCGAACTCTTGAATTGGCAATAGAAGCTGAATTTCATACAAATTAACTTCCATAACTCGAAGTCTCTCTAACCCGAAGTTTTTCTGGTGGATTATGGTGATTCGAATTAGGGAAAATCAACTGCAAATTATTTTAACCATTAAACACAGTATTTAATTGCGTTCAGATCTGATATTTCTAATTTATTTATTAAATTTTTTTATCTCAATTAAATGATCAAAAGTTCCTCACACCTTGCCAGAAAATTTATAATAGCGACGTTTTCTGAGTATCTAATCATATTATTGTATTCATAGCTAGTCCCATTTACATACCTTAAGGGGTCGCATCAGTTTTATTCTACACATGGTTATTCTAAAACGTTGAAGCGACCCCAAAAGTCTTAATTTGTTTAAGAAAGATCTACCACTGTCAGCCGCGGCTGTGCTATAACTGTCAACAAATATATATTAGAAGTCGAAATGCATTAAGGTTGGCTTAATAAACGGATCAACCCTTACCCGATAAATAAAAAAAAGGTAATCCTGATGTTGGACATTCATATTAATTTATCTCAAATTGCTCTAATAAAAAAGAGCGCTTTAGGTGGAGAATGGATTTTTCAAACTGAAGACTATCTGAGACTACCCTTTAGGACATTATTGCTATTTTAGAAGATAGAAACAATATCGTTATATGAAAGATATATGGGACTTTTAAGTTATTAAGAACTATACCTACCAAAGAACCAAACGAGTCCCGAAAAAGTATATGATCGGGAGTATAAGAAACTACTGAAGATGTTGTTTGGTAGAAGAAAAATAAGGATAATAAGAGAAGAAGAAAATACCTGCTTGTAAAGAAAGAAAAAATCAAAAATTAATAACACAATTAAATAACTAACTAGTTCTTAGTAATTTATGCTTAGATACATTCACTTACAATAAACCTTTTGCTGTTAAAAGTTTATAAATTGCTGTTTTTGTATTTTTGTTTTTGCTCGAAATATAGAGTTAGACAACGGCAACTATGCATATGAAATAGATTATCAATTTACTGTGTGACAATTATAAATTATCAACTCTTTTTCATGCAAATGTACTATAAATCATCGTCAACAATATTTCACTATTTCAATTTCCTATTCAGCAAATGTCAAATGCGTTTGGCATATCCGACAGAAATTAATTTTCAACATTAGAAGGATACACTTTAGGACATTGTGGAGATAATTTGTTGCATTTTGGCCTAATGTGCATATGTATGTAAATGTGTTTTTGAGGTTAGACATACTTGGTGATTACACACATGGATAATAGTAAATAGTAATGTGTATGCCACGTTTGTATATATGTAGTACATATATAGATGATTCTAGTAGAATAAGTTAAATCTGCAATTGGAATGAATACTTTACCAAATGCATAAATAAAATATTTCTCGTCAATTCAAGCATTAATCGAAAGGTTGACTAAAAACATAATAACGGAGTTTCCGAAAAATGAGCGAAATAAATAAAATATTTGTATGTCTTTATTTCAGTTTTCTTTTATAAACTGTTTACTTCGATATTGCTATGAATCATTATGACGTGCAAGAAAAATAAATAAAAGGGTGAGAGAGAGGGACAAACAGCTCTAAATAGAATCACAAATAATGCGGTTAGAACTGAAAGTAGAACGCGCAGACCCGAAGTTGGCTAATACAATAAAGTCAAGTTTAACTTTCCTTGATAAGTTAGCAGCTTTCAAGTAGTCGTACTAATAACAACAACACAACTTCACACACTTAAGGAAGTGTCAGTTGTTGCACTGTGTATCTGTATGTATATATATATATTTATCTATGGATATAATATCTACGTTGTTCTGGTCATGCACACCCTTGACAATTGTCAATGGCGACTGCTTTACCGTTCAACTGCTGGATCCGCTGAGCGGTAAGCGTCTGTGAAACGTGAGTGGATAAAAATTGTCAAATTTTTTTTGGGTATTAGTATTTGTTGTTGCTTTCATGAAAGTCGAATTAAAAGTTTGCGCCAAACTGAAAAGAAAATGACAAATAAGTTAAAGCTGACTAAATTGCGGACTTGTCGAGCTCTGTTTCTGTGTATAAATATGTGTGCATGTATGAGTATACATGTCTTTTAGTATTCCGCTATGCTTATAAATATCGATATCGGAATAAAGGTTTTATAACTTGTGCTTTTAAGGTTGTTTAAAAAAAACATCAGATTTTGTTTCTTTTCGCAAGCTGAACCTCCCGCTTATGCGACTGTACATAGGTTTGGGACCCACCACATAAACACGAACTACCAATGAAAAGGAAACAACAGCCTCGGAAGAGAGACCCCAATTTAGAGAACGACCACTGCAAACGTATTAAGGAACATGTCCGGTCCCTTAAATGGGAAGAAGCCTCACGGACGGAAGAAGGTGGGTCTACAACGGACATATAAAGGAGCGCAAATTCGGTGTGGGATTTGTGTTGGGAGAGAGACTCCGTCGTCGAGTCCTGGCATTCACTCCGGTGGATGAACGTCTATCCACAATACGGACAATGACTATGTGATCAAAGATACCTTCTAGGAGCGCCTAGAACGTACCTATGAGCTCTGCCCCCGTCACGATTCAAAATCGTGCTAAGATATTTCAACGCCAGGGTGGGTAAATAAGGTGTCTTTGGCACCACAGTCGGAAAATTCAGTCTCCATAATGAAACCTCGCCAAATGGATTGAGACTGATCGACTTCGCCGGGGCCCGAAATATGGTCGTCTGTAGTACTAGATAGCTGTCCCCAGATCGAATCACGCGCAACCAGTTGTGTGATAGATGACCAGTTGTGATAGATGGACGACATATCTCCAGTGTTTTTGATATGCGAACGCTCCGTGGTCCTAACGTCGACTCGGACCACTATCTTGTAGCAGCAACACCGAAACGACTATCGCGAAACAATGGATGTTTCGTAGGATGGATACCGGGAGCTGATAGGGAAACGAGACGCTGACAAAAAAGAAAGACCCTGAAATGCGCGAGTATGAAGAGCTTGACAAGTTGGACGACTATGCCTGAATTTGGTACCCCTGAACGATCGCTCCTCTCCGAGCCGTTCGATACCAAACGAGGTTTCAGGCAAGGTGACTCACTATCGTGTGACTTCTTTAACCTGATACTGGAGAAGCTAATACGAGCCGCAGAGCTAAATAAAGAAGGTACAATCTTCTATAAGAGTGTACAGCTGCTGGCGTACGCCGATGATATCGATATCATTGGGACCAACACGCGCCGTTAGTTCTGCTTTGTCCATACTGGATAGGAAAGCGAAGCGTATGGGTCTGGAGGACAAGACGAAACATCTCCTGTCATAACAAATAGTCAGCGAATTCGCATCTTGGCTCCCACGTCACTGTTGACAGTCATAACTTTGAAGTTGTAAATAATTTCGTCTCTCTGGGAACCAGGTGAACGGCAATAACAATGTCAGCCAACGCAGAATCACTCTTCCCAAAAGGGTGCTACTTTGGACTGAGTAGGCAATTGAAAAGTAAAGTCCTCTCTCGATGAACAAAAACTGAACTCTAAAAGTCCCTCATCATTCCCGTCGGACTTTATGGTGCAGAAACGTGGACGATGTCAACTTCCTATAAGACGGTTTTGAGAAAAGAAGGTTTTGCAGAAGATTTACGGTCACTTAAGCATTAGCACCGGCGAATACCACAGGCAATGGAATTATGAGCTGTATATATTATTAGACGACAAAGAAATATTTCATCGAATAAAAAGACAGCGGCTGGCTAGGTTGAAAGTGTTCGATGCAGAAACCGTTGGTGGAAGCCGAGGAAGAGGGAGATCTCCACTTCGTTGGAGAGACCAGGTGGAGAAGAACTTGGCTTTACTTGGTGTTACCAAATGGCGACAAACCGCCAAAAGGAGAAATGCGTGGCGCGCTGTTGTGGACTTGGCTATAACCGCGTAAACGGTGCATAAAATAATACTTCGGCATAATAGTATTATTATTTTCCCCTTCTCTAAGCAGCTGATGTCAATCACACCTTCTAAATTCGAGAAAAATTTATATTTTAAATTTTAGGTGGATAGGGCAGTCTTGAATTTCTTGCGAATACAATTGATGAACTCCATTGTTTCGACTATTCCTTCGTTTACAGTATGGAGCATTTATGTTTCGTGGACGTTCACGAAATGATGCAAAAAATTGGATTGCGTTTGAGCAGCGTCAAACAGTGTTGAGAAGTGGTGTCACGTTTGTCCTTGTTGTCCGGGATGAACAAACAAACCTCTATCCAACAGCAAGCTATGACTTACGTAGTATCTTTAAATGCCTTCGCTATCGTCTTGCAACCACGTTGAAAATCATTAAATTGGTTTTAAACGGTCACCCTCAAATACAGCATTCAGAGAGTTTCTGATTTAATTGGGCGATTTCGCTTTAAGAATCAAAACACGTCACGCTTTCACACGCGGGTCTTATTTGGCCTTCGGCGGTTCCGCACGTCTTAGAGAATGTAGTATTATTGTTTTGTGTTCATATTTAACTATCAGACTGTCCTCATGGTCCGCTCGAAGATAATTGTGTGCTGAAATCGTGTCTGAGAGTTTTGACCCTCTTAGGTAATGTAAAGTATAATTCACACTTTTGCTTACTGCTATTCTTGAGGTAGACATTTTATTTCAGATAATTTTTCGACAGCTCTCTAAATTATTATATATTATTTTACTATTCAGACTAAACACAATCTAATCTGTATAAGTGAAGGCCCTGTTAAAAAAGAATTGTCGAAAATCGACTTTCATCTCTAGTCCTATGAATACGAGTATCAACATTCATAAATAACAACTACAATGTTTATAAAGGATAATAACTGTAGTAAACATGCGCTGGCAAAATGCAAGCAACAACCAAATTGCGAATAACAACGCTGTCTCTACTTCTGTGGCTTTGTTAGTCATTGTGCATATGCAAAATCCGAAATGCAACTACAGACACAAATATTGTAAGCATTCGTTGCGCAAAGAGAAATGAAATCAACTCAAATGGAAAGGGATTTCAATCAATGAACCGTTGAAGCAACTGCATCAATTTCTGCGACACACAGTGCACTACTAGCTAAGTATAATCCAGTGAAATAATACGGTATCATACCGCTGTACCTAAGCTTGCCATGGCCCAAGGAAGCAGCGGTTACTCGTATCAAAGTATGTACATTTGTATAAGTATGCGCCAATGTTTTGCGAATACAAACACCGGACGTCAGCCCTTAAGCAAATCGGCATTTACATATTGATCACGAGTGGTGCCATTTCGCTCTTCTTCTATTTCTTCGCCGTTTCGCTTGCTTTGTACTGCAGATTATAGTGCATAATATTATCGTTACGGCACGCTGTGGTACGGTTCCGCGCGGAGTCATACATGCAGACAGCATGAAGCGCGACAAGCTTTTGCAGCGTTTGCTGTTTTTCCTTATTTCCTTTTTATTATTTTCATATTTTTGTTTACAATATTCGCCCCTCTTGCAGCAGCCGTGCGCCATACTCGCAACACAAACATGCTTTATCAGCAATCAGCAGCATGGCAGGTGCTCTTATGAGTCATTCATACTTGCCCGACAAATGTCTGCTGCGATTGGAAAAAAGTGTCAGACTGCAAAGCAATGAATCAGACAGCCGCGCTATGACAGATTGAAATGTTTCTTAAATGTTGTGCTAAAAAGCGATTCGATGTTTGTTTGTACGGTTAATTTGCTTGCTGTGCTGTTCGCTCTGCAGGTTAAAGGGATGTATTTACGGAAACCGGTGTAGTCTTGTGCTTTATGCTATACATTGTATGTATGTATTCTTTGTTTTTGGAATATGGATGAAAGTATATGCGGAAGGTGAAGTGAAAAACATTTCATTTAAGGTTTAATGATTCTTACATATTCGTGTTTTATCTGATCTACTTTTTAGAAATATCTTTCACAAGGATTCAATGAAAATTAAATAAAGAACAAAGATTTGCGAACTTTTTCGTGCATAGTTCAAATAAGGCTTTGATTATGGACATGCTATAACATCAGTAATGTTATATATTCTACCATAAGCTCGTTACCGATTGTGAAGTAACTTTCTCTAGTAGCTTTCTCTAGTACCATAATTTCCATATGGTAATATTGGTTTCAAATGAAATAAAAATAACATTTTTAATATAATTAGCAGTCCCTTCAACTAAGTTTGAATTATCCCTAACATTATTCAACTCATTACTAAATTAGTTCCTGTTTCTTTTAAAATACATATTTTAAGTAAATAAGTTTGTAAAAGCATGATTCATTTGACCCTTCTACCTAATCTATAGTAATTCACTAAGAAGTGCTTTTTATACTCTCGCAACAAATGTTGCTAAAGATTGTATTATAGTTTTGTTCACATAACGGTTGTTTGTAACACCCAAAACTAAACGAGTTAGATATAGGGTTATATACACCAAAGTGATCAGGGTGAAGAGTGGAGTTCAAATCCGAATGTCTGTCTGTCCGTCCGTCCGTCCGTCTGTGCAAGCTGTAACTTGAGTAAAAATTAAGATATCTTGATGAAACTTGGCACACTTATTTCTTGGCACCATAGGAAGGTTGCTTTCGAAAAAATCGGACCACTGCCACGCCCACAAAATGGCGAAAACCGAAAACACATAAAGTGCCATAACTAAGCCATAAATAAAGCTATGGAAATAAAATTTGGTATGAAGGATCGCTCTATGAAGGGGCATATTTAGATTTAATTTTTTTGGGGAAGTGAGCGTGGCCCCGCCCTCTACTAAGTTTTTTGTACATATCTCGCAAACCAATAGAGCTATATAAACCAAACTTTCTGCAGTCGTTTTTTTAGCCACTTCCTAATACAGTCCAAAAATGAAAGAAATCAGATCATAACCACGCCCATCTCCCATACAAAGTTTAGGTTGAAAATGACTAAAAGTGAGTTAACTCAGTAACTAAAAACGCCAGAAACACTAAATTTTACATAAGAAATGGCAGATGAAAGCTGCACTCAGATTTTATTACAAAATGGAAAATGGGCGTGGCGTCGCTCACTTATGGGTCAAAAACCATACCTCAGGAACTACTCGACCGAATTCAATGAAACTTGTTTTGTAATAGTTTCCTTACATCCCAATGATATGTTGTGAAAATAGGACAAATCGCTTTTCAACCACGCCTACTTCCCATATACCAGAACTTTGAAGTCGATCTGAATCGTTCACTTTACAATATATAAAGTAAGCACTAGTGAAGATATCGGTGCAGAACTTTGCACAAATACTACGCTTATAGTGTGGCAGCCCCATTCTAAAAATCGCCGAAATCGGACCATAGGTTTTTAAGGCCCCATATATCGAACACGAGGACCTCAGTGCTTCTAGCCTAATATTATGGTTTCCAACTACCAATGGACTTAATACAATATATATGACGAATATGTGGGTCAAATTTTGTATTATATAATATAAAAAATAAAGTTAAAAAAATAAATTGCGAGAGTATAAAACGTTCGGTTACACCCGAACTTAGCCCTCCCTTACTTGTTTACTATTATTTTCTATAATTTTTATAAAAACTCAAAAAAAGCATTTAAAAGTCCACTTGCTTTATATTCTGAATAATGCTTGAGTGCTGTGCATTGTGTTATTTCTAGAGTACTTGAATTGTATTTTATGCATGCGTGAAAAAATTACCTATAGTGAACACAGCACACTACTTTCAATGGCATAAATTTAATTATAAACAGCATAAGTGCTCCAGATCAAACCATCTCAAACAATCCCGTGTTTAATTATAGATAATGAACCATCTGAGGATAAATGTTGACGTGAGCGCAAATATTTATATCTCACGTTAGTACGAGAAATAGATTATGCAATATCGAATAATATAATATCGAATAATACAATAATAAAAAAATTAATTCCTTTATAATATTAGTATAGATGAATTGAAAAAGGTAATAGTAATAGGAATTGTAGGTAAAATCAGGACCTTTAATAGAGTCATACTATTAATTCGAAATGTGGAATATATTGAAAGTTCAGGAAACTTTTTTCAGATGTGTCATAATTCCGATTATTTAAATTTTTATTTCAAAATTGTTATAAGGATCACTGAGCTACCATATTCGTATTTTTTCTCATTGTCTACACATTCGGTTCGACCTATTTTTGAGCAGTTTTGGGAGCATGGGCATTCTTAGAACTTTTTTTATTAATTTATTTATTAATATAAAGAGATGGCAACACTTCTAGAAGTTAGTTTAGGAGTGGGTCTCATGGCTTTAAAATAAAAAAAGGTTAAATTTAGAGCCATGACCGAAGAAGTTGTGTGCTACTATCAATCAAAACTTTAAATGCTCATTGCTCAAAACTGAGTATTCAAAATCTTTTCTTGATGAAATTTTAGACAAACTTCGTGATAGAATTTACTAAGACGTGTACGAAGGATATTTTTTGAATTATAACCATTATACAAAATGCGGAAATATTTTTTTTATCATATCTTCCAGGTCCAGGTTCCCATCATATGCTTTCTGAACAAATAATTAGTCTTCTTTACAAATGTTTGAAGAGTAAACATCTTATGGTCCGTTTAGTATACTAAGATAACTGTATAAATTAATACTGAACGCCTACATTTTCTTATACATCTTCCGTTCAGGGATTCAGGGATTCTTTCAGGGATACTGAGATTTCGGTGTATGAAATGTATATACATATTTACTTAACAAATTCTATTGATTTTATGAAAGCTGTGTATATTCAGTTCGATTGAACTTGGTTTATCTAAGGCTATTTATTATAAGAAATATTTATTTTTCGTTAATTACAAGTCGAAACTTGGTTTCCTGTTACAAGAAAATCACATTTCAATTTCATTATTGATACAAAAATTTTGAAATAATCCCATTCCTTTTCATTATGTTGTTAATAAATAAATCATTATAATTATAGCAGTGAGGGATTCTTTTTGAACTTTTTAATTTGACTGGCTGACTGCCTTTTAAGTTGTATACATTCTTAATTGATAGACAAGTTCATCATCCTCTTTATAGTCTCATTTGTGACATTTGTACATTTTCATATCACTTATTGACTCTCTGACCATAATATTTCTTATGCGTTGCTATGAGTGTTCTGTAGAAATAACCACACCAAAGCTGGCAATTAAGTGACAATTCTTCTTTAATTTCTGGGTTCAAACCAAGTGACCCTTTTATGCGACAATACACGTTTCACTTACTTTCGCATTTAATACTATTCGCAATAATATTCGTTCAATCCATTTGAATTGCCTTTCCGCCACGCTCATGCCATATGACAACAACAATAAATTATTTGCCGTCACGCACTTAACATTACGAACGCAATTATGGTTATTCTCGTTGCTTTCATTCATAATTCATGGGGCACACACGAACAAACACACAGTGACACACACAAGAATACAAGAAAAAAGTCGATTTGGGGTTGACTAAAAGTAAAAGCGGCCAAGAAGTCAAAAGGGTCTTAAATACGTGTAGAAAACTTTGTCTCACTTTGCAAGAAGTTTAAATTCAATTTCCATTGAAAAACTATTAAACAGTTCAATTTCTTTAAGGGAGTGGAAAAAAAAAATCATTTACATTTCACTGTCAATGATTAAGTCACTTAACCATTTAGGGTCAAATGCCGTATTCAACTGAAAAGCTTTGGCATAACCGTCCCAACGAAATTCCATTTCGGAGGTTCTAGCGCCGAGCAAGTGCCGAACTGCGACAACATAAAGGTCTATATGTGTGTATGTCTTCAGTTGAAAACAAAACAAAAGTAACAAACGAATAAGCAAGCAATTGTCGCGCACAAAGGACCGCACAAAGGACACATTGGAATCACTATAAAGCACGAAGTTGTTGCGCAAAAAAGTGCCAAACGAAGTGAATAAACTCGCAGCGCACAGTGAGTCCTGCCGCAAGGCGAAAGCTCTTGGGGTTTTCACACAACAATTGAGAGTGTGAGACAAAGTTGTGTACGTGGAGAGAGCGTGAGAGAGTATGTCACATATTTTTTGTCAACGATTCATTTGTGTACTCATTTTCTGCTAATTAATAGAGAGCGTCAATTCAGTGCTTCAAAGAGCGTGACGACGTTTGTTATCTTGCCATAATATTTATTGCTATAAAATTCTAATTTATTGGAATTGTACAATTCTATTGAAAATCTACTTTGGGTTCTATTTGAGTCAACAAGTGAGGTCTGGTTGTGGAAAAATATATTTTTTGAACATTTAAACAATTTATCGATTCGGATTAAGGAATGAAAAAAATATATTAAATATTTCGATATATGTATTCAACATGTCTAATTAATAGTCTGCTGGTCCCGAGCTAATTTTTTAGCTAATCTACAGTTTTTAACTTTCGTTACAGTTACAGTTGGAGTTTCGTTGCCGTTTAATACCGTTTCGTAAAATACCGTTTTTCAATCCATCTGTACTAATATTATAAAGGAATTATTATTTTTTATTATTCGATATTGGGCACTTAATCATTGCTATTCACTTCCTCGTCTTTGAAATTTTAAATATGAACATAAAATGAATATTTCTCCTTGTCTTTAAATCTGCTCGTTAAGCACTGGATAACAAAACTTCAAAAGATGTTGGATTGCCATCTTCCAAATGCTCCCAGAATGATGTGGGGCATACAATACGACTGCTCCACTTTGACGAATTATAAAGTTTCGTTGAAGAATAAGTTTTTAACGTAAAAATTTACAATCTCACAAATGGTGATGGCAAATTATTTTTTCTGGCGTCTTAAACATGTATTTAGATAACAAACATCGTTAGTTTAATACAAGTACATGCTAAGCAGTTCAAAAAAATATCTCTAACTTTTCTACTTTAACCTGCCATTAACACTATCTCTTGTATAATAATCGGTGTGTTTAAATACACTAATGATAATATTATAAGGCGAATCGTTAATAATTTGGAGCATAAATTCAGGAAGTCACTTCTCTCATGCCAAACATGCTCCCTTCGAGTCGTTAGAGAACACTATTTAAATTATGGTTAAAGTTATATCTTGTATGTAATCCCGGTCAAGAATTGCATTTGTGAACAAACTAAAAACTCATCATTCTCATTCAGTAAGAACTACTCAAACTTGGTCAAGAATATATTTATATACCCTATCATTCGGTGCAAAAAAAAAGATATAATCAATATCTAAAGGTCTGCAGAGTTTGAGTTGGTGCACATCTCAATGATTTCAACTGATTTGTATAGAAATTTTCCAGCTCAAATTCGGGTGGGTTGAAATCTAAAAATATTTTTTCCTTTTATAGCTGTCTATACATAAGTTGGATTATAGTGAGTAATCATGAAAACATATAGAATTTAACACTAAGGTTAGAAATGTCTACCAAGAAGCTTTAGACTCACAAAGAATGCTTTATGGGTTGTATAGAAGATATTTTAATATTTTTTGATTACAAAATATAATGGGAACCGGTAGTTAGCGACAAACTTGAATTCGAACTACTGAAGAGTAAGATTCAAAATATATAGTACTGACATAATGGGTGCCCATCATTTGTTTGGGTTTACCATAATTATCTTTTAAGCAATCTAATGAAACCCTCGTATGCGTTTCGCCATCATATGTTATGGTTTTAGATAATATGTTGGTAATATATACAACAATATATAGTAGAGGGTCTTGTATGCGCGTGAATCAGTTCTGAGACTGCAAAGTAGCCTGCATATAAATGATGAGTATATGTATGTAGCTATGCATATGGAAGTGTAAATACGTATATATTAAACCTATCTACATACATAGAATATATTAAATTATGTGTTGGCTTGTGCATTGGTTAGCTTGTGTGGAAAAGTATAAAACTGCAGTCACGTTTCATATTATGAAAAATTTTATGTCTGACCTCCTGGCAGCATTGAAACGCGTGTGTAATATTTTTTGCTTCTTTGCCAGCAAAGATATACATGCATACTTATGAACACATGTGTGGAAGTTGTGGATGTCTGCATATGAGTAGATGAGTATAATATATAGAGGTCAAAAGAACATTTTGCCTTAAATTGCGGCCACCTGCTACTTTATTTGTACTTCTTCGTGAATATTGAGAATATATTATAAGAAAAATTTAACATTAATATTAACTAACAAAAGCTGTTATTTAAGTTGTTTGTATGAAATAGTTATATTTAAATTAATATTACTGATTCAATACTAATGGTTGCATCCAACATTCAGGATATGATTTTAATTGCAACGAGCCTTGGCAAATCTGTTCACATTGATATTCCAAAACGTTAAGGAGGGAAAGTGACACTCCGAATACTCAGTGACCGAGTTCAGTAAATATTTTGAACTTAAATATATACAATTTAAGATAAATGCTTGCTTCTAAATGGCTTACACTCAAATAGCTACTGCAATATATAGAACCTACCATAAAAGCTCTTAATAAGCTCTTAATAAACTTACTGCTTACCACAGCTATTAAATAATAACAGTAAAATTTAAGAAAGCAACTCTAAGACGTAGGTGTAGAATATATAAAATAATAAGAAATTTTTAATCTCATCTTTCTCTTTCTCTGCAGCCAATTTCGCTTGAATAAATTATTTTTGTTTAAGAGCTGCTTTGTGAAACGATGGTAAATTGATTTTTTATGTTTAATACCTGGCGACAAATAAAAAGATGCATATCAAATGAGCAAAGACGGCGCGGTGTATAAATAATATAAGCTGGAAGACAAGGAACACTCCTCTAGGGTATACACGGCGTCGAACAAATTTAAATAGCAGCACGATTCGGTTGAATTTAAACTTGAACGTGCACAATTTTATGTGCGGCGCTTAAATTCAATTGTCTTTTGTGAGTTTATACATAATATAAATAAATCGTATATATATATGAAATTTATTACACTTATCTCAGGCGCACTTAAAATATTTGCCGGTGTGTATAAAAGTTGCTAAATCTCGCTTGAAGCACATTAAATGCATGCTTAGCTAAGAACAATGTCTAGCTACTTTATTAAAATTACCAAATCTTACACCAAGGTGTAGTCACTTAATTGCCAGCGTTATAAGTATGCTTGCACCAGTGCAAACAGCGCGAACACACTCATCTGCATACATAGATACGTCTATGTTGATGGCAAAATTTGCGAGTTTAAAATTATCACTTTAATGAGCTGCGCTAAAATAAACTACTTCTAACTGGCAAACACGGTTGACACTTCAGGTGCTGACGCGCCTTGTGCTTAGGTGCAGACAGTAAAGATGTATATATAGAACTGTATGCATAAGTATGACCACTGAAACATCGAAAATGTTAGTATACAACTATGTTAGTATACCAATAAATGTCTAGCTGTAAACGAACCAGTCACAAAAGTATCACTTTATCACATCCACTTTTGTTTAAATTTTATACTTTTTTCAATATGACGATAGACAACTCAACCCCACTTTAAGTGAAATTATATAATTTCTTTCTTTCTTACAGCTTACAACTCAATCTACTTTCGTTAAAATTATACAATTTCCTTTCAGCTTTTACTCGACTTCATTGCAATTTTCAATTTAAGGGTTACAACCTAACCCTTACAACTTACAACTTATTCGCTAACAACTCAACTGATCAAACCTTACCTATTACTAGCAATAGTCTTAAAAGGCTCCCGAACTTTTTAAAATTAAAAAATTAATTAAAGTTGGAAAATGGATTAACAAATCACTTAATTTTTTTTAGTTAATTTTTCATGAAGAACTCAATTGAATCGCCCTGGATGTGTGAAATGTTAAGAATAACAACAAAGCCTTTATCTGTTTTGACCCAACTTGGTGAAAAACATACGAAATTTTATTCGCACTTTCGCAAACATAAATTGTATTTCTATTGCTATAACTTACATGGAAAAATATAATCTTTACCCTAACTCAACCTACCTAATGAACCAGTTGCATGGTAGTTAATAACTAGTTAACTTCACTGTCTCACATCTATTTGCACGTCTACATGTTGTCATTTATATGAATGTGTCAACGTTGGCGTACGGTGATAAATTAGTGCTGGAAAGGCGTAGAGCGTCACAAAATCAACAACAACACGGATGCTAACAAATATCTGATAATGTTAGCTAGCTGGCAAAGTGCCTCGAATCCATAGCAGCATTTGATGCCGCCTCGGCCATAGATGGCACTTTTCTTAAACGAAAGTAATTTCAACTCATAAATAAAACTCTTAAGTTTCAGCATTGAGAGAGTTGAAAATGATGAAACATTTATTATTATATCAGTGCGGATAAGACAAGCGGGAGTTTAGCTTAAGTGGCAGGCGAGCGTAACTTTGAGCGTAGGAAAAACGGCGCAAAACACTTGCCATTAAGGCAGTGGTATGCGTTGCTATTGCTATCACACACAGCTACATACAAAAGTTATGCTACATTTGCTGTGAAGGAGAGCGCAATATTTTTAATGCTTTATTGCACAATTTTATTTAAGCAATTTTTGCATTTTTTCTGCTTTTTTTTTGCGTTGTGCGTTTTTTATGAGGACATTCACATATCAAAGCTCAAGATTAATGCAGCGAGTTTTTAAACACATTTGCATACGTAAACATTTGTGAGAAAATCGATTAAAAACCTTGTGTAAGAACTTTTGTTATAATATTTCTGGAGAAGTCAGATATTTAAGATAACCTACGGCCTGGAGCACTACTTTCTGAACAATCTTCATATAATAATATAATAAAATTCTTTTTCGTACTCTCAGAATAAATAAAAATTGGCCCATTTTTAGGGCTCCGGATCTACATATGTCCGTCCGTTCGTGCAAGCTGTAACTTGAGTAAAACTTGAGATATCTTGGTATAAAGGATCGTACTAGGATGGGGCATATTTGGATATTATGTTTTTTTGGGACAGTGGGCATGTTTTGTACAGATCTCGTTAACTGCTAAAATCTTGCTATAGCTCTCTCTCTATAGAGTCGTTTCTTTTAGATACTATCTTATGCATTCCAAAAATTTAGAAAATCGGATTATAACCACACCCACCTCCCATACAAATGTTATGTTGAAAACTACTAAAAATGCTTTAATTCAGTAAGGAAAACCACCTGAAGTTTCATTATGTCACAGAAGAGCTGCTCAAATTGATATAGCAAATTTTAAATGGGCGTGTCTCCGCCCACTTATAACTCAAAAACCATATCTCCGAAGCTACTCGAACAATTTCAATGAAATTTGGTTCATAATATTATATATTCCTGGCTTCCCTATGATATATTAGTAAAATAGGCCAAATCGGTCACAACCACCCCTGCATCCGATATACCAGAACTTTGAAGTTGATCTGATTCGTTAACAATATATAAAGTAAGCACTAGTGAAGATATCGGAACAGAACTTTGGAAAAATACTGTATTTAAACAGTGGCCCATTCTAATCGCCCTTCTAAAAATCGTCGAAATCGGTCCATAAGTTTTCAAAACCTCATATATCGCACATGAGGACCTCAGAGCTTCGAATACATTTTTTACCGAAAATATTGGTAAATCTCTCAGATAGTTATTTTGAAAAAATTCAGAGGGAATATATTTCTTCCAATAATATGTCTCCGTGCCAAAAATGAGTGAAATCGGGTCATAACTTCACCTATCTCCCATATACTTAATATTAGGGTTTTTAAACTTTCAAGGGACTTTGTACCATATATATACCGAATATCTCAGTCAAATTGTGTGGTATATTAATAAAATTAAATAAAACAAATGTAAACACTCGCTTATCTTCTCGACATGCTAGCGTTGAAGAAACTTTTGTTAACTTAAGGCTACTTAGGAAATATTTGGGTGTAAATGTATTTGAAGATATAGTATTAATGAAGTTTTATTTACTCGGGAAGAGTTGAAAATTCAAAACATAGCTTAATTCTTGTTGGATAGTTGCAAGCAAAATTTATAATTTTTGTCTCAAATTTACACTTTTTAATACATTCTTAGCTTGATTAAAACAAAACAATTACTATTCATCGGTTAGCGCATGAGAACGAGAGTTGGTAAATTCGAAAAACCTCCACGAATATACTTTTTCAACTGAGTGAACATGTAATTTAAATGTTTTCAAAGCCTAACTGTGAATATATTTAGCTCAAATAATGATAACATTTGTAATACAGGTTATGGTAAGAACGAAATTTGACAGAATTTATGTTTGAATTGAGAGGTATTTTCTAAGAAGTATGTTTATGTATGTGTATGTTTATAAATAACACATAAAGTTTTTGTTTTACAAATCATTTCTCTTTTGCTGTTCAATTTTTGTTATTTCGGTGAATTTCGTTGTAAATCATTATATTTCTATTATTATTTATTAGAAATAATAGTAGAAAGGTATTTCCATTTCAAATAATTGTGTTTAACCATTACCTTAATGAAGTCACAGTGAACAATACTAATGTATCACATAAAAATATTCATTTAAAATAAATTATAACATACGGTCCAATTAAAGTGAAGGGTCACAATTATAAAAGTGAGCATCAAATTGTCTTTATTGTTTTGTTAGTATTCGGTCAGTGAGACCAAATACTATTTTTATTATATTGTCTTGACAATATAATTAGACCTCGAATATGAACCAAATCAAACCATAAATAGAATTTTTGGCGCCACCTGTCAGAATTTTCTGTTCATAACCTTCCTGCAATCACAAGAAATAAGTATACATTTATATTCAAGTTCATAAGAATACTAAAGCCATTACACATGCTGGTCTTCAACCGAAAACGACAGTCTTTTGAGAAAAAATTAACAAGAATCGGATCAAAGCTGAGAGCACTTTTAGGCTTTTTCAGCGTATCATAAGCGCACAACCACACAAAACACTACAGAAGCATGTACGACAGACAGTCCATTCGCATATATCGCCATTTTGCAATGAAAATAAAATACAAAAAAAAAAAAACATACACATACATTCGAACATGAATGTGCATGTACAAAGAGTATGATTGTGGAAGCATAAATGAAAAAGGATTTTCATGCGCTTTTGGGGCGTTGCAGCAAAATTGGCCTCGCATATAAAAAGCCATCGTAAAAATCTCGTATTTATGCAGTCTTGTCGAGTGAAAACAAGGCTGAAAATCTGCAACTGCTCGGATATTTGCCACGCAATATGACAGCGAAGGAGGAAGCGCAGCAGAGAGTAACAATAAAAAATATAATAAAACCGGAACCATTTCGTAAGGGACAGAGAGGAAAAAAATTTTGAGGAAAGACCAACAACAATAACATTGACAACAACAAGTGGTCTGCAGACCAAAAAAGCAACAACCAGTACAAGTGCATGTGTGCGACGCAAAGCAACTTGAGAGGGGATCGTCGACGTCAAGAGAGTGTAACGAAGTGGAACGGTTAATATGTTGATTGCCGACCCACTTAGCGCCTTTTGGCAATAGCAACGCCCAAAAATAAAAGCGAAATGAAATTTGCATTTTCGTTACACTTCTCCACTTACACACGCGCACACCCACTCAACCACTCGCTCATGCACGCACACACACACACACACACACATGCATATAGTCAAAGTCATACGAGTAAATGATGATATGCGGTTATTATTGTTGTTGCTGTTGTTGTTGCGCGTGACTGCACATACGCGAGCGCGCAGCCAAAGGCGTACGCTAATGTCTGCCGCTGCATTCGGTTCACATGTGCTTGTGCAATGGCCGTGCTTATTAAAGGACTTACATAAAGGCGTGTTCAGCTCACTCGCCTCTACATCCTTTTTGGCATTTTGCCTCTGCGGTCCGCTGCAGGCTGTTATTCATCGCCACAGCCGCTGTCGCTGTCGCTAGCGCTAACGCTTTAGCAGCGCACTGATGCCGCTAGTTTTGTTCTTATTGCCGCCATCTACATATTTACATAGATATGTGCTTCTGCGCTTGTAAGTATGTAAGTATATAAAATACGTATATGGTCATGCAGTTGACTCTATTTCTTCGCATTTGCCTTTTTCTTGTTTTGTATATTATCCTTTGACAGCAAAGTGGTTCTGCGCTGTTCGTTATTAAACTAAATCAGAATTTTCAAGTACCGATTGAAGAAGAAATGCACAAAAAAGAGAACTTATATAAATAATATTTTCATTGCTCATTGAGACCAATAGAAGGTCTACAATTTCCAAATAGCGCCACTGAATTGAAATATCTGCTTGTATCAAAGTTATCAACGTTATTACGTATACGCCGTGTACCGTATATCAAATCACGACAGTTTTGTTTAAGAAAGTGAAAATAATATAGCAAAGACAATACCTTGAGCAGCGTATAATAAAGATATATTATCACATTTCCATATAATACTAAATAATGAAAAATATATTTGTGCATCTTAACTATGTATATCTGATTAAGTGGATAACACGTTACGTATACGCCAAGTAGTCCATGTGAAAACAAGCTGTATTAGAATGAAAACAGAGTAGTTAAGATTAAGCCCGAATTTTTGCCACTAAATTGAAAATTATTGAAGTGTTTTCACTTTCAACATCTTTACTTAAATTGAAGTTACTTTTACGACCTGTATTCCTTATGGAACGAAAGTATTTCTGAAGAAAAATAAGAATGCAATGCAGGTCATACCTCAAAGTCTGCTTTCCAAAGCAATTTCTGATATTTAAATTCATTTACGGAGAAAAATATTTAATTAATCATTACTATCTAAATCGATTTAATTTGAAGTTACGTATACGTGTGGCCCATATGGGAAAATCCTCTTTTGATTTATTTATTATATATTGTTCTTGCATTACAACATATTGACATTAAAATTACAATTTATTGAATATGTGTAATTTAAAATGACAAAATATGTAGATGAGACCTTGCATACATCCGATTTGGCATTGCGAGGAGACTCATTTTAAAAATTAGTCTAACTTTTCACAATAACCTTTAAAACTACTACACATTTTATATGAAACGAGAAATTTAAATATTATGAAAGAAGCATAAATGTATGTATAAATACGCGTATTTACAAATATGTGCTTGACAATTTTAGGTAAATTCTCATATTTCCAAAATAACACTATTTCACTTGTAATATAGATTTTTCATACCAAAAATGTATAAAATCAATCCATATCTTCCTTCCATATATCTAATCTTGAATATCTTAATCTGACTGACTCTAAAGTAAAAATTTTGGATTTTTGTACATTTTAATGATATAAGGTATAACAATGGTCATTCTATGTTTACGGCACCTCTTTTGCACATGCGTCATATTAGTAAGATCGCTTCACAATTCAAATCAATAATGAAAACAAATATCTTACAAAATTTTCTTTCAATGCATGCCTCACTAATTACTGAGTAATCTGTTAACTACGAGGGCAGTTCCAACTACAATGTTGTCTAACTTGCAGCCTTTCCATGTTTGCATGGGCCGGCCACTTATGCAGCACTTCATTATAAAGAAAGCCTAATCAAACAAGAACTTTCTGATTACCTACAGCTTAGAAAGCAAGCACCAAAAGTTTAAGTTCTTTCTTCGTTAGGAATTCTTTCGCTTTGAGCTTCACGGTATTTGTATTCAGTTACTTGCGAACTGTGGAAAATTGTGTAAAACTGCTGCCTCAGCGGCGCAATTGATTATAAATGAGCAACCAAATAGAAAACTTTTGCATGTGCAAAGTTCGTCTGCGTTCCGCTAAAGCAAATGCAGATAAGCCCATAAAAACTCTACGCAAACAAATACAAACAGACAATACAAACATATTTGCCAAGTGATGAAAGCGTAGAAAATTAGCAAAGAGATACAGACAACTTTGCTAAAAATCATTAGCAAATAAAAGTTTTCAATATAAATGGAAGCATGCTTTATGCATTTTCAACTTAATAAATATCACAAATTATTTTTGATGACCCGAAGTAAAAATGTGGGCTTGCATTTAGCAGGCATTTGCCCACATTATAATAAAATCATAGTAAATCATAGTTAAAAGTAATGACAGAATTCGCTGATTACAATGCGTTGATTTGTTTGATAGCTCATTTGTTTAATATTGTGTAACTCAATACAGTTCAAAGGAAGGCAGAGCCGTAGAGAAGCTCGGTATATAGGAGTTTCTTCGAGTAACAGACTATCATTATTTTTAGAAAGCTAATACTTTTTGTAAAACGAAAAAACAAAAGACAAACCATATTTTAAGTTTGATATAAAAACAACGTAATAACGAGCAGATGTTCCTATAAAAAGTATTTTATTCATGCCATAAACAACCGTTTAGTGATATGGATAATTGGTTTCTGTGCACGTTTTTCATCTGTTTTACGATGCTCTAAATTTCAAATAAATTCTGCAATCAAATTAATTGTAAAGATATTAAACTGCTTAAAATTTAATTACGCTCCGATGAAGAGAGAGATAGAATGATCCCTAATACTCGTTATTATGCAATACAAACGATTAAATACATACGTTAAATCTTTTCAATTAAGAGCGTATGAGGATAGAAAATGGGAAAAAACAAGTAATGAGTGGCTAATTTCGGGAGCAGCAGAGTTCGTTATTGAGCAAAATTATTACGATTTTGAAAACAACTTCGATTTAGAACGATATTTATTAGATAAGCAGAACTAGAGGTAGTCTGATCTGATTTTTTTTAAATCTTGTAATCTTTACGGAAACGCTACCATATACAATCAAAGCAAAAGTAATTAGGGTTCTCTAACATGAGTTAAAATTCTTCAGTTGCTCACAGCTTAGTACCAACGATAACTTAAATGTCTTACACACGAAGCTTCAATACATTGACAGCAACTTTGCCAAACACATACATATCGGTGAACATACATATATATGTGTTGCTTAGCGGAACTGTCTGCGTATGGCAGTAAGAATGAAACTATTGAAAGAGAAAAGTATTTAATTTGCTTTACCTTCAGTAATTGCTTTCGAAGCGATGCTTCAAACAAAAGAGCACAATTTGCCAGACAGATTTAGTGCACAATGTACTTAGATTTGCTGTGAATTAGACTAAGCGACAGACAGACAGTTTATGCAAAGTTATTATGCTCGCAGATGTACAAATTGTTTTTCGTCTTAAATATGGAAACAGGTAATATGCACGTACGTTGGTTGGAGAAATTCATTTGCTCGTCTGTCGTTGGTGCGGCGAGCATTTAGTATATGAACATGTGTATTTTAATAAGCGGAAATATTGTTGCTCCACTTGTGCAACTACAAGTAAGTGAGCATGGTTGAAATGTGATGTGGTTTTCTGGTCCATATAAAGTAAAGGAATATACAGGAATTTTACAAGTTTCACACATTTTTGGTATTAAATATCCATGCTATACTAATACATGTATAACATAACATACTTTAATAATTTAATTTTGAACATAATAACATAATTTAATTTTGAAAAAAAAAATATATATATATATGATATGCATAAGCATGTCTCTTAAATTATTGTATCATATCAGTGCCCTTCACAAATTCAACAAATTTATAAAAAATTTTGAACTTTATCAAGCATTTCGTATTCTGTGTCTAAAATAAAAAGCTTTTTTTTTTGATAAATTGTTAAGAAGTAAAATACTCTTGACAAATAAAATACCTCGTTGTGGATAGTTGTGAAAGTGAATTTGTTGTAATGGAGATATTTTTATTTTTATACTCTCGCAACCTGTTGCACAGAGTATTATAGTTTTGTTCACATAACAGTTGTTTGTGTCACCAAGATATAAGAGTTAAATATGGGGTTATATATACATAAATGATCAGGATGACGAGTGGATTTGAAATCCGGATGTCTGTCCGTCCGTCTGTCCATGCAAGCGATAACTTGAATAAAAATTAAGATATCTTAATGAAACTTGGAACACATGTTCCTTGGCATCCTGAGGAGGTTGCTTTCGAAAATGGGCAAAATCAATCCACTGCCACGCCCACAAAATGGCTGAAACCGAAAACTTATACAATGTCATAACAAAGCTATAAATAAAGTTATGAAAATGAGATTTGGAACATAGGACCCCATTAGGGAGGGGCACATTTGGATGTAATTTTTTTTGAAAAATTGGGCGTGACCCCGCCCCCAAATAGGTTTTTTGTATATTACTCGCAATCCAATAAAGCTATATTAACCAAACTTTCTGCAGTCGTTTCTTTTAGCCATTTCCTTATACAGTTCAAAAATTAAAGAAATCGGATAATAACCACGCCCACCTCCCATACAATGGTTAGGTTGAAAATGACTAAAAGTGCGTTAACTCACTAACGAAAAACGTCAGAAATACCAAATTTTACATAAGAAATGGCAGAAGGAAGCTGCACTGAGATTTTTTTACAAAATGGAAAATGGGCGTGGCGTCGCCCACTTATGGGTCAAAAACCATATCTCAAGAACTATTCGATCGATTTCAATGAAATTCGGTATATAACACTTTCTTGACACCCTGATGTCACGAGTGAAATCGGTTCACAACTACGTCTACTTCCCATATAACTCAAATTTGAATTCTTTTGATTCATTCACTTTATAACACATACATATATACATTAGGAACAAATGAAGATATCGGAATAAAACATTACACAAATACTGTATTTGAGCTGTGACATTACTTGTGAAATAATTGTCGAAAACGGACTATAACTTTTCAAGGCCCCAGATATATCTCTCAGATAATTTAATGTAATTCAGAGGAATTTTTTTTCTTTTAATAGTATGTCTCTGTTCCAAAAATTATAAATATCGGGTCATAACATCTCCTAGCTCCCATATACCTAATTATAGGTTTATATGTATTGGTTAATATGTGAGATATCTTAGCAAAATTAAGTGAGCGTATAGTATTGGATATGGGGTCATATGTAGAAGTTCACGCAAGTGAGGAAAGTTTCTGATTGCCATTCACTTGGGAGTGGCCAGGAACGATTCTTTTGCATATGACTCAAGCAGCTCACGACTTCCGGTTTTAGACCAAGTATCCCCTGGGTAGCTAACAGACATCCGTTTGGAGGCGAGCTAAAGTGAGAAGGCGAAGCCCGCTTGTGCGGTTGTGCGTAGGGCTTGGGACCCACCACATAAAAACGAATAACCAGTGAATAAGAAACACAGGCCTCGGATGAGAAACCCCCCTTTTGATGACGACCACGGCAAACGTATAAAGGACTATGATTTGAGGGCATGCACCTGGAATGTCCGGACTCTTAATTGGGAAGGTGCCTCTGCCCAGCTGGTTGATGTCCTCATACAACTAAAGGCTGACATCACCGCCGTCCAAGAAGTGCGATGGACGGGACAAGGACGGAAGAAGGTGGGTCCTTGTGACATCTACTACAGCGGCCATATAAAGGAGCGCAAATTCGGTGTTGGATTTGTGGTGGGAGAGAGACTACGTCGCCGAGTCCTGGCATTCACCCCGGTGGATGAACGTCTTGCCACAATCCGCATCAAAGCGAGGTTCTTCAACATATCGCTGATTTGCGCCCACGCCCCAACGGAAGAGAAGGACGATGCGACCAAAGATGCTTTCTATGAGCGCCTAGAACGCATCTATGAGCGCTGCCCCCGCCACGATGTCAAAATCGTGCTTGGCGATTTTAACGCCAGGGTGGGTAAAGAAGGTGTCTTTGGCACAACAGTCGGAAAATTCAGCCTCCATGACGAAACATCGCCAAACGGCCTGAGGCTGATCGACTTCGCTGGGGCCCGAAATATGGTCGTCTGTAGTACCAGATTCCAGCATAAAAAAATTCATCAAGCAACGTGGCTGTCCCCTGATCGAAACACGCGCAATCAAATCGATCACGTTGTGATAGACGGAAGACATGTCTCCAGTGTTTTAGACGTGCGTACGCTCCGAGGACCAAACATTGACTCGGACCATTATCTAGTAGCAGCAAAGATACGCACTCGCCTCTGTGCAGCAAAGAACGCCCGTCAACAAACACAAGGAAGGTTCGACGTCGAAAAGCTGCAATCACAACCGACAGCCGAACGATTTTCTACTCGACTTGCACTCCTGCTCTCGGAGAGCACTCATCAGCATCTCGATATAAGGGAGCTGTGGAACGGCATCTCAAACTCATTGCATACCGCTGCAGCCGAAACAATTGGTCTCCGGCAACGCCAAAAAACCAGTTGGTACGATGAGAATTGTCGTTCCGCAGTGGAGAGAAAACAGACTGCCTACCTCGCAACGTTGCGATCGACCACAACACGTTCGGGGTGGGACAGATATCGAGAACTGAAGAGGGAAGCGAGACGCATTTGCAGACGTAAAAAGAAAGAGGCCGAAATGCGTGAGTATGAAAAGCTTGAAAAGCTGGCCGACATGGGTAATGCTCGAAAATTTTATGAAAAGATGAGGCGATTAACAGAAGGTTTCAAGACCGGAGCATTATCATGTAGGGACCGAGAAGGTAATCTGGTAACGGATGTCCAGAGCACACTGGGATTATGGAGGGAACACTTCTCCGACCTGCTCAATGGCAGTGAAAGTACAACACCAGGAGATGGCGAACCCGATTCCCCAATCGATGACGATGGAATAGATGTTCCATTACCCGACCATGAAGAAATTCGAATAGCAATTACCCGCTTGAAGAACAACACAGCGGCGGGGGCCGATGGATTACCGGCCGAGCTATTCAAATACGGCGGCGAAGAACTGATAAGGTGCATGCATCAGCTTCTTTGTAGAATATGGTCGGAAGAAAGCATGCCTGACGATTGGAATCTTAGTGTGCTCTGCCCAATCCATAAGAAGGAGACCCCACAATCTGCGCCAACTACCGTGGTATAAGTCTCCTCAATATCGCATATAAGGTTTTGTCGAGCGTATTGTGTGAAAGACTAAAGCCCACCGTCAACGAACTGATTGGACCTTATCAGTGTGGCTTTAGACCTGGAAAATCTACAATGGACCAGATATTCACCATGCGCCAAATCTTGGAAAAGACCCGAGAGAGAAGAATCGATACCCACCATCTTTTTATCGATTTTAAAGCTGCCTTCGATAGCACGAAAAGGAGCTGCCTTTATGCCGCGATGTCTGAATTTGGTATCCCTGCAAAACTAATACGGCTATGTAAGCTGACGTTGAGCAACACCAAAAGCTCCGTCAGGATCGGGAAGGACCTCTCCGAGCCGTTCGATACCAAACGAGGCTTCAGACAGGGTGACTCACTATCGTGCGACTTCTTCAATCTATTGCTGGAAAAAATAATACGAGCTGCAGAACTAAATAGAGAGGGTACAATCTTCTACAAGAGTGTACAGCTCCTGGCGTATGCCGATGATATTGATATCATCGGAAGCAACAACCGCGCCGTTTGTTCTGCGTTTTCCAGACTAGATAAAGAAGCGAAGCGTATGGGTCTGGTGGTGAATGAGGACAAGACGAAATATCTCCTGTCATCAAACAAACAGTCAGCGCACTCGCGTCTTGGCTCCCACGTCACTGTTGACAGTCATAACTTTGAAGTTGTAGATAATTTCGTTTATCTGGGAACCAGCATTAACAACACCAACAATGTCAGCCTTGAAATCCAACGCAGAATCACTCTTGCCAACAGGTGCTACTTTGGACTGAGTAGGCAATTGAAAAGTAAAGTCCTCTCTCGACGAACCAAAATCAAACTCTATAAGTCGCTCATTATTCCCGTCCTGATGTATGGCGCTGAAGCGTGGACGATGACAACATCCGATGAGACGACTCTTGGGGTTTTCGAGAGAAAGGTTTTGCGCAAGATTTATGGTCCTCTAAACATTGGCAACGGCGAATACCGCAGACGATGGAACGATGAGCTGTACGATTTATACGACGACATTGACATAGTTCAGCGAATAAAAAGACAGCGGCTACGCTGGCTAGGTCATGTTGTACGGATGGAAGAAAACACTCCAGCTCTGAAAGTATTCGATGCAGTACCCGCTGGAGGAAGCCGCGGAAGAGGATGACCTCCACTCCGGTGGAAAGACCAAGTGCAAAGTGACCTGGCTTCACTTGGTGTTTCCAGTTGGCGCCAAAAAGCAAAAAGGAGGAATGAGTGGCGCTCTCTGGTGGATTCGGCTATAATCGCTTAAAGCGGTTCCTACGCCAAATATATATATATATATAGTATTGGATATAGTGCACCTTTCTGGTGAATTTGAATGAAATCGGTTCAGGTATTACCTCAGCACTCATATACAATATATGACGATTTTCGTTATTCTATTAAACTTTATGCCGAATTTATGGGTAAATTTGTGTGTTATGTAAATAAAATTTCTTCAATAAATTGAGAGAGTATAAAATGTTCGGTTACATCCGAACTTAGCCCTTTCTTACTTGTTAAATATAGTATAAGCGACATATGTACATATGTACATATGTACATATGTGTATTATATTATCTATTATTCTATGGCTTTGCGGAGGAGCAAAAGCCTGGGGGATGTGGGATGAAATCGCGTGGTATAACCTTATCATCTATATAGAGTAAATGGGGTTGTAAAACCAAACCAAATACTTTGCATCAGGTCAGGGAGGCTTCAGTCGATATCTCAACATCAGAATCGAATAGATAGGCTGATAACCGGTCAATCGGTCAATCAAACCAAACTTATCAACGAAGAAGGCTCGGTTAAAACCAACACTCATCCAAATGACGACCTTTTCCATGACAAATTGGGCCAGATTCGGAGCATGGTATATTTGCGAACTCTCAGAAACTTCACGTCTAGACCAATAGCAAAGGATTTATTCTGAAATTGAAGTTAAATTATTAACTATTTTGCAACAAATATTGAAATGCATGTGAAAACGTACGTTATAGAATAATTCAAATACATTTTTCAATTCAATTCAATATACAAATTGGATATAAATCAGCAGTTTCTGTTTACATTATTTTGTTTCCTACACGTGTGGGGAAAAGCTATGAGTACTGAATATTTTTATATTACGAAAATTGTCACAGAATACCAAAAATTTTCTTACTTGATAAAAAAATGAAAAAAATTTTCAATTTTTTTGTTATTTTGTCAAGTGCACAGAATTGGGTGTATATGTATGTATATTTTATATATTAACGTAAAACTGGTCGGTATAACATAGTCGAACACATATGTGTGTATATGCTTCCTACATAATATTTTATAATTCTGGTTTGTGATCACATCTTTTGAAGTTTTAAATTCACTAAATTAACCTGTTGGCAATGCAAAAGCAAGTTTCATTATACTCATATTCGTTTAGATAAAATATTTTGATATCTATAATTCTAATTTGAATATTTTATATGAATACAGCAAAAGTAGATTCATTCCATATGACCCACTGTGCGTATACGTAACCTGAAATTAACTAAAGATTTATAATAAAGAATTGATATTTATTTTTATCATAATATTGAAATATTTGAACTTTTGTGGTTGTAAATGCGGACTTCACCTTCTTTGCATTCAGTTCTTATTTTCGTTCTGAAATGGTTTCATTACGTTTCACCGGGCGTATACGTAACCTCATCTTAGATGTTAGATGAAGGTATTTTCAAAGTGAAAATGCTTTAATAATTTTTAATTTAGCGGCAATGTGAACAAATTCTAGCACTATCCTCTCATGGTTTTATTACAATCTGTCTTAATTTTAAATTAAAAATATCATATGAGCTCTACCGCAAATAACGAAACATCTAGTTAATCAGATGTAGTTAATCAGTAAATTCGTTTTTAATTGTGAAGCAATATCTGGAAATGTGTTAATGTAACTTCATTAGACAGCGAGCAAGGTTTCGTCTTCGCTATATTCTTTTCTCATTCTTAAACAAAACTTACTTAATGTGATATGTTATGCACGGCGTATACGTAACCTCAAGTAACCGGAGTTGTTGATGGTTAAGTTGCGCATATATTTCTCAATTATGTGGCAATGTGTGAGAACTTTTTATAATTCGTCGCTAATCTAAATTTTATTTTCACTTTGTTCCGTTCTCATTCTTGACAAAATTTTGTAACGATATGAAGAAATGTTTAAACTTCAATTTATTGATCACAGTTTTGTGGTTTTTTGTATTTTATTTAATCAACTTTTTGAAATACTAAGGAGACTAAGCGTACTAGCCTTTCATAGTCCAATCAATCAATTTTGGCAGCACTTAAAAGGGCTAAGCATTTCTGCCGTTTTGCTTAATATCGATATATGGCATATTTTCATTAAATATAATTCTGGCTTCATATATAACCTATGTTCGCTACAGAACATTATTTCTTATGTGGGCAAATTAGTTCATTTATCCCTCTCCTCGCTCGCTTATAACTCCCCCTGATACATTTACCAAAAGCTATATGTACACTTATGCTTATCAATAATCGCATTAAAATCGTATAATAGTAATATTAATTTAACGCATCAGTAGTGTAGTAATCCAAAAACATAACATTGATTTTACATATGTATAAATCATCATAGAGATATGCATTTGAACAATAACTCGTTCAAGTACATTTGTGAAGGGTTAATTTGAGCACATAAAACACCCAGCTTTCAAATTATCCGCAAGTACTTACTAAAACTTTATATGTGAGGTCATCGTAGATAACTGCACTTTAAATTTGAACTACTTACAGTAAATGCAGGAAAAGTTATTCGACATAGAGCATTAGCATAACTAATAAATCTATGCGAGGCATATAGCGCAATTGCAGTGCTTAGGCGCACACATACCAACACGGTAGCGTTTTGAAAGAGTTGCAAGTATGTCTGTGTGCACATACACACATTTATGCGCAAGATTTCAACTTCTTCTTGTGCATAACTTAGCCTTGGCTACATGCAAACTTGCTGCTTGTGCATCACAAAATGCCGAAGGCCAACAAGAACTGTTCAGCTGCCACCATTCGATGCTAATGTCTCGCTAAACGTCTTTGTTGTTGTTACCATCTAGCGCTCTGGTGCATGCAAGACGCATTGATGCAAAAGTTGCATAAACAAATAAACTTAGTTGCACACATACATACATCCACACCGACATTTACATATTAGACAAGTAGTAGCCAAACCCATATATATGCTATCACTTTGATCATTTTTGTATATGATAACACGAAGCATGCAGCTGCCACTTGCTTTAGCTGCCTCGCAAGGTAAGCAAATTCTTGGCACTGCGGTTGCACGAACATGTACTACATGTATATATATATATGTGTATTACAATATGCGCTGATTTATTATATATCAACAATTTAAGCGTACACTTTAACAGTTGCTTGGCCGCGCTTTTGTCACAATTTTCATTCAATTTTAGTTTTAACACTGTTCGTTAAACGAACTAACGAGCCACAGCGTAAGTGTCGGGCACACACGCACACAAATCAATTGGTTGTCATATATATAACACATATATAATTGCAGTCTGAATTAAGTTTTTTCTTTTAAGTTCGAAAAACTTTCTACTTAGCTTCATGTGCAACTAATGTAGTGAGTTCGAAAGATTATTAAATTCTGAAGAAAGTTTCAAATATTAGTTGAATAATTATTGTAAAAGCATTTATGGTTATTAAAAGCATTCTTTGGCAAAAATAGTGCATCAAATAAGCAAACACATCGAATTCTTAAGTATTTACAAGGCGCTTATAACGAACTTTTTAACGAGCCTAGTAACAATTCTTCAGAGAGGAAGTGTCAACAATTTAAAAACAGTGTTGTCTCTGAAGAACCGAAAACTAACACATGACCGATGGACTCTGCATTAAGCAGTATCAGCGCTTGCCGATATGGTTCTACGGTTTCCTCGAGCAGTATCACCATCAGGTCGTGTGCTGGCAGCGAGGGATTACAATATTTAATAATAATTTAAAGAGTACTGCTGATCGTTCATCAGCACACCTAATCAGCTTATTAAGCCCGTAGTGCCATCCAGCACTTTCGCATATCGGATTCTTCTCGGAAGATGGCGCCATCCTCCCTACTTCAGTCCAACACGCCGAGTTCAATGGAGCCCGCTAACCAGCGATATCGCTAAAAGTTGGCGCGGCTCCATTTTGCGGCCTCTTAACGAGGGAGGATATATCCTCCAGCGACCTTCAGGCGCGGCTGCATCCTGTTTTGTCGATACTGGATCCATTCTCTCGCTCAGGACCTTTTCAGCCCATTTGAGCATGTTGGCGTGTTGCTCAGATGCCATCCATCCTTCTTACCGCCGTAGCGCTCCATAGCTTTGACTGCTAAACGTCGATCCGACTTTAGCTTTCTACCCGGGTTGTTACGGGGTTTGTTGGAACCTTTCGAGGCCGTGGTTGATCCCATAGCTCGAACAGAGGTTCCCCTGCTTGTACTGGCGATTTCGCCGCTTATAACTACTTTGTTGGAGTCGTTCGCCGGCGAGTTTCCGCCAGTTACCCCCGTCCGTCTGTCCGTAGCTGCCCCTGAGGCAGAGGCCTCACCGGCTTTCTTAGCGCCCTTGGAGGGTGACGATTTCGTCATCTTGGGTGCTACTCCCCCACCCGCACCGGAGATAGAGCTGAGCAAGGCGAGGCCCCCTTATGGGGCTATAAGTTCAGAGCCGGCCAGCTCAAAGAGGGAGTCTTCTCAACCAACACCTACCACACCAACTTAATGATGACGGGAGGAACGTACTCTGAGGCCTGCCACGGTTTTAACGGGACGGAGGCAGTTGAGACATTAGGCCGTGACAGAATGCTCCAACTACCAGCCCAGGGTTCAAGCGAAAAATCTAAACAAGGTATCTCTACTCGTTGTCCGTGTCAATGCCTATGGTTGTAAGAATTTAGAGGTTAGTAAGGCCGTAACGCCGCTGGTCATTTTGCGTTACCAGGATGCACCACTCGGAGACGACCCGCACTACATCCCTCTTTATATCAAATATATTCTGAAAATATCTTGAAGACTTATTCCAATAAATATAGAAAAGATACAGCCAAGCTAAGCGGCATAACTTGAGCAATTTTATACGACAAGTAAGATTATATCGTATAGCCGGACCAGAATATGTAGTCATCAAAGAACCGTCCATCCCCATTCTTAAGACATTATCTTCAAATAAGAACAATAGCAATAATAAGATTCTGAAAGAACAGAGTTACAAACTTATTGTAAGTAGAATTTCGAATCACTTTCTTCAACATTATTAATTATACTTATTGATTTGAATTTTATTTAATCAAAAGGCTCTGTGAGCTTTCCCGTTTAGGTTGGAATCAGTTTTAAGAAAACCACTTGCGGCTCACATTCATAATTCACAAAGAATTTTGCGCAGTTCTACCTACTATTCCTACTATTCACTTTACCATTATATTTACCGTTACATTTTAAAAGCAAGAACCTGTAATTACTTAATGAACTATTTAAAGGCAATAAACCGTTGTTTTATAATTTATCGCAAGTCGTTTAAAGAACTGCTGCTTCGCTGTTGTCTGTGGAATTAATAATTTAAAATTTATATGCAATATCAATATACGGTCACTGTATATGTATTTATGTATATACAGTGCTGTGCGATCGCTTATTATGCAGCTGCTTTCAGGCAATGGCTACTCGCTGCTACGCCTGTCTCATAGCTGCCTCATTATTTGCATACTGCGTGCTCTGCTGATGACTCGGCAATATTATAAAGATGAATCATTAATGCAGCAGACGCCGCGTCGTCGTCGTCGTCGCCGATGCTAATAATGACTTTTTCCCCATCGTTAAATAAACGTCATCCCGTGTGATTTATTGAAAGTGAAGCTGCTTGCCCTTAGGTTAAAATGGCTGCCACAGACTGAGGCAACGCCCTTAGTCTTGCTGCAACTGTGCCACATAAATTATTGTAAAAATGCATAAAGCTTATATTAATATGGCTTGAAGGCGATGCCTTAAATTGTGTTACATACTGGAGTTTTTCAATGTGCGTATATAAAGCATTCTATGCTCTGAAGCAGTTAATTTGGTTTAAAATTGCACTATTTCACTAATGATGTGAGTCACTTTTTGCAAAGAATTCGTAGAAAGTAGGACTTTATTTAAAGGAAACTTAATGCTTATCGATTGCTGATCTCATTCGCCAAATAATTCGTCACTTCACTGTGTTATTCACTTGATATTTGAGTTCATCACAGCATGTTCTCATCACAAACTGTCAGCCACTTCAGCATGTTAGCGACATGTTCACATAACAGAATGAGATATCGATAACAGAATTTGGAAGTGGCCATTTGAGAAAAGCATAAGTTGTTGAACGTATTCCTTATTGAAAACTAGTTTTCTCTTTGGGATTTTAAAGTCATGTTTCAAAGGTTTAACATCCAGGAATTGGTACTACATATTCATACATACAACATATTCTTGAAAAACTTAAATATTCTATACCTAGATCCCACATTATGGATAATGTTCTCCTACGATGTTAGTTCTGATAAACATCCTTATCTTGTTGATAGTCTATTGCTTCTTCCTCATCTATATTATTCCATAAAACGCCGCACAAAGTATTCATATAGGAGCGTTCGTCAGAAGTCTTCAACGATCCTTTGGAATATTCATGCCTCTGGGTCTCATTATGTTCTATACCTCTCTGTTCATACATAACCTCGTCCGAATATCACTTGATGTGTCCCTGAACCCGGTTTGGTTTGTAATCATTATTAAATTCGAAACAGAAATATTTTGATACAGTGAGAATGTCGATTGTAAGAATGCATGCGTTGAGTTTCCTACTTGGCATATTTCGCTTATTCCATAAAACGCCGCACAAAGTATTCATATAGGAGCGTTCGTCAGAAGTCTTCAACGATCCTTTGGAATATTCATGCCTCTGGGTCTCATTATGTTCTATACCTCTCCGTTCATACATAACCTCGTCCGAATATCACTTGATGTGTCCCTGAACACGGTTTGGTTTGTAATCATTATTAAATTCTAAACAGAAATATTTTGATACAGTGAGAATGTCGATTGTAAGAATGCATGCGTTGAGTTTCCTACTTGGCATATTTCGCTGAGTGTACACACTTGAGCGTAGAATTTGCTATTTATCCATTAATGTCAAAAGGCATTCTCTCAAGTTGCTCGTGATTGACTTCGGTAAGCGCAGAGAGTATCAAGTTGACACTGTTAAGTAGATATTGAAGTTTGACGGACATTTCATATCCATGGATAGCCACTCGCTGAGAGTAATAAAGCAGTGGAGTGGAATCGCAAATCGAATTCGATGCCTTCCAATGAAACGTGTATTTGTAATTGCAAGTAGTGGGGCTATTATACTCTCATGAAGCATACGTAAAGAAAAAACATATAATTATTAAATACAATTTAAGTATTTCGGATATATCGAATTTGCTTATAGCGTTCAAAAGTTTTCAACTGTCTCAGCGCATCGCCTCATGAGCTTCCACAATTAAGGAAAATATGGTATACTTCGTTCCCCTAAATTTAAACTTTCAACAAAGCAAGACTTAATGTACAACTTTAGTGGAGCTTACAATATTTTCGCTGAAAGCAAAGCTAACTCATTTCATGCCTACTTTAGTATTCCATTACAAAGCCGAGAATACCAAATATGGTGCAGTTACCAATTGACTTTTTGTTCTGTCGTCTTGCAGAGTTGCAGAGTTGTAGACTTGCAATCTTGTTGTGTGCACCAGAAATGCCATTCTCTTACTACCACAGATATCATTATATGTATGTAGAGGAAAGTGGCCATGGTGAATATTTCCCATCGTATTTGGTACAGCTATTTGTGAGCGCCTATGTAACTCGGCGGCTCAGCCTGGTGTGGCATGCTTTGTTACTATTTCATATGTGTTTAAGTATACAATGATTGCGTAGAATATGCAAAGTGGTAAAATGGAAATGTTTATTATTTGGCCAACGGACCAGACACAGCTGTTTTCAATTGTGTCAATTAACAGTATTTTATACTTTTATATATTGAAGATCCAGCGATCCATATTTAGAATTAAGAAATTCAGTAAAGTGGAAGAGAACAATCAACATGTTGTCCAAGAATTGCATACATCAATATACCATGTACGATATGTATATTATTAACTATTTAGTCCATAGAATCCGTATATAAATCTTATATATAACCTAGTTTTTTCGATCTAATATGATTTGGTGATGAGTACACCAATCTCGTTTTATGTGAGATAAATTGTCCATTATGTTGTCAAATGAGATCACTAATGATTTAAATCAGATCACGGTTTCTTACATAAAAATATGATCCTTCCCCTTTTTTGCTCTTTATTCAATGCTTTATAAAAAGTGTTACAGTGATGGGATTTAGTTAAAATATGTGCCGTTTCGTTCGATAATCTGTTCCATCCAGACGGCAACTTCATAATACCCCCCTCGTAGAAGCCCCCTCCTTAGTTGCGAAGATCTCGGACTGCCACTTTTCACAAGCATCTTTAGAGTTCAACTTTACACTAACAAGGGCGTTCGCCATGGACTACAGGTGGTAATCACTTTGCGCTATATCCGCGCTATATGGTGGATACGATAAGACCTCCCATCCGAGCTCCCGTAGCTTCCGACTAGGCAACAACGAAGTGTAGGGTCTGGCGCTGTCCTGGTGGAACATTACACCCTTCCCGTTGGGCAATTCTGGTATGGTTCTGGTTGGGCAATATTAGATGGTAGAATTAAGCGTCTGGCCATATGGGAGCAGCGCAGAGTGGATGATTCCTTTCCAATCCCACCAAACACACAGAAAAACCTTCTTGGCCGTCACTCCCGGGTTGGCTACTGTTTGGGACGGTATAAGTAGTGTTTTCAGTATATGTAGCTTTAGTTAATATGTAACACTTTACAACACAGCTGGCAAGCGTTTACTCCATATTTGGCTCATTATTTTTAAAATAAGAAAGAAATTTAAATTATTTTACGTTTGAATTCTCATAAATGTATTAAAATAATATTCTCACACAACAGTTAGTTATAACAACAATTAAATGTAAGCTGCATTACTGCACATATCATATAAAACTTATGGCAAAATGAGTGGTTTATGCGCTCTATAACACACATACACACAAATGCCAGTAAATATGCCGGCTTTTGCTTAATGCATTGCAAAAAATTCACCACAAAGAGTCGAACCACAACACAGCATGGCGTCGTCAGTGTTAAATTATGGCTGAGAAAAAACGACAGGTGATCGAATATCATCAGCATTCGTAAATATTGTAAATGCATTTCGTATAACTACATTTGTGCCAGCTATATAAGCGGTGCTTGTGCGTGTTTGTTGTATTTTTAAATTGTGACTATGGCAGTGCAGCAGCAGCTGCAAATGGCAAATGCAGCGTAGAGTACAACCAACACACACACGTATACAAACACGCTTGTGACAGACTGTCAGAATGTGTAAATGGCACAGTTGTTGCACGGTCGCTTCGTAAATTTTTCATGCCACATATTTATATGTAAGTGTATGTGGGGTATTTTTATACATATAATGTGTGTTTGTGTGTTTGCATCGGTTTTGTGGGTTCGACTACTCTTCGTTTCCTGAATTTTTCGTTTTTTGGTTTCGCTTCATCTCAAGCATTTCACAGCTGTCACATTGTGTCAATGCGCATTACAATATTGGAAATACTACATTACAATGCTTATGCATACAAATTATGCTGCATATGCACAGCGTTGTGTGTCTATAGGGTCTATGTAACAAATACAAAATGTAAATATGTTTATATATTTTCATAAGCATATATTTATAATGATATTCATCTATATGTACAGAATTCGAAAGAGTGTTCCGCATATCTAAACTTGCTCTAAAGTCTATTTAAGGATATTCGAAAAAATACGAAGTGAATACACTTCTATTCATATTTATATATGTCGAAGTATTTCGGTATAAACATACATGCATACATATGTATATATAATATATGGGTACGTGTCAATTTGAAGTTTTCAAGTCAAGCGTATTCGAAAAATGGAGTTATGCAGAAATAAACGAAGCATTCATGCACAAAAGTATAAAACAATATTTCTATTTGCATAACAACGCTGAGCAACGCCAGCGTCATTTTGCATATACATATATATTATGTATATACATACATACGTTCCTATTGATACGATTACGTAACAAGAGATGAAGTCTTACTTAAATGAATTCATTTGGCGAATATAAATACTATTTTATTTCGCAATTTCACAGACAAGAAAATAATTATTTTAAAATTAATTTTAAGTTTTAGTATAATTGTTTATACATTATTTCCATACAAAGAGTAGAGAGACACGTAATTTTCAAGAAGAAATAAAACGCATATAATTGTAATGCTATGGCCAAGAATTGAGCTTTATTATAAAGATAAGGGATAGTCATTATGCCTTTAAAATGATTTTGGGCAATTGAGTATAAATGAGGTACCAGTTGCTAATTGGCATTATAATTCTGCATTATAAATATACATCTGAATTGAGTTTGTAGAAGCCAAGGATATAAGCAATGTCATCCAGTTTAAATTTTATCCCACCTAATATTTACTTTTCATCTAATATCACATATCGTACGGTATATAAACCAAATAAATTTTTTTTTATTACAATTGTACCGAGTATACAATGATTAAATACCAATAACAATTTAATTCTAATAAGTTAAAAATAATAATTAAAAGTTAATGTTAGAGAAATTCATTTGCTGCTACAGTTGCCTTGCCAGGTCTGAAGGCCTGTTACGTTTCAGTCGGTTTTCCCTTTCAGCAGTTCCGATGAGTCTGGATGCCTCTTCATTTACATGCTGTCATTTTGGGAGTCTTTGCAAGTTTGGTTATTTCGTTTACAACTGAATTCACACCAAGACCACGGTGAAAGTCAGCAGATCTAATATACCAATAAGCATTAAATACAATACTGAGGATCTTGCTAATTTGTTACCAGATTTGATGGTTTTCAACCCTCTTTATATCGGTCATTAACACTAACATCAGGGTTTTTACCATTTCTTTTGATACATGATAGCCTTGAGTCAAACTGAGATCCTTACAAAAGGTAAGACCATAGTAATATATCCTTGATCCAGTTCAATTTAGCAACTGATACACATTGAAACCATTTTTTTACGCTGTCGATTTTAGAGTCAAGTATATAACGTGGCTCTCAATTTGTATCATGAACTCCTCTTTTATTTACTCAACCATAATTTTCGGTAAAACACCACTCGCCATTTCTAGCATTCCACAAACACTTTTCTAATAGAAAATCTACAATACGTCCGAAGTGACATAAGTTAGACTCTATCTCCAACTCTGGGTTAAAAACAAATTGAGTTTCTCCATTTCACGATACAAATCGTTCGGTATATGCAGTAATCTTTACCACTATGTGACCATTTAGTCACCAATCAATCGTAGAGAAATGGAATTGACTGATCAAAAGCATATCGTTATTCTCCGTATTAAGCTCCGAAAAAGCCCTCTAATACCCATGACAGAATGCGCAATAATCCGGATTAACTGATTCAATCGGGGTTATTTCGAGATTTATCTCAGTTAACTCCGTTTGTTAACTCCCATTTAATCCTCATAATTTTAGAGAGTTAGTAGGAGTTAGTGGCATTTTGGTTGGCAACATTGTTAAAAATGGTCGCTTTTGAAATGTTGTGAATGAAAACAAGCAATACTGACAACGGTTTTTCAATTATGTAAATGTAAACAAAAACATACTCATGCAATGACAGAGCTAAATTCTTCTGGAGTGGAAGTTCTAATAATAACGAATTTATGTATATTATATGTAACTCGCCTTTCTGCCGTTTGTCACCTACAAATTTGGATCAGATTAAATGCGCAGTTAATCCGGATTAATTTTGCCGTCTGTCTAGGCTATAACTGTTCTTCAAATAACTGAATTTTTCCAGAATTGTTCGTTTACAATTCGAAACATAAAACACTGATAATAAATAATAAAGTGTCATATGTATAATCAGCAATGAAAGACATTGTTTTCCGACTTATATGCCAAATTTGAACTATTATACAACGCATGCACATATCTTAATGTAATAAACACCAAGTAGCACGTGGTCTAATTTGGAATTCTCACTCAGATCTAACTATTATACTAATATGTAATTAACCAGACGAAAGATATTGGCATTCATTCATTTAACTGAACTAAACGATAGAGAGAGGTAATTCAGTGTTGAAAAGGTGAAGAGCAGTTGATAATAATCACCAGGCTTTCGTAGCCAAATTTAAAAGTTATTGATACTCTCCATAAACCACTCATAGGACTTTTGAATAATTAAAAGTTTTATTCAAAGTTAAACAACTATATCTCCAAGGAAACTACAAACTCTCTTATAATGATATGGCAAACAAACTGGAATTTAATACTAAAACCAAGTTAAGAATGGTATACAGCATCTGCTTCAAAGCAGCAAGTGAACTGTACAAGTCAAGTCTCCTGAGCAACACTTCCATAAAGGGCCTTGAAAATGAACAGAAAGGAAACTTTTCTCTCACTTCGCTTTATCTTAAACTGTATTAAGTTTATCTAAATAACTATACTTGAGTAAGGAGATCCTATATCCAATGCTCGGTGTCAAAGAAGTGATAATTATTTCGTTGTTTTCTTCTTTCTATAAAGATGTGCTCGTTGCCTTTAATCAGGTTGTATAGTGGCAACAATTATAATTTTTACACAGATTTTTCTGTGGTAGTTCTTATGTTGCCAGCTGCGGTCACACAACACTTTTAAGCCAAGCCATTCATTACAGCAGCATTGTAAGTGCCTGTGAAATTCTTCGAAAATATGAATCGATACAAGTTTTAATACTCTCGCAACAAAAGTTGCTGAAGAGAGTATTATAGTTTTGACCACATAACGGTTGTTTGTAAGTCCTAAAACTAAACGAGTTAGATATAGGGTTATATATAACAAAGTGATCAGGGTGACGAGTAAAGTTCAAATCCCGATGTCTGTCTGTCCGTCCGTGCAAGCTGTAACTTGAGTAAAAATTCAGATATCTTAATGAAACTTGGAATACGTATTCCTTGGCACCATAAGAAGGTTAAGTTCGAAAATGGGCGGAATCGGACCACTGCCACGCCCACAAAATGGCGATAACCAAAAACACATTAAGAGCTATAACTAAGCCATAAATAAAGTTATGAAAATAAAATTTGGAACATGGGATCGCATTAGAGAAGGGCACATTTGAATGTAATTTTTTTGGAAAAGTGGGTGTGACCCCTCTCCCAAATAGGTTTTTTGTATATATCTTGCAAACCAATAAAGCTATATAAACCAAACTTTCTGCAGTCGTTTCTTTTAGCCGTTTCCTTATACAGTCCAAAAATGAAAGAAATCGGATAATAACTACGCCCACCTCCCATACAAAGGTTAGGTTGAAAATGACTAAAAGTGCGTTAACTCACTAACGAGAAACGTCAGAAACACCAAATATTACATAAGAAATGGCAAAAGGAAGCAGCATTGAGATTTATTTACAAAATGGAAAATGGGCGTGGCGTCGCCCACTTATGGGTCAAAAACCATTTCGCAGGAACTACTCGACAGATTCGAATGAAATTCGGTATATACTATTTTCCTGGCACCCTGATGACACGTGTGGAAAATGGATGAAATCGGTTCACAACTACGCCTACTTCCCATATAACTCAATTATGAATTCCATCTGATTCTTTCACTTTATAATGCATACATAAGGAACCGATAAAGATAGCGAAATAAAACTTTACACAAATACTGTATTTGAGCTGTGACATCACTTGAGGAAAAATTGTCAAAATCGGAAAATGACTTTTCAAGGCCCCTGATATCAAACATGCCTAAGCGTAATTTTTCACCGAAAATAAAGGGTGATTTTTTAAGAGCTTGATAACTTTTTTAAAAAAAAAACGCATAAAATTTGCAAAATCTCATCGTTTCTTTATTTGAAACGTTAGATTGGTTCATGACATTTACTTTTTGAAGATAATTTCATTTAAATGTTGACCGCGGCTGCGTCTTAGGTGGTCCATTCGGAAAGTCCAATTTTGGGCAACTTTTTCGAGCATTTCGGCCGGAATAGCCCGAATTTCTTCGGAAATGTTGTCTTCCAAAGCTGGAATAGTTGCTGGCTTATTTCTGTAGACTTTAGACTTGACGTAGCCCCACAAAAAATAGTCTAAAGGCGTTAAATCGCATGATCTTGGTGGCCAACTTACGGGTCCATTTCTTGAGATGAATTGTTCTCCGAAGTTTTCCCTCAAAATGGCCATAGAATCGCGAGCTGTGTGGCATGTAGCGCCATCTTGTTGAAACCACATGTCAACCAAGTTCAGTTCTTCCATTTTTGGCAACAAAAAGTTTGTTAGCATCGAACGATAGCGATCGCCATTCACCGTAACGTTGCGTCCAACAGCATCTTTGAAAAAATACGGTCCAATGATTCCACCAGCGTACAAACCACACCAAACAGTGCATTTTTCGGGATGCATGGGCAGTTCTTGAACGGCTTCTGGTTGCTCTTCACCCCAAATGCGGCAATTTTGCTTATTTACGTAGCCATTCAACCAGAAATGAGCCTCATCGCTGAACAAAATTTGTCGATAAAAAATTTCGAACCGAACACTGATTTTGGTAATAAAATTCAATGATTTGCAAGCGTTGCTCGTTAGTAAGTCTATTCATGATGAAATGTCAAAGCATACTGAGCATCTTTCTCTTTGACACCATGTCTGAAATCCCACGTGATCTGTCAAATACTAATGCATGAAAATCCTAACCTCAAAAAAATCACCCGTTATAGGTAAATCTCTAAATAAAGTTCGAGAGTATAAAAGGTTCGGTTGCACCCGAATTTAGCCTTTCCTTACTTGTTACAGTTAAGATGACGGCATTTTAAATAGTCAACTTTCATGATGCGGAAAACAATTCGAATTCCAATATTAATAGAGTAAAATGAAAGAAGCATGGAAAACTGATATTTGCATTCATACATCTCCTGGAACGTAATCACATCTGCCTTACCGCGCACACATCGTTACCGTTACATCTATACATACGATACATACGAGTATAAACGCTTGCATTAACCGCAGGCTTAATGTTGTAATAATTTATTGTTGTATGCGTAAAGCAATCGCTCTTTGGCCAACGAAGCTTCCTATCTGTGCGATTAAAATACCAATAATAAGTCACTGTAATATTTCCCTTTAATTTCCTGTAAGATCTCTAGGCTTGATTGACTTTTAAATGTAATTCTGTGTATGTGAATGGTTGATGGCAGGCGAAAGATCGGAAGAGGTCGCGATTATTAAATATGCAACACGCACTTAACTCTCGACCGGAAAGGAGCAGAGAGTTGAGAGGTTGGCCATTTGCGCAGCAAGCATGAAGCAGACCGGCAATCGGATTGCAGTCTAATTAATGTCCATTTCACTTTTGAAGTGGGCGATCAAGCGCACGCAGCCATATACAGACGCATAAATATGCTTACGGCTCTCTTTACTCCGCACGCGTGTCAAGGGTCACTTTTCCATTTAATGCACATGCAAATATGTTGTTACGAGTTTATTGCGAAAATAAAGTTGAAATAATTTGGTTGCAGTTTCAGATTGAGTAATTAAAATCATTCGTAATCTTAATTCGCATGAGATCATGGAACTTACCATTGCTGTTATAGGTAAGGTACTTAAAGGGTTAGGATATTTTAGTAGTTTTAAAGAGTACTGTTTTCTAGGAAGTACACGCCGAAATGAGGATATCTTAGCTAGTTAGCAATCCGATAAGACCAGAGCATATCATCACGTAGAATCTACAAACCATTACGGATGTTTACTGGTTCTTGCGGTACACTCAAGAATTCTTGCGACCATCAAATGATTACGGATTTTTACTGGCTCATGCGGTACAGTAAAGAATTCATGCCACCATCAACCAAATCATTTAAATTTTACAGTTTAATAACACTTTGAAGTATATGCATTTTTATACTCTCGCAACAAAAGTTGTTAAGAGAGTATTATAGTTGTATGTCATAAAACTGAACGAGTTAGATATAGAGTTATATTTATGAAAAAATTGTCGAAATCGGACTATAACTTTTCCATGTCCCGTATATCGAATATGAAGAACTCAATGCCTTATGGTAATTTTTAACCGAAAGTATCGGTAAATCTCTCAGATATCTCAATTTAATTCAGAGGAAATCGTTTTCTTCTAATAGTATGTCACTGCAACAGAAATGGTTAAAATAGGGTCATAACTTCCCCTAGCTCTCATATATGTAGCTAATTAAAAGATTTTCAAAAATACGATGGGCTTAATAGCTTATAAATCGGTTAATATGTGAAATATCTTAGCCAAATTAAGTGAGCATATACTCTCAGATATAATGCATGTTGGTGATGAAAATGAGTGAAATCTGTTCATTAATTACCTCAGCCTATATATAGTATATGATGATTTTCGTTTTGCTATTGGACTTTATACAGAATATATGGGTCAAATTGTGTGTTGTCTTTATAAAAATATAACAATAAATTGCCAGAGTATAAAATGTTCGGTTGCACCCGAAATTAGCCTTTCTTTACTTGTTTATTCTGAAAATGGTTTCGTATTTCCAACTTAGCCGCCTACAGCACTCAAATATTCCTACTGAGCGAATCTCTCACTAAAATTGATAGAGTTCATAAAGTGTTACCACCTGAAATGAATTCATTAACCCCGAATGCCCCCAAACGTTATAAGTACAAAAGCTAAAGAGTTACAACAAAAATTAAGTTTTAAAAAATAATTAAAACACAACTCCATGTCAGGGTTGAAAAAGTCAAGCCAGCTCAGTGCACAAAAGAACAAATTAAAGCGACGTAGAGTGAATGCAGCGAGAGTTCATGGCGCAGCGATGAGACTAGTTCGCGTCGCCGTTGGCGTTAACATTGGCTGCGTTAAGCCAACGATCAAAGACATTTCCATAATTGCTTGTTGAAGTTGCGAAAAAGTGCGGACTCATTTGCGTAAGAGCCGAAGAAAATTGGTCGATTGTAGCTGAAAAAGGCTGAGATTATTCGCTGTCGCCTGCCGCACCACTCAGCACCAGGCTGGGCGAAGTTGGGGCCAAGTCGCGCTAAGTTCAGTCAAAGTTATGCATGTGCACTTATTTGCATAATTTTGCATCCGCTTTAATCCGCCTGTCTGCGCGCACAGCAAAAGCAAGAAGCTAATAATGAGTACTATCAGAAGACGTGGCATGGCACACCCACTGGCTTAGGCACTTGTATCACTTTTTCTAGCATGTACGCGGTGTATTTAGCTTAAATTTATGTATTTGGGAATCTCATTTTTTATTGTACTTGACATTTATTATGCTCCGATAAATTAAAAACCAAAATTTAAATGTATAAGCAATTAACTAAAATATTCTATTGTTGATACGATGGATTCGAAGAAAAATACTTATACTTCCCGCATTGTCATTGTGTCGGCACAGCAATGGTATGTGTCCCTTGCAAGTAGTGTCCCACCGATACCCAATTTTTCGCCAAAGCCGATGCTGATTCTTCCACAACAACAAATAACATCACAATGTATGTGATTGGCGTTGCAACCGTTTAGCCGGTTATAGCCGAATCGACGATAGTGCGCCACCTGTCTCTCTCCTTCGCAGTTCGGCGCCAGTTGGAGATCCCAAGTGTAACCAGGTCGCTCTCCACCTGGTCCCTCCAACGGAGTGGAGGCCTTCCCCTTCCTCGGCTTCCTCCGGCGGGTACTGCATCGAACACTTTCAGGGCTGGAGTGTTTTCGTCCATTCGGACAACATGACCTAACCAGCGTAGCCGCTGTCTTTTTATTCGCTGAACTATGTCAATGTCGTCGTATAACTCGTACAGCTCATCGTTCCATCGTCTGCGGTATTCGCCGTTGCCAATGTTCTGAGGACCATAAATCTTGCGCAAAATTTTCCTCTCGAAAACTCCTAGTGTCGTCTCATCTGATGTTGACCTCGTCCAAGCTTCTGCACCGTAAAGCAGGACGGGAATGATAAGCGACTTGTAGAGCTTGATTTTGGTTCGTCGAGAGAGGACTTTACTGTTCAATTGCCTACTCAGTCCAAAGTAGCAACTGTTGGCAAGAGTTATTCTGCGCTGGATTTCGAGGCTGACATTGTTCGTGTTGTTGATGCTGGTTCCCAGGTATACGAAATTATCTACGACCTCGAAGTTATGACTGTCAACAGTGACGTGGGAGCCAAGACGCGAATGCGCCGACTGTTTGTTTGATGACAGGAGATATTTCGTCTTGTCCTCATTCACCTCCAGACCCATTCGCTTCGCCTCCTTATCCATGCGGGAAAAAGCAGAACAAACGGCGCGGTTGTTGCTTCCGATGATATCAATATCATCGGCGTACGCCAGGAGCTGTACACTCTTGTAGAAGATTGTACCTTCTCGGTTTAGCTCTGCAGCTCTTATAATTTTTTCCAGCATCAGGTTAAAGAAGTCGCACGATAGTGAGTCACCTTGTCTGAAACCTCGTTTGGTATCGAACGGCTCGGAGAGGTCCTTCCCAATCATGACGGAGCTTTTGGTGTTGCTCAACGTCAATTTACATAGCCGTATTAGTTTTGCGGGGATACCAAATTCAGACATCGCGGCGTAAAGGCAACTCCTTTTCGTGCTGTCGAAAGCAGCTTTAAAATCGACAAAAAGGTGGTGTGTGTCGATCCTCTTTTCTCGGGTCTTTTCCAAGATTTGGCGCATGGTGAATATCTGGTCAGTTGTCGATTTTCCAGGTCTAAAGCCACACTAATAAGGTCCAATCAGTTTGTTGACGGTGGGCTTTAGTCTTTCACACAATACGCTCGATAGAACCTTGTATGCGATATTTAGGAGGCTGATCCCACGGTAATTGGCGCAGATTGTGGGATCTCCCTTTTTATGGATTGGGCAGAGCACACTGAGATTCCAATCGTCAGGCATGCTTTCTTCCGACCATATTCTGCAAAGAAGCTGATGCATGCACCTTATCAGTTCTTCGCCGCCGTATTTGAATAGTTCTGCCGGTAATCTATCGGCCCCCGCTGCTTTGTTGTTCTTCAAGCGGGTAATTGCTATTCGAATTTCTTCATGGTCGGGTAATGGAACATCTATTCCATCGTCATCGATTGGGGGATCGGGTTCGCCATCTCCTGGTGTTGTACTCTCACTGCCATTCAGCAGTTCGGAGAAGTGTTCCCTCCATAATCCCAGTATGCCCTGGACATCGGTTACCAGATTACCACCTTGGTCTCTACATGAGGATGCTCCGGTCTTGAAACCTTCGTTAAGTCGCTTCATTTTTTCATAAAATTTTCGAGCATTCCCTCTGTCTGCCAGCTTCTCAAGCTCTTCGTACTCACGCATTTCGGCCTCTTTCTTTTTTTGTCTGCAAATGCGTCTCGCTTCCCTCTTCAGCTCTCGGTATCTATCCCATCCCGCACGTGTTGTGGTCGTTTGCAATGTTGCGAGGTAGGCAGTCTGTTTTCTCTCCGCTGCGAGACGGCACTCCTCATCGTACCAGCTTGTTTTTTGTCGTTGCCGAAAACCAATTGTTTCGGCTGCAGCGGTACGCAGTGAGTTTGAGATGCCGTTCCACAGTTCCCTTATACCGAGATGCTGATGAGTGCTCTCAGAGAGCAGGAGTGCAAGTCGAGTAGAGTATTTCGTGGCTGTCTGTTGCGATTGCAGCTTTTCGACGTCGAACCTTCCTTGTGTTTGTTGACGGGCATTCTTTGCTGCACAGAGGCGGGTGCGTATCTTCGCTGCGACCAGATAATGGTCCGAGTCTATATTTGGTCCTCGAAGCGTACGCACGTCTAAAACACAGGAGACATGTCTTCCGTCTATCACAACGTGATCGATTTGGTTCCGCGTGTTTCGATCAGGAGACAGCCAAGTAGCTTGATGTATTTTCTTATGCTGGAATCTGGTACTACAGACGACCATATTTCGGGCCCCAGCGAAGTCGATCAGCCTCAGGCCGTTTGGCGATGTTTCGTCATGGAGGCTGAATTTTCCGACTGTTGTGCCAAAGACACCTTCTTTACCCACCCTGGCGTTAAAATCACCAAGCACGACTTTTACATCGTGGCGGGGGCAGCGCTCATAGGTGCGTTCTAGGCGCTCATAGAAAGCATCTTTGGTCACATCGTCCTTCTCTTCCGTTGGGGCGTGGGCGCAAATCAGCGATATGTTGAAGAACCTCGCTTTGATGCGGATTGTGGCTAGACGTTTATCCACCGGGGTGAATGCCAGGACTCTGCGACGGAGTCTCTCTCCCACCACAAATCCAACACCAAATTTGCGCTCCTTTATATGGCCGCTGTAGTAGATGTCACAAGGACCCACCTTCTTCCGTCCTTGTCCCGTCCATCGCACTTCTTGGATGGCGGTGATGTCAGCCTTAAGTCGTATGAGGACATCAACCAGCTGGGCAGAGGCACCTTCCCAATTAAGGGTCCGGACATTCCAGGTGCTTGCCCTTATATCATTATCCTTAAAACGTTTGCAGGGGTCGTCATCAAAAGGGGGGTGTCTCATCCGAGGCTTTCGTAGATTTTTCATTGGGGGGAGTTTTTATGTGGTGGGTCCCAAACCCTACGCACAACCGCATAAGCGGGCTTCGCCTTCTCACTTTAGCTCGCCTTCAAACGGATGTCTGTTGGCTATCCAGAGGATACTTGGTCTAAAACCGGAAGTAGTGAGCTGCTTGAACCATGTGGAGAAGAATCGTTTCTGGCCACTCCCAAGTGAGTGACAATCAAAAACTTTCCTCACTTGCGTGAACTTCTACACATGATCCCATCCTCCATTGTCATCCCATCAGTCAAAATGTAAATATGAACGTGTATATTAATGTAATTAATATTCAAAAGAAAATAGCTTATTTTTATAATATATAGATAGAAAAACTAAGTTATTCGCCTTTTCTTAAAACAAGTTGCTACGTCAGCAATATAGCTTTTTCCCTTTAAGGACAGAAAAAAAGCTTTTTTGGGATGCACCACATAGTCCAGACCAACACAAAATGATTATTACCTGTTCCAGTCTATGGCGAATGAAGTTGAAAATATGGCCGATGCCGAACCGATGGCGATGCTGAATTTAGGGGCCGATATCAAGGCCGACTCTACTTGCAAGTCAATAAAAAATACTCTTCAAAGGAACGGTCGCCCACCCTGGGTCCAGGTCCCGCTTCTTATTACGGAACACATTCTCAAAGCATTGCACAGTGGTTGCGCCCATAGGACAAAATTCAAAAAATTCATAACAACAAAAATTTCCGAAAATTTATCAAATCGTCTCTAAAATGTCCAAGCTTCTTCATGGCAAACCGGTTTTTACTGCAAATCTAACGGAACATTCTAAAAATAGAATGCAAAGCGTGATCAACTGTTCAATTTTGTAGCGAAACTGTGCTAAGTTAGCTTTTTGTATTTAAAAAGAATTTTATTGTTGCAGGTATTTACTTTAATAAATTCATCTTGTGAGATTAATTTTTTTAATTATTATTTGTTGTGTATTTTTGATTGATTATACTTTTTTTGTGTATTTTTTTAACGTAATTTTCATGTTTAAATAGGCATTTAGTTATGTTACCGATGGCCTCTAAATTGTCCAAACTTCTTATTTTCAAACCGGGTTTTCCCAAAAATCTAACGGTACTTTCTAAAAATAGAGTTAAACTCATGAACAACTGTATGTTTTTAAAGAACATCAGACATTTTTTTTTAAATTCACAGCAACAACGCACTTCAAATTGTTCTGGTAATTGTTCAGGTTAACGAATCAAGATTATTTTTAATGGCTTTCGAAGCTAAAGGTATTTATTTTAACTTCTAAAATTAATTAAGACTAACGTGATTTTTATTTTTTGTGAAATTAGTCTGCGTCTTCAATGTCTTCAATGTGTTTACATAAAATTTTAGGTGTGTTCCCCCGCGATCCCCCGTTAGATTTATTTTACATTGTCTTTACCAGAGTCTTAAGGTAATAAAAGTGTTAAAGTTAGGTGCGGAAATTTGCAGATGTAGAAGTAATCGTCAAAATAATAACGCCCTTTGAATTAACTATTTTTAAGTTCAAACTCATTATAATTGGACTAAAAAAGCTTAGAAAGAAGAATAAACCATCTTTATTTCAATCTATGTATGTGCGGTTTACTAGAGATGCATTATAAGTTTTTGTTCTAATTATCATGGCTGTCGAATGGCAGTGAAAAAATGAACTGTATTAAATTGGTTGATAATTTGCTTTTTTCCTACATGACTTTTTTATATGATATGTGGGGGTTGGATGGGGGAAACTATAACGACAAATCATGTTCAGATTGTTTATCGCTTTCTCAAATGTTTTTACAAAGCCTTACTGAAGGGAGGATGGGATCATGTGTAGAAGTTCACGCAAGTGAGGAAAGTTTTTGATTGTCACTCACTTGGGAGTGGCCATGAACAATTCTTCTCCACATGGTTCAAGCAGCTCACGACTTCCGGTTTTAGACCAAGTATCCTCTAGGTAGCCAACAGACATCCGTTTGAAGGCGAGCTAAAGTGAGAAGGCGAAGCCCGCTTATGCGGTTGTGCGTAGGGTTTGGGACCCACCACATAAAAACACCCCCCAATGAAAAATCTACGAAAGCCTCGGATGAGACACCCCCCTTTTGATGACGACCCCTGCAAACGTTTTAAGGATAATGATATAAGGGCAAGCACCTGGAATGTCCGGACCCTTAATTGGGAAGGTGCCTCTGCCCAGCTGGTTGATCACCGCCATCCAAGAAGCGCGATGGACGGGACAAGGACGGAAGAAGGTGGGTCCTTGTGACATCTACTACAGCGGCCATATAAAGGAGCGCAAATTTGGTGCTGGATTTGTGGTGGGAGAGAGACTCCGTCGCAGAGTCCTGGCATTCACCCCGGTGGATGAACGTCTTGCCACAATCCGCATCAAAGCGAGGTTCTTCAACATATCGCTGATTTGCGCCCACGCCCCAACGGAAGAGAAGGACGATGTGACCAAAGATGCTTTCTATGAGCGCCTAGAACGCACCTATGAGCGCTGCCCCCGCCACGATGTAAAAGTCGTGCTTGGTGATTTTAACGCCAGGGTGGGTAAAGAAGGTGTCTTTGGCACAACAGTCGGAAAATTCAGCCTCCATGACGAAACATCGCCAAACGACCTGAGGCTGATCGACTTCGCTGGGGCCCGAAATATGGTCGTCTGTAGTACCAGATTCCAGCATAAGAAAATACATCAAGCTACTTGGCTGTCTCCTGATCGAAACACGCGGAACCAAATCGATCACGTTGTGATAGACGGAAGACATGTCTCCTGTGTTTTAGACGTGCGTACGCTCCGAGGACCAAATATAGACTCGGACCATTATCTGGTCGCAGCGAAGATACGCACCCGCCTCTGTGCAGCAAAGAACGCCCGTCTACAAACACAAGGAAGGTTCGACGTCGAAAAGCTGCAATCGCAACAGACAGCCACGAAATACTCTACTCGACTTGCACTCCTGCTCTCTGAGAGCACTCATCAGAATCTCGGTATAAGGGAACTGTGGAACGGCATCTCAAACTCACTGCGTACCGCTGCAGCCGAAACAATTGGTTTTCGGCAACGACAAAAAACAAGCTGGTACGATGAGGAGTGCCGTCTCGCAGCGGAGAGAAAACAGACTGCCTACCTAGCAACGTTGCAAACGACCACAACACGTGCGGGATGGGATAGATACCGAGAGCTGAAGAGGGAAGCGAGACGCATCTGCAGACAAAAAAAGAAAGAGGCCGAAATGCGTGAGTACGAAGAGCTTGAGAAGCTGGCAGACAGGGGTAATGCTCGAAAATTTTACGAAAAGATCCGGCGACTAACTGAAGGTTTCAAGACCGGAGCGCACTCCTGTAGGACCCCCAGAGGTGATCTAGTTATTGATGACCAGAGTATACTGAGTTTGTGGAGGGAACACTTCTCCAGCCTGCTGAATGGCAGTGAAAGTACAACACCAGGAGATGGCGAACCCGATTCCCCAATCGACGACGATGGAGCAGATGTTCCATTGCCCGACCGTGAAGAAATTCGAATAGCAATTACCCGCTTGAAGAACAATAAGACGGCGGGTGCCGATGGATTACCGGCCGAGCTATTCAAATACGGCGGCGAAGAACTGATAAGGTGCATGCATCAGCTTCTTTGCAGAATATGGTCGGAAGAAAGCATGCCTGACGATTGGAATCTCAGTGTTCTCTGCCCAATCCATAAAAAGGGAGATCCCACAATCTGCGCCAATTACCGTGGGATCATTACCCTCCTAAATATCGCATACAAGGTTCTATCGAGCGTACTGTGTGAAAGACTAAAGCCCACCGTCAACAAACTGATTGGACCTTATCAGTGTGGCTTTAGACCTGGAAAATTGACAACTGACCAGATATTCACCATGCGCCAAATCTTGGAGAAGACCCGTGAAAAGAGGATCGACACACACCACCTTTTTGTCGATTTTAAAGCTGCTTTCGACAGCACGAAAAGGAGCTGCCTTTATGCCGCGATGTCTGAATTTGGTATCCCCGCAAAACTAATACGGCTGTGTAAGTTGACGTTGAGCAACACCAAAAGCTCCGTCATGATTGGGAAGGACCTCTCCGAGCCGTTCGATACCAAACGAGGTTTCAGACAAGGTGACTCACTATCGTGCGACTTCTTTAAACTGATGCTGGAAAAAATGATAAGAGCTGCAGAGCTAAACCGAGAAGTTACAATCTTCTACAAGAGTGTACAGCTCCTGGCGTACGCCGATGATATTGATATCATCGGAAGCAACAACCGCGCCATTTGTTCTGCTTTTTCCCGCATGGATAAGAAGGCGAAGCGAATGGGTCTGGAGGTGAATGAGGACAAGACGAAATATCTCCTGTCATCAAACAAACAGTCGGCGCATTCGCGTCTTGGCTCCCACGTCACTATTGACAGTCATAACTTCGAGGTCGTAGATAATTTCGTATACCTGGGAACCAGCATCAACAACACGAACAATGTCAGCCTCGAAATCCAGCGCAGAATAACTCTTGCCAACAGGTGCAACTTTGGACTGAGTAGGCAATTGAACAGTAAAGTCCTCTCTCGACGAACCAAAATCAAGCTCTACAAGTCGCTTATCATTCCCGTCCTGCTTTACGGTGCAGAAGCTTGGACGATGTCAACATCAGATGAGACGACAATAGGAGTTTTCGAGAGGAAAATTTTGCGTAAGATTAATGGTCCTCAGAACATTGGCAACGGCGAATACCGCAGACGATGGAACGATGAGCTGTACAAGTTATACGACGACATTGACATAGTTCAGCGAATAAAAAGACAGCGGCTACGCTGGCTAGGTCATGTTGTCCGAATGGACGAAAAAACTCCAGCCCTGAAAGTGTTCGATGCAGTACCCGCCGGAGGAAGCCGAGGAAGGGGAAGGCCTCCACTCCGTTGGAGGGACCAGGTGGAGAGCGACCTGGTTACACTTGGGATCTCCAACTGGCGCCGAACTGCGAAGGAGAGAGAGAGATGGCGCACTATCGTCGATTCGGCTATAACCGGCTAAACGGTTGCAACGCCAATCACATACATATATACTGAAAGTTTTGACGCTCCGACCATGACCATGAGAAGTGTTTTTGCGCATGATTGCCATATAATGGCAATTACAGTACTATGGGAGCTATAGGACCTAGTAGTCCGATGGGGCCAATTTTTTTTGATGAAAATTTCAAAGCGATATCTCAACGGGAAGTATTTATGACCGCACCTTCATACAAGCCCAACCACTGTGCATTGTAGCATAGATATCAATTTATAAGATTTTCTGCTGTAACCACATTAGTCATGTGGTCCGCTGTTCTTGAAGCCGCGTATACTTAAAAAATCTGTTATCGCCATCGTCAACATCTCAGTCGTTATAAATACACATTTAGTTATCTTTTTTCCTCCTTCTAAAAATTTCGTACTTGTCCATTTGTACGGGTTTTTATTTGCTTATGGGTTCATCTACCTCTAAACTAATTTGTCCACCTATTTTGCTATATTGTTAGATTTTCAACCACCTTAGTTGTTTTTCTGCTCTTCCTAGACCATTTTTGTATCGAAAGTAAGAGCTTTTGAGTTTTAATATCCCGCCATAGATTATATTACAATGGACCAGACCTCCGCTGCAAAATTTTTTATGTCGGGCCCATCGGTGGTTTCTTACACCCAGCTTCTTGTCATTTTGATTAATTAGTTAGTTATATTGAAAACATTATCTATGGAATGGATCAGAGCTACCTTCGACCTGGGCATAATTAATCTTTCCAGCAGATGTAAAGCTGTGTCGAGAAATCTCAGTGAATCAGCGTTCCTTTTATTGATTAGCACAAGCTACTATCTATTCCATATCTCTGGAAACAGTTTGTAGGTCGAATTTCTGCGCGAACTCCATCCGAGTCGGCTTTCTGCATTTCTTCTATTGTGAAAGGTGTTATATTCTTCAATTATAGCGCCATTCTCTGGGAATAGTGTGGAAACGATATTTATCCTTTTGCTTGGCATAACAAGTTTGCAGCCAAGTCCACACGGGTTGATATTGACGCAGAGCTCGTCCCTATTCTTCTGCTTATTATAATCGATAGAAAGTTTTCATTCTCGTTTTGTCGACTTCTTTAGATCAGCTTCCCTGGTAACGTTTCCACGTTGCCTTACTCTTGTGTATACTCGCCTTAGATAAAGGCAATAATACCAGTGGTCGGCAATGTTTTCTATCCACCAGTATGCTTTAGGATTTCGTTTTTTGCCTTTTATTTTGGCATAGCCTTATTGCAAGCTAGTATTATTCCAACCATAGTATGCTGTACCTCTTCGGTAGCATTTGAAAGAGAATTTTGTACCGAAGTGTAGATGTATATTTTTGAGAGCAGAAGTGTGATGATAAGTTTTAACACTTTCCATTTGCGTGTGCTGCTTAATATTTTGTTTTCCTCCGAGCGGTTGTTTTAAACGAGTTTTATTAATAATCATTTCCTGTGTAGACATCGAGTGCTCCAAAGTGCCCCGCCGTAGTTTCTTTGCAGCGAGGTCTTCTAATTTTAGTATCGCTGACATAATAAAAACAAGTAAGGAAGGGCTAAGTTCGGGTGTAACCGAACATTTTATACTCTCGCAATTTATTTATTTAACTTTATTTATATTATATAATACACAATTTGACACACATATTCGTCATATATATTGCATAGAGTCCATTGAAAGTTGGAAACTATAATATTAGGCTAGAAGCACCGAGGTCCTCGTGTTCGATATATAAGTGGGCGACGCCACGCCCATTTTCCATTTTGTAAAAAAATCTGAGTGCAGCTTTCATCTGCCATTTGCTATGTGAAATTTAGTGTTTCTGAAGTTTTTCGTTAGTGAGTTAACCCACTTTTAGTAATTTTCAACCTAACTTTTGTATGGGAGGTGGGCGTGGTTATGATCCGATATCTTTCATTTTTAGACTGTATTAGGAGTGGCTAAAAAAACGACTGCAGAAAGTTTGGTTTATATAACTCTATTGGTTCGCGAGATATGTACAAAAAATCTATTTGGGGGCGGGGCCATGCCCACTTCCCCAAAAAAATTACAATCAAATATGCCCCTTCATAGTGCGATCCTTTATACCAATTTTTATTTCCATAGCTTTATTTATGGCTTAGTTATGGTTATGTTTTCGGTTTTCGCCATTTTGTGGGCGTGGCAGTGGTCCGATTTTGCTCATTTTCGAAAGCAACCTTCCTATGATGCCAAGAAATAAGTGTGTCAAGTTTCATCAAGATATCTTAATTTTTACTCAAGTTACAGCTTGCACAGACGGACGGACCAACGGACGGACAGACAGACATTCGGATTGGGGCTATTTTAATGTGATTCTTCAATCTAGAACAGATCAATACTTTCACAATAAAACTCTTAAAGCAATATGTTTCAAAAAAATAACATACTCTTTTAAAATTTAATTAAATTTTTTAGCAAGAACATATACACCTGTTATTTGTTTTTTGAAAAGTCGCTTTTTCATGAGATGATACAAGATCAGAATTCTCTTCCTATAAATTCTTAAATTTTTTTCAAATTTTTTTCTAAGCAAATCCAGCAATAATGCCACTATTATTCCACTATTATCAGCAATTTTCCATCTATTTTTATTTCCAACTGTTTATTTCACTTTTATTATTGTAATTTTTATTTCACCACTTCTAGCTGGTCGTGCAAGCATTTGCTTTTACCTCAAAGTGTTACGCTTCAAACGGCAGTCGTAAATAACAATTTGGCTTTATACAAATTTAAATTTTAACTAAAACTTTTCCGGCTAAACTTTGTCTGGTGCTTTCTAAGCAACCAAAGTGTGTTTAATAAAAATAATGTTACCAAACAATTTGCCAATGCTAAATTGGCAACAACTCGCGGTAAATAAAATAAAATACAACAACAATAACAACTGCAACAATACAACAAGCGCGCCAACCTTAAGGAGGAAAAAATTAAATTTCCCCCGAGAGTCGACCCTCAAACAAACTTTCCGCGCTCCCAAACGACGCTTTTAATTTAGCTTTAACACAAGAAAACACGAAAATTGCTGCGCTCATCTAAAGTTATTTCAACATCACTTGCTAGGCGTACAAAAAGCAAAACATAAACGAAACAAACCAAAAAAAAAAAAAAAAAAACAAATAAACTGAATCCCAAAAAACAACACTAAAAAATCAACAACAACAAATACAACAATGCGCCAAATTTTATACACGACCTCAATTTTTATAAGCAGTGCCTAACTTTGTTATTTCCCTACGCCGCTTCAGATGAAAAACACACACAAAAGTAGTCCCAAACAGTTCACGTTTGGAATGACAACAACAATAACAAAACCGAATAGCATTTAACTTCCTTCACCATGGGGAAGTACATTTACGCTGACCCGCGCACACCCGCCCATCACACCGTTCACTCACATTTTGTAGCCAACCTTGACTCGCTTTTGCTCATTTGATTCAATTTTACGATACCCTGACCCCTTTGCCTACACGACGATATGCCAACGATTTGCACTAAGCTGTAGCGGGTGTGGAGGGTGTCCGCAGGTGACACGGGGGTGGTAATGCTGACGATACCACCGGTAGACAATTGTACAACATAAATTTCAGCCATCGCCATCAACTAAAACGGAAAATCGCTGGCGCGCACACCAACACACACACCCGCAACCTATGTAAGTCTGCAGCTGCACGCATACCAACGCATTTGGCGCAAACCATTTCATACAATATAAAATGAGGTGAAAAATAATTGTAGGCATTTTATTAAATTGCTTGAATCTTCAGGCGCCGACGTGACCCATTCAATCGCATAGCCCCTCGAGCCAGGCACGTCGCTGGCTTGCCGTGTGGAAGTAGGCAGAAGACTCACGCAGTGGCGGAATGTCGCACGGGCACAGACTGAGACGGCAGGTCGGTCCATTGCAGTTGAACGCATACAGAAATTCGCTTAAGATATTTTACTGGTCCGCACTTGTGAAAGCTTAAACCCCTTTAATGGTACGTACGCAATACATATTAAAGTCCAACAGTCGTATAAATGGTTGAAGGAGCAAGCATCAAAGCACTTTCACTTAAGCACTATAAAATCTAAATCACGTTTTGTATAGCTGTATGCATGTATTTGTTTGTGTGGGTGTGTGTGTGAGTGTTGGTGCACTGAATCAGCCTTGAATCCTTTATAATTAAAAATAAAGTGTTTCCCATAATACCCCACTCGGGGCAGCTTTAATGGCGGCACAAACACGGTATGAACTAATACAAAAGCTCATTACTCAACGTCCAGCTGGTCGGACGGTCGTTCGTACTCGTTGTAGGTGTGCGAGATAGTACAACTAAATTAGGTCAAGCTGAAATGTGCGAGTGCATTGAAGTAAATGTGAGATCTCTTTTAGTCGGTTTACTTACAGTCAAATATGCCCCAAGTACACGGGTGTGTCTGTATGTATTGTTTGGCTTAGATTTATTTAGCTCGTGCAATTAAGGCATTTAAATGAAGCAAAAACTTTTTACTCTGGGTATGCTGTATTATTATCATAACATCTGTCGTAAATCTCGCAGCGAACGCGTAGCTGAGCATTTCAACATGATTCACTAATGAAAGGAAGAGTCTGCAAAACTTAAAGTCTTTCTATGAATTACTTCTATTAATTACCAATTAACGGCAACCTTTGAAGCAGTCGGTGCTTATTATGCTTTACATATGCCTATAATTTGAGGTCAGATTTTCCTTACACTATAATACGTTGCGAGGTAGGGAGTCTCTCCACTTCGAAACGGCAATCCTCATCGTACCAGCTTGCCGAAATCAATTCTTTCGGCTGCAGCGGTACGCAGTAAGTGGCAAAGGTCATAGGTGACTCATAGAAAGTTTCATTGGTCATTTAGTCTATCTCTTACGTCGAGGCTTGGGCGCAAATCAGCAATACACCTGTTGAAGAATGTTGCTTTGATGCGAATCGCGGATAGGCATCCATCCAACGGAGTGACTGTCTGGACCCACCCTTCTCAATTAAGGGTCCGGACATTCCAGGTGCATACCCTCAAATCATGATCCTTAAAACGTTTGATTCAAACGCGATGCAGCACCGTGGAAGCGGGCTTCACGTTTTCACTTTAGCTCGCTACCAAAGGGCTCTCCCTTGTCTCCAGAGTATACTTGGGCTAAAACCGGACGTAGTGAGCTACTTCAACCGTATGCAATAGAATCGTTCCTGGTCACTCCCAAGTGAATGACAGTGAGGTAATCTCTTCACTTTCGGCCCCACCCCAGAACGTCGATCATAACTCCATGGTTTGGCTAATTATTTGTCGTATGATCCGCAAATTTTGAAATTATGTGCAATGAAATGAGCCGGTTTTAGAAGTACTAAAGATCAATGGATAGTAGAGATGTCATACTCAGATTCTATGGATGTTGCAATTGCGGCTTAGTAAAGACATTTTCTGTTCATTATTACCTCATTCACTTATTATCTTGTTTATATAAATGGTACCAAACTACTACAGTTGGACATGATTTAAATAAATATGGTGAAAAATAATGACAGTGACACGGAAAGTTATCTATCAAAATACGAAATCTAACGAATAGTATTTGGAATACATCAAAATGCAACACAAGATCCACAATCCTTCTAATATATTCTCTAAACCCTAAACTAACTAGTACGCTTGGTTGATTGGGCTAATATTCGAGTGTGAGCATACAACAAAGTTAGCACACTGAAATTAGACAATTATGTAGACTGCAAAGACAGTCACTTTTTTGTGTGCATTTCTATGCTGCCGACGATGTCCATTTATGGAAAATCCGCCCAAGGTAAGCTAAACGCATTCCAAGAGGAAGAAAGCAAAAACGAAGCAGTCAGGCCAATGAACTGAGGAAAATGCGACTGCCACGTTGACCAATTCACTTAGCGACTGCTGCAAGCCATGACAATTACGCGCATGGAGTCTTATTATAGGCAGTCATCAAGTCAGCTCGTGCCTAAAAACTCAGCCGAATTGACTTGTGTCCCATATGTGTCAAAAAAATAATGAAAAAAGTTCTGCAATTCTGTCATATGAGCACAAAAACGCGAATACTCGTAAGTTGCCAGGCTTAAAATACTACGAATGTTGCGGATTTTTTGGAGTCCACGACGAAAGGCACTGAGAACTGATGTTCCGTGCAGCTAATGGCGAATGCTTCATGCTGTCGTGCATATATTTGTCGCTTTCGTTATGATGACGAGCATAACTGTGTTGCATATTTATACATACAAGTATGTATGTATGTGCATATAGATGAGTTGGTGCGGATGTGGCGCGGCTGCTGCGGCAGCGTCGACATTGTTAACAGCACAATGTAATACACCGAAACTGCAAGCACTCTTAGTGTGGAGCATGTCAATGTACGCCTTGCGTGTTTGTGCGTGCATCATCATGCATATGTAAATGTACAAGTCATACAGTCAGACGAGTCCAACAACTCGGCGGCGGCATAACTCATCGTCAACATTGTAAACAAGCCCTGCGAAAACAAACAACAGCAAAATAAAATACAAAGCGTGGATATCACATTCATTCAGCGCAAATACGTCACTGTCGCGCATCATCGTGTTGAAGCGATGAGGCCAGTTAGCGCACATAGCGGAAAAACAGTGAAACTGCAACAAAAAAACCAGCGACACGAGTTCAAATTACGAAAAAAATGGTGGTAAAAGAAAGTGACAAACAGTTAGAGGGTCTGTTGCTTGGTCTGTGCGCATTGTGCGCTTGTTTAGTTTGATTAGGATTCGCTGCATTGCTGTCATGCCATATATTCCCCTTGGGTGTGTAGTTGTTGTGTTGCTTTTACACTTTTTTTGTTTTTGTTTTTGCGCTAAACTATTTAGACACCTAAAAGCTCTTGTGTTGCACTCACAAATACCTGTATATGGAATTAGCTGCTGCTGAAAGCTTCAAATTTCTTTTGTCGCTACTTGTACCGGAATAGTACACCTGTGCGTATGAGTAACCTATGAAAATATTTGCTGTGCTTATGAAGCTAAAGTTTAAAGTGACTTTAAACACAGTGCTCCCAAACGCACGTATTGAAGGTTTTAAATTGTGAGTATCTATTTTTAAAGGGATTGATAGCATTATTGAAAAGTTTGGAACTAGTCTTCTTATAATCCTGAAATATGTCGCATGAAAGGTTGCTGTGTTTTGGTTGCTATTGTCATCAAGAGGTTATACGCAAATACTATTTTCAAAACATATTGTTTATACTCTCGCAACAAAAGTTGCTAAGAGATTATTATAGTTTTGTTCACATAACGGTTGTTTGTAAGTCATAAAAATAAACGAGTTAGATATAGGGTTATGTATATCAAAATGATCAGGATGACAAGACGAGTTGAAATCCGGATGTCTGTCTGTCCGTCCGTCCGTCCGGGCAACGTATAACTTGAGTAAAAATTGAGGTATCTTAACGAAACTTGGAACACATGTTCCTTGGGACCGTGAAGGGGTTGCTTTCGAAGATGGGCAAACCAGTGCCACGCCCGCAAAAAGGCGAAAACCAAAAACATATAAAGTGTCATAGCTAAACCATAAATAAAGGTATACAAGTAAAATTTAGAACAAAGGATCGCACTAGGAAGGGGCATATTTGGATGTAATTTTTTTGGGGAAGTGGCCCCGTCCCCAAAACGGTTATTTGTATATATCTATATAGCAAACCAATGAAGCTATATAAACCAAACTTTCTGCAGTCGGTTATCTTACGTACCCCACCACACACCATGAAAATAGTTGAAATCGGATAATAACCACGCCCACCTCCCATACAAAGGTTAGGTTGAAAATTACTAAAAGTGCGTCAACTCACTAACCAAAAACGTCAGAAACACTAAATTTTACAGAAAAAATAGCAGGAGAAATCTGCACTCAGTTTTTTTTTTACAAAATGGAAAATGGGCGTGGCATCGCCCACTTATGGGTCAAAGACCATATCTCAGGAACTACTCGACAGATTTCAATGAAATTCGGTACATAACAGTTTCTTGACACCTTGATGACACGAGTGGAAAATGGGCGAAATCGGTTTACAACCACGACTACTTTCCTTGTAACTCAATTTTGAATTCCATCTGATTATAATGTAAACATAAGGAACCAATGAAGATAGCGGAATAAAACTTTACACAAATAGTGTATATCATCTCTGGCTTCACTTATGAAAAAGTTGTCGAAAACGGACTATAACTTTTCATGGTCCAGGTATAAACATGTTGAACTCAGCGCCTAAGGGTTAATTTTAACCGAAAATATGGGTAAATCTCTCGGATAATTTAATGTAATTCAGAGGAAATTGTTTCCATCTAATAGTGTGTCTCTGTTCCAAAAATTATTAAAATCGGGTCATACATAACAAATACATACAAATTCGGTATCTTAGCAAAATTAAGTGAGCGTATAGTCTTGGATATAGTGTACCTTGCTGGGGAAAATGAATGAAATCGGTTCAGGAATTACCTCACCCCTCATATCTATATTCCGTTATTCTATAACCTTTATGCCGAATTTATGGGTAAAATTGTGTGTTATCTTAATAAAATTTCTTCAATTAATTGCGAGAGTATAAAATGTTCGGTTGCACCCGAAATTAGCCTTTTCTTACTTGTTTTCGTAATGTTAATATCATTAAGTATATTCTCTGATAATTTGAAGTCAATCCGAAAAATATTTTCGGAAATATACAAATATTTGTAGCTTCACGTCAAAGTGTTAGAGTAAAAACTTGACTAATAGCGGCATTCATTTAAAACCGTTTTTTTTTTCAAAAATGTATTTTCAAAGCCGGTGAGCATGATTTATGAAAAATGGCTCAATTGACTCAATTGAAAGATTTCAAATTTGAACAAACTTATTAAATCATAATTTTGCAGCACAAAAAATATTTGGAATTCAACAAAGCTACTTTACAATGTTCCTCTAATTGAATTTAATACTTAATATGCCAAAGTATGATTTTTGAATCATTTTATTCTAATTTATTATATCTTAATTTTACACCTGAACAAATGCAATTTTGAATCTTTGCTAACCTACTAATATATGTACATACTCGGTCCTTCTGGTTAACTTTTAAGCCTATATGTCAGTCGAGGATGAAATGAAAAATGAAACTACGATAGACATGCTTTCTTAAACATAAAGTGGGTTTGTGAGATGAAATCGATCTGTAAACTCCCTAAGTTTATAATTTATTTCTGGAGACTCCTGAAAATAATTCACATTTCTCTATGTCCAACAAAATTCTACAGTATCTAATACTCACTTGTACCTGCACTGATGTCCTCTTTTTGTTCATTTTAAATATTAATAATAATAGTAATCTACTTTGTAAACACAGAGTTACATAGTTATTTAATTACACATACAGTTAGTGGCTGTCACATTCCTTTACGCAGTTCCTTTACAAAATGTGACAAATGGCAGTTGTCAGCTTTCGCATCTTGACGAAGCTCTTTGTGAGATATGCCAAATTAAAACGCATTCAATTAGTTTGATTCAACAAATTGAATTTTGGAATTTCGCCAGTACAATTTATAATTAATTAGTATTGATATTGCTGTAATCCTTTAATGTTCACCACAAAAGTATTATGCATTTAATTCAATTTCAGCAACCTTATTATTAATAGGCAAATATTATTGCACATTATGTTGGCTATAAATCTCTCTGCACGCGTACAAGTGTACTCTACATTTCATGTACGAGTATCTAACAAATATATGTAGCTACACACACGAGCTTCGGCTTGTAGTAGAGATTTTGAATCAAATGCCGTCGCACATACTGCCATACTGCCATAAATACCTATTTACATATATACATAACCATATGCACATAAGTATGCATGCGCATATTTAAATATATTTCAATTTATGTCACAAATGCTTTTATGTTTGTACTTACAGGCTTAAAATGTATGACAAACATACATATAAATATGTTATGCAAAATCATTTGTCATATTTCTAACATTTCGCTGGAAGCGTTTTTTGTGTGTCATTTTGCTGGTATGAGTTGTGATTTACGTGTCAACACCGGTTATTGACACCAGTTTTTATTCGAAATTATGTAGCTACATACATAATTTATACACTGAAGAGAGTGCTATATCTACTTACATATATGTATGTAGTTATGTTTTTTTTCTATTTTGAAGAAATATTAGTGGGATCCCTAAATGACATTGTGTGCAAATAGACATACAAAAAGCAATTAATTTGAAGATTGCTATAAATTTTACGGTGCATCTCGTAATACATAATTAAAATTATCTTAATTGATTAGCTGTCAATTAACGAATATTTCATGAGTATCAGTAAACTGATTTCGTTTGAGTACTACAATAATAGAGTATATTACACAGGGTTAATTTGATGACATACGAGTTAAATGCATATTCTTATATCTGTTCGTCAATATTTTATACTAGCCATTATATAGATGTGTCTTAATGCTGGTTCAGGGACGTTTGGTCGTACTTAAATATTCTACTTAGATATACATATACTGCGCGCCATCAGGTTAGCACATCTCTGGATCAAATAGTTTTAGTTAATTTCTATCATAATTAAAGAAGCTACAAATATGAAATCTTTCGTGATTATTAATGAATAAATTTTCTACTAAATAAAACAAGAATTTTCATATTTTCTTTCTTCAAAATTTTTTAATATTTTTTTTACGAAATTCATAGAAAAATTAGTGATTTAAATTTGGTCATCAGGTTAGCACATATCCGTTTTTTTATTTTGTTTAACATTTTCTGCCAAGATCATATTTTTGAATTTTTGTATTAATTAATCTAAACATTTATGTATTTTTTAAGAGTGTGCCGATCACCCATTATTAAGAATTACATCAAAGAACCGATTGGGTGGCGATTCGTACAAATTTCTAATATAATTTTAGGAAGTTAATGAAACTGCGTTAAAATATCATTTTGTCTCCTAATTCAAAGCTAAATACTCGGCCAATGTGTGCGTTATTATGATGGAAATACCATGGCAAAGCTCCAAACAAAATTTGAAAATGTATAAAATCAGTTTCCCGTTCATTTTATAGGCATTTGTCTTTGTCATATTAGTATTCAAAAGCTGCAGTCAGTATATACCATGGTTGAAGATGGCTGCACGACACCACCCCCACGACGACCGAAGATCATAGAAATAGTAATTACACACTTCGGGTTCTTCCAAATAAGACTTATTTTCATCCGAAAAAACATCTTAGTGCCAATTAGACTTCCATCTCTATTCACCTGTGCAAAATGTAATCGTGTATCTCTTCGGTCATCATTAAGGGGTAATTTTTTATTTAGTTTTAATATTTTTACGCATGGAGCATACTTTATAACCCATTAAGCAGGAGACTATTTGCCCTGATATTGACGGTTGATTGATGAAAATTGGATGCTTCTCTTGAAATTGCTCAACTATCAGCATCGAAAAATGCTTAATTGTATATTTTATTGTATAACCAAAAAAATTTTAACTCTGTTTTTGACATCTGATGGTTTTTTCCATAACTGTCCAAACTCCGAAGATGAATATAAAACAAATTGGGCGTGCTAACCTAATGACCAAAAATAAAGCACACTTTTCGGCTAAAAATTAGGGTAATAGAAAAAAATTATATAACGGAACATACTTCTGGCTTGCTCTTTTAACCAGAAGAAATTACATAGAAGAACAAATAAAAAAAGCAAAGTAGCTTTAAGTTAAAAACAAAAAAATTAGAAGCAATTATATTAGTCTGGTGAAGGTGTGCTAACCTGATGATGATGATGAGTAGTCTAATGTTTGCGTGATAAAATATATGACTAAATAAGCTAGTATAAAAATATCATCAAATTGTTTTAACATCACATCACAAAAAGCACTCAAAAGACTATGATACAAACACGAGGTCCCGATCTGTACGTTACTTATCCACAGTTTGATATTTGATAAATGCTTTGGGTATACAATTCTTCTTCTGCATTGTCTCTCATGATTATTATACCCTAGCTCACGATTGTTTATAACGTGGAAAACTAGTCGTGGTAAATCTACAATTATGTATATTAAGATGATCGGGATGATGATGAAACCAATTGAATACAGAATTAAAAACATATTACATGTTCCATCGCCCATGTAATATATCGACAATGGAATCAGAAATTGAAAATCAAAAATCAGAAAACAGAAATTTCAGATAGAGCCCAATCAGTTCATGTGGGATGGAATTGGTACATACATTGGTTCTCAAACTTGGACATGAGATGCTTGCTAGTTGGAAATCAGTCCAAAATTTGGTGAAGCCCGGTCCGTCTTCTGCAGGAATGGAAACTGCTTATTACCAGGCACCCAGAGTACACTCGCAATTTGAAGGAAACACTTCTCCACACCTCCAAATGGCTAAATGTGACGGAAGAAGAAGAACCCGTACCAACAATCTACTGTGACGCTGTATCATCCGCCACTCGACCAGGACGAGGTTTATTACCAGCTAAGCTGTGTAAAACTAGTACATGAGTACATGCTCAATGATAGGAATTTAAGTTTTCTCCGCCTTATCCACAATAAGGAAGATCACACAGTCTGCGTTACTTGTCGAGAAATCCGCCTTGCTAGCATTGCATCCTGTGAAACTCATACTCAGAATATCGTTGAGAACAACTCTCGGCAAGGCCGATAGACGCTGTTTTAGATAGGGTGATTTACTCTATTGCGTCTTCTTTAATATAATGCTAATCTGAACCGCAGTGACAATATCTACTCTAAAATTGCATTGCAACTGGGGTATGACTTGGACCTTAAAAACAGAGCCGGGAGCGCATCATTCTCCAGCCTAGAAAAAGAAGCGAAAAAGGTTGATACTGTGGTTGATTATATATGTACTTACTTTATATGTGATAGGTCAAGAGGACTCTGACTATCTGAACTATAGCGCAAAATAAAAGCTACCTCCTACACGAGGCGCAATGAGCCAATAGTTCACTCTCCGGCTCTCCAATTACATATTTTCAATATCATCACAAATATACCATAGCACTGCTAATACAAGTTTGTGTAAACGTATTACTAGTAAAAACTAAGAATTTAATTTATTAGTTTATTTCACGTTAAGCAAAACAAGGCATAAAGTGCTGCTGGCCTTTGACATTTGAGCAGACCGTTTGAGCTGCGATGTGTAAACGGTTCACAATGGTAAACCAGCCATCAATTCATAATAACACTTTGCGATTGCTAAAAAGAAATCAGAAAGCAAAAAAATAAGCATTTAAAATTGCTACAAATAGCAAATCAGAGGGTGTGTCAAGCGCAAAGCAAAGTAAAAATTTCAAATGTAAAAAATATCAAAGCTTCGACTTTGATTACAAGGGTTTATGCGGTTATTTCCGCTTCCGCTTTGAGACACATCAAACACACTGACATTCCAGCCCACCTCGCAGTGCACAAAGTGCACTCGTTTGTGGCAATGCAAAAAACAGCGAGAGCAGAGAGAAGAGGGGACCAACAAACAGAAAGTAATTACAGAGGCCTACGAGGCTATATACACACTCACGTGCAGAAATATAAAACGCACGCCCTAACATTAACACTACTTCACTTTGTAGTCGGCCGCTTACGCGCTTATGTGCGAAAAGCATTTAAATAAAAGTAAATGCAGTAAGGTAGTGTTGAGTGCGAACAACGCCGGAGCACTATTTCTGTATCAACCCTTTTCGCAGAACTTTAAACTGTTAAATATGATTCTCGATCAAATTTCGGGAAAAGTTCAAGTTTATGTGAAGATCCTTCACATTGGATTCTACATTTACAACGGTCGATACATTACATGTCAAGAGGAGGAGGTTTATATACATATATTTGAATAATGATGATATTTCTCAGTTATATTATAGTGGTCCCTTGTTTCTAAAAGCAATAATACCCTGAGCAACATGTTGGGTTTTGGCATAAATGCCACTAGCTAAAGCTCGTAAACGCTGTAACAAGTCAAAGCGACCGCCCGTTAATGCAATGTCGAGTAACGGCTTACACATCTAAGCACCTGCGGTTAAAGTAGAGGCGAGACAGAGTAAACCATCTAAAGGGTGTTTTTTCAGAGGTATACAATTTTCTTAGATAATGATAGCTGTCAAACGAGCTGTCAATCCCACGCGTATGTTTGACAATTCATGTCAGTAAATTTTGGAAAATTACCTTGCCAAGATATACACCCATAAATGTTTCAAAATTTGGAAATTTCAAATGCATTATTTGTTCATTAAAGAACATAAAATATAGGGCATGTTTTCAAATCTCTCTTACTAAGTATCCACACCCGTTAACTGATCCAAAGGCTACAACTGAAGAATTATTTAGGCAGGAAATTTTGTTTTCATATAAAATTTCAAAGTAAACAACCCAAAATAAGATTAATACACCTCCAAAACAACACCCATTACAAATACTCACATCCACCTAAACATATTTCTATAGAAGTATGTACGTCACAAAGCCAATACATAAACGAGTGTTCAAGTGTCGGTTGTGACAAACGATAAAGAATCGCTTAAAAATAAAATTGGCTTTTGTTGGATAGTTGAGTTTGTGCAAATAGCTTAATTTATAAATTTAGTTCACAAAGTAACAATAAAGCTTTGAAAGGAAAAGTTTATGCCAAAGTATTGTGTTTGGTCATAACTATTAGCTGGAACACGCATATCTTGGCAGGCAGTGTTTATATAGTAAATAGGCGCTATCGTAGACCATTGCCATGCCCATAGCACGCTTTTATCAAAAAGAAATTCTAACTTATTAAGTTACGAAATTAGAATTTGAATTCGATACAAAGGTTCTTAGACGAAAAGGGAAATGTTGTCTTCCAAAGTCCAATAATTATTTTCGATGTATATTTGGAACATTTCAAAAAAACTAAGGTAATGGGTGTTGGGTGATCTACTCAAAGCGAATTTATTTTTACCAACCAACCTTATAACAATCCTTTTCGGAATTCCCTCCTTTTTAAAGATAAAAAACAAAATAGCATTCTTTGGAATATATTTGTTAAAGATTATCTCTTTCAAATGTTGGCCGTGGATACGTCTCAGATGGTCCATCCGTTGAGTCCAATTTTCGATGACTCGTTCGAGCATTTCTACTGGTAACTGGCGAATGATACGCGGATGGTTAGCTCCAAGGCCTGAATCGAAGCGGGATTGGCCGCATATGATTTAGACGTTTTCTATCCTCACAGGAAAAAGTCTGACGGTGTGATATCACACGATCTTGATGTCCAATCGACCGACCCAAAACTTATCTACTCGCCAAAGGGGTCTCTCAATAAATCCATTGATTGATTTTTGAAACCAAATATCGTCGAGATCACAAGCTTCAATTTTAGGCATATTCGGTTATCAAGTCGCGATAACGATCGCCATTGACAGTTTACAGACATTTTCACTGGCATCATTATTGCTGGATGAAATGGCAGCTATTTTTTCTGCTTTATATAACGTCTAATACCTATTCAGACAGAAATGAGTCTCAATCGCTGAATAGAATTCGGCTCGAAAATGTCGGATCTTCTTGGAACTATTCAAGAAGCGTTGTCGCTTGGGAAGATCGAGCTGCTTCAGTTCTTGCACAAACTGCATTTTGTACGCTTTAAATTTAAGATATCGACGTAAAATGCGCTAAGTCGTTTTATATGTTATTCCGAATTGCTGCGAACGTCGCCGAATCGACTTTGCACAGTCTTCGTGTACACTCTCAGTTACGCTATATCAGCTGCTATATTTTCCTCACTACGTGCTGGACGTGGTCTATTCGGTCGAATATTATCCAATAATGAATACGGGGTCTCAATATTGGTGATGGTGTTGCGAATAGTATGTTCTGTCAAAAAAAAAACTATTGAAAAAAGTAGCTCTACTTGGATCACCCTTTATATGAATAGAATAACGTATCTTCGATTCACCAAGCGTTAGAGATTAGTAAATCGAACAAACTATGATATTTAAAGAAACGGAGTAGCGCTTACCATGTAATAAAATCAGTATCATCTCTCAAATACAAAATAATATAACTCAGAGATCTGAAATTAATTTTTAAATAGCTGTCAAAATTTTGTAGAATATTTCTCGTAATAACCTTCATATATAGTTTGTCTATAAATTATGCTTAAAATAAATACAGCTGTTGGCCTGCACTATAATTCGGAAATTGAAACACTTTCATTGAGAACACCGCAAAAGCCTTGAGCATATAAAGCATTTGCATTTGCTTTTTCATTTATGATAATCGCCATAATCCCTAGCAATACAAGGAATGAATAATGACATACACTTGTACATCAATGCCCACGAATCCGCACAGAAAACGCAGAAAAACAACAAACTGTACAAGCAAAGCGATGCCATGCTAATGCACGCTGTCATTCAACAGTGTCCATTTGCCACTAACAATAGCCGAATCAACCGACTAAGAATCGCTGAAAAAATCCGCAGAAAAGGAAGCGAACTGTTGCAAAACAGAGTGGATGGGCGAAGGAAAGTGCTCTGGCACACAAAAAAAAGTGGCAACCACATGCATACTCATGGAATAATGAAGAACAACAAGTGGAGAATACTTGTCAAAACAGAGCGAACAAATGCTGCTCATCATCGAATGGCGATAAAGGCAGTGTGTGTCGATATGTATGGCTATGTGTGTGTGCGTGCGTAGTATAAACAAGTGGCAAGGACATTATCATACCGTTGGCTATTGTCTGTGTTTCTATGTCAAACCGTTTGAGTATGTGTGCGGATATTTGATTGCAGTGAAAGCTTTCGGCCAAAATCAACAAGAAGAATATTGAGGAGGCGGCGGTGCGTGCTATAATGCTAATGGAGGCCGCAGCCAGCGAAGACCACAGCAAACGGTACGGAAATAAAGAAAGTGACTCCTTAGATGCTGTATTAGCAATGGCTAAAAAGAGGAATCAAACAAATTGCTATCAGCTTAAGATGACTTTAGAGCGGAAGTGATGAGGACAGGCTCAAACGCAATGTTGATGCCATTCAATTGTTAATGCCTTTAAGAGCTGAATTAATGTGCCATGTGCTTTGAGTAACATATTTCTCCTCAATTTAACGCATGCTATTAATGTTAAACAACAGCTTTTTGTCGTTTGCCATTTATTTATAAAAATCAAGACTCAGATACTCGTATGAAGAGATATTATTTTTGGTCAGTGGTTTAGTAAGATTTCTAATTTGAGAGAATTAAAGTTATGTGCTAGTTATAGATATTCCACTAAGAGTGGGCATTTTTGAGTATATTTTCCAAAATTAAATTCATCCATACATATAAAAGAAAGTCGTGTTAGTTACAATATTTAACGGCTGAATAAGAACGGCAGAACCGATTTGGCTTAAATTTGATTTGGAGGTAGCTTAGGGCCAGGGGCAGGACATATACTACTTTTTTTTTTTTGGAAAAAACCTAACTATTGTGAATGAAAAAAAAACGCGATGAACTGGCAATGCCTCTAGATCAATATGCAAGCTATGATAGCTTATGACAAGCCAATATAATTATGCTGGCTAAGTCTTCTATACGAAATAAGCTAATAGCTTAATTTGCTGGTCAAAAAAAAGATTAAAACCTTTTCGCATTAATTAATATGTTTTTATTTAGTACAGTGCATTTATATACGGGAACGGGAATGTGATCAGCAGAAATTAAATTTAGTAGTTCAACTGTACCCCTGTTGAAAACATAACAAAAAGAAATGTAGGATATACTAATTGATGAAGGAAATATTGGTATATATTTCCTTGGTGCCTCTGGTAGAACTGAAAAGACATTAGTTGTAGCCACTGTTCGTGCGAGATCCAACAATGTGGTTACAGTTCCTTCTTCTCGAATATCAGCAATTGAAGGATTGTGTACGGCTCATTGAAGACTAAAATTATAGTTAAATCTTCAAACTGTTGAAAACTCAACATGTAATATTGCAAAACACTCCGCGATGGCCCAAGTTTTATCAGCATTGGAAATCACATGAAACGAATTCACAATGGCAAATAAACGTGCATTGCAACCACTTAAGGGGTTACATGCGTTTCATGGGTTCAAAAAATAATTTTTTTGTCTTTTTTGGCTTATTAATTTCTACAACATCTCAAGAATATTGTGCTCAATTTTCAAGTCGATCCGAATAATAGTCTCGGAGATACAGCCTTTGGAAAATGTGCGCTCCAAGTCGTACCTCCTTTTGTCGTAGGATCATTTCTTCCATTGATCATTTCTAATGAAAAATTCTCTCTGAGGAATGCCAGTAATGGTTCAGCTTCTGGCAATGAGAAATTTACATTGAAATCTCCTGCAAGGAGTACCGGTTGTTCGCTATACTCTACTGGTTCTCCGATAATATCTGCAAAAGCTTGCGAACCTGCAGTTAATAACGGTAATAAAGCTTTACCGCTGAACAATTTTATATCTCTCATCGATGAATTTGGTGAAATATATATAGCAATTGAATTAAATTTTTTACTATTATGATTATCGCTATGGTTCATTTTGCATTGTTCTAAGAAAGAGTATTTCAAACAAAAGTCACACAAAATAGTTGAGAATTCGCAGAAATGAAACAGAAACGAAAGAAAAACAAATAATGCACAAGCATACAAACATACATATCCGTACATGTGAATATGTCACCAACCAAATATTTAAACATTGTTCTACAAAAACAAGAATTGCTCAAATAGCATAAGCATGGCAAGTGCTTAAAGTTCTCTGCTTTACTCTCCTTCACTCTCTCTCTCTCGCGTTAATTGTTCAACGCTATTCCACTGGCAATGCCAGGAAGTTTTGATCATTCTGGCTGCATATAAGAAACTGAACTTTAAGCATTCAGCTTAACTCTATTGATCATATTTCACTCATAGGCGTGAATTTATCCGTATCTCATACCATCTACTAATATGAGCGTAATCGTGAAAAGGTCTCACTAAACAGCTGAAACTGTGTCTAACATTACTACCATAACTTGCACTCAATTGAGTCTTCATTAAAATTTAAAATTGATTTTTTTAGCAAATAAAAAGATTAAATCACATTCCTTTCAACAATTTTTCAAACCTCTAACATATTACACACACACCTAGTCACAACAACAAAACTTGAAGACATCAATAACATAGATGCTAAAGCACAGTGCTGTAATTACCAAAATTTATATTCGGTTCTTATCGTTTTCGTTTATTAGATCACGTAACATTATAATAATAATCATTATTAAGACATCAAGCACGTAGATATGCAACTACTGGTATTGACAGATTGAGTAGCCAGCGGAATCGTTGACAATATAACATAAATTAAAGTAATACATGCATGCATGTGCCCGAAAATGATAAAACAAAGACGGTAAACGAAAAATGAGAAAGCGACAAAACGTTCAAGGGCAACAACAGCAACCACAAGGCGAACAATTACATCACATGCGTGCGTGAACACCATGGAAGTGAATTGCGGCGTCACGTCTACGCCGTGGTGTACATATGCGTCCAACGCCAGACATGTCTCATGCCAGCTGGGTAGACACTTCCTTTGTCCTTTGCCCTATTCAAGGCAACAAACGTGCAGCTTCGCAGCTTAACAAAGCGCGTCTAATCGCATTTAAAAGGCAACTCATGTCCGACTGTGCTCCACCCGAAATGCCTTAGTTTCTCTCAAGTTGTGCGTTCTTTTGACGTACTCTACATGGCGCTTATTGTCTTCAAATTCTCAACGACGTTTTCTCTTTTATACAAGTTGTGATGTGTTTCCGAAAATCATCAGTGTTGACAGCGAAAATTGTGGAGTTGATGGCTACCCTTTGTGTTGGTTCTTATATTACTCTTGTGCTGATTTGTGTTTGTTGTTTTCACAGCAGCAACAGTTGGCGTCTTCAAGTATAATTGATATTTGCCACCTTTTCAATAAAACTTAATACACTCAAAGTACTTAAATGTCATATGGACACGAATACATGTGTCATTGATTCGTATGTCTATATTTAGAAAGATATGTGTGTATATGAATAACGGTAGTCATACTTTTATAACACACTACAAATCCACATACGCTCACTCTCTTCATTTGCGGTCTTTATTGATACTTATAACGCGCCTAAATATGTATAACGTAGGGTACATGCTGGTCTACACTCATTACTTTGCTGACCCATGCTCTCGCACATTAATATTCGGCTAAAGTGTTTATTAATTATGCGGTCATTGCTTTTGTTGTATATTATTAATTGCTTGCTGAGTTTTCTGGTGTTATTAATATTGAAATGCGATCTCGTTTGTGGGTAATGATGATGAATGACCTAAATCTCAATCAAAACTGACACTCAGCTAAATATATACATATATTTATAAATATATTTATATATATATGTTATATATAGAGGCAAGTCACATGCGTTGGCAATTATAGGCATATAAATATACATGGCATATTAAATAATACCAATCAGTAGATATATTTATAAAAACATGGAATGTAATGTGTGCATTAGGGATCTTAAGCAATATGAAGCGTCGAAATTTTAATGAAGTTGATTTGAAAGACCGGTGTTTAAAAATACGGAAAAAGTAAATTCTGGGTTAATATTACTGTCTCGCCGATTTCGTACTATTCATTAAATATATTACACACGATTCAATGAAATAAACCCTCATATGAGCCCAGGTTGAAATATTTCTTAATCCCATGTATTTATGTTTCATAAAATCTCTACAGATTTCGGGAAAAAAGTAGCATTAGAATACGTCTTTAGAACCTTCTATATGATACGCTAGCTTGACCATCAGATGTATTAATGGTAAGAATTCGACCATTACCTCTCATGGAAACTGGAACCCAGAACAATAAATAATGTATATTTAACTTACAGACCCGACAGACGTTGTCCTCCGTGATATTTCAAGCTATTAGAATAAGAACAAACAACAAACCATATTTTTTTGGCTGGGACAACCTGGAGTTAATATTTAATTGGAATGAAATTTGGGTACACCGACAGCGTGACATCCAATTATAAAACATTTCTCAAACACATTTTCCCAAAACAATCTCCGTTCCAGACGTTGTCCTCCGTGATATTTCAAGCTATTAGAATAAGAACAAACAACAAACCATATTTTTTTGGCTGGGACAACCTGGAGTTAATATTTAATTGGAATGAAATTTTGGTACACCGACAGCGTGACATCCAATTATAAAACATTTCTCAAACACATTTTCCCAAAACAATCTTTATACCTTCAGATAGTTTTTATACTGTAACTATGGCTGAAGACACACAAAGTATTTTATTAAAATCAGTCCAGCCGTTTATGAAGAGTTGTATACATAACGAAGAAGAAGATATTAAAATTCTGTAAGAAAATAATTGTGAACAGGCTGATACAGTTTACCACGATTTCTTAAGGCTTTCAATAAGGTAACTAACTCTTTTTATACTCTCGCAACAAAAGATGCTAAGAGAGTATTATAGCTTTGTTCACATAACGGTTGTTTGTAATAGTCTGTCCGTCCGTCTATCTTGACGAAACTTGGAACACATGTTCCTTGGGACCGTGAGGAGGTGGGTATTGAAATGGGCGAAATCGGACCATTGCTACGCCCACAAAATGGCGAAAACCGAATACCTATAAAGTGTCAAAACTAAGCCATAAATAAAGTTATAACAGTAAAATTTGGTTCAGAGGATCACATTAGGGAGGGGTATATTTGGGAGTAATTTTTTTTTTTTTTGGGGAAGCAAATTGGTTTTTTGTATATATCTCGCAAACCAATAAAGCTATATAAACCAAACTTTCTGCAGTCGGTTCCCTTACGTACCCCATCATACACCACGAAAAAAGTTGATATCGGATAATAACCACGCCCACCTACCATACAAAGGTTAGGTTGGAAATGATTTAAAGTGCGTCAACTCACTAAGAAAAACGTCAGAAACGCTAAATTTTACAGAAGAAATGACAGAAGGAAGCTGCACATAGATTTTTTACAAAATGGAAAATGGGCGTAGCGTCGCCCACTTATGGGTCAAAAGCCTTATCTCAGGAACTACTCGAACGATTTCAATGAAATTCGGCACATAAAATTTTCTTGACAACTTGATAACACTGATGGAAAATGAGCAACATCGTTTTACAACCACGACTACTTCCCTTAAAAATCAATTTTGAATTCCATCGGATTCCTTCACTTTATAATATATCCAATAAGGAAGCAATTGGGAAAGCAGAATACAACTTTACACAAGTACTGCATATCATCTGTGGTTTCACTTATGAAAAAATTGTCGAAATCGGACTATAACTTTTTAAGGCCCCGGATGTCGAAAATAATGAACTCAGCGCCCAAGTGTAATTTTTAACCGAAAATATCGGAAAGTCTCCCAGATAATTTAATATAATTCGGAGAAATTTTTTTTTGTCTAATGGTATGTCTCTGTTCCAAAAATTATTAAAATTGGGTCATAGCCTAGCACCCATATACCTAATTATAGTTTTTTTTTTAATCCTTTAATCCGCATATAGTGGTTGTATGTCATATGGTCCGCTCAAACACTCTGTCCCTAATTCCCACGATTTCGAGAGTTTTTCTAATAAGCAAATTAGATGAAATATCTAATCTTCAAATCGTGATCGAAGTAAACCCTGTACTACCCTAGGGTTTGGTCAGATATATATACAAATTACATAAACAAATTATTATATTCTACACAAGCTCACACAAACACATATAATAATATTTATATATATGCATATGCCACTCATTTGCTTTTCACCTGTAGAGGGGCACACGCATATGAATGCAGATAAGTTAATTAATTAGTGGCAACTTGAACCGCAGAGTCGCTTCACTGGGCAATTGTACTCAATACCCGTACCAATGAGTATTGTTGGTCGTCCAATAACTCCGTGCCAACACCAATAACAATATGTATGTATGTAAAGTTTATTCGATGTGTAATGAAAGCTGATGACGTTAATGAGCAACAAATCAATTTTACGGAATCATAAGCAAAAATGATGTAATCGATCAATTATAATACCCACAATTATAATACTCAGAATTTAATTAAATTGAAAAATTCTCTATACACAGATTCGGGGAATACGGTGAATGCGGAAACAATTTACATAATTGTTACTTACGTTTTCATTAATTTGATACATAGGTACTGACCAATTTTGCGAAATTGTATGCATCTTATGCCCAAAATACACCTCTGCTGTATTTAATGCTACCTCGAAGATTAAATTTTAATTCAAAATAATTGTTTGGCTTTTTTATGGTTTAATAATTTTTTTATTATATACTTAGTGCACCTTAAGCACTCAAAAATTAATGTTATACGCATATATTTGTGAACTTATATGAAAACGCACGACACCATAAGATTCATTTATTAGTTTTGTTTGCCGTTTCCGTTATCCGTATGCGCCTAATTCCAAGTGAAAACATTGACGTGTCTAATTATTTTCTACTTCAAAGTTTCGTTCACTCACACATTACTTTTGTATTGTTTTCCAATTATGTTGGCTAACTTCTGCAACACATGTTTATGTGTATATTTATGGTATGTGTGCTTGTGTGTGAGGCGAGAGGTGTGTGTTGACACAAATAGGTTGCTCAAGTTAGCCAAACATATTGTTTCCTTTATTTTTTTTTTTGTTTTCTGAGCCCACACACCAAATCGCCCAGCCACATTTGGTAGTACTTTCAGAAGTTGTCGAACTTGTTTTTTTTACACAAGTTATTGTAAACGTGTTGCCATACTTATTGTTTTTCTTAGACATGCTGCCTCACAACGAATGAATATATTCATAAGTAGTTTGCCTGCCGCCTGTAGTATTTGTTTTACTTGACTTCGATACTTATTTATGGGCATGAATGTTAACCAATTAAACAAATACAAAAGTTTATTCACCGCCGCTGTTGCATTGAGTGGTTATTATTGATAAGTAGCGTGGGAATTATTGATAAGTAGCGTGGCCATAACGAAAGTAATTAATAATTGAGGAGACATAAGTGTTTCTGCAGTTCTTCCGCTTCTAATCAATTAATTACTATTTTATCTTTTGATCGTTTTTGGGATATTTCTGATTGCATTCGATGTACTTTTCATCCAATGAAAAATTAAGGAGAGACTGTTAGTTTTAAAGACCATCCTGTGGTCTCGATAAAGTTTTACTAGTGTAACCTCGGAGACAATAGTCATTGTATGGTGTCCCCAGTATACTGACATTCGTACTAATCGGACAGTGATCTGTTAAAACTCCTACTATATTTCTAAAGTCGGTAAAATATCAATACACGTTTGGGACGTTTGTCTGCTTGTTGAGCAAGTCAATGATTGTTTCCACCGAGACTAGTCTATATCAATGACCCATCTATATTCCCTCTTTACAGGACATTTTTTGTGAGGTGGTACCTAGTCTGGTTAGTTCATACGCTTCATAGTTACCTGAAACTTATTGCAGGTTTATCATGAAATAGTCAGATAGTCCCATAAATAACGCAAGGCATTATTTCACTATCTTCGATGAGACTCTAAGAGACTTTAGTAATTTCAAGGCCGCCTGGCTGTCTGTAAATATAAATATACTTCTTGTCGTGAGCCCCATCTTTGTTACCGTAGCTGGAAGGCGATTTTGTTTTCTAATTTATCTGAAAAAACAGCACACCCGACTCGTTCCATCTGTGTAGAAACGTATCTCTGAATCCTTACTCTTATCCCAATTCTCTCTAGAAAGGATATGTTGGGGGCCGAATTTAAAATCACTTCTAAAGGATAACGAAAATCCGTGTTGTTGGGTAGAAATGGGAACTTGTGTGAGTTATCTTAAAAAAACTTTAATGTAAATACGTTCTCAAGTATATTTGAGTTTGATTCAATAAATACATGATATCAGACCCGGCTTCCTAGTGCTCAAATATAAAGATTTTCGACCTTATGGTTGCCCTTTTACCGTACATCTAGGTGAGGAAATTGTTTGCAAATACATATTGTGGCAAATATTATGTTGTAGCCTGTCCTTAGCTTAATATTTAAACAACTTTCCGTGAACTATCGAATATGTTAATTGTGTTCAACTAATTACAAAATCACAACTCTCATAATAAACTCCCTTAGCTATACTATGTTGATACTTCAAAAGCATACAAATTATTCATAACTGAAATTCTCATAGACAAAAGTATGTGTAAGTGTTTATGTGTGCGTATTTACCCAATTACGGTTGTTGGCTAACAACCGCAAGTGACCTAATTATAGAGAATTAGAAAACAAACCGAGCACTTCAACCTTGACCTGGGTCACCAACTTCATTTTCGGCTATACAATAAATTGCATAGTATGCGAGAGATGAAAAGAAAAGTTTGTAGAAAAGGTCATAATCTGCAAATTCAATCCTAAGAACTTTTTGGGCAAACAACCGCATTTTAAAATACATCCAAATGAACCACAAACTTACAGCGCTGCGGTCCTTGGGTAAGGTAGGGTCAACCAATTTGTATGAATTCGCCACTGCGTGTGGATTGTTGTTGTTGTGAAAGCTAAACTTCGTACTAAGTACTAATAAAAAATTCCCGTCATTTGCACGTGCCACAAAGGTTGGCAAGTGACAAAACCACGAACTTTGTGGCGCCCAGCCAGGCAATAAAGGTGGATTTTTACGTCTACACATTGTGTCAGCAAATACATATACCGATACGCAGATATATGTATGTAATATATACATGGAGACTAATTTATGTAGGCACACTTATACACCACTTGAAATGACAACTCTTCTATACCCTTACCTCGCCACTTCATTCGAATTATTCGCCGTAGTCCGATTGGTTGTTGGCGTGCTAACAGTGTCGGTTGCCGACGATTTTCGGCTCGACTCCACGGCGCGCGCATTTTTGATGGAATTTATAAATTATTTATTGTCACGCGCTTTTCGCCAATCTGTGTTTGCGTTCATATTTTATGCATACGAAATTGTCTGGATTACTTACTCAAATACGAAACTACTGCCTGCACACTCAAATATGTACACGCTAATGTTTGTAAATGAAAACACAATAATTTTCGTAGAGAAATGAAGTGCACAAAATAGTAGAATAATAACCATAATTTTTAAATAAACAAGTGACTTGAAGTGCACCTGTTGTGCGAGAGAATTTTATTTAAGGCTTTTATATTATTCGCAATTTTTTGAATAAATAAACACCTCTAAAATAGTGGCAGGTTAATAACTGTCGCATACATATAGGAACCACACATAATTATTGTCTGAAAAATACCACCACTAATACTATTTTTAATAAATAATTAAACAATTTTAGTTATATTTCTCCAATAAAGAACATCAGAGATAAAGCTGTCTCGCGTTCGAGAGTAGACAATCGAACAAACTATATTCAACCATATGGTCCAACCTGACATAACATGTCCTGTGGCGCATACGCAATAGCGTTGCCCTACCTTTTGTGGTAGGGAAATACTTGAACCTGCGCAATAAAACATTTGTTTACCCTTACTTTTGAGCAGAGTTCGTAGCTTATATTTTCTTTAAAGGATTAAATTTTTTATGAAAAGCAGCAAAAAAATATTTGTGTTGTAATAGCTGATAATTGTATTCTGAGCCATTATTGTCATTGCGAATAGTCAAAAATGTGTAATACCACATTGTAGATGTAATCGCATATTATTCTGTACGAATTCAACTGAATAACTTTGTTGTTGTTTTGATATGTAAATTTATTGGCAAGAAGGCAGTGCGCAGAGTTAGCGAGCAGAGAAATGGAGAACAATCGTAGACAGCTTATACCAACATCAACTTGTATTCATCGAAGGAGAACTAAGTCAAATTAAATTGGAATACAGAGCAAAAAATGCTTCAAACCTGAAATTAGTCCGCGATTAGTTGAAAGGTGCATGTGAGTTATATATATATATATATACGAGGGCTGCTATATATATTTCTGGCCTAGGCAACACTAAGTGTTGCCAGGTGCAATCTGACATTTCCATTGGAAAGTTTGACATTTTTTAGCATAACATCACTCAGAACGTTTTGTCATTTAATCGTGAATTGTTTTATTTACAGGGAATTAAAAAATTCATCTCGGCCAAAAATGGAATTAACTCGTGAACATTTTCGTGCGATCATTTTTCACAACACAACTCGCGACAAGAGTGCATCGATGAACTAAAATCTTTGTATGTCTATGAAGCACCATCCTATAGCACTGTTTCAAATAGAGGCATGCCTATGCATTTCTCACACCAGCATACATTCGATATTGCATGAACATCTGGCCGTAAAAAAGGTTTGTTCTCGTTGGATCCCGCACAATTTTACAATCGCTCAAAAAAAGTGCTTTGAAAATGTTTGAGCGCATGCAAAAGTGTATAAATCTTGATGGAGAATATTTTGAAAAACAATAAAACCATTTTCGTTGATAAATATTCCTATTTTCATTATTAGACCAGAAATCTATATATCAGCCCTCGTATATGTGTATTAAATTGACGTAGGCACAATTGGAAATACCAAGGGAAACCAGGTCGCTTTCCCTCTAATCTTTCCAAAGGAGTGGAAGTCTTCCTCTTCCGCTGCTTCCACCAGCGAGTACTGCATAGAAAACTTTCAAAACTGAAGCTTTTTCGTCCATACGGACAACATGAAATCGTAATCGTTGCCTTTTTATTCGCTAGATTATGTCAATTTTGTCGTATAACTTCGCCGTTGCCAATGTTTGAGGGACCGTAAATCTTCCGCAAAACTTTTCTCTCGAAAACTCCTAGTGCCGTCTCATCGGATGTCGACATCGTCCAACCCTCTGCACCATAAATTAGGAAGGTAATAATGAGCGAATTATATAGTTTTGTTTTTGTTCGTCGAGAGAGGACTTTACCTTCAATTGCCTACTCAGTCCAAAGTAACACCTATTGGCAGAAGTATTTTTTTATACAACACAACTCGCGACAAGAGTGCATCGATGAACTAAAATCTTTGTATGTCTATGAAGCACCATCATATAGCACTGTTTCAAATAGAGGCATGCCTATGCATTTCTCACACCAGCATACATTCGATATTGCATGAACATCTGGCCGTAAAAAAGGTTTGTTCTCGTTGGATCCCGCACAATTTTACAATCGCTCAAAAAAAGTGCTTTGAAAATGTTTGAGAGCATGCAAAAGTGTATAAATCTTGATGGAGAATATTTTGAAAAACAATAAAACCATTTTCGTTGATAAATATTCCTATTTTCATTATTAGACCAGAAATCTATATATCAGCCCTCGTATATGTGTATTAAATTGACGTAGGCACAATTGGAAATACCAAGGGAAACCAGGTCGCTTTCCCTCTAATCTTTCCAAATTAGTGGAAGTCTTCCTCTTCCGCTGCTTCCACCAGCGAGTACTGCATAGAAAACTTTCAAAACTGAAGCTTTTTCGTCCATACGGACAACATGAAATCGTAATCGTTGCCTTTTTATTCGCTAGATTATGTCAATTTTGTCGTATAACTTCGCCGTTGCCAATGTTTGAGGGACCGTAAATCTTCCGCAAAACTTTTGTCTCGAAAACTCCTAGTGCCGTCTCATCGGATGTCGACATCGTCCAACCCTCTGCACCATAAATTAGGAAGGTAATAATGAGCGAATTATATAGTTTTGTTTTTGTTCGTCGAGAGAGGACTTTACCTTCAATTGCCTACTCAGTCCAAAGTAACACCTATTGGCAGAAGTATTTTTTTATTGGGTGATTCGTTTTTACATGGTGGATCCCAAACCGTACACACAATCGCAATAGCGAGATTCGTTTTTTCACTTTAGCCCGTCTCCAAACGGTTGTTGTTGAAGGCTACCCAAGGTTCTTGGTTTGAAGCCGAAATTTGTGAGCTGATTGAACTATTTGGAGAAGAATCATTTCTGCCCACTTTCTGGCCACACTTTCTTTACACAGACTAGAAATATATTCTCTACGAACTGTATCTTTTGATTGTCAGACTTATCTCGCCAATAACACATTTTTTTAAATCATTAAATTTAACAATAACATAATAAATTATCTGCGAATAAAATGAATATTATTTAGCTAAGAAATTATCAAAGAATTTTTATTAAATACAGATAAACTTCCATAATTCAAACTTCTATAACTTGAAGTTTCATCTTAACTTGAACTAGCAGTAGATATACTGCTTCGAAGTGCGGTATCCTTCAGAGAGGTGTGTATTCACTCCAATAGCAGAGCGGCAAAATCCGGCTTGTGTGGGTACCCGATCCCCATGGAATCGCTGGAAACTGCAAAGCGGATCAGCTTGCAAGAGAGTGTACCCTAGCAATATTGGCGCCGGAGTGGAGTCCGTGGTCCACTTGCTCCAGAGCGCTAGACACACTGTCTTTTAATGAGCTCGCCAGCGCTGGAGAACAACCAGCACCCTCGCACTAGCGAGGTCCTTTTGGCTCACAGTGGATCGCAAAACGGTCTTTGCAGCTACTGGTCATTGCCCAATAGGCACACACGCGGTGAGGCTAGGGATCATGTCAGACGCCAGTTGCCAAAGCTGTTGGGAAAAGGCGAAGAGAAATCTCTAAGCACATCCTCCTTCAATGCCAGACTTAGATTAAAGCACCGACTTAAGCCGACTTAGGAACGTTATTATTGCGATTCGTCGGAACATAAGGGTCTTAGTTATGCTTTAGGAGTCGGGTGTGACAATGGACAGTCGAATCTGCCTCAGTGGAATTCCCTGCATTTGCGGAGATCTACCACTTAACCTAACCTAACCTTTCATAACTCGAAGTCTCTCTAACTAACTGTTTGTAGATTATGGTGATTCGATTCTAGGGTGGCAACTCCTTTCAAAATGCAACACTGATAAAATCTCCTTCAAATGATATTTCTACTTATAAATATACATATATATGCATATATCTGGAATTGTATTCGCTCTTCTGTGTATACATGTATGTAAGTCTAAACCCCAAATTTCCCCATCTGGATTTTCATATAACAAACAATACTCATCACTTTGCAGTTTGATTTTATGCACTTTATTTAAATGCGAAATTAATTTCGAGCATAAGTAATTTTCATTTTTTCATTTCGACAGTTTCTTATTTAATTTCAACAATTTTCACAAAGAAAACTTCCCAATGCATATCAGTGCTTATTTTTGTTACGCTTGCTATTTTTCTTCGAAATGAAGTCATTTTCATGTGCGAAGAAGCAAAAACAAAAAAGTTTTTTTTCTGTATTTGTTGTGTGTGTTGGTGTGTTTTCACTGCACCTACACACACACACACACCAAATAAAAGAGTGAATTTTGAACTTTTGCCGAAAACTGAAATGTTAAGGCAAATAATTAAATGCATGAGCTGGCGCACTACTATTTATACGCTTTTCACACCGCCAACCACATCTTTCAGGCCATTATTCAGCAGACACCAAGCATGCGAGCGCCACTTCGCGCAGCAGCAGCAGCAGCCAACGCGACCTCATCATACCGCACGCATACTTAAGCAAAGTTTTTGTGCCATCGCTGGTGTTGGTGGCAGCAGCAGCAGCCATTGTTGATGTTGCCATGCCGCTTTTACGTTGCACGAGACCGTCTCTGGATCGTGCGTGTGCCTGCGTGCATGTAGCGGTGTGTATGCACATACAAGGCATTGGCGAGCGGTTGGTTGGTGGTCGGTTGAGTCAACTTTCATTTAAATGAGTTGCCACTTAACTTTTAATTAAAAAATCTGCATGCCTCACTTTTATTTATTTTAGCAAAGCAAAATCAACTACTGCACAAACTTTCGTCTCTCATCGCTGTTACAAGCGTTTATTATGATTAGCTGCCTTGTAGGGAAAACCGCAGAACACACGGTTTAACTGTTTGTAATAAAGCGAAGTGCGCTAAAGGGTCTATATAAATTCTAGTATTTTGCTGCACCTAAGTACTAGCGCGTATCTAAAAAACTAAATGTGTCGCAGCTATTATGGGAAGCTGCGAACTCTGTGTATGCACCACAGGGTCTCAATTTCGCATATCTTTATAAGTACACCCACACATTTGCACAGTCATATGTATCAAATTCGCTGCGCCAGGTATAAAAAGTAACAATAAATAATTACTGTTATTATTTCATTTTCTTCTTTTCGATTGCAGTCCGTTTATTAATTTAACCCGAATAGATGTAAATTAAGTATGAGAAATTATTCCGCTTAAAATAACTTTCAGTTTTTAATTTCGTTTTTTTAGAAGTCGCAGAAATGCGCTGGTATCAAATAGCAAACGTATAAATGTATGCAATTGTAAGAAATATATTTTTACTTTATTAAGCCTCAAAATGTGACAGTTCATTAAAAAATATTTTCAATTAACTCATACCGCAAAGCCATGTCTAGAATTCTTTAAGGAATTCAATAAATTTCTTTATTGAATCTAAAAATTGCTGAATTTCTGGAGATGAAAATCACTAATGAAATGAAGAACGAGAAATATCAGTTGAGCTACTGCTATTAATAAAATAATTTTATTCGCAAAACATAAATATATAGTATAAATAATTCTACGTATATCTGAGAGCTCTTGATTTTAATTTTCATCCCTAAAATTAAAAAAAAAAATATTTTATTACAAACAAAATGTGAAAAGATAATTTTTATTGCGTAGGTTAGCGCTGTATTAAACAAAACATTTGCAGTCGAAGGATTTTCGATAAAAAAACATTTACTATATTTTTATTCTCGCTACATTTTTATTGCAAAATATTTCAGACTATTAGTTTAAAAAATAAAATTCCTCTCTTTTCTGTAAAAAAAAAAAAAATCAATAGTCTTAATCAGAGTTCGGAATTCTTCATCAATTTCGCACAATTTATATGTAATTGAATGCAGTTAACTAAATCGGTCAAATATACAGAAGTAAAACCTGAAATGCTGACAATAAAGAACGATATAAGCAAATTATTCAATAAAAATTTGATTCGTATTCCATTTTTGGCAAACGCAAAATCATTCAACTGAAATACGAAAATTTTTAAACGCAAAAAATTCAGAAAAAAATTCTAGAAAAAAAGAAAAAAAAAGAGTTTATTAAATATAAATCATAACAAATAATTCTTCATGAGTGAATTATTGAGTGGAATTGTTAAATTTATTATTGGATTTTAATTGAAAAGCCAACTCTTAACAAAATCGTACATCCGGGCGTATGAGTAACATTTTGCATACAATACCAGCTGTAATGTTAGAACCCCACACAGATTTCAGACTTACAGTTTACCTTTACTAACTAAATTTGCCAAGATTTGTGAGCGCTTAAATTACTTTACTTATCATTTAAACACGGCAATTCAACAACTCTAAATCCTTTCACCAGGCCAATTAAATGTTTACTAAACTGAATTTCGTAAATGAATATCCACGAATATATGAAAACTTTCGCCAAATTTAAACGCAAACATATTTTAATTGCGAGTATGGTGTACGCATGTGAAATCAACTGCCGGTAGAGTACTTTACACACACACGCACATGCAACCGCATATGAGTCCTGCTAAATGTGCGTGTGTGTGCTGTCTCAGCATTTGCCTAGATAAAAATGCATGCATATTAATTACTTAATTTAGTCGTTGCTGCTGCGAACGTTCAAATACCGTCAATTTGGAATATAAATACAATATTTGCATATTTTATGAGTGAGATTTATTTAAAGTTTTATATGTCTATATGTAAATGTATTTTTCTATGCACACACATATATGATGGTATACGCAGTTATAGTGGACGTATGTGTGTGTGTTTGTGCCACTGTTTAATTAATTTGTGAATAGAAAATTATCAAATATTCAAATTCGCTTTAAAGCTGCATATGAGTGTGTGGGTGCTGGGTGGCATAATCATTCTTTCAGCTATTTATGAATCTTCCCCTACTTCAATAAGAATAAAATTAGTTTGGGCGTACATGAATAATATATATAATATATAAATATTACGCATTTATATAAATATGTACACACATAAATCTAACTATTATTTTTGAAATGAGAGCGTTATCTATGTACATATTGGGTTGTCAATATCTCCTTTCCGCTTTTTTGTGTTGTGAATTTCGCGGCTATGTATAAAACGCTACAGAGCTCGTATCTGGCGATCCTATACATCTTTGAGAGGTCTTGACATAACCTACAAAAAGATGCTATGCATGATTAGTTTGAATATTGCGTTCAACAGTTATAGACGTGTAAACATGGAGTTCACTAATGCCGCAATTCGTGCTATATTAGAGTTTTCCTTCGTTAAAGGCAAATCCGCTAGAGAAACGTTCCGTGAGATTAATGGTGTTTTGGGGGACGGTACTATATCACATCGAACTGCGGAGGAATGGTTTCGACGATTCAGAATAGGTGAAAACGACACCATGGATAAGCCAGCCGTCGGAAGACCTGTGACGACGAATACCAATCAAATCATGGAAAACATCGAGTTAGACCTGCATGTGGCATCGTGATATCGTCCAGGTTAGTCACCAAACCATTTTAAACCATCTGCTGAAGGCTGTATATACAAAAAAGCTTGATGTTTGGTTGCCGCATGATTTGACGCAAAAAAACCTTCTGGACCGAATCAGCGATATGCTGTTGAAACGGAACGAACTCGACCCATTTTTGAAGCGGATGGTGACTGGCGACGAAAAATGGACCACATACAACAATTTCTTTGCAATAACGGCCATGGACGAAAGCCGGTGAATCGTCCCAAACAGTGGTTAAGCCGGGATTGACGTCCAGGAAGGTTTTGCTGTGTGTTTGGCTCTCATATGGCCAGACGCTTTATTTCACCATTTACTGCGAACCACTGGACCAGGACAACGCCAGACCACACGCTTCGTTGATGATTAGTCAGAAGCTACGGGAGCTCGAATGGAAGGTTTTATCACATCCACCATATAGCCCATACATAGCGACAAGTGATTACCACCTGTTCCTGTCAATGGCAAACGCCCTTGGAGGTGTAAAGTTAAACTCAAAAGAGGCTTGTGAAAAGTGTGATTATGCCAAGTGGGAGGGCTTCTACGAGGGGGATATTATATTATTAATAAGTTAATAGCAAGAAAAGTATTTATTCCCCAGAAAACCACTTTTCATTTAAATATAGAATTGATTTCAGTGAATTAAACGCTGAAACCAGTAATGGGTTCCTTTTTCTCTTATTTCATATCAAAGATATATAAGACAAGTAAGGAAGGGCTAAGTTCGGGTGTAACCGAACATTTTATACTCTCGCAATTTATTTATTTAACTTTATTTATATTATATAATATACAATTTAACCCACATATTCGTTATATATATTGTATAAAGTCCATTGAAAGTTGGAAACCATAATATTAGGTTAGAAGCACCGAGGTCTTCGTTCTCGATACATGAAGCCTTGAAAACCTATGGTCCGATTTCGGCGATTTTTAGAATGGGGCTTCCACACTATTAACATAGTATTTGTGCAAAGTTCTGCACCGATATCTTCACTAGTGATTACTATATATATTGTAATGTAAACGATTCAGATCCACTTCAAAGTTCTGGTATATAGGAAGTAGGCGTGGTTGTGAAGAGATTTGGCCTATTTTCCCAACATCTCATTGGGATGTAAGCAAACTATTACAAACCAAGTTTCATTGAAATCAGTCGAGTAGTTCCTGAGATATGGTTTTTGACCCATAAGTGGGCGACGCCACGCCCATTTTCCATTTTGTAAAAAAATCTGGGTGCAGCTTTCATCTGCCAATTCTTATGTGAAATTTAGTGTTTCCGACGTTTTCCGTTAGTGAGTTAACCCACTTTTAGTAATTTTCAACCTAACTTTTGTATGGGAGGTGGGCGTGGTTATAATCCGATTTCTTTAATTTTTAAACTGTATGAGGAAGTGTCTAAAAAAAAACGACTGCAGAAAGTTTGGTTTATATAGCTCTATTGGTTTGCGAGATATGTACAAAAAACTTAGTAGGGAGCGGGGCCACACCCACTTCCCCCAAAAAATTACATCCAAATATGCCCCTTCCTTCATACCAAATTTTATTTCCATAGCTTTATTTATGGCTCTTTATGTGTTTTCGGTTTTCGCCATTTTGTGGGCGTGCCAGTGGTCCGATTTTGCTCATTTTCGAAAGCAACCTTCCTGTGGTGCCAAGAAATAAGTGTGCCAAGTTTCATCAAGATATCTTAATTTTTACTTAAGTTACAGCTTGCACAGACGGACGGACGGACGGACAAACAGACATTCGGATTTGAACTCCACTCTTCACTTTGATCACTTTGATATATATAACCCTATATCTAACTCGTTTAGTTTTGGGTGTTACAAACAACCGTTATGTGAACAAAACTATAATACTCTCTTTAGCAACATTTGTTGCGAGAGTATAAAAATTTAAACGAGTAAGGAAGGGCTAAGTTCGAACATTCTATATTCGCAAAATTTAGTTTTGCAATTTTGTTAAGATAACATTACATTATGGCTGGGGTAATTCTAGAACTGATGTCACTCATAACCACCCCAAAGCTACACTATATCCAAAACTATACACTCACATAATTTGATTAGGATTTCTTACATATTAACCGGTATGTACGGTATAAAACCAGCTGGATGTTTGAAAATACCAATACTCGTATGGGGTCTGGTGGAAGTATTGCCCAATTTCACCGATTTTTCGCACAGAGAGACATTATTAGAAGAAAAAGATTCCCTCTATTTTTTTTTAATATTTGAGAGTTTTGCCGGTGTTTTTGCTATAGAATTAGCTACACGCGCTGAGGTCCTCATGTTCGATATCTGGGGCTGCGTTCAGTAAATTTTGTATATATTGCTTATGTAGTATGAGAGATATAAACAAATAACTTTTTTAGGGCGGGGCCATGTCCGGTTTTCGAACAAAATTATTTCCAAAAATGCCCCTCCATATTGTATCCTCTGTTATTCATCCATCTGCAAGACCTCTAATGGTGTCAGGGAGTATATGTAACAAATTTCATTAAAATATCTCATGTCAACTCAAATTATCGGTTGCACAGACGGACGCAGGGATTTACGAACAGACGGAACACCGTTATGTGAACAAACTATTGTATGTGTAACATGTTGCCAGAGTATAAGAATACTTATCACGAATCAGTATAAATGATTGCAAAGGGGTAATTTGGGTACTTTACTCAGATGCTTTCTAGAACTCTTAGGAAACCTATGAACTTTGTTGAAAAATTTTCCACGCAGGTACAAAAGAACAAGCTTTTCGATGAATTGGTTGCAACAGCCATTTAAAGATATATATACATATATATGTATGTATATATATCTGTATGTATATATTATATATATATATATACAATGCTTCACGGTATGAATAAACGTTGATTAACATATTTGTCGCTCAATTAAAAATTTCTCCTCCTTCCGCGGGCGTTTAGCAGGTGAAAATTATTGGAATAATTAGCTTGATTTGCATAAATTAATGCCACAGCCGCAATAGCCATTGCTATTGATTCATAAAACGAATAAAATGGAAGAAAAATTAGTGGTAGGCAATTAAACAGTACTGAAACTAAATTACTGTGTTGATAAAAATTGTAATTTGAACTATTGAATACAATTTTTGAGTAGTTCTTTAATTGCAGAATTACCTAACATACAAGTATTCACGTAGAAATGCAATTGAAAGCATGATAACCTTTTAAACATAAGTCGAATAAAATAAAAAATAAAATTATTTTCAAATTTAATTAAGTAGTAATTTAATTTTTTTATTTTTAAACTACAATATTGTATTATTGTCATTAAAATTGAATTAAGTAATTATTTTGTACTATCGGGAAAACCTATTTAAGGTCTCTTCGATCAAATAGGTTAGAATAGCTCCACAAAAAGTATTTGTATAAATTGGCGCTCTGATTGTAAATCAGCCTACATTTTTTTTTTGTGTGGTGGCGAGGATCGATCGTCTATGATCCAAGGGAAGATCTTAACTTAAATATCTAGCAGCATCTTTCCTCACTCTAATTTAAATTACTTTAAATACTTAAAAATCATATGGGTCTCATTAAATAATTCAGTATTATTTATGTTTTAAATTACTTTAATCCGCTTGTCAAGCAACTGAATGCATTTTCCACCCTTTCTATTTAGAAATACTTAGGGATGTAGTCTTATGTGGGTTTGTAATTATTGCGATAGTTCAATAAACAAATTTAAGCGTCGACTCACAAACATATATGCGTATAGCGTGTAACTAAATTTCCATAATAGCGATTGCAAATAAATTAAGTAAACATTTGCTCAGTCGAATTCCCGCGTGTTTACTTTTGTTACATATTAAGTACGCTCACAAAACATGAGTATTTTCGTGTTGCTATTTATAGTCAAGTGCATTAGAGTTTACATTGGAATTTTCCGAAAAATCGCTTTATTGTTTGGATTATTGAGAGTTTGTATATATACTAGTCAATATATAGAAATTTCTATTTTAACTTTGAATTGAATTATCCTTCAGTAGTAAAATAACTGCAAAGCTCATCATACGTGATTAATAATAAGACAGGTGTAACATCTTAGTTTCGTTATTTAGTAACTCTTGTCGGTATTCCATACTGTGATATGTAAGCTACTCAATTAAACGGTTTGACATAATTAAGTAAAAGTTACTCATACTGTATCATTTACTCAAAAATTGTCTCGAAACGACATTTCTCAAAATTGTTGACATCAAAATCAGCGAGAAATTGACCGATCGACTTCAAATTTAAACTGATTATTTTTTTGTTGGCACCTTCCAAGACAGCACATAACTCTGTTATTTTTCAATATTTTTGTAAAAAGAAATCTTAAAATATAGCTAACAGTATAGCTTATTATGCCCAAATAACTTTGAAATATTCTATCGAGTACTTTCTTTAAAAGAAATTCACGAAAATTGCCTAAACTGCGATTAATTAATTGAGTCTTGACAAAAGCTAGTTTTATTTTATTAAATTGAATTAATATTTCTTTGTCATGTTTTTAATTATATCAATTTTGTATTTAATCGATGCTGCATCCACACGGACCTATATTGATCGAAATTGTTGAAAAAATACAATATCTGATAAAGAATGGTGCGCTGGTTTATATGACCTTAAATAGATTTCTACAATAGCATAAAATTATTCTATAATTTGTTACTTTTTATTTGCTATGAAAGCCTTTATGTATTGTAGCAATATTAAAAGAATTAAATTGCAACAATACTCACAACTCTTTCCCCAGCACAATAAAATAAATTGTTACATTTCCGATTGGCTGAAGCGCATTCAGTGCGCCAAACCAAAGCGGGCAACCAACAACCGAAACCAACTATCTGGCCATTAAAGCCACTAACTATGCGGCCAACAATGAGCAAACACACATGCAAAGCCGTTGCGCCTGGACCAACAGCAACAGGCGGCATGCGATTTTAACAGCCAGTGGCGCCACAGTCAATCGCTTGAAGGTAGCCGACCATATGCCCAGCGGCAGAGTTAGCGGTATGTGGAATTGAAAAAATGCCGAAAATGAAACGTAGGAAAAAACGACTAGCGTCATATTCGACCGGCTAGAAAAGTGCGCCACAAAGCGCCATGAGCATATGATTGCACGTGTGCAAGCGATTAAGCGATTTCATATGGTCGACTTCTGCTTGTCATTGATCTTTAGTGCTGCGAATGGTAATTTATACATGTGCCACATTTGTCAGTTTGTATTTTGTATTTTCTGTATTTTAATGGAAATAACTATTTTTTCAGCTTCACTTTAGTAATTTGTATATAAGTGTATTTGCAAACTACTTCACATGATTCTACAGATGCTCATTTAAAATACAACCAACTGATATGCAATATTTTCTTAAACCTGTTGATATCCATTGCCCAACATTAACTTCCTCCAGCAAATGCTGCTGGGTCGTATCATAATTTGCGCAAACACCAGAGACACATCTTTTTCAATATCATGCCAGTTCAGACCGCCTAAATTATGTCCGAAGCGCCCATTTAAGTAACTAAAAGAAATATATATACATATAAAAGATATATCATCATAAACGCTGTTAACCCAAATGATATTTACCCCCTATAGCAATCTTTAAACCACCAACCGCCGTGGTAATACTCAGCGCAATTTCCTTTGGAGTAATCATTATCACGATCTTGCGTTGAAAATTTCATTCCCAAATGATAGCTTAGGCAATCACCAGCACTCCCGCTATAATTACCCAATTTCTTCAAAATGTAGTCCTCTCTTTCGTTACCAATGAGAATGTGAGAATACTTAGCATAATATTCTGTACCATTGCGTGCTTTCATATGAATATATAACTCCTGTTCACAACCGCTGGTGAGTGCGTGCAGTGTTTCTAAACCGATCCAAAAGTTTTCCGTTATGTTGCCAAATCCCTCCTTATAGTCATGCCAATCTCTTTTAAAATCTACTGAGCCACTTTGACGCCGTTGTATAACTAACCATCCTCCAAAATCCACGCTCTCTTCACAAAACACCTCCAAGTCGGTGGCATTAATATTTTTTAATTCGATTTTGTAAATACCGCCTTTTAAACTTTTATCTGGTGCTTCCATACAACTCGATGGTTTCGCTGCTCTGAAATAAAGATGTAATAACCATGAGTACTACGACATAACTAATTAAAAATGCAGAAAATGCTATGTACACTGAAGATTTAAAAAATATATTAACACTTTCAAAAGGTGCAGAAATAATTAGTAATTTTTACCGATTCGCAAGTAACTGCTTTTCGAAGTTTGTCGTTTTAGTGTCAATTTTATTTTCGCTAATTCCCACATCTTCATCGAAATCATCGTTAACGACTTCTATTTTCACATCACAATTACAATGACAATCGCACACTTTACTTGTATCATCATCCGGCTTGAGACCAAATCCGATATGGAAAATTAATCTGGAATGTAACAAAAGAATGAAAGTAAATCGCAACATTTTTCCGCAAATTGTGCGAACTGTTTGAGCGTCGAAATATGACTGCAACATTCTGCAGTAATCTATATAATGTATACTTATGTATACTCAAAGTATGACCATGAAGCTATTTATAAAAGGAATTTGTGGTATGTTACGATAAGCTTTTTATAATTATGTGTTGACTCAACTTCGGGAATTTTAATTTGTATTGCAAAATGAAACTCCACATCATGCAACAACCCCTGTATTTCGGATATATATAAATCTTCTGGTTATCTCTCTGATAATAAGGCAAATGTTTGACTAAGAAGTGTTGTTGTGTTTCAATAATTTCACTTTATATTCTCGCAAAACATTTTTATAACATTTTTACATACATACGTATAGCGAATAATTGCGATGGCGAGCCCAATTGAGTTTCAGATAGCGGTGAGCTCTTATACCCATGATAGTCGTAATATCAGTAAATTTGTATATGCGTACCGTCGTTCTGACTACCTTGGTATTGCGGAAGAGGTAATTCTGACTATTGGCACCCCCTTTAAAAGCCGTTGACCTAAGGATTATATCAAGCTTTAACTTAGCGTTAAACATTATACTTAGGAGCGGTATAAGTTCAGAATGACGCTCGAGTTTCGGCAATAGTCAAATTTGAATGAATTGAAATCCTCTAAATTTTATTTTAGTGTCTGAATATAAGATTAATCTCCATTTAACTTTATGGGCTATTTGGCGCTCAGTATTTGATATAATTTTCAAAAATAATGATATCATAATTACCATTTTCAGTTGGTTGGTATAAAGATTTATCGATTCCAAAAGTCATGAAGGAAGAATACACCGCTGAACAATATTTCTGACTATCTGCTATTCCGTATATACATACGCGCCATACTTGTAACGCTAAATGTATTTAAAAGCGATCTAAGATGTCAACAACCAACTGGCAAATGAAATCACAAGCGAGAGTGCGTATCATACAATAGATTTATGTCAACGAGCAGCAAAAACAGTGAATGAAAAGGAACGCAACGTTCATATTCATATGCGAATGAGAAACAATTGCATAATTTTTTTCTTTCAAATAAGAATTCCTCATACCATTTACATTACTTACTTACTCTTCTGCCTCTTGGCGGCTCATTTCATCTTATATATTTTCTCTCGCTTAAGTGTTTGTTGCCACGCTTTTCTGAGTGTTTACTCATGCAATGTTGCCTTTCGATTGGCAGAATTAAGAAGATCAGATTTGTTAGCTTATGTTATAAATATATTGCGCATCTCAGTTAAGTTTGTAAGCATCACTTTATAAATTTATTGAAGAATTTCTAGTATTTCAGTAGGTCTGTTATAATTCAGGAAACAAATGTTGAAAGTGACGCTGACAAAGTTTTGTGCGAATTTTTACTTTATTAAGGTGATCTGGAATAAGTGCGAAATAAGGGATTTCTGGTAAAATAAATGAGAGAACTCATTGAAAATAGATACAGTTATATGCCTATCCTCCTCAAAATCTGGGATGTACTCCTACGCCTAATATCTAAATGTCAAATATAATAATATACAGATCAGTAGAATTTGACAATCGTACCGCTTACTACTTACATAGTAATATCCAATAAAAAATGTTTCGATAATTCAGACTCTCTCTAGATGAATGCCTAATTATGCTCCTGGGCAGTTTTGAATAGATATTTCTTCTATACCTTACGAAAGACTTGTATCTTATCAAAAAATATTGCTGTACAGCATACCTTATTTTTGAAATAGATGTTTCAGTGATCTCACGCGATGTCACGCACGCTGTTAATTATGCTGTATTTAGGGATGGCAACGATTAATCATTTGATTAAATTAATCGATTATTTTCATTTAATTTACGATTTAATTGCATCGAAACACCTTTTCAAATTACTCGACTATTACTCGAGTAATTGCAAAATAATCGCAAACAGCATTTTCAAATTTAATACATTTTATATTCATCTAAGTTAGCTTACAAGGGTCGAAATTGGTCACATCAGTCATTAATGAGTGCAAACGTTGTAAACATAGTTAAATTCTAATATGTCAACGTAGTTTAATATCAAAAAATGAATATCTGGTAACACTGCATTTACAGTTAAGTCAAACGCATTTTACGTTCAGTTGTTTGAAGTGCAATGGCGCCAGTTAAAAGCGAAGTATGGAAATTTTTTAATAAAATAAGCAATAACTACGTTAAATATCAACTCAAATATCAAAAGCGGGTGCAACTGCGACCGAAAAACGCAATCGTTTGACAACAAAACATTTATCGAAATTGCTTTTTCTTCAAACTTGGTTGAACAGACTTCTAAATTTTCTTGACTTCATGAATATATTTTCCTTTTAAGACAAATGAATTTTTAATACGATATTTTAATTTTATTTACGTTTTTGTTTTTGTGTATATACCAACACAATTTGAATGTCTGAAATAAGAATATAGTCTCCTATTTACTGCTACTTTGGACTGAGTAGGCAATTGAAAAGTAAAGTCCTCTCTCGACGAACCAAAATCAAACTCTACAAGTCGCTTATCATTCCCGTCCTGCTTTATGGTGCAGAAGCTTGGACGATGTCAACATCAGATGAGACGACACTAGGAGTTTTCGAGAGGAATTTTGCGCAAGATTTACGGACCTCAGAACATTTGCAACGACGAATTCCGCAGACGATTGGAAGAGTTCAGCGAATAAAAAGACAGCGGCTACGCTGGTAGGTCATGTTGTCCGAATGGACGAAAACACTCCAGCTCTGAAAGTGTTCGATGCAGTACCCGCCGGAGGAAGCCGAGGAAGGAGAAGGCCTCCACTCCGTTGGAGGGATCAGGTGGAGAGTGACCTGGTTACACTTGGAATCTCCAACTGGCGCGGAACTTCGAAGGAAAGAGAGGAGTGGCGCGCTCTCATCGATTCGGTTATAACCGTCTAAACGGTTGAACGCCAATCACATACATACATACATATTTTATTGGTTTTATTTTTACGCAAAGTTGCAAAACATAGCCTTTCAAGCAAGAGGCAATTGTTTTACTTTACGATTGCTGTGCATATTTTGAAAAATTTAATGTCATTGTGCTACTTAACTTCAAATGTAGGCCATTTTCTCTTTTTGGATATGTCTGGGACTCTGTGATAGAGCATTATAATACAAGATTCGGCGCTGAAACTGATGGTGGTCTTTATGCAATTTTGTATTATTTGAAAACATTGGAATTAATCGATTAATCGATTTTTTTACATTAATTGCAATTAATTGCAATTATTTTTTTATATCTTTCAATTAATCATTTGATTATTTAATCGATTAAAAAAATTTTTTGCCATCCCTAGCTGTATTTAATGATACGTTAGACGTTAGATGTCGCTGCTGATAATAATGGTTGTGGTTATTGATAAAATAGCAATAAACTATCGAAACTTACCAACTTCTAATTAAGAGCAAAAACAAAAATGTATAACAACTGACCATTATCGAGTAGCCGGCCGTGCAAAGGACAAAAACTGGTTTCTTATTTTTTTAATCTTAATAGATCAAATTAAATTGACTGTGCGAAAAGGATATTTTGTGGGTTTCGGAGGTAGTTCTAAAGTCTTTTTTTTAATCCATACAATCATGTATTTCAAGATTTAATTAAAAATATTAAAAAATTCCAAAGCGGAGCCATTGGACCCTCTTCTCCATTGACCTCTAAAAAATGTTTTTGCCGTGGATAGCATAATTCGTTATTGTTTCATCTGAAATCAATAAACCAAAAATATTTCGATAGTACGTGGATACATAAATTGCCTTATTGAACGAAGGAAAAAAAATATATGTTGGAATAAATTTGTTAAGTTTTCGCCATATATTCTATAAAATTAGTTTTAAAAAATAAAAAAAAATCGTTGTTGAATAACTGAATAATGTTATTTCAAAAGGTCATTGCAGAGAATTTTATCGATCGGATCGATTTGAAAAATTTGGAGAATATTTTATATATTAATCATATTGAATTTTTTAAAGAGAAATATATATATTTTTTAATTTTTAAATTTTTAAACCCCTTAAATCTCTCGGATCGTTTTGTTACTGCTTAAATCTGTTTTGTTTGGTTTTAACTTCTCGCGCAATTTAAGTTTCATCGATTTTATCAGGTTTTTTCAACGTTCTAGATGAGCTATGGTTGGAGGTATCAATGAAATTATGGAAATCGTCCATCCGATCACTGTATGAATTTCCGAGGAGTAAAACAATACATAGAAGCAAAGAAGTTTTGCTATGTATGCTGAGATTGGCAAGGAATTATACACTATGAACTGTTTCTCCTCCTACGGCCAAACATTTAATCCGGATCTATACTGTCAACAATTGGACAGTCTGAATGAACCATCGTTCAAAAGCGGACAGATAGCCTTGTCTAATAGGTGAGAAATATTGTTCCAGCAGTAGAAGACTAGTCCACACAAAACGATAGTGCCAGAAGCTCCGGGAGGTTACACATCACACAAGTGATTACCAACGGCTCTTTTTTATGTCAAATGAGTTTGTTGGTGAAATATTTATCTCTACAGAATCTTAAGCGAATGGGCTGTCCCCTTGCTTATTTTGTGATTACTTTTATATTATTCAGCTGGCAACTTGCGATAAACGAGAAACAATAAAATGCAATTTACTTCCATATTCCCACCAAATCATACTTTTATGTAACTGTAAAAATAAATAGATAACGAACATATTCAATTACTTTTCTTAATTGATTTCGTCATTTAAGCCAATTTATAAATTTATATAAAAGAATTGATCAATTAAGTTCAAATGAACGCTATTGCTATTTTCCAACGCCATATAACCAATTTATGAGAAATATATACACACACAGCTGTTGTTATACATAGCAGTTCAATATTTATTTGTAATTAAACTAAAAGTTTTCGCTCGTTCATGTTTCATTTTGATTGATTTCAATTGACTTGCTACGAACGCCGCGTCGTATGAGTAACTTGGACTGACAACGAAGAGCGCAATCCCGGCAAACAAAGGGATGGCGCTTAGAGACAATGTCCTTAAAATCGATTCAATTAAGCAAATTTAATTGTTCAAACTTAATCAAAATGAAAACTTTTGCGGTTCAAGCGATTATGTAAATATTATCAACATTGCCTGAGGTTGCGTCAACTAAGAAATGCCGCTACACACACACGCACAGGCCGTTGTAAATGTATTAAAATCAACTTTGCATGAGTAGGCTCAACACAGATTCCGGTTGAATGAGATTTTCCAGCTGCTGCAACGGCATAAGCAACACAATAAGCAGACAACCGCAAGTTGAAGACAATAAATACATAAAAACAGCAATGACACAAATAACAGCAATAATAACAATAACATACAGTTGTGAAACATTAATGTGCAACAACAACAATAGGAACAACAAAGCCCCAAGGCAGTAGCAACAAAACGGCTTAGTGGTATTTTGCGATTTGAGTTTAAGAAGCAGCGCTGAGTTTGTACTTCATGCAAGTCTATTATACACCTACACACATATACACATGCAAACAATACAAGTATATATATATATATTATAACCCAGCAGTGAAATGAATGGACAGGAGGAAGAAATGCTATTTATGCACTAGATAGAGTGTTGAGCGTAGAAGAGATAATAATAGAAGCTCATCAAATGTTATTAAAATTATTATACATTAAGATAGTTAGCAACCCAGCAAAAAAATCATGTAAAGTGTTGCTACATAGGAGCTGTTAATTAACACCGCGCTTGTTTAGACCAGCCTCGATTTTCTACGGGGTATTAGAAACAACATTATTATACACTTGTTAAAGCTGGTCGCGCTGGTGCGTTTATATTCCGCTATATTTTTGTACGGTGATTTTTAGTGAAAGTTATCGCCGTCGACATGCAAAAGGCGTAGTTATGCCTCGCCTTACATACTTAAAGCTTAGCGCCTTTGAATCATTTTAAATAAATCAGTGACAGTGACTGAGAAAATTGTCGACGCACCAGGCGCTATCGCCTGCGAACGCCCGCATACCGCAAATCTCACAATGGCGAGGCGTCATGGCGTGTTAATGTAAGCCACAAAACTTTCAAAAGGATTTAGGACTCGCACGCATACACACCAAACACTCGTAAGCGGACGGTCGGCGGCGTTTGTGTGTAAGCAAGTGACGGTGCCTACTTTGTTGTCTGGCAAACTTCGCCGCCAACTATGTGTTGAACGGCCATTATTTTGACATTATTTCCAACTGAATATTACAATCAGTGCTATTCGTTCGCAATATATGTGAGACGGTGTGTTTGTGTTTATTTTGGGATTTGAATTAGACTGAGTAAAATTTTATGGAATCTGTTTATGGGAGATTAATTTGATTGCGTCTTGTACGAACCGCTTTCAGTATAAAATTTTAGTTATACTATAATGTCGGGATGTACTAAACTTTTCTTGTTGCAAACAAATTCTTAAAAGATATATGATTTTGTTGCTATTCATGCTAATAAGTATATTTATAAACTTTTTTATTGATTTACCTATATATACGATTTTGCGATTGGATTCTATTCTGGTTTATTCTTAAGTCTATAAATAATTTATTTATTGTAACATCCATACTCATATTTATATCCATATGACTCTTCGTATTTTAATATGCACATATCTGTACTCATACTCCTATATTATATATTGGCTGTCATACCCCTAATTATTTTCATATTTAATTTTGTACTCATACTCACATTTGTAGTCATACTCATACTTATACTCATACTCATAATTATACTCGAACTCATAATATTGAAATTCGTATTCATACATAAAATTATAAATTGATATTAATGTACGCATTTCATTCAACACTCATAAATTTATTTGTACTCATATTAATGCGGACTGATACTCTTTTTCATTATTATTGATATACTCATGTTATATTGCATTCCTACCCATACTTAGGCATACTCATATTAGTACTTTATACTCATATACATATTTGTATTCATACTCATATCGCAAATAATTGCATTTATTTCGTTGCCAACATTCATTGTTATACTCATACTTATATTCATACACATACTCTTTTTTCCTTTTCGCTTACGCCATCTATTCATATACTCATATATTATATAACGATATTAATGTACGCAAGTCACATTTGCTTATTCCACAAAGACACACAAAATCATTTATATAAAATATAACTTAAAGATTATTTCCAATATGAATTTATCCTTTTGGCAAATGATAAATGATACACAATATATTACAGCAGAACTCATGGACGAATCTGCCCAGCGTGATGTGTCATCCATCCGCTCAATAAGAAGCAATACATAAATTGCAGACGAACATCATTTACTCTCATTACGTCAACCACTCAGCGTTAACCCTTCCAATGACTGCGCCTTATTCATGCATGCGCGAACCACATGAGTATGTATGTAATCACATACTAACAAGAGACGAACAAAAAATGGGTTGCTACTGTAAAAAATGATACCCTTGCCACTGACATCATCAGCACTGATGATGATACAGATAATAATAATATTCTGCTGCTGATGATTTTATTATGCCAAAATTTTTTCTGTCGCACCGAAAGTTTATGACACTCGCAGCTAGCAAGCGCAGAAATGCACCAGCTGTGGCTACACGCGAGCGTCTGCACATAGTCCACGACCGCACACGAGCGTGTATGTGGCAATGAAAAACTGCTGGTGTGGGTGTGTATGTGTGTGCTTTAACCGGCACTTTATGGCATTATTCCCCAATAGATTTAAATTGACACATCATTTGTCATAGTTTTACAATAATTTTTATGCGATAACGTGTGCTAAAGTCATTCGTGTCAGCAGCGTAAGCTTTGCGTAATATACTACGCAGACGCGCATATAAACAATATATAGTTGCTGGCATGAGAAGCGAACGTTTCGTGAGCAGCGTAGGGTGCGGCGGTGGTAATTTTCACTGCTACATTTTGCAAAACTATACTTTATTATCCATAAATGATGCATGTATTTTGCTGTTTTATGTGTTTGTGTGTGTATAATAACGATGATGTCGCTTTATAGTAAAAAAGTGTATTAAAGAAATTAAAATATTAATGAGAAATATTTTTATGATGATTGCATTGTATTGCATCGGTTGTTATTGCACAAAAACGCATATTTTCAATAAGATTCCTGCGGTTTGAACCGTTCAAATAAAATAAATTGTTTTATTTAGAAATTATCAGCATAAAATAGCAATTAATAATCCTTAGCCTTAAGTGACAGCTATTTGTGCCCACACACAATACAAAACTATATAACAAAGTCACATAGACTAGATATTGACTACGTGCGAGATCTAGAAGACTTATATATTCCAAAAGGATTATATATGTATATCGGGTGATCCAAGTAGAAGTTCTTTTTTAATAGCCGCTTTTAACAGATTACAGCGTTTACAAATTGTTCAATTTCATTACCAAAATTCACGTTCTGTAATACTGTAAGGAATGTGTTTCGCATGTGTTTCGCGGGCTTCGCTCAACTTATGGTCAACATAATTGGCCTACTTTGTAACACCTTCATCCATCTTGAGACCCAGCATTCATTATTGGATAATATTCAAACGAATAGACCACGTTCAGTACGCAGTTAAGAAAATATAGCAGTCATAGCTGAGAATAAACGCGTAGACCGTGGAGAGTCGATTCGGCGCAGTTCGCAGCAACTCGGATTGACGTATGGAACGGCTTGGCGCATTTTATGTCGAGATCTTAAATTTAAAGCGTACAAAATACAGTTTGTGCAAGAACTGAGACCACTCGAACTTCACAAGCGACATCGATTCGCTCTATGAGCTCTTGAAAAGTTCCAAGAAAATCCGACGTATTTGAGGCAAATCCCGTTCAGAGATGATTTCTGGCTCAATGGGTATGTAAACAAGCAAAAATACCACATTCGAGGCAAAAGCAACCTGAAGAGATTCAAGAGCTGCTATTTCATCCAGAAAAACAATGGTTTGGTGTGTTTTGTGGGCCGGTGGAATCATTGGTCCATATTTCTTTCAAAAATGATGCCGATGAGAATATAACCATCAATGGCGATCGTTATCTCGCCATGATAACTGACTATTTGATACCTGAAATTGAAGCACGTGATCTCAACGACATTTGGTCTCAACAATACGGCGTCACTTCCCACAAATCCCATCAATCAATGGCTTTATTGAGAGAAGACTTTGGTGAGCAGATAATATCGCGTTTTGGGCCGGTCGATTGACCATCAAGATCGTGTGATATCAAATCGTTAGACTTTTTGTTGTGGGGATATGTAAAGTCTAAAATCTATGTGGGATATGTAAAGCGGATAGTCCCGCTTCGATCCAGGCCTTGGAGCAAAAAATCACTCGTGTCATTTGAAAATTTGGAAACGGATGGACCATCTGTACATAGACATAGCCGCGGCCTACATTTGAAAGAGATAGTATTTAAAAGTATTTGACGAGAATGTTCTTTCGAATGATACTGAACATTTCATTAAATTTTAATTTTCTGTGTTTTATTCTTTAAAAAAGTAGGGAACCTCGAAATGGATCACTTTTTATATTTGAATCATGAAAAAAAAATGTATTCTTTGAAGTTTCTAAAGTTATCTCTTCCATGAAGGAGCTGTTGTTGTTTCACCTTTTCTAGAGCCTTTAGATTTTGAGATTTTATCAAAGCGATGTACTTGATCCTTAGACCATTTCTGATAATATATAACTCTATAATAATAATTATAAAATCTATAATAGTTCCCGGTTCGTTGTTAATGAAATCACTGGCACATGGCAATAGTTTTTTGGAAGTCACATATCTGGGAATCGTATACAGTCGACTCTCGTTAATTCAAACCTGCGATAATTCGAACCTCCCTATAATTCAAAGTTATCACGAGTTCCCTACAAAATCTCTTTATATTTCGAACTAAATCAATACATTTTCATACACTTGGTAATTGGAACGAAAAAATCATTGCTATTTAACAAAACGACGCGTTAATTCAAACTCATCAGCGTCCAACACTCGACAATTCAAAGTTGCAGATAGAAGAGGCGGAAAGATTGTAAGTAAATTTTGCGACAAGTTCAAACTTGTATCAAGATACACGAGCCTTTGTTTTTGTTATGATTAGTTTGACTATTTGTCGCACACACTTCTCACGAATTGGTTTGTTTAGTTATTCAGTTACTGTTACTCTTTCGTTGGTATGCAGATTAAAAGTTAGCGTTAGTTATGAGCCCTAGAAAGCAAGTGATTGCGGTGTGAGTTTTTCTGATTTCGTTCAAGTGGATGAAAATGTTGCTGTCTCAGGTTTACTAACCGATGGCGAAAATTTAACTGCGACAGATACAAAGTAACGATAAAGATGAGGACGATACATCGGAACCTTTGGCAGAGGTGTCAGTTAAGGAAGCAAGATCCTCACTTGATACCTTACAAAGCTTCTGTCTACAAAACAAAAGTGACGAAAAAGCATTTCAGGTACTTTTCCTCTTAAAAAAGTTATTGAGCAGTGTGAGCAGAAGAATTGTGCTTTAAAGCAAACCAGTATAACAAAGTTCTTTCGAAATATTAATTAATTCACATTACGAATGCATGTATGTACACGAATGTACCCCTTAATTCTTGTCATTTTTATATCTTCTATAATATAAAAATGAATCGCAAAATGTGTTGCTAAGCGCATAACTCGAGAACCGCTGAACCGATTGTCTTCTTTCTTTGTTTAGAATGTTTTTAGAGGTACCGGGATGGTTCTTACGGAGAGAAAAATTAGGAAAATTGTCTGAAAAAGTCTTAAATCCACAATTTTCTAATCACCCATACAAACAATTTGTGTCGTTAGTCTCGAAAAAGTCGAGAAGGGCCAAACCGATCTGGCTAATTTTAGTTTTGAAATATTTATGGAAGGCCAGGGAAGGATTAGAAAGTAAGTATATATCGAATAATAAATATAAAATTGTGAGGAAGATAACAAGAAGATGATTTTATTTGAATTGACAACAAAATTATAAAAAAAAAACAAAAAGTAAAACTATTTTGAAAGTTGTCATTGTTGCTTTGATAAAATATTTTTATCATTGTTCAATTGAATAAGGCTGTGTCGATAGCCAAAACAATTTGTAACAAGTAGGGAAAGGCAGCCGAACATTTTATACTCTCGCAATTTATTGATGAAATTTTATTACACACGATTTCAAATAAAGTCCAATATAATAACGGAAATCAGCATATATAGTACATGAGGGTTGAGGTAATTCCTGAACCGATTTCACTCATTTTCAACGCCCAGTTAATGCCATGCACCATTTAGTAGGCAGACAAACGGCAATTCGGCCTTGAAATTCTTCCTAAATTACAAATCAACAAAACAACAGTCTGCAAAATCGCCAAACAAAAAAGAGCTATATAGAAGATTTTCCAGATATTCAAGTCGCTGGAGGTACTGCACAGGACTTTAAAAGATTTACGCGACAACGAAAATATTTTTGGCGAAGCCATGATTCTGTTGGCAGGTGATTTTCGCCAGACTTTTCCAACTGTTGCTGACGAACTAATCACATTCCTAAAATCATCTAATTTGTGGCGACACATAAAGAATCGCAAATTAACAAATAACATACGAGTGTTTTTCCAACAATATCATACTGCGATTGTAGAAATAGTTGAAAATGGTAGCGACGCAGTTGAAACCTCGATGGATTAATAACATTTTTAAGGGTTTCTGTCACTTCATGGCCTCGAAAGAGGAGCTTATTCATAGTGTTTTTCCTGATATGAAACCATAATATAATAAACATAAATGGCTGATTGAATGACCTATATTGGTGGTAAAAAAACAAGGATCTCTTTGATCTTAATGTGACAATTTAGAATTTCGTTAAAGGAGAATTGACACAGCTACAAACCAGGATGACGTATTCAATTATCCCACAGACTATTTTAAATTGCTGGACTATCCCCACTCACTTGCAATTAAAAGTAGTGTGAGTTGACAACACTTAATAACTCGAAGTTTTATTTATTTTCTCTCACAAATTTCGAACCATTTGATATTTCAAACACTCGATAATTCGTAATATTTCAAGAGTCCCTCGAGTTTCGAATTAACGAGAGTCGACTGTATATACTATTAAAATAATACTTTTATATATATAGCAGCTGACTAACCTAATGTGTAACACTGTTACGAAAAATTCAAAAAATTTCACTTCTTATGTGTACATATGTACTACTGCAGCCCATTGTGCCAAATATGCACACTTCAATGCGTTCCTCGTCACGTAGACAATTAAGTTTTATGTGAAATAAATTCCTAGCTGTTAAAAATATTCAATTAAAGTATATAAAAGCTTTCACAGCAATCGTACGTCTACACAATTTATTCTTATTCAGCAGTAACAACCGTTGCAATTGCTTTGGAATTTCAACCAAAATAAATTTTACCTAAAGTCAACGAAAGTCGAGATAGACGAGGTAGACGAGTAGTTGGTTGGAGTTGATGCTGCTGCTGCAGTGAACGTACTAAAATACAAAACAGCCACTTCAAAAATAACACAAAACCCGCATACAACGCTACATTGCTGCAATGTAACGGTAAACAACGCCGAAAGCATCAGCTGAAATAGCAATTGCAGTTAGCATACTTTGCGGCGCACGGCCCAGTTTTCCTCCCGTTACAATTACAGTTACAGCTACAGCTACAGTCGAATGCCTGCCGGCTGCAGTTTCTGTACAATCGTGTCAGGAATGTACAAAATTTAATTGAGAATTGCAAGTGCAGCAGCAAACATACATACATTCACGTGTGTATGGATGCGTGCCTATGTATGTAGGTGTATGTATGTAATGCAGTTCTACGCTCATTTACAACGCCGGTAAATTGTAACACGTATCTGGGTAATAAATCTCGTAAGTTGGCACGGAAGCTGCATTAGGCGAGAGGGTAGCCAACAACAACAGCAGCAACAAGCACTTAAACACACACACACACACCTTGGTAGCAATGATATACGTATGTATGTATTGGTATGCATATACATATATAATTACTCCTAGTTATTTTGCTGTTGTTGTTGTTGTTGTTTCATTTGTTTATCTGCATGCATGTATGTATGTGTCGATAAGTGAATGTTGAGCGCGAAGCCGTTGACAGCAACGCTGAATGCTTGAGTGACATAGAAACATCGAAACATACAAGTCGAGATGCTACCAAAGCTGCAACAACAACGCCGCACAGCTGTGTTGCCCCCCGACAACAACAATGATGATCGTCACACCGAAAATAGGCTTTCCTTTGCTGTCACTGCTGCCGTTATTGTTGTTGTTGGTGTTGCAGTTGCAGTTGCCATCGGTAGACGAAGTTTCCCCATTTAATAACGTCACTGGGTGCTTGTCACATTTTAACCGCCACTGCAGGTACTGGCTACGTGAGCTTTTGTAGTTTTGCCAACTGCGCTAAAGTGGCGTACAAATGCGCCCTAAAGTAGGCAAAAACTTGTTGTGCTCCATTGCTGGTTGTGCGGCGATATGTCGGCAGTTACAACTGACACACACACACACACATAGACACGCTGTCACACAACGATTGAATTGCATGTAACGCCTGCGTAAGTTGGAGCGAAGATAGTGTGGAGGAGGGTACGCCTGCCACATAGCCGTCAGCATCGCTGCTAATGATGACGGCGATGGTGATGTTGATGCGCCGGCAGGCAGCGTGCAGCAGCGCACAATGTTGAGTGAAGTCGAGTCAAGTCGAGTTGCGAGCTGAACTGCCAGTCGTTCCCTGACGCCGCCGCCACCGCCGTTGAAGGATGCGCAGGTGTTATTGCGCGCTCGTGCTGGTTTTCCTTTTATTGCGCTGTGTTGATGGTGACGCTAACTACGCCACGTTGACAAATTCAAATTGTTTTCGGGTGATGCAGGTAAGGGCTTGTTGTTTTGAGCACTTAGGAAACTTCGTGGCGCAAATGTGTGCACTTTTATGTGCAAAATCAATTGTGCTCATTCGCTACGTGTTTTCTGTTTTTTTTTTGGAAATGCGGAATTTTTTCGCAATTTGTGAAATCAAATTATTCGGCGAATAAAATTGTATAAATTACTACTGAGATTTAGTTTTCAATGAGCTAATCAAAACTATGTTGTTCAGTAAAGAATAATGCCATTTGTAATATCGTGGATTTATTTGCAAAGCAAAGCATATCAGATAAAAATTAGCATGTAGACCGAAAGAGAGAAAAATATTGAGATTGCTGAAGTGATAACGGAATAAAAGGGGAGAGAGCTGGTGAAATATGGAGATCGTGAGTGAGAATTTATATGGTGAGAAAAATATTTCAATATTTAGTTCTATTCTCTCTCTGAGGTAGTCTGTTGTATAATCAGCGCTTACGGCAACTAAAAAAGTAGCATCTTATATATATATAGGTTCTGATATATAGCAATAATTTCTGAAGCAATAATTTCTTACTCAACAATAAAAATTGAAATTGTTTAGGCATATAATTCCTTCTATATTGATGGATCCAAAAATATCCGCATATTTCATCAGACAACAATTAATAGAAGGTATATCTAAGTGTGCTCTCTACAGTGCTCAGTACAAACTGATAAACTCAAATGAACATTTTGTGAGATTTATTAAGTTAATAAATTCACATAGCGATCGTAATCAGCCCTGAACTTTATATACTGGTACTCAATAATTAAAATGTTTTGATTGATTGACTGTTTATATAACCGTACCCTTTGTAAATTATTATTTTTGTACTCATAAACATTTTTGTACTTATATTCACACGAATAAATATATTCATATTCGTACTCACATTCATATGTGTCGAGTTCATATTTGTACTTATATTAATACTCATATTTTTACTCATATTCATTCACATATTTGAACTCATAATATGTTTATATGTATTCATATTTATAAATATAGTCCTATACTTAAAAATGTAACGTATATTCGTTTTCATAGTTGACTCATACTCACATCCATATTCTACTCACATTCATACCCATATTAGTACTCGTTTTAACATTATTATTTGTACGCATTCTCATATTGACATACACATAATTCGGTACTGATATTTACCCATCAAGAATTGAGCTTAATTAATGTCTCATAACTTTCATACTTTTTCTCTTCTCTCGCCTTTGGAACTTCGCGTTCTCCTTTAATTCTACAAACCAGTCTTACCATCTAATTCGGCTTTGTGACTTTCATAAAGTCATTTCAATTTGTAAATCAACTTATATCTAATATTCAGTAAAGAATGACATTAATTGTTAATTTACCCTCCCTACTTTGCCTGAGTCCAATTGTGATTACTCTGAAGATAATGCACAGCAGCTATCATCACACTATTATCACGACCAACACAAAAGGCTTCGACAATTTTCCAATTTCGCCAGCAGCTTGTGTCGTAGCAAAAATTGGCTGGCATATCTACTACATATTTACCGTTAACTGTGAAAGAAGCAGTGTGGAGCGTTTACCTGCAACCACATATCGGATGATTGTGGTTTGGAATCGAATTTCATTTCGAAATTGTCGATCATGTCATCAACGAAAACATGACGAATTACGCAAAAACTTCCGACACTATGCTGCAAATGAAGTAGGAAAAGTTAGTTGCATTGTATGGGCAAAAAATCCATCCAGCCAAAAAAACGGATGATGGCAAGAGTGTGATGGCTAAAAGCTTTGATGAGCCAAATGAGAACCACAAATGGAGGGGAAAAGTGCATCGAATGGCTGCGTTGTTGTGAGCAAAACTGTTGACAGTCAAGGCAAATAGTGTTTGCGATTAAGTTTACCCAAAATGAGAATGATATGATGCTGGAAAAACCCTTACTTTTACGCATCTACATGTGTAATTAAACAAGCAGTTTTATTGTAATGGGCTGTCCTAATGTAGGTTTCTTCGGAACTCAAAAATATGCGAACATGAGTGTGTTAGTTAATGAACATACCCAGATCCAGGTCAAAACAGAAATTAATATATCAGGCTATATTCTTCGAAAGTCGGATTTCAATATTTGCTTACTGGTGACTTAAATGAAGAAGAGGCTTAGTAGCGGTGGAGGATACCATCGCAACCATACCGACGGATTTAAAATGAACGGGGGAGTAGGCACATGAGCATTAGAATATTCCGCTGATCTTGTCTTTTCTCTCTCTATTCGTCTACTATATTCAGACATCATCTTTCAGCTCAAGTACATACAAGCCTGTGGAGCTCTTCAGAACAAGTACGAGAGGTTACAGAAAGCAACCATATACAGAGAAAGCTAGACAGCATTGCTTGTCTTGTCGTTGCCAAATATTAATTCTAGTGTACTCAGTAAGTAAGTTAAGTTTTGGACTCAATAGCAAATAAACTTCCACTTAGACAAAATCTGACAAAATCCAGATCACAGAAATATTTTCGGTAACGAAAAAGCAGATGAGTTGGCATAGTCTGAAGTCTCTCTAGACGAATCCAAAGCAGACTTTATATTCTTCTGCCTTAGATCTCTTCGAAACATTTATGTAAACCTCATATTTTTTATAATAATTATTATAATTTAAAAACCTATTTACACTTGAGCCACCCTATACACGTTTACAATTATGCATGCACATATGTATGTATTTAGCGGAGAAGTACATGTGTTTGAGTACTTTGTTGAGTGGAGTGCGTTTATCGGGCTTTTTATCAGCAGTCGTTAACGACAACAACGGCAACAACGCCGCCAATCAACGGCATCAACCAGCACCACATCAACAACAACAGCAGCAAAGTGTGTAAGCGCTTCCATTGAGTCTTCTGCAAATAAAGTTGGCAATCATTTCTAGCAGCCGCTGTCGCCGCTACAGCGATAACTGCTGCAAATTGAAAATCAGTTTCTGTTCGTTTTTATATTTGTATAAACAACAATTAAAATGTTCAGAGCGTTGATTTTTGCTATCGACAGCTTGGTAAACGTACTATTCGGCAGCCGAAGCCACACCACCACAAAACTGTGAATGTGAATTCGCTTGTTACGCTCACCAACAAAAACAAAAACAACATGTACAACACATACATACATACCTATACTATACAAGCGCACTTACCCGATTAATTGAGTTCTCCATTCTTGACAAATGGGTAGCAAAAAGTAATTAAATTTTATTGCAACGTCGATTTGTCATCACACTTGTGGTTTTATATAAATGTGATGGATTTCCAGATGACTAATGTACACATTATTATCAACGTTTCGAAGAGATTACCCAAGAGAGCCACTTAAAAATGTCATTTCGAAGCGGAAAATAGCTTTTACTGCAAATGTAATTTAAATGTAGATGAAAATTTTTGGTGAAAAATGGTAAGCTTTTGAAAAACCCAACTTTTATGCGTTTAATTTCTACTTAAATGACAGCTAAGGGAAAACACCGGATTCGTTAGTGCAAACAAGAATAATGAAACGTCAAAGAATAGCAGATATGAACTTAAGTACTTGGAATATTATATATAAATCTGGTTAAAAAACAAGTATAAAAAGGCTAAGTTCGGGTGCAACCGAACATTTTATACTCTCGCAATTTATAAAGATAACACACAATTTGACCCATATATTCGGCATAAAGTCCACCATATATTGTATATAGGCTGAGGTAATTTCTGAACCAATTTCACTCATTTTCACTACCAACATAAATTAATTACATATATCCAAGATTATATGCCCACATATTAACACACATATTAACCGATTTATAAGCTATTAAGCCCATCGTATTTCTGAAAACCCTATTATTAGGTATATGAGAGCTAGGAGAATTTATGATTCGATTTCAACCATTTCTGGTACAGAGACCCACTATTAGAAGAAAAAGATTTTCTCTGAATTAAATTAACCCTTTATAACTCAACTAAGTAAAAACGAAAAAGCTGTATCGTTTCTAATAGATTTCGGATAGAAATGAAATACGTGTTTTATAGTTTAAACAATTTTTTTTTTATTTGGGTGAAAAACAACAAAAAAGGGTATGTGACAGATATGTCACGTTATGTAACAACGTTTCTAAGCTCATTAAATAATAATGTTTGTATTTCGTGAATATTTACATGTTTTTTAAGAAGTGTGAAATTCTTTGATGCAGTTGTTTTGCTTGTTGTAGCATAAAGCCACAACACATTTTTCACATACCGTGTGTGGTACTTCAAGACATCCTGGACGCTTGCAACGAATTCGTTCTACTGCCCATACCGGCCAGTGTCTAACTTGATCTTGCCTAACTGTCATAGGAGGAAGGGCTGGGCCCTTATGCTTTTTAGATTGTATCTCCGCTCCAATTCCTCTTCGTTTCATAGGGGACTTTGTACCCAATTTGCACAACACCGTGGCAACTTCTAAACGAAAATCAGCAGATGACAACTGATTGCCCTCTAATTTTTTTCTTTATAAGCTCTTTTGTATAAGAGCCAAGCAAAAGACACTGCAAGGTCTAAAAAGTGATAAAATAGACGAACGTGCCATCGCTTGCTTATTACCTTGTTACTCAATGTTACAGAAATGGTACAAACCTAAACTTCACTATATATTGTATTAGTGAACATTTTTCGTATTATCTTATAGAAATTAAACATAATAGTGAACTTACCTGGACTTTTCCACTAAATATTTTATTAAAACACTGAAAATTTTCTTATTTTTATCTTTTCGGTAATTGCAAGCACGTGCATTCACTAACTTTACCACAGCGAAAAAGAAAGTATCGTTTTATAAGTGATGCCAATACATAAAAAACCAGAGAATTTTAAAATTGAAAAATACGGAGTATGACAGTGCTTCTATATCATACTAAAAAGAGAAAAATTGATTTTCCTATGTTTTGTACCCTCTAAAAGGGTTTGTAACATATCTGTCACATGATGCTATAAAGGTTTAAGATATCTGAGAGATTTACCGATATTTTCAGTGAAATATTACCCTAAGGCACTGAGTTCTTCATATTCGATATCCGGGGCATTAATAGGTTATATACACGTGTCATCAAGAAAATATTATATACCGAATTTCATAGAAATCGTTAGAAAATCGAGTAGTTCCTGAGGTATGGTTTTTGACCCATAAGTGGGCGACGCCACGTCCTTTTTCCATTTTGGAAAAAAATGAGTGCAGCTTCTTTCTCCTATTTCTTCTATAAAATTTAGTATTTCTGACGTTTTTCTTTAGTGAGTTAACCCACTTTTAGTAATTTCCAACCTAACCATTGTAAATATATGAGGTGGGCTTGGTTATTATCCGATTTCTTTCATTTTAGACTTTTTAGGAAATAGCTAAGAGAAACGACTTCAGAAAGTTTGGTTTATATAGTTCATTTGGTTTGCGAGATATATACAAAAAACCAATTTGGGGGCGGGGTAAAATTTTATCCAAATGTGGCCCCCTAATGCGTTCCTTTGTATAAAATTTTACTTTCATAACTTTATTTATGGCTTAGTTATGACACCTTATGTGTTTTCGGTTTTCGTCATTTTGTGGGCGTGGCAGTGGACTGATTTTGACCATAATCTAAAGCCTCTTCTAAAACCTCCTCAGGGTGCCAAGGAATATGTGTTCCAAGTTTCATTAAGATATCTCAATTTTTACTCAAGTTATCGCTCGCACGGACATACGGACGGGCAGACATCCGGATTTCAACTTCACTCGTCTTCCTGATCATTCATATATATATAACCATGGTATTTCTGGGTGATAGGAACTGCGTGAAGGAACTTCATTTTATTTAGTTATATTTTTTTTACATTTATTAATATTGTTTAAGAATCAGGTGGCAGTATAAATTATTACATGATTATTTAATAATATTCATGAGTACATTCCCGCAACACCAGTGAAATGAATATAGTGATTAGTGCGATTAAACTAAGTGCGTATACGGCCCAGTGGCGAAGCCAGGGGAGTGCGGCAGGGTCACCCCTAACCGGGTGACACCCGAGCCCGACTATGACAATCAGTTCTACCTATAAAAAATCGTAAATCTGTGACAGGGAGCATGACTGCCACAAACCAAATAATCTAGGTAACTATAATATAACTAGGCACGCTCGAAATAGCAGACATCAGCATTTTCTGTGTTAAATGAGAAAATTTATGTTAATTTCAATGTTAATTACTGTACGCTTACAGTTTCGTTTATATACAATGCGCAAACGACTCTGTGTATAATTGCGTTTATATTTGTTATCTAAATACATACTTACAAATGTAAAAAATCATGAATTATTCCATAAAATGCTTTGATGTATCTAATAAATTAATTATTTTATATACATATGCTAAAATACAATGTAATTGTATACTATATATGTACATATGTATATTTATTTTCTTTAGTTATTAAAATTGTCTATAATATACCAAAAGAATAAACGTTCGCGCATAATTTGTAATTGTAAACAAAATCGAAAGAACCATACGCACAATGTTTATAAATTTGTTTAAATGTATGTGCGTAAATATGTGCCTCATGGTTTGTTGTAAAATATTCGTTCCTACGGACAACGAATGGCCGAAAATTGTGATTTTTTGTTCTCAAGTCAAAGACTTGTAATCAGTGTCGCACGTTCGCAGGGAAGTGCTCCTCAATTACTGCAAAGCATCTGTTAAAAGACTTTCGACAACGCGCTGGAGTGCTCATTATGGTGCAGTAAAAGTATTGGCTGAAAATTTTGATGGAATAATATCTGCAATTGAGGAACTATGTGACCAAGACGTAAATTTAGAAACTAAAGGTGCTGCACAAAATCGTATCTCTGCTGTGTGCAATTTCTCATTTCTTTGTTTTCTTTTCATTTGGAATGACTAGCTGACCCGGCGAACTTCGCCCCGCCCAATTTTTATTTGTAATAGTTAAAACGCTTTTTGAACTCTGTTCAAGGCCATTTATTTGTATGGAATGTTAATATATTCAGTTAATAACGTCTCTGATCAATTTAAATATTTTTGGCGAAGTTCGTTCTTTGTTTTGTTGTGTAGCGTGTAAACAAATAAAGAAGATGGCTCTCCAACACGCTAACATGACACATACATACCTATGTATGTACATATGAAACTGTAAAATTTTGAGCTTAAACGATAAATCGGTTTGAATCATTCGAATTCTCAGAATGAACATTTCCTCACTTTTAGATTTGCTGTGTTGTAGTCAACTATTCACTACAGTGAAATTATTATTTATGAATAAAGACGGAAACCTTAGTATATATCTGGTATACAAATCCACGGGATTGAGATTTGAACTTGAGGTTAAAATTTTTAAAATTATTGATGAAAATTTTCGTAGAGTTGATAATAAGCACAAATTTTCATAAAATAGTTCATTTTTGATTTTCTATTCAAGTTTTTAACAAATAAGTTAATTACAAAATTGTTAGTTGATAACATGTAACATTTAATTTGGAAGGCTTAAGCAATGCTTAAATAACAGCTGATTTTTGTTTTGAATTTGCTTTGAATTTTCAGCGACATCTTTCGTAGCGTAGGGCAAGTGTCCGTTCGTTTGCACTCAATAACAGCTTATACTTTTCCTTCAGTTCCCATAGGTGCTCCGACTCGCTAGTGATGAAATTTGGGGTTCTTTTGTTGTTTTCATCAATTTTTGATATAATTTTCCTCGCAAATTTATGTATTGTCTGTTATAATTTAAATATTTCAAACATATTTTTATGAATGACATTTGTAAAACATATGTTGCCCATAACGTTGCCATATATCATAATAGAATTTTATAGAAATTAAGCATTGACTGTGAAACGCAAAGGACTACTCAGTTTGCAACAATACTTAGCTAAGATTTTATTTAGGCACAACTTAAGTATGGACTGTGAAACCGGGCATTAGCCATACAAAATTCTATACCTAAATGCAAATAAATGAATTTTTTTTCTTGCATTTAGGAAATACATGCAGAAATCAACTCTGCGATTTCCTAAATTCCTCTGAAATCTCCCAAATTCGAGGAAGATTTACTGGAAAAGGGTGGCAGCATTGCTTATTTGTCTGACCATACATATGTACATAACTTTATTTATTTCACGGATTGTATGTGATTTTTTCTTAAATTTAGAATATTGGAAGTCATAGATTCGTATAACTTTACCACAAATAATATAAACTTCAAACAACGCATTTTCATTTAATGTTTTTAGCAAGTGGTAGCTTTTGTTATGACAGCCTAAATCCATGAAAATTTAGAAAGAAATGTAGCGCCATCTACTGTAACATAGCGCACTTAGCGCCACCAACTGGTGGATAGCTCTTTGCTAATAATAAACAAATAATTTGCAATAAATAAATAATGCGACTATAAGGAGAGTTATAAACTATCCTATCTTTCAAGTTGGACCAAACTGCATACAGTGTTAAAAATTTCATTAAAATCGGTTCAGTAGTTTAGGAGTCCATCGAAAACAAACAACGTGACACGTGATTTTTATATATTAAGATGTGCTAAGGGAAGTGAACAATGCTCAGATTGCATTGCAAAGTAAAGGTTTATGTGTTGATGAAATAATCATAAAACTAGAAGCACTTCGTCTATTCATTGGGGAGAAACGTTTGCATCTAGCAGGAGAGGCAATAGATTTTGCTGTACAAAAATCGGAAGAATACAACATTTCGATGGAACGACGAATTCGTCGCAAGAAACGCATGCCCGGTGAGTTAGCCACCGATACTGGACTTACACTTAGAGCGGAACTTCAGAAGGACATATTAGAATGTCTTGACAGAGTCAATATTGAACTCGAAACGTAGCTTCATTGTTTGAGGTTGTGCAGTCAAAGATCTTGCTTTTGGCAAACACTGAACAGTTCAAATTTGATATATCAAAATTTACTAACTTTTACGATGAAGTATCAGAAACAGAACTACTTTGATTGAGAAGACATTTAAAAGCGGCTAATATTACTGTCTCTAATTGGGTGTCGCTGGACTATTTGAAATTCATTGTGGAATGGGATTTTACAGAATCTCTTCCGAATCTAACGGTTGGACTAAAGTTATTTATGACAATCTGTGTATCAGTCGCTTCATGTGAGAGAAGTTTCAGCAAATTAAAATTAATTAAAAATTACTTGCAGTCTACAATGACTGAAATCAGATTAAATAATCTTGGTATGTTAACGATAGAACATGAAGCAATACAAAATATACATTTTAAAGGCGTGATTTCGGAGTTTGTAAGTGTCAAAGCTAGAAGGAAGAAATTTTAATTTTTTCACATAATATACCAATATTTGTAATACTCGTGTTTTAATAAAATGTAATTACTTTTACTAATTATTACTTTTTTTATTTTAAAAGATTTGATTGAGTTTTGGGGTGACACCTTCAAAATCCGCCCCGGGTGTCACCTATGCTAGCTACGCCACTGATACGGCCTTTACTATAGGACTCAGTATAAGCCAACGTCTGACAATATAGTATACTCTCGAAAAGTAAATCGATTGGTATTTTGGGTAATTTACTTTTTCGAACAATTTACTTTTCCAAATATAAACATAAATTATCTGTTTTTTTAATTTAAATGCATTTTTAAACTTAAATTTAAAACTTAAATTTTAAACTTAAATTCATTCATCTATTAGGACGTCTACTTATGAAATTATCAAGATCCTAAAAGAGCTAAATCCGAAAAAGTCTTCAGGACACGATGATGTTACTCCAAAAATGTTAATTGAGTTGCCAAATATTGCTATATCAGTGCTCTTTGCTCTTTAATGCAATTCTTGGTTTCGGGTACTATCCAATTTCGTGGAAAAAGTCGCAGATCATCATGATAGATAAACCTGGAAAACCTGGAAAAGACTTAACACAACCATCTTCCTACAGACCAATAAGTCTCTTACCATGTCTTTCCAAAATATTCGAAAAAGTTTTACTATCAAAAATGTCTCCTTTCCTCCACGAAAATAATATAATACCAACCCACCAATTCGGGTTTCGTGCTAAACATGGCACAGTAGAGCAAGTGAATAGAATTACAAACGAAATCAGGAAAGCATTCGAGCACAGAGAGTACTGTTCAGCTATTTTTCTCGATGTAGCTCAGGCGTTCGATAAGGTCTGGCATGAAGGCCTTTTATGGAAAATCAAAAACGTTTTACCTTACGAATTGCATAAAACATTGGAGTCATATTTAAGAAATAGGAATTTTACAGTTAAAGTATCAGATTTTATATCAGAAGAACGAGCAATAAGGGCCGGTGTACCTCAGGGCAGTGTATTAGGTTCTACTCTGTACATAATATATACAGCAGACATTCCAATAGCAAATAACGTATTGACATCCACATTTGCGGATGATACAGCCATAGTAAGCCGAAACAAATGCCCCATTAGAGCATCGAGAGTATTAGAGGAGCACTTAACTTGTGTCGAAGAATGGCTAGCCACCTGGCGTATACAAATTAATGAGCAAAAATGCAAGCATGTTACATTTTCTCTAAGACCAGAAACATGTCGGACAGTTAAAATAAACAATGTATTAGTACCCCAAGCGAATGAAGTAACTTATCTTGGGATTCACCTGGATCGAAGGCTTACGTGGCGGAAACATATAGCGAGTAAAGTAACTTGCATGAAGTTAAGAGCAGCAAATTTAAATTGGCTTCTAAACAAAAATTTTAAACTTAGCCTAGACAACAAAGTCCTGTTATACAATGCAATCACAAAACCGATTTGGATGTATGGTATTCAACTGTGGGGTAGGACCTGTGCAACCAACATTGATATAATTCAGAGATTCCAATCTAAAATGCTTAGAACAATAACGGGTTCACCATGGTACATGCGTAATGAAAATATCCATAAGGATCTTGACATTCCTATGGTAAAGAAGGAAATAGAGGACAGCAGAAAGAAATATATTTCTAAACTTCGTGAACATCCAAACCCATTGGCAAATGCCTTGGTACATTCCAATCAAACTCGTTTAAAAAGAAGAGATCTACCTGCCTACTAAAGAGCAACGTTCTACCAAAACGTTGAGGATCAAGAGGAGAGTTTATTTACTAAAAAGACGCGATAAACAAGAGAGTAAGTGTTTTTGCAACATCGTAAAATACGCTGCTTGCTTCGTTTCGAATTTTTTACCACACTCTCTGAAAAGTAAATTAAAAAATTTACTTTTTCGAGGTGCATGTGTAATCTTAATGGTGATTAACTTTTCCGCGTTTATTTATTTTCTGAGAATTTACTTTTCGAGAGTATACTGTATTTGTCTGCCTTTGATCCACGCCAATTGACTCATTCAATCAAATCGCCAATTGACTCATTCAAATAAATCATTTGTCAGATCCGCACTTAGCTTTTCCTTACTCGTTCCAGTATTCCGTACAAGCGTTGGAAAGTTACTATGCTTGTGCGTTTTTTTTTTCTTTTTCAGTATACAAGTTATTCATTTAAAGAACATTTAAAAGCAAGAAATTGGGTGCTCTGTATTTCTTGGTATCAGAAGGGCGTACTGATTTATGAACTTCTGAAGCCGGGTTAAACCATTAATGAGAAAAGTTACCGACAACAGTAGATCAAATTGAAGCGAACGAAAGGGCAAACCACACCTGAAATTTGCTACTATAAATGAGGAAATAACACAGCCACACAATTTTTAAAATTCCTCGTGATCGCTTGAAACTCGTTACTCGAAACTTGTTTAAAATTCGCCATATTGCTTCCGCCATTTTGTATTTTGAAAAACCGACACCGGATTCATAACCCCCGAGTAACGAGTTTCAATCGAATCCGATGAACTTAAAAATTTACTGTCTGCCAAATTGGTTTACTGTCAAAACACTGATCTGATGGAGTTAAATGACCCCAAAAACGTATAGTAGACATATTGAGACCCTCTAGGCATAACAAAAAAATTATTTGTGTGGCTGTGTGGAAAAGGTACATATCAGAATAGGGTATCAAAATGTGGCTTCATTCATTCGTGCCCGCCAAGCCGGCGCAGTTCTTTTGGATTGGAATCTATAAACTGGCTTAAAGGTATAAAAATGTTATAACTTCAATTGGGCAATACTATGTAAAAGTGTTTCATAAATAAACATTGACATTTTGAAGAAAAAGAACGCTCGAATTAGTTATCAACCCCATAGTTACTGCATTTACAGACGCTATAAAGGCTCCAGTATCTATCCAGGCTATCATAAAAGCTTGATCGAAAATTGTATACGCCATTAAATTAAGAGGAATATTTAGATTTTATCAATTTTTTTAGCAACTGTATTTTATAACAATAAAAAACGTTAACTTCGGCTGTACCGAAGCTAATATACCCTTCACAGGTGCATTTCTTTTAGTAACTATGTGTTTAAGCAAATCTAAAGACGTAAGAAAAATAAAGTAAAAAAAAGAAAACATTTTACTAAATCTTTTTAGCCGGGTTGTTTGCCAGAAACATTAAGGTTATATAGTTACCGATCTGAACAATTTCTTCGGAGAATATATTATTACCTTAAGCAGTAATCCATGTAAAATTGCGTGAAGATACCACGTCAAATGCGGAAGTTTTCCATACAAGTCATTGATTCCGATCATTCGGTTTGTATGGCAGCTATATGCTATAGTGAACCGATCTGAACAATTTTTTCGGAGATTAAATTATTTCTATGAACAATAACTCACACCAACTTTCGTGAAGATATGTAGTAAAATGCGGAAGTTTTCCATACAAGCTCTTGATTCCGATCGTTCAGTTTGTATGGCAGTTATATGATATAGTGGTCCGATATCGGCAGTTCCGACAAATGAGTAGCTTCTTGAAGAGAAAATAACATTTGCAAAATTTCAAAACGATATCTTAAAAACTGAAGGACTAGTTCGTATATATACAGACAGACAGATGGACGGACAGACAGACGGAAATGGCTAAATCGACTCAGTTCAACATACTGATCATTTATATATATACTTTATAGGGCCTCCGACGCTTCCTTCTGGGTGTTACAAACTTCGTGACAAACTTAATATACCCTGTTCAGGGTATATTAAATAATAATTATTTAAAAAATGCCTTTTTTTAAACATCGAAGGCAAATATTTCTATTTTTGATTCTAGCACTTTTTTATTTATGACCCAATCTGCCAGAAAAAAGCTCGATCTTATCTCAGCACAACGCACAAGTAACGAGTCTAAAGCTAGTGAATCATTGAAAGTTGAAAACAAAAAATGATGTTATTAGTACACAATATTTTTCTAATCTTTGTATCTATTTGATCTCAAAATAACATTTTCGGTTTTGCTATGCAAATTTCCATTTGTTTCTAATGAACTTGACTAAAAAGGTTTTCTTGCTAATTATTAAAAAATTATAAAAAGAAAAAGCATATTCCTCACCGGTTTTTTTATTTACTTAGAATTATTTATGTGGTCTCTGCTCCTTTATTTGAAGTCTTTAATCAACTTTCGCACTCCTAACGACGTAATTGGTGTAGCGATGTGAAAAACGGAAAATCCAACGCCTCTGCTCCTCTCATCCTGCCAGCTCTGTTCGACGCTAAAGAGTGTTGAGCATAATTTTAAAGTAGCTTTAATACAAAACTTCTAAGCAACCGGAAGTAACTTTTGCAGAAAATTATAGCAATTAAAAGTTTCTCATTTCGCAACAACAACACTTCCACAGGCGAGTTGTTTTTGCTTTTATTGTCTCGCATACAGCAGCCAATCGGGAAGGCTGCTGACTGAATTCGTTTTCCACTAGAGTTTGCCGGGTTTCGCTTTGTTGCTTTGATAGAAAAAATGCACAAAAAAATATAATGTTTTTTTTTTTTCAAATAAAGTGTAATGGCTGTGTGTGCGTTATAAATAAATAAGGCGAGTGCTTTTATTATCGTGTTTAGCGATGTGGCAGTGGCGCCAACCAGCAGATGTTGCTGACATTGGCCGCTGCTGCGCGCTGCCACTGTTACTCGCGCTTTACTATTGTTCTTCTTATGGCTGCTATGCCGTTGTTTTTGTTGTTGTTATCATACTACTTACAATACTTGGCGCGAATTGTAGTTTGCCAGAAGTTTTTCATTTAATCAATTGTTGTTGTTTTCATTCATTTAAGTTGTTGCCTGCTTTGCTTTCCCAGTTACTATCTCCACTTTTTAGTTTGGCCTTTTTTGGTTTCTTTCCTTCGTTTTGCTTTCGCTGGCGCTTCGAAGCTGATGAATGATGTCCAATTAAGTAAGCAATTTATTGGTGCATAAAACACAATTTTCTCTTTTCAAACAAAAAAGTAAACTTTTCACCACTCACCAAGGCATTAAGCGTTCCTTTTTTTCCTGTGGGCGTTTCATAGAACTTGCGTCGATCACAGACTACATTTCCACTTGTCGTGCGCTTAGGCTTAGACACATTTGAGGAGTTTGAAGCGAGTTATTATCAAGTTGAGTAACTGCATATTATCCTTAAATTGGCCAAAAACGCGCTTACTAGACGCCAGCAGCAAAAGCACCGCTGAGCGCGTAACTCTTCAGCGCTGCCACTGCCAGACTGAGCTTGGCTCAATTTAAGTTAGCCATTTATTTCACTTTCCCGCCTACTAATGTTGTTGCTTATTCGCGTACCTCCACACCCCCTGGCTGTATTCACTGCCTCGTGTTACAACACTCGTTGCTCTGCCAAAGTAATATATATATAAATATATAAATGTCTATGTGTTTGTGCGTTCACCGGCGTGTCAGCTGCGTCGAAGTTTGTTAAATCCTGCCTGCAACAGCACGTACCCTTCAACAACGTCTTTCTAATTTAATGAGTTCGCTGTTGTTTGCATTTTCGTTTTATTCACTTTCGGCATTTGCTAATCCATTTTCTACATTTTCGCAATTTTGAGTATTTAATGAGTGCTAATGTAGTTATAATTACTTTATTTACTGAACCGTTGATAGTGTATTGATAGTGTTGCCAATCACCAACTTACCCACTTAAATGCACCAATACACACATACATACTTGCATAGTCAATCACTTAGTGTGTGTATGTGTGTGAAATACTCATTTAGTGTGCTTCTGCTTCAGCTGTTTGAAATTAATTGAGAATGCAACATTTAGAGTATTATTGAAATGTAATTGAAGTTCGAGAAAGACGGGCGCAAATGAATAAACACATACATACATGTGTAGTAATTTTCTCAAATTAGTTGCAGATAAGCTTGCCCTCACATAATATACATGAAAAGCAACAAGCTTTTGCTTTGCCATGGCAGTAAGTCATGTTGTTGCATGCATAGCATTGTTGTACCCAATTAAATTCATTTTCGGTTTTTCTCTAAATACAAACTAATCCATATAAATAAGAGCGCCTTTTCGATTTTCGTTGGAATAAAAAGTGAAACCTCTTAAAAAATAAAGCTTTAAGAAGATGAACATTTTTCTTGCATTCTAATGTTACTAAGGTAAAATACCCTCGTCAGAATAGGTCAATAGGTCACACTAAACCACACAAACCAATATTATAACCAAAATTATTATATAAAATTGCTAAAATTGGGCTCCGTATTAAATACACCGGATTCTTGTTCTTAAATTCCGCATTCACACTATTTTCCCGATCTGGCCCTTTTTTCTTGCTCTCATAAGTTCAGGAAAAATAGTTAGCAACAGTGGAGTGGTAAACGTCAATACTGGGTCCTATTTGAAGCAAAATATATGTATATCGTACTCCCTAATAGCCTTGATATAGGCGATGTTGCCAAAAAAGGTAACTTTCTTTAAAATTTTACAACATTTCAACCGCTGTACATAATTGAACAAAGTCCATATTGTTATTAGTTTGGAAGGAGTTCGTTGCTTAATGGAAACTCAGATTATAATAATATACGGCAAAATCTACTTTTTTTCTGGATATTTCACCTAATCAAATCAAAATACCTTCCTTCGAATTTCGAAATTCAGCTTAACTCTTATTTCATATTCAGCTTAATTCAGCAAATATTTCGATTTTGGAGGCTACCTTCGAAAATCGAAGAACACACTTTTTTACTTATGACTCAATGAGATATGACCCGGAAAAATTAGTTAGCTTTAAAGACGTTTCTTTTATACATTTTTACACTTTAATACTTTTGAATATTAGTGTCACAATACATGCAGATATATGACTTTATATTTTCCTATAATCGACGCATTCTGCAAATGTCAAAAATAAGTTAATCTCCAGTCAAAAATTGTGAAGCCGTTATTTAAAACCAGCACTATTCGCTTGATATCGTTGAATGTGGTCCATTTTTCGTCGCCAGTCACTATCCGCTTCAGAAATGGGTCGAGTTCGTTCCGTATCAGCAGCCAGTCAGTTCAAAAGGTTTTTCTAACGTCAAATCAGGCGGCACCCAAAGATCAAACAATAACATCTTTTTTGTCTATCCAGCCTTCTGTAGTTGGTTTAAAATGGTTTGGTACTAACTCCCATCCCCTGGGCGATGTCACGAGATGCCACATGCCGGTCTAACTCGATGTTTACCCATGATTTGTTCGGTATTCGTCGTCACAGGTCTTCCGCCGGCTGACTTATCCATGATGTCGTTTTTATCCGCTCTGTCACGTCACACGATCCCACTGAGCTTTCTGAAAGCTACAACATCTGATTTGAGTTACATCACTAAAGTAGAATTTATAACCTATGACCTATCTACCTATCATAAAAAGTATTTAAAATACAAATGATGTCTAAATGGGTTCTTAGTCCATATTTCGGTTACAATTACTGTAAACTCTATTTTATTTCAAAAAACCTCATAGAGTGTAACTTCACAATGAACGTTTAAAGCATTCTGGTTCTAGCGTTTGGTGTTTTGTTCAGCTCTATAGAATGATGGCGGAAGAAGAGCTGAATGTCTGGTATAGAGTTGCACTTTTAACTTCCATATATTTTCAGCTTATCAAATATTTTATTATACTCTCGCAACAAAAGTTGCTAAGAGAGTATTATAGTTTTGTCCACATAACGGTTGTTTGTAAGTCATAAAACTAAACGAGATAGATATAGTGTTCTATATATCAAAATGATCAGGGTGACGAGACGAGTCAAAATCCGACTGTATGTCTGTCCGTTCGTCCGTCCGTGCAACGGATAACTTGAGTAAAAATTGAGATATCGTAATGAAACTTGAAACACAAGTTCCTTGGGTTGCTTTCGAATGGGCAAAATCGGACCACAGCCACGCCCAAAAAATGGCGAAAATTAAAACACATAAAGTGTCATAATTAAACCATAAACAAAGTTATAAAAGTAAAATTTAGAACAAAGGATCCCACTTGGAAGGGGCATATTTGGATGTAATTTTTTTGGGGAAGTGGGCAAATCGGTTATTGGTATATATCTCGCAAACCAATGAAGCTATATAAACCAAACTTTCTGCAGTTGGTTCTATTACGTACCCCACCACATACCATGAAAATTATTGAAATCGGATAATAACCACGCCCACCTCCCATACAAAGTTTAGTTTGAAAGTTACTAGAAGTGGGTTATCTCACTTACGAAAAACGTCAGAAACACTAAATTTTACAGAAGAAATTGCATAAGGCAGCTGACTAAGATTTTTTTTATAAAATGGAAAATGTGGCATCGCCCACTTATGGGTCAAAAACCATATCTCAGGAACTACTCGACAGATTCAAATGAAATTCGGTATATAATATTAATATAGGGTGTTAACCTGATGACACGTGTGGAAAATGGGAGAAATCGGTTCACATCCACGACAACTTCCCATGTAACTCAATTTTGAACTCCATCTTATTCCTTCACTTTATAATATATACATAAGGAACCAATGAAGATAGCGAAATAAAACTTTACACAAATACTGTATATGATCTGTGGCATCACTTGAAAAATCGAAATCGGTCTATAACTTTTCAAAGCCCCGAATATCGAATATGAAAAATTCAGTGCCCCATGGTAATTTTTCACCGAAAATTTCGGTAAATCTCTCAGGTATCTTAATTTAATTCAGAAGGTACCAGAAATGGTTAAAATCTGGTCATAACTTCCCCTAGCTCTCATATACCTAATTATAGGATTTTCAAATTGGGTCAAATTGTGTGTTAGCTTAATAAAAATATATCAATAAATTGCGAAAGTATATAATGTTCGGTTGCACCCGAACTTAGCCTTTCCTTACTTGTTTTTATTTTATCAATGTTTATCAGAAAATAAAAGTAGATATTTAATTTCCCCAAAATTTGTATACATTTCTGCTTGCAGAAGTTGATGTTAGTTACTCACCGAAAATAATAAAACAAAGAGTGCTGATTTCATAAAGATTGCATAGCATTACGTAATATTATATATTCGACCGCTAAATAAACAACGGAGAGCAAACGTTGTGACGCAAACAGTCGAAAGGAAGTAAAATGAAGAGGAAACAAACGGACTTTTCAAGAATTTTGTGAATTTTAAACTTTAGCCTTTTTAGCCATAAGGACCGGCATAAATATTTTATTGAAATCTCTAGATGTACGGTAAACGGAAAGAAAACAAAATATGGCGAAATAAAATAAACAAACAACGGTATCGGAAGTGAAATGCGAAAAGTCCAAAGGATGGCAGGAAAGCGAATTCGCCGGCCTGAGGGTGTAGCTGAAACAATAAACAGACACAGCAGCAGTAATTACTTACAAAAACACATAAATTAAATGCTAAAGAAAATAAATTATTTAATTATGACCTTTCTAAAGTGATGCATGAAGCACAAAAAAAATAAAACTTAATTAAAAACGAATTTATCTCATTTAATGTCATTAAATATGAAACAACACCGTTGACCTGTTGATAATCTGTAGTGTTGTCGCTTATTTAACATTCCAAATGGTTTTTCTGCCGCTCAACCGATTATACCCAAATCAAGTGTGCGCTTAAAATAACATAACTTCAGTTGACTCTTTTGAGTATGAGGTGCTGATTTAACGTGCATTGAGAGATATTGTCGAGTATTACTGTATTTCATTTAGATATATATAGTGTTATTGATGAATGTTTAAATGTATTATACACCCTTAACGACACAGATTTCGGTTTTACAATTAAGGTTGCTACACTCATCCAAGAATGGGAACGTGAATCGTGCGGGAGAGTGTGAGGATTTGGACATATTTGATATTCGAATTCGTTCTTTGTACCTGGGAGGTTAGAAGTTTTCGGACTCCCAGACCCGCTGATAATGCTATGTACCTGTGACCTTCAACTAAGCCAGCACAGTTGCATTCTTAGAATATCTAACTTTAGTTAACGAGACTCTCAAAGCCAATCTACCGCTTTATTGCATGATACTGGACAACATCGCTCGGATCACAAATAACTCAATCAAGTAAAAATTTAAGGATTTGGAATGAGAGTTTGAAAGTGTGTCGTTTTTAGGGAATTACAAGTTCTATTCAATTCTTAGATGGTGCTAACCCCAATCGGAGAGTAAAAAATTACGAATTCAATTTTATTCAATTTACTTGCATTCAACGCAAAATGAGCAATGAATACACCTGAGCCAATATGCCTTGGGTGTAATAATTTTGTTGCGTCCTGTAGGTGCTGCAACGGTTTTGCCTCCGCTCAGTAATTCCATATAATCATTTTGCAATTAAGTTCGGAATTTATTGCAGTGTGAACAGTTAATTTGCAATCATAAAAAGGTCGTCGCTGAGTCATAAATAAACGAAAAAATATTTACCGACACAAATATGTACGCGTGTGTGTTTATGTGTGCGTTGTCACATTCAAGGATCTGTAACGGCATCAGCTGGCGACTATTATCACCTACATACACATATAAACTTACATACATACTAGCATTTACATGTCCTGGTTGACACTGTCGCGAGCGCCTGCCAGTGGGCTGACATGTAAAAACTACTGTAGACCGCAGATAAACAGCTGAAATGGAAAACACAATGGGTGACGAGTTTTAAGTTGAAAAGCACACGTACATGTTAACGCTGACAAGGCATTCGTTGAAACATAATAGACAGCAAAAACAAAAATTATATTTTACAATTTAACAACTGACTCACTGTAGCATGTTATTATAATTACAATCAATTTTTTTCGCCTTTTTTTCCAAACAAAAGTATTTTAATTGTGAAATTAATATGTAATTATTGCAAATAGCTTGAAAAACTCTAGACATTTTTTGAAAATGTACAAATGTGCCATTAAATTTATATAATGTCATAATCCATTGTAATAATTACCATCGTTTTAATTCTTCATTGGTGAATAATACAATTGTGGTGGTAGAAAAAAAAAATATTATGGAAGGAAATTTCTTTAACTACTACCATCAGTCCGTATACAATACTTTAAGACCTAGAGACTATGCATGTATTCAGAGAACATGCTCTATATCATCATCAAATAGTTTGCATGGTCCCTAGCAATTTTGATTGAACTAGTCGTGTTGCTCACCAACAGACGTAAAGGTTTGTTTTATTTTTTATTGTGCTTCATTCATTTTTGTATTATAGTTTCAAGCATTTCAAAAATGGTGGCATCCCTACTCGTAATATATATCAGTTGTACACTTTCTTCAACCAATTCAGTTTGGGTATCGTATTTATTGGACTCACAAATTTACTTTTATTAAGTCTTACTTTTATTAAGTTTTTTTCCAAGTATTGATAATGGGGTTTCATTCCAAAATAAATATTTCCAAAAATTTCAAAAATGTCTTAACACAATACCTATCCTCAACAATCCCTATAAATATTCCATCACACTCACATTCCATCACTTTCTTGCTTAAAGCACATCCTTGCTGTGAACAATCCAACTTAGCAGTTATAAAATAAACGGAAATATATTAGCGTAAGAAATCATCTCTTCCTTACCCACCATAATTTATTATAACTTGTGCGCTGCTCTCTTTTTATAGCAATAATCATCTCTTATACACTCGCACAATGGAAGTTTCCAACGCAGTTAACAGCTTCGCTCTTATATTCTCAGGAGTTCGCGCTCACGTCATTGCTACCGCTCTCAGTTGTCTTCTCACGCTTCGGCTGCCGATTTCTGCAATGCGTTGCGAGTACTAAGTTATTATTCATTTGGTGGTTGCAGCTAAAATTTTCAGCTAACGAAAGCTATGAATTTATAATAATTGTCATTGTTTTATGCTGCTCCATAAGAAATTAATTAATTTATAGGATAGTAAGGATCCGGAACATTTGCACATGAACATTAATTGAATGAAGAAATATTTAAATAAATTATATTAACAATAATTGGGTTTTTTAATCAAACTCCAGGGTTTTATATTTATTTGAATATTTATTTAAAATAATTTTAGGTAAATTGAATCCGCTGACTTTACTCATATCAGCTTAAGCAAATTATGGTACTGAGGGGCTGAACTGCAGAATTTATGGCACCTCGGACTTGCATAGTTTTACTGGGAGCTTTCTATGTTAGAGTACTCTTGTTTGCGGAGAGACCCACATTTAGGAGCAAACGTATGCTAGGTATTCTAACCCAAGAACCTCTGAATCACAACATATATTGTTTTTTTTTTATAACAACATGAGAACTTAGACCTTGGAGCATGTATTAATGGGATTCATCCAGTTAAGTAGTTCAAATTATGAACCTATTCATCTAAGGTAGTGGATTATACTATTTAAACACACAGGATTTAAATGAATTCTCACAACCTATAATATACTATGCATAAATGGGTAAGAGGACTGAGATCTTTAAGCGTTTAACTTGTGTTAATAGTTTTATGGAATTATCAAAAGCACCTTAAAATTATATAACCTAAATTAGAAAACTTATTGCTTCACTAAATACTTTTTATATTATATTTCTACTATTTTATAGTCGAGGTAGCCTCAAAAGTCAGAATATGTATTATAATATTTCCTCAAAAAATATTTTTTTGTTATTATTGACACAATCCGTTTTCTTCGATATCACAATTTGTCATCAAATTTCAAATAGATTGTCTTAAGACAACTTATGTTTTCTTCAAATCAGAGCGGATAACACTCTCACTCTGTCTACGCCAATATATTTTATGACAAATACCTTCAAAGTTGAAGAAAACAATAGTAGTAGTAATATTTTCCGCGTAAATTGAAGGAAATAAGAGAATGCATAGTCAAGAACATATCATTAAATATAATGTTATTGGTTCTAGGATATCAGATAACTAGATTGGGTATCAGATTTCTTAAATCACCTTTAAAATTTTCAAAAGCACATACTTAATTTTGCTTATAATTAGTAACTGAACAAATTGCTGAAACTATTTGTAGTATATTTCGATGTTCTACGAGAGTGGCGCTTTTACAATTAACTTTTATGAGGCTTAATGGTACAAGGTAGAAACACTTTGCTGTGGGAACTGTTTACCATATAACAGCTGTATTCGATTTCTCTGCTCGCTACACTTTTGTCCAAAGAACATCCATATTGTTTAACCATCTATTATTGCTTGTTCGATTCGCTAACCTGACTCTAAACTAGGAACTGTCTTGATTTTTTTGCGACCCTAACTCAGTTAAGAGGAATAAGCTACAAACTAATCCACTTTGATTTTTTTTTTAAGAAAAACGTAATGCTTAGACTAGTGAGTGTTGGTGAATTCATAACTACAAATGATTAGTATAATCAGGAAAATTGAAGAATCCAATATTTTTGAACGGTCTGTAACTTTCGGAATGGGTATAAAGCAGAAAAAGAGTTGGCCTAACTTTGATCTCGACATCCAATTGCTTCAATAACAGAACATAAGAGTGTTTAATGCACTGCCTGAAATCTTGCCTAGTATAACTGCTTTGCAGTAAATCTCGAAGCTCAAAACTCAAGTGATTACGGATTTCCTGCTTGTAAACTACTAATTCCAAACTTGCAGGTGTTAGAGTTTGCGCTTTAAAAACAATCCGCACACCTGCCCAGCGTTGGTGCATGCCTAACTTAGCGACATTTAATCTCCGCTTAATGTGATTAAACTGTAAATAGAAGCAAGACGTGGCTGTGATGCCTTTTTAATCCAGCAAAAAGCGAGGAAAGTCAGCAACACACGCGGTCAGTCATAGCGATGAAGTCAGAACTCCATTTGTTCGTTTTTACTTTTTCAGCGCAGTGGAGAATCCTTTGAGCTGCTTTTGCGGCGAGCCTAGCCATCAACAATTACAAAGAATCACAGCGCAAAAAAGAAAATCAAACAAATGCAGTACAGTACCTTTACACACAGAACGGTGAGTTAGCGTGCCGGCGACTGTAGGATAAAGACCAAGAGCCGGAGAAGTGCGAACTGAATCTCTCATAATCACTGCCTTCCTACTTATCCCTTCAATTATCTGTGAAGCGCATGACGACAAAAGCCAATGCAAGTGATGAGCGGGGGGGTGAGTGAGGTGGTTGCTGGGCTAAGGCGTACTATAAGTGGAAAGCGTAAACGAATAACGTAGTGCAAATGCAGTGCGCATAGCGTTTTAATTGCAGCCACGGCTACCGCAGCAGTTACCTTCGCGGAACGCGGTGATGGCAGAAGAATGGGAGTTGCGAGTCACGAAGAAGCAACGCAGTTGTTGACTGTGAAAAAAACGGCAACCGCAATTATTTTCACTTTTTCACGCTTGTTGTTGTTGGCGGTATTGTGTTTTTCCTTTTCATATCGGTATATATTTTATATTTTATATTTTTTGTTTTTTGGTATTCTCTTTTTTCTGCTTTTGTGCACTCTTATGTATTCGTTTACATTACAGCCTTTGTTGTTGTTACTGGCTCGTGTTTTTTGTGCCGGAATATTTTTGTTTCGGTGGAATTATAAGCACACGCACACACATATCTATACATACAAGTGGGGATGTGCGCAAGGGGCGCGGTATTTGTCGAAAGCCACTGCAGCGGAAACTGAAAACAGTGGCAAAGACAAGTGGCGCAGCCAGTAGCCGCAAGCATGGGCAGCGAGACAACGTGAAAATCGTGTGCAAAATATGTACATAAACAGAGCTCATTTGTCGGCGAGCGAAAGGAACGAGGCAGAAACAACAAACATACAGCCGCACAAACAAAGCATGTAACCAGCAACAACAACAATAACAGGGGCTAAAATAGCAGTAGCGAAGGCAAAAAAAAAACGGTGAAAGCGAAGAAAAAACGAAAAACAATAACAAATAGTTGCAGCAGCTGCAACAACACACAAGTGCATAACAGTTGGCAGAAGTGCGGTTAAAAGCCATACAACGATGAAAAGACGTGCAAAACCGCAAATGGAGCAACGAACCGCCCAAAAGCCACTTCAAATATTCCACTTAACGCGGACAAAGTGTGCTGCCACGCCGGCGACTGCCATGACAGCGGCGTCTGTGCGGCAACGCGAGTATTTGGGGCTGGACGCTGTGGCTGCGCCATGTTTTAAGCGCTTCGCGGACGTCGCGGGTTTGTTTGGGTACGATGTCACCTGAAGCGGTGTGAGTGACCAAGTTAAGTGAAAAAAACCTTAAATGTTCGCAACAACTACAATGATCATTAACAGTTATGACAAGTAGCGCACTCATTTACTCGTTTTCTAGGACGCCAAATCAGCGCAACGGTATGCTGCCTGCAAAACTTATGCTCAAAAGTAAACATTTAAGTAATTCGTAAAAAGTGAAAAGCAGGAAGTCTGCACACTTATGCAATTTAGAGCTACGAAATTGCATGTCACATAACCCACATTATCCGCATAGAACAAAAGAGTGCCTGCAAACTTTTGCACCATCTCTTTCAACGGATGATGAATTTTGTGAGAAGTTCAGTAAACTTTGAGATTACAAATCGAGCTTTAACTATCTTTAAGAAGAAGTTCTCCCATAATTTTGTATTTGATTGGACGGAAGTTGTAGGCAAAACCATACAAAACTCGGCTTCGGCGGTCGGTGTTGACTTCGGATATACGCATACCGTGGTCGTCCAAGCATAGTTAAAATATGTGGAAATTGGTTTTAACCAGTTTTGCTATCGCTAGTTGTTGTTGTAACGATTATCCAACCCTGCTTGAACAGAAAGCATAAGTCTAGTAGACGTCGAGGTCATCTAATGGGAGGCCCATGAACTGAAAGGTGCAGGACATGTATTCTGTTTGTTGGGGTTCAGTCTGGATAAGTAAGAGTTTATCCTGCTACAATATTGCGCAAAGTTTAAAGCTGTCTGCGTACGCAGTCGAGTCGGCGTATTGCGTTAAGTCGTCGACATATTGAAGAAGTGACCTTGTGAAGCACCTGGGAGGCGGTTCCTGTCTGTATCTTCCTAAGTTTCGATTCACTGCATCCAGGCAACCATACAGGTGCTGCGAAGTTGACGTCCGGCCGGCCGATAGCCTTGTTAGTGGCCAGCAACGTTTCTTTACACTTTCCCCAAGTGTTACCGGCTAGCGACTTGAGGATCTTGTTCCGGCTCTGTACTTTGGTACTAGCTATCAGCCCTATTCTTTCTTCTTGTTTTATATCACTAGTCTTATTATTTCTTCTTGTTTTACAAAATGTATTACAGATTTGTTGGGTATGGTTCGCTCGATGTGGTCTTAGCTGAGACACAAGTAAGAGATTTATAATTGTAAGGATGTTATGACAAAGCAGGGTGTACGGAATATATTATTGTGGATATACGAAGACTAGTTGAAGATATGAACCGAATTTATAAATTTTTATATAAAATTGGCAGACATTTTTGATAATACGTCAAAAGAAAATGCTGGAAGAGTTAAATAACAATATCGGTCATTTTTGTACAGAGGTGGTACTCCCCACAAATAGTTTTGATAATCGGTTCAAAACTTGATGCAACTCTTTTGTATAAACCCCCCAAATATTTGTGAAGCCTTCCTAAAATCTCTAAAAAACTCGACAATATCAAAAATTCGGCCGCAGTGGCCTTTATCTGCATATTACTTGTACTGTTGAGATTTTCTCACATACTTTGCCAAAGTGTAGCAAGTAACGAACTCAACGACCGTCTTATATATTTATAACACAAATTAAATTAAGCGCTCACGTCTGCGCAACCCTTCCTCGAAGTCGCTGAAACGCCACTGTAACTGCGAAAATTGAATTTACAGTTGCAATCGATGTTGCAAAATTTACTTTTTCGAACCTGTTAAACGTGCAACATGCACAAAATACATAAAAACACAAAGCGGCGAAAAACCCTCGGAGTCGCGAAAAAACACGCACCAAACTAAACGCTGCAAAACGCTAGACAAGGCCAGCGAAACACAGAAAAAACAACAACGCCAAAACAATTTAAAACAATCATAACGTGAACGGAAACAATAGTATGTATGTATGTATGTACACATATATGGACAGTTATGTGCATATACATGTGTACGTTTTGAGTTAGGGGCAACAGCGTCGTTTCGCCAACATTTCACCGGCACTTTGCTGTTTGTTGCGCTTATGATTTAATGCACGTAAACACTTAGTGCACGGCGGCAGACAATAAAAATGGGTAGCAAGCATTGCACTAACAAAACAGCCGGAGTGCACTAACTTTGTTAGCTAAAGTAATAGAAATGCTGCAGAACAGCGAGTTAGTGGAATAATGGCAAGAGCCCTCACCGCCGATTGGCTGCCTCAGCCAAATGGCCGCTGCAACACGCTTTATCAAGAGCACAAGCGCCACTTACAAGCACACCTCGCGCCGGACTGCAGTTGCGGCATTGGTTTTGACAGCGTTTTGATAGCGGTTCTAGTGGTCATCGTCATCAACGGCATCAGCAGCGGACGCCCATTACCACACCTTTGTAATTCACCACAAGGTTAGGAAAATTCACTTTGAATGCGCGCTACGGTTGGTTAGTTGGCAGCCAACCTTCGCCATATACTATTTATGTATGTATGTATGTGGGTATATTGGTTTATGCCCTGCTGTGCAGCACTTTTCGCATAGCCAAGTTGAGGTCACTCTAAACCTTGTTATGTTGACCCCCTGCCGACACCCGCACGGATTCGCTGTTTGTTGCGCGTTGTATGCGACTTGTTTACTTTGCAAACAAGTCACGTAAAGAATCAGTGGGCAGCATTGTGAACATAGCTGTGACGCAGCTGATACGATACGCCGTGTGAAGCAACTGACTGGACTGATTGTCCGACTGACAGCCAAGCAGGCAGGCAGGCAGACATGTACGACGAGGGACTTACAAAGCTATGTACGATGGACAGCCAAGTAGTATCAACACAAAAGCGCTCTGTCAGGCCGTGAGGACCAACCGCTACAACTAGCCAGGCTAGTCAGTCTTTCGGCTCGTATATTAGCCCGAGCAGCAGGTCAGCAGTACGGCTAGTTATGGTAGCTAACGAGGCCAGGAAGGACGTCGATGTGCTGTTTTGCAATGACTGTGCAGTTTGATGGACACACTGACAGTCCGGTTGGTAATGTTTTGTTAGATCGTCAGTGTATGCGATAGTACTATGCACTTAATTGATGGAATAGACGTGTACTATATGAGACTACACTTGTTCTATTGCTGCTTAGTTTGCTGATTACCACTATTGCTGTTTTGTCTCCACTATCGCTCAATAATCGCTCTCATGTTTTCCATTATCATCGTACCGGATTATTTATTCAAGCGCATGCAGTTATTTGATCATTTCCAGTATGACACAGAGAATGTGAGTTAGTCATGTCATCTAAGTAATGGCTAATTTTTAGGACTTATGATAATACCAACGGATTTACATCTTGTTGGATCTGGATAGGCTAAATTATTTTATTCGTCAAGCTTTATTGATAACATCATGTCTATCGATCAGTACTCAACAATCTAAAAATAGCATCTTTGTACTTTGCATCGATCAAGGCTTTATATTACCTAAGGTGTTGGGTTGAGTTTATCAGTATTCTCATTTCATCAGTATCTATTTTGACCATCACCAACATAGAATTTTAATTATGCACTTAATAAACAAACAGACTAACGGACTTTGCTTCTCAAACATATATAATGAATAAGCGTTTTTATCTAGAAGAAAAAGGTATTTAATATTTTCGTGCGACGTGGCACCCCAAGAATTTTCATGTGTCGCATACAACCAGCGTGTTAAGTGGCTACAATTCCAGATATATGTTGTTAGTATCACTGGGATGTAAGGCGGAACGTCTTCTCACGTTGATTACCATGGGCTGGTTGTATTTCGCCTCTTGAGTAAGAGAGGGTGAAACCCTTCAGAATTGACGGCTTTATGTCAAGACCGTCTGTGTCCCGTTAAAATCACCGGTACGTACGTTCCTCTCCATTATCATTAACTTAATATAGCAGTAGTAGGTTGAGAAGACTCACTATTTGCGTTAGTCGGCTCTGAACTCATTGCCTCATAAGGCCGAACGTCAACCCCCGCATTGGCATTAACAGCGATAAACTTGCGATCATTAAAGGCGACTACCTTCCGGCAGGTCAATAACGATTCTGAGTAGGAACCCGATCAGAATGAATAATGACAGATTTTTAGAAGAGAAAGTAAATCGAAACTGACTTCAAAACGGATAGTGTCCCGGTGTAAAAATGCAATCCATTATTTCAGGTATGTTCGAAAATATACAATTGTCAAAGCTGAAAGCGTAGTTGGTTTTTAAACAACAAAAATTACATAAATGAGAAATAGAAGATGTTCGGACTCAATGAGAAATTAAATACCGCTGAGATTTCGAAGATAGTTTAAATAAGTAAGGAAGGGCTTAGTTCGGGTGTCACCGAACATTTTATACTCTCGCAATTTATTTATTTAATTTTATTAATATAACACACAATTTGATCCACATATTCGGCATATACTTATATGGTATATGGTCCATTGGTGGTTTGAAAACCCTAATATTAATTATTTGGGAGACAGGGAAGTTATGTCCCGATTTCGCTAATTTTTGACACGTAGACACATTATCAGAAGAATGATATTCCCTCTGAATTTATTCAAAATATCTGAGTGACTTATTCATATTTTCGGTAAAAAAAATTGTTAGAAGCACTGAGGTCCTCATATCCGGTATATAGGGTTTGGAAAACTTATGGACCGATTTAGAATGGCGATACCACTCTTTAAATGCAGTAATTTTGCAAAGATCTATTCCGATATCTTCACTAGTGCTGACTTTATATATTCTAAAGAAAACGATTCAGATCGTTTTCAAAGTTCTGGTATAAGGAAAGTAGGCGTGGTTGTGAACTATTTTCACAACACATCATTGGGAAGCTAGGAAGATATTATGAACCGAATTTCATTGAAATTGGTCGAGTAGTTTCAGAGATATGGTTTTTGACCCATAAGTGGGCGGAACCAAGCCCATTTAAAATTTTGTGTACCGTTTCGAGTGAAGTTCTTCTGTACCATCTTTATAATGAAATTTAAAGTTTCTGGTTGTTTTCCTTACTAAATTAAAGCATTTTTAGTAGTTTTAAACATAACATTTTGTGGGAGGTGGGTGTGGTTATAATGCGATTTCTGAAACGTGCGAATCGTTTCAAACTTTTTTTACGTCATGCCGAAATATGTTATTCAAAATATTTTCAACCAATTCTAATAAGATATCCCACACAACCAATGACACTAAGACTACCACTGGAACTACTTTAGATACATTCGGTATTTGGAGACTTTAAGAAACAATGAAACGGTTTTATCTATTCAGGTTTATAAACCTCTTAATATACATACCTTACAAAACGGCAAATAGGATATATGAATTTGTGATCCTACATCACATTGAGATCAGTAAAATAAACTTTTAAAGTAGTTCAGAGATAGATGACCGATATATACGTTATAAAGTCCACAGGAACTGAGTAAATCTCTATGGAGTATACAGTTAACCAACGACAGGGGGATCCGCTAATAAATTATTTGTGTATAGCGGAATGTGTACGAGTATATATATATGGGTCGATTTCGACAATTTTTAAATAATGCACAAATAAATTTCGGTATATTTTTGGATCCCCAATCTGCCATTAAAACTAGGATATAAATTAAACATTCAGGGTCAGGTGGTAAGTGAAAAGGTAATCTTACACTATGATATGGTAACATGTACATATGTAACACGTATCCACTTAACGGACTTTACGTGTGACCTTCGATTTTTAATAGTCAATGTGCCAATGGCATATTGGACACATTTGGCTATTAGTTAAAATTACAAAATATTGTTTGTGGTACTAACTCCCTCACAAGGGAATGAACAATGTTAAAAACTAGCAGTTATTGGAAAATTTTCCAGTGGAGAAACAACTTTGAGATAATAGTATATCCAGAATACAACAGTCATAACAAAAGCGCTGGACTATATGCTGTTGCTGCGTCCTCTCAGTGCATTTTGGAATATAAAATTCACCTCAAATCAAGATAGTCAAACTGCAGTAAAAACGACTTCAGCTTATAATTTGCCTCATCAGAGAATAAAAAAATTAGCGCATATGCAATACATGCAAAGATTATTATTTGCAAAGCTGACGACCATATGCAGTCCAATTTGGCTCTTACAGCACTGCTGCATAATAATGTATTATAGCTATTGTTTCGCAAGTGAATGCTGACTTTTGTTGTTGGTAATTTTACGATTCGCTTTATTACAGCAAAATTGCATGAAATGCGCAAGAAGACGCCAGCGCCGACACCGACTTGCAGTCAGACCAAGGGAAAATTAAGTAATTCATGGTATGAAGTAGGCACACGCGTGGCGAGGAGGACGCCGGCAGAAGCAACTTAGCACTTGAAGTTGAAACCCATGTTGCTGCCACAATAACAGCAGCAACAACAAACTTAATACGGGCAATAGCTTACAAAAGCAGCTAGTGGGTGGCACACCATATACGCATATGTATGTATACTATATATGAAGGGTGTGTGTGTGTGCATACAAACAAGCAATTTCAGCAACAGATGCGGCAACTAAGGCAAATTGCAGCTTAAGTTGGTTAATTTCGACAGTTGTATTGCACAGCTCCACGCAGCTCCATTCAGCTCAGCGCTGCTGAACAGCCGCTCGCCATTGTTCGAGTTGCGCATGCGAGTGTGTGTGTGTGTGTGCGTGCAATTTTTATGCGCCAAACGCATGTGTACACCTACGTAGTCGCTTGTGCTTGTTGCATGATCATCTCTTAATGCCTGCAGCAGCTTCTTTCATTGCTTGTTGCAAGCGAAATGGTTAGCTGCGCTAATGTACTTATAAACTTCTAGCTACAAGTCAGCCGAAGCATGTGGATGCGTATGTAGGAGCGAGTGTGTTTGTTCTTATTGCTGTATAGTTGGATTTTTTTTCTCTTTAATGTGCTTCAGATTGCAGTTGTAAGTGCCGCAAGCAAGCCATATACACACTTCTATGTAGAGTTGTATTTGCGTGTGTTTGTGGGTGCGCGCTAATTTTTGCTAGCAGTTGCCAACACAGCTCTGCTGCTGCTGTTGCTGCTGATTTCAAACTCGTCGACTCCATAACATTGTGTATGCAGTAGGAAAATTAAATCTACTTTCTAATATAAAAATGATTAAGTTCCATTTTGTTGTAGACTGTAGACGATTTCAAAAGCTTTCTACGGCGCACGTAAGTAGCTACGCTGTGCTGCAATAACAACAGCTACTATAAAAGCAAAAACAACATTACGATATATGTTTCGTGCAATGTTTGTTCGCAGCGTTGTAGTTTTGCGAATAGCAGCAACAATAGCAACAACACGCCTACTTACATATACTGTATGTGGATGGAAGAAAACAGCAACACTTTAGAAAGCGGTTGCTGTAGCTGTAGATGCAACAAGAGTGAAGTAAAAAAGCGAAAAAAACTCACAACTAAAGATTGCCTGCACTGTTTGGGGCCCGATTGCCGACAAAGGCTACAGCTAAAAGAGCGCAGAGAAGAAAATGAAAAGTATTTGTAATTCCAGGTGGGTAAAAAATCAAAAATAATATAAGAAACTGTATAAGCGGGTAGAGCCAAATTTTCGATAGTCATTTCAAATCATTAGAATTTCTCTCATATTAATCAATTATTCAGAATAAAGTTAACCAAAATCATTTTATTAGGTAGTTTAGTTATGGCCGATTTGATTAACCAAACCAATTTGTGTTAATGAAAATACCTTTTAATAAGCTATCTCAAAAATTGCTCGATTTCTGCAGTACTAGAACAGAAAAGAATGGCTAAAATCGAAAAATTTGATATATTGGGGGTCTGGATGTTTTCTGATGGAACAATGGCCAGTTTAAACCGATTGTGAAGTAATTTGTTGTCACTGATAGTGAGGACAGACACTTCCTAGGAGGAGACTCACTTTCGATGTAAACAATAATACAGAATCTGTAATTGTTGAGAAATCTCGATAATAAACTCCTTCCACAACCTTCTCCGCTAACTTCGATATGATGATGATCCAATAGCCTCGGAATGAAGTCGAAGCGCATAAGAATACTAGAGTGCCTCTCTGGGCCTGATAGCAGTTTTCGCAATATTATAAATTTGAATTATGACAAAAAAGAATAATTTTTTAGAGCTCCAAAGTATTCTTCCCATTAAACGGAAGATCCGCAACCACTTTTCGAGTTTTTTTTATACTACAGATGCGTCTCCCTATCATGATACTCTATACCAAGTACCACAACACTTTCTTTTTTTTTTTCAAAAAGTCAATATTATTTGTCATCTAATCTTTCTGATATACATAACCCGATAACTATATCGTTCCTTTTTAAGTTTTACAAACAACCGTTAGATGAACAAAATTATTGCACCCTTGTTTGCAATATGTTTGGATGAGTCAAAAACTTTCTCAACTCTTTTATACACGGCTCGCAGTTCTTGTTGTTGGTTTTGTGATAAATGGAATTTCAGTAAAAAATACCTTTGTCCCTATGTGTATATGTAGAAGTCAGTGTGTAAATGAATAACAACATGGGCTGCACTTACGTAAACGAAATAAAATCAGAAATCATTTCTTGCAACGCTTAGTCGGTCACAGCAGCAGGTGCCACCTCAACACCTGCATATACCAGCGTTTGTGCAGTCCATTTAAGGTTTCGTAATTTTTTCTCGCTCGCTAACCATTGTGTTTATTCGAATTATATTTTTGACTCGTTGCTTTTATCAAACAAAAAAGTGATTGCATTGGGTTTATTTTTCACACATGTGTAGACTTACTCACTCGACAAAAAAAAATTTACGATTATCGGAAGACGATTTCTGAATTTCTTATTCTATATATATAGTTTCAAAAAATATTTGAGAGTATGGATGCATATTTTCTGAGTGACCTATCGATTTGTTCCGATTTTCGAAAGAATTGCTTCACAAATATAAAACCGTTATCATAAAATATTATTAAATTAGGAGTTTGAAAATACAGTAGTAGACTTTGAAGAATTGTTTGCATCCCTCATAATTCTTAACCTATGTATATTATAAAAAATATCTTAAAACAAGTAAGGAAGGGCTAAGTTCGGGTGTAACCGAACATTTTATACTCCCGCAATTTATTTATTTAACTTTATTTATATTATATAATACACCATTTGACCCACATATTCCTCATATATATTGTATAAAGACCATTGAAAGTTGGAAACCATAATATTAGGTTAGAAGCACCGAGGTCCTCGTGTTCGATATATGGGGCCTTAAAAACCTATGGTCCGATTTCGGCGATTTTTAGAATGGGGCTGCCACACTATTAACATAGTATTTGTGCAAAGTTCTGCACCGATATCTTCACTAGTACTTACTTTATATATTGTAAAGTAAGCGATTTAGATCGTCTTCAAAGTTCTGGTATATAGGAAGTAGGCGTGATTGTGAAGCGATTTGGCCTATTTTCACAACATATCATTGGGATGTAAGGAAACTATTACAAACCAAGTTTCATTGAAATCGGTCGAGTAGTTCCTGAGATATGGTTTTTGACCCATAAGTGGGCAACGCCACGCCCATTTTCCATTTTGTAAAAAAAATCTGAGTGCAGCTTTCATCTGCCATTTGCTATGTGAAACTTAGTGTTTCTGACGTTTTTCGTTAGTGAGTTAACCCACTTTTAGTAATTTTCAACCTAACTTTTGTATGAGAGGTGGGCGTGGTTATTATCCGATTTCTTTCATTTTTGGACTGTATTAGGAAATGGCTAAAAAAACGACTGCAGAAAGTTTGGTTTATATAGCTCTATTGGTTTGGGAGATATGTACAAAAAACTTAGTAGGGGGCGGGGCCACGCCCACTTCTCCAAAAAAAATACATCCAAATATGCCCCTTCATAGTGCGATCCTTCATACCAAATTTTATTTCCATAGCTTTATTTATGGCTTAGTTATGGCACTTTATGTGTTTTCGGTTTTCGCCATTTTGTGGGCGTGGCAGTGGTCCGATTTTGCGTATTTTCGAAAGCAACCTTCCTATGGTACCAAGAAATAAGTGTGCCAAGTTTCATCAAGATATTTTAATTTTTACTCAAGTTACAGCTTGCACAGACGGACGGACGGACGGACAGACAGACATTCGGATTTGAACTGCACTCTTCACCCTGATCACTTTGGTATATATAACCCTATATCTAACTCGTTTAGTTTTGGGTGTTACAAACAACCGTTATGTGAACAAAACTATAATACTCTCTTTAGCAACATTTGTTGCGAGAGTATAAAAAACAGTCATCATATATTGATTCCTGCTTATCTTACTTAATCTTCTAAGGACATTTATACTAATCTCCCCAAAATCCATTAACCAATGTCTGATATCTTATTGGTATAAAACATGGATAGTTACCGATAAATGCTTTATCGCTCTCTCACTGTCATAATAGAACCAGCTGCTAAACTTTTCATTTTACCCGAATCCTATTCAAGTTCAATACATTCTTAACTAACTCGTCGGACATGTCCCGATTAGGTGCAACAAGAATGCAATCGGCGGTTTGCATGAAATAATTTGAAAATGAAGTAAGTCTTGATTTTCAAAAAAACTTGATTTTATTGCCAATTGTGCACTATAATTGCTGAAACACTCAATTATACGGTTTAGTCACAAAACCATTTTGAAGCAGTTTTTCTTTGTTCTTATCCAAAAGTTCTCAAAATGCCTCACTTGAGTGCAGCAAAATTCTTAAAGAGTCGAAGGAGTTTTTCCAACATAGGAACCAATGCTTTTTGTTGCCAAAAAATGTGGACGACATTTGCAGCGACACCTCTTAAAAGGTGGATTTGGTTATAATGAACATTTTCAAAGCTGATCCAGTCATATCCCTGAAAGCAGTAAAACAAAAATTGGCCCGAAAGGACATACTTGTGTCTCTAAATACAAAAAAAAAATCTTCAAGCGGTTTCGTTTCACGATGGTCAAATCTTTACGAACTGCAAAATCAAAAAAAAAGGCAAGAAAAGTCAGCTAAACATGCGTATGCCGATTGTAGCCAAGAGATCTTCACAGATGAGTCCTCGAATGAGAAACAAAATTGAATGTGCTTGGTCTAAAGCGTTTGGCCACTTATGAAAATGGAATAAAAAAATATATCGAAACTAAATTTTAGGATAATATTACGAAACTTAATTTGAAAAATTAGTCATAAACATGCATTCCCGTTGTAGTGAAATTAAAAAAAATATGGTGGTGACTGAATAAATAATCTAATATATAAAATTCTCGTGTCACGGTGTACGTTATTGAACTCCTCTGAAACCGCTCGAACGATTTTCGTGAATCTTAGCGTGCATATCGGCTAGGGTGGAGAATCGGACAACATCTATTTTTCATCCTCCTAAATGTTAAGGGTGGTCCACCCCTAAATTTTTTTAACTTTCCGCGAAGAAAATTAAAATTTTTCTAAAATCGGGAAGTTATTGGTTGTTGAAGTTCAAACCGATCTGGCTAATTTTATGAGGGCTGATGTAATTCCAGAACCAATTTCACTCATTTTCACCAAGGTTCCAAGGTTTCCAAGGTTAATGGGAATAGGCACCTGTTAGTAGGCAAACAAACGGCGCATTCGGCCTTGAAATTACTCCTAAATTGCAAATGAACGAAACACCAGTCGGCAAAATCGTCAAAAATAGCGCTATAACGAAGATTTTCCAAATATTCAAAAAAGTCGCTGGAGGTACTGCACAGGACTTTAAAAGATCTTGATTGTCGATAAACGTTTTTGGTGGAGCCAGGATTCTGTTAACAGGTGATTTACGCCAGACTCTTCCAATTATTATTCTTGGATCAACTGTTACTGACGGGCTAATTGCATGCCTAAAATCATTTAATTTGTGGCGACACATAAATAATCGCCAATTAACAACTAACATATGAGTGTTTTTGCAACAATATCAAATTGCGATTGTAGAAGCAGTTGGCAGTTGACACCTCGATGGATTAATAGCATTTCCAACAGATTTCTGTCACTTCATTGACTTGAAAGAGAAGTTTTCCTGGCATGAAACCTCAATATGATAACCATAAATGACTGATTGAATGAGCTATATTGGTGGTAAAAAAACAAAGATATCGATGATCTTAATGCGACAATTTAGAATTTCGGTCCAGGAGAGTTGACACAGCTACAAAGCAGGATGACGTAGTCAATTATCCCAAACTATTTAAGATTGCCTGTACTATCATCACTCACTTTCAAATTAAAAGTAGTGTGAGTTGTCATCATGCTGCGTAACATCGACCTCGAGTAATCAATATCGTCGCCGAAGCCAAGATTGGACCAACTTAATTTAATGTATGCCTTAGCCACAACAACGTGTGGCCGGGTCTGCTAGTAATTTTATAATTTTGGGATTTGTTTTAAGATACCTTTATTTTTTTAGTGACTTAAGCCGATTGCTTTTTTGTTGAACCTACTGTAACTAATTACTAACAGACTAACTTCTCTGCAATACTCTCTAATACAGCATAACCTAGCCTGAATGAGAATCTCTTTGTTCCTCAGTCGAACGGATAGAAAAAATTGGTACGCCTAGAAGTACGACTGCTAACCCAAACTGGCATTGGTTTTGGATCCTTGTCAGTTACTCGTCTTTTTTTCATCTGCTTGGAGAGAAACGCTACTTGGAAGTTCCAGTCGAAGTCTAGTGAGGGGGTTATAAAACCGAAACCTATTTGTTGTAGTTCCGATAGCAAATTTGCCCAGTTAACAATTTTCTTTCGGATAAAAATCCGGATACCATCTTGTAGACCTTACTCTAAGTGAGCACTTTCGATATAATCATAATAAATTCGTTTTAGAGCTGAGCTGTGTTTAGTCCATATTTTGTAAAAGCATATACCGTCTCTAACTTTGTGATGACAATAGTCTAAATTGACTGAGCTTCCTACATGTGAACAAGTGTTTAGAAGAGCATTGAAGCTAATATTTCCAAAAACCGGAGATGCGCAACGTTCGTCAAGTCGATTATTAATTAAATTAATACAAAATGGCTGTCGTTTTTTGTACATTATGCAAAGTAATCAATCACTGTTGTTGTGGTCGCTTGCAACAGCAACAAATCGAATGATTCTTAATTAAATTAAAATGTCTGCAAATTGCATACTTCGGAGTGAACATAAATAAGTTGCTTAAAATTCAGCACCCACATAATAATAAATGTGTACAGTTTCCGAAAGGCCGCAAACACCACGCCATTTTTCATGCACAAACACGCGCACATACCTATATCTATATACATATAGCGATATATATGGTATATAGACACGTATGTTTGTGGCCATATATTTCCTTGGCATATACGGTTGGTTATCACAACAAATAGCGTTCATGTATTGCTTGAAGGCATCAAATAGCGATATGAATATAACGGAAACCCCAAATGTTCAAAATGATGCCATTGGGATGCAGGAACCAAAACACGAAAGCCAATGATGTATCACATGACATAAACGGGCAATTCATAATGGACCCACAGGCAGATGTGCCACAAAGGAGCGAACAACGCAAACCGACCGACCAACGCACACACAACGACTAAACAGCAGTCAATGTGGTGGCAGATAACGAGGTTGATTGGAGAAAAGGTCGCCGCACCATACACGCTGGGCGACGTAATATAACTTAAAAATATTCAAATTATCCCATTAACCACAAGCTTATCGTCGAACATCATCACACCTACCGGCCAGCACGCAGCTGTTTCCTCATACCAAGCGTCCAACCTACACCGGAACGCATACGCGTATGTTTTGTTGTCTTCGTACTAACAACGGTTTGTGTACATTGTTGGCGTGTATCCTTCGAGAAAGTGGCCCACGCCCACAGCACATCATACCATTTGATGGGATTAAATATGGGCTGATATCATAAGTGCCAGCAAATTGATATAACTTCCGGACGAATACTCCTTCGGTCGGTCACTCCTTCAGTTGTTGCAATACCTAAAAGCTAAGCTATTTGTTAAGTTGTAGGCAGTAGCGTTGCAACGTGCTCTTTGCCTTTGCGGGTATTATAATAATGTTTGTTTACTTTTATAGCCACACTCGAGTGGATACTGTTGCACTGTGAGAAATACAATAGTTGGAGCTGGTTCGTGGCAATCAAAAAATTTGTTATAAAGAAAAACTAGTATGAAAGGACTAAAATAATTTCACAGTTTATCAAATTTGTTCCTTGTTACACACTTATCTAGTTTAACGATATTTACATATGCTGATAGACAAATTTCGTGTGATGTCGACGAGGACGTTTTAAGTTCCTATACAGCCGATTTAAGAAATATATACATAATCTTAAGAAAAATAAGATTGTATCACATATTTATCGACATAACTAGTAAAAAATCAACCTGAAATCCTGCAATATGTATTATAGGGAGATTAACGAAAGTTTTGCATCGACTGCGACCATTTTGGGCTCTGAAGCGTCGGGAGCACTTTTTATGTTTGTCGAATACCTTGTTACTAGCTAAGCTCTATACTTTTAATGCAAACAATCTTAAATAATTCCAAATGACGTTCTATGAAATACAGATTCGAAGAAAGACATAAAAAGAATATCACGAGCAAGCTTTAGCTCTATCGGACATGTAGATTGTGAGATATGTATACAATTTTAGCAAAAAGTGGACAGTGGTTCCACGCTTATTTCTTCTTGTTTTTAACCAGAAGAAAGCTGACTTTGTAAAATCCTTGGCGCCCAATCCTACTCTTTTGGAGTTTTGCTTTACATAACTTTCGCAATCGTTCCGGGTTAAACATTATGGTATATGGGCGTAGTTTTCACACAGCTCTATCCTCTGTGAACTCTGAACTTTCTGGTTTAGTTATAGCACTTTTAACTTTTAGAAAAACTCACTACAAAAAAACTAAGGAAAACCTTTAGTTCCGATGGTTAAATCAGATCTATTATTTTATAGTTAGATTTTCGAGTCTCTAAGATGTTGGAACCACAGAGGGACAATAAATGCAATCATAAATAGAAATGCTTCTTAGTTTAACCAAATATGCTTATCAGTACTGATCCGATTTACAACAAAGTCCAGATCTCTGCGAAAGCCTACCTAGAATCACATAAGTTATGGGAATTACATTTTTCATGTTTATAACAAATATGCTAATGACCTTCGGCCGTACTTGTTGTTACCTTCAGTTGGCTTCGTAGTTAAACAATATATCCTTCTTTGACTTCATGAATTTGAGGAGCGTTTCAAAATTATAGATCAAGTGACAAATATTACTCATACGCACTGTTGCGCCACAGTAAATGAAGTGACTATTTTGCTCTCAGTGTATAATATAACTGATTTTGTATTTGAAACACCAGCCCATACACTTCCTCTTTTTATATGTGCACACTCACACCTCTATATTATAGGCAAACTAACCTTAAAGTTCTTAGTGTAAAACACGTTGTAACCGTTTAGAACGTCACACAAGTCGGTGGTAAAAGAATGGCGATGTTGTCGATGTGTACGATAATAGCGTTGATGCTGCTGCTGTTGCTGTTGCGCTTGTACGCACCATTTGTGCCAACGCCAAAGTGGTCGATCGGTGGCAAATTCGTATTTTGAAGTAAGCCCACCAACTATATACCACATGAAGAGCGCTCCACTCCAAAAGGGGCGAATGTGTACCGCAAAACTGATAGTGGCGGAAATGGCTTGTTGATATTTAGCATGCGTAAAGGAAGTGGAAACGGTAAAAATATTACAAACAAATTTTCCACACACACACACATATATGTATATATACATATGTATGTATATGCATGCGTTTATATTGATATGTTTATTATACATATATATATGATAGAAATGTGCATAAATTTGTGCTCCCTTGGCGCATGAATTCTTTAACTGACAAAATAACACTACACAAAAACACAAACAACTGCATATACATATGTATGCATATAATACCTGCTGTGGTCATATGTGTGCGTGTGTGTATTTGGAATATTTTTGAAAAGTGGTCGCTGGTAATTGACCTTTCGATGCGCTGTGTTACCGCGTATTCATGGCGTGTAGTTGGCGGCCAACAGGCATCTTATCACTGCATGTCAAAAGTCGAAAATGAAACAAAATATTACTCATACGCACTGTGGCACCACAGCCACACACATGAATACATATGTATGTTTGCAGCGTTGTGTATACAAGAATATGCATAAAATAATAATGCGAAATGCGTGCAGGCGACGGCAAAAAGCCATTTCAGCACAACCACATGCGCATTTAAACACACACAGCTACGCTCATGCTATGATGCTTGCACAAACATGGGGCGGCGAGGGATGGGAAATGAAAACAATCTTTTGCATTTGTTAGTATTTGCACGCCACGTGGCTATGTCTGACTGTGTGCAAATATTTTTGAACGCCTGTTGTCTGGCAATTCCACATTTTGTTGGCGATAATTTTACAAAATTTATTTTATGTTAAACATTTTATTTTTATAGCGTGAATATTTATATGTTCGCATGTTTGCAGAGCAATTGGCCGGCACGCTGGCGCTGCTGCTGTGGCCGGCTGTAGAATGAATGATGAATGTGCGCATTGCTCAATAATTTTATGAAACCCAGCACATACAAATATGATTCATTAATTTATATATATGTGTGTGTGTGTGTGTGTGCACACTAATAAAACGCTGAAATTTCCATTTTACGCAACGCAAAACTGTCTAAACGCGCAAAGTCAACGCCGACGCCTAATATGAGTATTTATGTTGCCAACGGTAAACTGCTGTCAAGTATTTTTTGTTTTTGTTTTTGCAGTTCAACTGTCGAAAATTTCATAACAACTTTGTTGCACTGCAAATGAAGCATTAGCGAAAATTATACAAACGACTTGTCAAAAGGATGCAAATTAAATGCGAAATTCATAAATTAAATTAATCGCAGTATTTTCAACAAAATTGTATGCAATTGCGAGCGAAATTTTAGCGTTATTTAAATTAATTTAAATATTTTATAGCATAAACTAAACTATTAGTGCGAGTTGGTAATATACACATATCAATTTGTGTACGAAATGTTGCAACAACAATGAAATCATTCGATTTATTGGAAATCAGATTTTCTGCTATGAAACTGGAAGAAAAAATTATTTATGTGAAGCTCACTATTACAGTGTATTATTTTAAATATTAGGTTGGCGCTCTTTTGCTCTTTATTCAATGCTTTATAAGAAGAGTTACAGTGATCGGATTTAGTTAAAATATGCGCCGTTTCGGTCGATAGATAATCTGTTTCCAAATAGACGACAACTTCTTAATACCCCCCTCCTTATTTGCGAAGAACTCGGACAGCCACTTTTCACACGCCTCCTTTGAGTTCAACTTTACACCACCAAAGGCGTTCGCTATGGACAGAAACAGGTGGTAATCACTTGGAGCTATGTCCGGGCTGTATGGGGTGGATGCGATAAAACCTTTCATCCGAGCTCCTCAAACCTTCCTGGCCGTCAATCCCGGCTTGGCCACTGTTTGGGACGATTCATTTCGATTTCGATCGCGACCATTTTCGCTTGATATTGTCGTATGTGATCCATTTTTCGTCGTTAGTCACCATCCGCTTCAAAAATTGGTCGCAGGGTTGATTCGGTCACGAAGGTTTTTTTGCGTCATCCAAACATCAATGCGGCACCCAAACATCAAGCTTTTTTGTGTATCCAACCTTCTGCTAACTGTAACTAACTCCTATCTCCTGGGCGATGTCACGAGATGCCACATGCCGGTCTAACTCGTTTTTTCCATGATGTGATCGGTATTCGTCGTCACAGGTCTTCCGCCGGCTGGTTTATCTATGGTGTCGTTTTCACCCGCTGTGAATAATCGAAACCATTCCTCCGCAGTTCGAAGTGTTAGAGTACCATCCCCCAAACACCATTAATCCACGGAAAGTTTCTCTAGGGAATTTGCCTTTAACGAAGGAAAACTTTAAAATAGTGGCGTTAGTGAACTCCATGTTTACACGTCAATAACTGTTGAACGCAATATCCAAACTGAACATTCACAGCGTCGTTTTGTAGGTTATGTCAAGACCTTTCAAAGATGTATAGGATTATATATTGTATAGATACGAGCTCTGTAGCGCTTTATACGTGCCGCGAAATTCAAAAGACAAAAAGGCGGACGGGAGATATCTGCCAACCTATTATATTATCTTTTTTGTTTTTGGAAATATTTTCATATATTCAGCAACTAAGGCGGATAAAGCTGGTCCATCGATTAACTACTGATGCCATTTTATATCTTCACAACTATTTTTATGTAGCAACTCAGGCGGATAAAGCTGGTCGATCGATTAACTAATGATGAGTATACGTATCTCTTCAGACTAGACCGCATGAATAATATACACAACACAAAAAGTGGAATCTGAATAATAGTCCACTTATTCGTTTAGTCGTGCGAATATTGATACTTCTTATATGGTTTAGTTAAAATATATGCATTACTTTTGCATCGAATTTATACTTTTTTTAGCATAACTACAATAATTCGATTTAAATCGGATGTTGCCATATTGAACACATTTTCATAAAGTCACTTATCTTGAGGCTTCTATTTGTACAAGATTCTCTTGAGACGAAATTTTCACCAAGAAAATCGTTGGTGGCGTTGTCCTGATCGTACTCAACCACTCTTCAAGTGCAAGTTCTTCTTTCAGACCGTCTAATTGTTGACAGTACAGGTCCAAATTAAGAATTTGGCCGTAGTTTTGGTAGTAATGGATTCGAGGAGTTCCATTTTTTATCAAACATTTTCGACAATTTGTCTTCCGGAGTGTTACCCTTCTTGAATGCTGTTATAGATCATATCATATATATTTTATCGCCTCATATGCTCCCTTGTTGAAATATGGCGTCTTTCCTCACAAAACCATGTGAATCGTTTTATAGAACTAGATTTATTTTTACTGAACATAACATAAGAATTATGAAATTTGTCCTTCCAAGTCAGTGAGTTAATTTTGCATAACTTTGACACTATGTAAACGATTTATTTCGGCAACCTAAATCCATAACAATTCTAATCCGGAATGCTTGAGTAAAGGTCTGTTTGAATGTTGTTAGATGCCCACGCTCCAACCATAACCATGAGACGTATTTTTGCGCATCATCGCCATATAAGTGAAATTACTGTGCTATGTGAGATATATGTCCTAGTACTCCGATGTGGCCAATTTTTTACTATATATTTAAAATATTTTTCTAGAATAGTGTATTCCCATATCAAAAAGAGGTGAGAAGAACGGCCATGTATAGAGACTCGATTTTCTCAAACTTATTTTTGTGAGGTTACAAGTTAATAGAACTTAATAAAACTAGGTACAAAACATTGACACTCTGAAGAAATTGGTATTGCTGATGACGTCAAGCGATAGCAGTAAGCTACTGTAACTACAATATGTCACAAATCAAGCAATGAAATTTTGTACAAGGCATCATAATTGATCTCCATATGCTTTCGATATTATAAAAGGGGATAGCACGGTATATTGGATATGATATTAAGGAAATATATATTTTTAATGAAAAGATATTTAAATAATACACTTATTCATTGCTTCTTATTATTTGCTTCAGAAAGGTTGGAGATATTTAAATATGACGGTGGATTAATAAGCACTGTTCTAAATTATATTTTAAAATCCCGCTAATACTTAGAGTATAAACCTGTAATCTGTGCATCAGTACACCGCAGTGTTTTTAAAAATATTTACACCAGACAGAGCTGCCTGTTTATAAAGCAGCATATGAGCTCAGATAAATCATGTTTCGTAACTTATTACAAAAACGAACTTTATGGCTCTGCTAAACTATGAACAACAAGGTAATAAAAATTACAGCATAAGATTTCGCTGGCAAAGGCCAAGACATTAAACGTTATCATATGATCCAACTCATAAGATACAATGTCTGCTGCGCTGGTGAGCATAAACATAAAAAATCACATTAAAATTTAAATGTATGTGGCAAAAAAGGGTCTTACGGTGTATTTGCGATATATATGGATGGAAAAAAATATTACGTTACACTTTTATAAAACACGAAAATACACATATACACGAAGGCGCGTGAACCGCTTAAGGCATGAGCGAAATCAAATTTGATCTTCACATGATTCATTTTAAAAATATATATATATACATACATATTTATATATACAATGTATAGGTAAGTACATATCCTAATTATTATTTTATTGCTCATTCATTTTTCTATTGTTGTCTAATTTTTTATATTGGGCAACATCATACTCTAATTTGCTCTCTTTTCTCTTTTTTTCATTGCCTTCGGGGGCTGCTCGAAAACAAATCATAGTAATTGCGCCCATTTCGTCCCACCATAATTTAATTTATAGTCTCAATTACTGCTTCCTGAAGTGATTCCTATTGTGAGTTTTCGGGCTTTATACCCGTGGTTCTGTACCCTTCTTGAATAACAAATAAAAGTATAAGCATAAGTACAGAGCTATTTTCGGCTGCATCCGAACATTGCACTCTCGCAATGTAATTAAAGGCATGCGAAGTTTACACTCACTTAGATATCTCTTCTAATATTTGAAAAATGTATTGTACATTCAACGAGGCTAGGCAACCATATCGACAGGTTTAACTCATTGCTTGTACAACATAATATATTAGGTTAGGTTATACTGGAAGGCCAATACGCCACACATAGACCATTTTGGTCCTTTGCGATACCAGATGGAGTGCCGCCACGTTGTCCACGAGGAGTAGTCATCCTTTAGGATGCCTGCGCTTGACGCGAATTTTAAAAGTTTTTGTGGCTTCACTTTCGATACCACTTCCAGATTCTCATATTGTGAGACCCCCAAGTAGAAAAGTCGTTGCCTTGACAATGCAGGGCAGGTACACAGGAGATGCTTCATTGTTTCTATTGCACCTTGCTCCTGACATTTCCTGCAGTCATCTCGATTCCACTTTGTAGGCATGTGCCGCCGCCAGACAATGGCCTGTGAGTATACCTATCAATCTCCGACAGTCCCTTCTATCGAGTGATAGTAGGAGTTTGCTGTACTTTTGGCGCTTTACACATGGCTTTAGCGGTTTTACACCCCAGTATATTTGTCCAACGTGTTATGATTTTTCTGGTCATGCCCCTGTCCAGATCATCGTATAAACAGTGCATGGGTTTGCCAATGTCGGTCGCGTTTCCGGAAGACAATTTTACACCATTCTTGCCAATTTCGTCCAGAATCTCTTTATGTCCTGGCACCCAGTAGAAGTGAAGACACGTGTTCCTAGCAACTCTCTCCACTGCCACCGTGGTATCCAAAACACTTTTGGTCGAAATGCAAACCGAGTCTTGATTGCTGCTTGACTGTCTACGTAGATATTGACTTTGGAGTAGCCGACAGCTGTATTGAGGGCTAGCTTTGCGGCTTTCCCAATAGCAAACAACCCCGCTTGAAAAATACTGCAGTGGTTCAGAAGTTAAAAAGGCTGCCTTACATCTAACTCCGGACAGTATATTCCCGCACCTACCCCAACCTCCAATTTCAAACCATACGTGTAGATATTCAATGTGCTGTGTGAGGTTATCATTCGCCAGCCGTCTTTTTTCAGGTTCACTCGGAATCTTCTTTCCCCGTTCATAAGTGGGGTTAAGAAGTCGGTACTTGCCAAACCACCCCTACCCACCGAGCTGTGTCCAAAAGTTGTATACGTAAATTCTCCTCCTGTCAGTAGTCGCCCCGCCGATGTCGGGCAAAGAGATCTATCGGCGGCATGTCAAGTATCCATTCAAGAGCTGCCGTAGGTGTGGTTCTTAGAGCTCACCGTATGCAGAGCGCTGCGAGTCGCTGAACCCTTTCCATTGGCTTTCGGTAAGTTGATTTCTTTATGCCTGACCACCACACAATAGCACCATAGAGCAGAATTGGTCCCACTATTTCTGTGTAGCACCAGTGCATGAGAGAGGGAGAACGACCCCATATATATATATATTTAAAATGTATTTCTCTAATGAGCATCTAGTGGTTCCTCAAAGGACATCCCAATCACCGGCAAGTATGGTGGCGAAAATCGTGGAGTTAGACCACTAGTACAGATATAAGGAAAACTGGTTAACTTTTCATAAAAATAATAATGAATAATGGATACATTGGAGCAATATTCTTTTGATGTAAACTGAATCTTTATGACCCACAACGATCCGAAACATACAGCAAACGTGGTAAAACACTAGCTTAAACAGGAAAAAATCCTTTCTTGATTGTCTAGCGCAAAGTTTTCATCTAATTCGATTGAGAACTTGTAGAACGATGTCGAAGGAAAAGTTGGACAAAGAAAATTTAAAAATTGCGGCGAGATTTTGGAAAGAGTACAGCAAACCTGAAATGATACTCCTTTGAACAGATGCCAAAAGAGCGCTTGCCCACCAAATTTGAAGCGATGATTACAACTAAAGGTTACTAAACTAAATATTATACTGTAAAACATAATATCAGAGAATTTCACTTTCGTACACACCTTTCAAAGTGCGCTAATTACTTGTCCAAGTCAATTGTTTAATCACAAGCGTAAACCGACTCAAAGTTTATACTATTTTCATTAGGAAACTGTTTCTTTTTCATTTATTTTTAGTTTTTAGTGATTTCACAATCTTAAAGAGAATATCTGTATATAGCTGTCTGTTTCTTCTTGAGTAAATATGGTTATATTTTATGTGTGTGTGAAGTACTCTATAGTTGCTTCAGTATTTTATTTTGTCACTCTGTGCTATAATGATCTATAATTATTTATGATCAATATTTGTATTCAAGTTTAGTGCGAAAAAAGCCTCTACAATTACACATACACGCATATGAAAACACATGCAATTGTGAGTATACATTATTTCAGTGGAACACATTAGATTTTCTGAATAGCGATCCGATTACAAATTACTTTATTGTACACAAATTATGTACAGTTATGTATATATATATTTACTTAATATGTATATGATATTTTTATAGAAAAGGCTCAATATGATGCTGCGAATTTATTGCCGAGGGGAAAATCGGTGAAGAAATCAGCTGTGCCATGTGTGCTTATTAGGGTGTCTTTTAGTTTATTTGAAAATTATGAAAACTGTGAACTGTGCCGACTGTCTTTAAAATTTTGCTCTTAGAAGTTGAGCGATACTTTTTAATGTATGCCGACTGATACGAACTACAGTATCTGAATAACTTTTCTTGTTCAGTCAATCGTGTGCTCGTCAAGTAACATTTTTTTAAACCAATTAACTATATTTCTGTCTCCTAGAGCGGTATATATAGAGTAGCATTTGGAAAAACTTCAGAGATCTTTTCAACATCTCAGTAACCCAAAGTATGGTCTCAATAACTGGCAGCTTCATGTCGCCTTGAACAGTTATTTAAGTGTACACGTAGGTGTCACTAAATCTTAATTCTCACAATACCGCACACCCTAATGTGTATATACTACTAATATACGCTTCATTATACTTCACAAGCGGCCAAATAAAAAAGGTGTGCAATCAAATCACTTGTTATGTTACCACATAACTACATTTCTGAGTGAAATTTCGAAGGTATTAATTTTTATATTGGTTACTTGCGCTATTTTAAGTTATAAACCTGATTACATACTCACGTGCAGCCATAAACATACATATAGACGTCCATATATTCTCAACCACATACTCACACCGTTGTTTATTTGACCATTTTCGTAGGCAACAGACTGTAAATAAATAATCAGCTCACATATTTCAGCAAAATAACAATATTTCAATACAATGTCAATGCGCTGCGACTGTAAATGTGTAAGCATATACTCGTATGTAAGCAATGCGCAATCCGCATGTGGGCGCCAAATTATGAAATAAATTACCCATGCGAAAAAAGGTATTACCCAATAAGCATACTGTTCGATGGCCCGCAGAAAGTGTGACTGTAGAATTTTTGAGCAGCAATGGTAGATTGTATGGTTTAAGAAGACTATTTTGCCGAGGCCAGAAAATGTGCTTTTTTGCCAGAATTCTTCACATTTTTACGTTACAGCCAGATCTTTTAAAAGTCTTTGTTAATAACTAAGGTTTTCCATATGGACTAAGGTCGATTTTCGGGCCGAATGAACATTTAGCTGAAAAATTTATGTCAGTATAAATTTGATTTATTGATTATTACTGCTATTTTAACCCTGGACTACATTAAAAAATATCTTCAGGCTTCATAGTGGTAACGAGTATGTTACGATATGGTTTCTGCTCCTATGATGATTGTGTCTAACGGAACCCGATTTTTATGCGTAAAAAACAGTAGCCGTTAGTTGTGCCGTACAATCTACTATTATTAACCCAAAACCCAACTAGAGAAGCAAATGTTTTGTTTCCATACAATCACCAAATCAATTTCTAATATTACTTACTATATTGTATGGTAGCTCTTCTTTCAACTAGTTTTGGCAGTATGACAGCGACCAACATATAGACATTAATAACTTTATAACGACCGATTTCCTTGTAAGTAAGATTTTCATATGGTGACCTTACTAGAATGTATATTTTGAGTTTACGAGTTAGATCTATTCCTCGAAAGGGCATTGTCACATTTTTCCAGATCCTATATATTCTCGGACTCTAACCTCCAGTGATTTTTTCCTGTTCTCTGAACTTAATATTCAATTGTAAGAATTTTAGCAATGTTAAATATGTAATCGTCGAGACGGGGCCCTATTTTAAAGCAAATAAGTAAATGAAAATAATTGCTAAAGTGAACTAGTAAGACTAGAATAAAGTTCTTTATAGGGAAGATGGATTCAGTTGGGTTCGTAGTACCATAATTGAGTCGAATATATCCAACAATGGGATCTGATTTCATCCTTACAATGCGGAATATTTAAATTCAAATAATACTTATAATATATAGTTTAAGAAAGCATTCTAGGATCCTCTATAGAGACTAAATACGAATAAAATTATCATTATTTCTGTCAATTTGCGCTGATATAGCCGAGCTGAGGAAGTAGGCTACCTGCTCTTACGATGCCAACAGCTGATGCGATATGTTGCAATGATATCCGTAGAAGAAATATATATAACCATATACATAAGTAAGTATATGAAATTGTTGGCTTGTATAAAATTGCAATATCGTAAAATAAGAATAATTTATACGAAAAAGGAAGTAGTATATGCTTGTGTGTACAAACACGTAGGCCGTTAAAAACCTTATTTTCATAACTGCAGTGAACTGAGCTTTCCTCTTCGTCATTTCCGCGCTAACCTCCACCTCTCCTCTCCGCTTGCAGATTGTTTTTATAGCTTTCAAAACCCATTTGGCCTACAAGCCGTACACAACACGTCACTCACATGTGTACATATTGACCAGCACTCGTAAAAGTTAACATATTACATCTTGTGTTGTCGGCATGGCCGTCTCTGGCACACCATACTTTTCTTATGGTATTTATTTATTAAAAAACCGTATCATTCATCAGCAACACCATAAAATACATAACAAAATTTAATGCAGCACATATGAAATTATTACATTTTGTATAGCGCAGCGGATGCTGCTGATGTGGCTCGCACCCACACCACACACCACACACCGCAGCAATACGCCCGCTCAGTACAAAGGCATCGTGCGCTCAGGAGGGCACTGGACAAGGTAGCGCGCCAGTTGATTTCAATGCCCGTGCTCCGCAGTCGTCCGCCACTTTCCGCTGCAGCACGACGGTGAGTACAAACTGCCGAGTGGGTATCCATATATGAGCTGTGCAGTTTAAACCATTTTTATAAATGCAATTTCACTTTATAGCCATGTAAAAGCAAATTATGAATAGAGGCAATGGTGAAAGTTGCTGGAAAATCATTTACTTTGCAGCATGTTCTCACGGGCGCTGCGCCTTTGATGGTTCGTGTAAATAGTTTACTATGCACAAATTGATTTTCTCTTTTGGCTCTTTAATGGGGTTAACTGATTTTCGAAATCAGCACTGCAGCTGTAAGTAAATGTACAAAAGTAACAAGACACGGATGTAGCATTCTATATAATGCATTTTAATGATTTAGAAGGGACGGTAATTGCAAATAGTTTTGAAAAACGTATACAATAATAAATAAACTTAGTGTTAGGACTTAATAGCAAGTCAGAGAAAGTAGTATAAAATAGTACACCGACAGTTAGAAAACAGTGGAAGGCTTTGACGCAAGTTTAACGGTTCCATATAGTGGTCGCTTCACAGCCCTTCTACACAGCGAGTCCCTTTGCTATATAGTACTACGAAGAAGGAATTCCGCAAAGAAGAAAGACCAGAGAAAGACAAACAGTCCATACTAATGGCCGCTGGAACAAAACGGAGGATGTAAAGAAAATAGTGGCTGTACGAGTATATACAGTCAACTGCAGACTCAGAAGACATTTACACAATATTCACATATCTTCTTCAGAACTGTTTCTTTGGAATCTTGAAAACAGAAATATAGCATCACCGCAAAACTATTATCATGTAATCAGATCTATAAACCCGAGTGCGCTGAATATTTGTTTGATGACAAGGGATATTTTGTCTTGTCCTCATTCACCACCAGACCCATAAGCTTCGCTTCCTTATCCAGCCTGGAAAAAGCAAAACAAACGGCGCGGTTGAGGCTTTCGATGGTATCAATATCATCTGCATACACCAGCAGCTGTACACTCTCATAGAAAATTGTGCCTTCTCTATTTAGTTCTGTACCTCGTTTTATTTTTTTCCGCATTAGATTGAAGAAGTCGCACGATAGTGAGTCGCCCTGTCTGAAGCCTCGTTTGACATCGAACGGCTCGGAGAGGTCCTTCCAGATCCTGACGAAGCTTTTGGTGTTGCTCAACATCAGCTTACACAGCCGCATTAGTTTAGCACGGACACCAAATTCAGACATCGCGGCATAAAAGCAACTAATTTTCGTGCTGTCGAAAGTAGCTTTAACCCTAGAAAGATAACGTACGTCGAAACGACGTACACATTTTTTTTTACGCTCTCACACTTTTATTTGTCTACTGAGCAACTTCTTGCGCTCATCTCTCAGTCGGTAGCAGCAGCTTATTGGTAGTGGTTGATTTTTTGCGATGAGTATTTTCTTATTTGAGTTATGATCAAATCGTACGTCGAAAAGACGTATCATTATCTTTAGTGTGACTTTTTGGTATATATAATTTTTGCATATAACAATATACAAAGAGTTATTTTGTAAACAAAATAAAAATAATTTGTTAACCTAGATTTAAGAACGAAAATTGTACCTTTTTCTGTACCTTTTTATGAAAAAAAATGAATTGCTTTATAAATTTTATATTATCTTTAATTTTATGATTACATGTTTCAAAATTAATGAAATAAATGATCTCAGTTAAAAAACAAACAGTTTTTATATTTTTAGGAAGCTCAAAATCCATTAAAAGGAGATACGTCATTATGTCGTATCGTTATCTTTCCAGGGGTAAAAAATAACGTTATCTTTCTATGGTTAAAATCGACAAAGAGATGGTGTGTGTTGATCCTCTTTTCACGGGTCTTCTCCAAGATTTGGCGCAAGGTGAATATCTGGTCAGATGTAGATTTTTCAGGTCTAAAGCCACACTGATAAGGTCCAAAAAGTTCGTTGACGGTGGGATTTAGTCTTTCATACAATACGCTCGACAGTACTTTATATGCGATATTGCGTCGTCTTATACCATGGTAATTGGATTCTCCCATTTATGGATTGGGCAGAGCGCACTGAGATTCCAATCGTCAGGCATGACGATTCTTCGCGCTATATTCTACAAGCATGTACCTTATCAGTTCTTCGAATTTCTTCATGGTCGAGTAATGGAAAATATATTCCATCGTCATCGAATGGGGAATCGGGTTCGTCATCTCCTGGAGAAGTGTTCCCTCCAAAATCCCAGCATGCTCTTGACATCCGTTACCAGATTACCTACGAGTATATTACTATAGAGTTCAAATTGATGTTAAAGATCATTTCAAATCTCAGCTGAGTACTTAACGGTTAGAGCGCACCAAAAATGTGGTATTGTAACCACAAAGAGCTCATCTTATTATCACTTCAATATTTTTCAAATCTTCCAATCCGATTGCAATAACATGTCTTTATTTCAATTCCTTTAATACTGTTTAACTCTCTTACTACACCAAGGTATTTTAGAATATTCAATCACAAAAAAAAAAACGAATCTGGCAAAAACATGTTGGTGCTTAAATAGCTTTTAGTTTCACTGCCTACCAAACTACTGCCGTTTTCATGGTATATTATCTACCCAACGACCAAGGTTGACTTCGCCATGCCCACATTTCGCGCACGTCATTGTAAACATTTAATTTTCATAAGGTTCACGCTAAATTTCCGCTTAAAAGTATAAAATATCAACTCATGTCCTTCCGTTCGCTCATACATGAACACCTTTTGGCGTGACGTAATGCAACGTAATGGTATGATGTTGTCGCTTTTTTTCGCCAAGTTCGCCACTCTTTCAACTTTGCCTAGCTGTATGGAGCGAATGCTGCCACAATATGCGCTCATGAAATAGTTTGCTTGCACTCGCCAAAAATAAGCAGAAATTAAGCAACAAAAACAAAAGCGGAATGTCATCCGGAGGCTAATAAACTAACTAACACTAACTAACATAATTTCTGACAGACGAGCCAGTCAAGCGTGCTGGCTGGCAGTGAGGCAGTCAGGCGAGCCTTACCCAACGCCGGATATGAGACATGCAACCAACCAAACAGGTGACCTTACTCCACTAACCGCTTCCTTTTTTAGCTCGCTTTGGGCTTATGTGTGTGCATATGTGCAAACTTAATGTTGTGCAAATTTACTTGTGTGTTCGCTATGCTGGTACCGGTTTGCATGTTGGTTTTTCGGTTAGCATCCTTCTTGTTGATGTAAACCTCATTTTGTTGCCTTTTCTAAACTAGTTCCTACGTGGTTTTGTTTACAAGTCTAAGCGTTATCTGCTGTGCAGCCTCTTTGTGATCTTTTACATATGCGTTCTTTAACTCACACACACACACATACAAGTATAAATATTTACATATACATATCTGTTGCATATTTGCAGGCGCTCTATATTACTATTCTGTACCTTTCCGCAGCTAGTTTAGCTAAGCAGCCAGTTGCATGTCGTTTCACTATCACGTTACTTAAAGGAAGGCTGTGTGTTGTTGTATCCGTTGTTGTTAACATTCCGTTGAGGTTAGTTTTTCAGAAAAGCTGGCGCAACAGTTGAAGTGTAAATTTCACCAAAAACTTTTTATGCTAAGCTTTTGCGCTTAACACAACTTAAACGAATATGTCAGCTAATATAACCGCAGAGTAACTTTTAAATAAGTGTTAAAAAAATAAACAAATGAAGATATATTATATAGATAAGAATTATCTGAACCACTTTTCAACTTCAAGGAGCTAGAATGTTAGGCGCGAAGACACTGAAGCTATTCAAACTCTTCCTTGCAATACTTTCATTCATTAATGAACAATTTTGAATGTGAGAAAGTGAGAAAGTGCTCCAAAAACTTTGTGTAATATTAAAATTTTTTTAATAAGAAAGGAAGAGCTGTAGCCAAACATTAGCTACTTTTGCCGCTTGTATGAATCAAAGTCATGCAAAATATTTGGAGATGTCTACTAGATTTTATTGTCGTAAATCAATCAAAGCTCATCACTGGTCGAAATCATCAAATTTTGGTATAAATCGTTCAAAGAGGGGCATATAAAAATCGCAACGCACACAAAAGGTTGACTTGTTCCTAATGACGACTTAAACAAACTAAATGCCACAAAGTAATAATAATTTACAAAATAGTGGCTGACAGTTGTGCTAACCTGGGAAAAATTATTTTTGAAATATTCTCAGCGGGAACATTTAAAATGAGACTTTCCGGATACTTATTTAACTGAATGTAGTTCTAATGTTATTTTAATAATCATAATAGACTCCATTAAAAAATTCAATAGGTAAAAGCAGCAGAACGCAAAACAAAGACTCTTATATGATCGTTATATGAAGATTAAGTTAAATTAAGTTAATTACATCACATTTATTCCAAGATTTTCCCTGCTTTGAATTTAAAATAAATCCAGGTAAATATGCTTGCGAGCGTGATTTCCGATTACCATTCACGCAAGTTGTCTAATTAATTCGGTCTCCAAAATGTCAATATACAACACACCTTATCTTTTTTCAATAGTCTTGCATTTTACCGATTTCACAGGTCTTCGCACTAAAAGTAAGATTGATTTCAAATACATTAAGTACTAATAAACAAAAAAATCATTTATTAATAAACAAGAGAATATTTAATTCAACAAATTTGATTTTTCAGTTCATTCTCTTGAAATAATCCAACAGTAAATGCAATGATATGCTCAGCCCAACACCCTTGTAACTACCTTCCACCACCTTTAAATATTTATGGAAGCGTTCACTTTCGCTATTCTCTACACATTATCAGAAAATTTCGCTAAATAATTTTCAAGATAGTGTATTGAGCCTAAGCTTCTTATATCCCCGAATTTTAAAGCTAATTAAGATGTTTTGAACTAACTTTCTATACTTTTCTGTTTTCCCAGCCCCTACTTCCAAATCGTTGATCACAAGGTATACAAGATATACACGTTAAATCAAGTGCTTCGGCCTTCCTGTTCTCATTTAATATTTTTTTTCTAATCAGTATTGTAATTTCATGCTAAATTAATAAAATATTGAAATGATGGAACACATAACATTTTTTGTTCAGTTTACATCTCTTTGATTGGATATTTCGAATAAGAATACCTTACCGTTATTTAAAAAATAATATTGCTGACCCTTAATATACATTGAATTGACAGTTGTTGTTAGTTCTGTGACTGCTTTAGTTCTTCTGAGGCTTTGCAAAAAATGTGTTCCGCTGAATCTAATTATCTAATTATGCACCGTTATAAATAACTTTATTATCTTGTTTCATATTACCTGGAGCATTTCGTTGGTAGTACTAATTTTATACTTTGAAATACATTTTTTGAGACGATTGGGATATTAAAAAGAGCGTTATATTTTGTTTTTTTTTTGTAACCTAGCATAGAATTTTCTGACATAATCGAATAAGTTTCGGTTAAATTGAGAAAATGTTTGGGGAGATTTTGAAAGGTACGAAATGGTTTTAAGTAAGTTTGATTTCAACTAAGCATTTTACTTAATTTTCCGCTTGTTTTTTTGGTATACTCATTCTACTATTTTCGTTGTCTTTGAGACTGATCCGTCACTTTAATAGTCGAAATTATTTGTGAATAAAAATCAACAATTATTAACAAACGGTAGGATTGTAAAAAGCAGCTTGTAAGACACATCACACTCGTTTATTAACGAATATAAAGCAAATAGGAATCCCATTAAAAACTAGCACTAAACATTAAAGCTCAGAGCGTAAGCCATCAGCAACATTAACGACATAATTACACTCCTTAAGGAGCTATCTGATCACACATGCATAAAAGTACACGGAACCGCAACTAAGAAAGAAACTTAACTGGAATACTGACACATAAATATATGCGCATATGCACTGCGCCTTTGAGTTGGCCAAAATCCATATTGAACGCTTCACGCACACACACACACACACACACACGAATTATTCCAAATCAGTGAACAATTTAATTTGGGTTTTTGCGGTTACAACGGCCAGCAGAAGATTGTGGAAATATGTGCGATTTTGGTTGTGGCAGCGGCAACAATGCACACGTCCTTAGCACCGCACCGCATCGCACAATGAGCGGATGGATTTTCTGCTGCTTTGGCATTCGGCTGAATTGACCGAATTCAAGTGGGAATTCGTAGAAAAATGCACATTATCATGATCATACATCATCGGCACACGCAGCAAGAGTTGGGGCAAAAGAAACACAAAAATTGGAAGAAATCTGCGAAATTGATAGTGACCCAATAGCAGCGACTACCAACGAGTGGCAGCATAGAGTTGATATACGTGTGTGTGACGATTTTTGGCATATTTTACATAATATCAGTTTCCGGCCACACGGCGTCAGTGTGTGCTGTCTTGACTAGCGGCAAGTTGACTTGGTCTTTTTGGTGACATTATATGCGATTGCTTTGTGCTTTGAGACTCTGCGCGCGCCCCATGTGGCGAACACCCACTCCACATTTTCCCTGCTTAGCTGCCTCCGAAATCACAGCCAGCCGCATAGTGTATGTATTAATGTGTGCATGTGGCCATAAGTTCTGGCTTTGAATGCCCTTAACTATTGGAAATCGTGCAGATTTTTACATTTTTTGCGACCCAGCACAAACAACTCCAACTGTGAGTGAGTGTGGCCCAGCGGTGAGCCGCCAGCCTTGCCGCCAAGCAAATCGAAGCGTGTGTGTTTGGTTAGTTGTTAGTTACCGTTAGTTGGCAATTGCTTTGCAGTCATCGCTGACCATTAATATGCATTCAATTGGCAGTTGTCGGTAGTTCTGCGGCTGCGCTCCTTCTCCTTCGTTCGGCACAACTATTCAATAAATTCATGCGCTGCTTTTGCGTTTAAAATAAATTCCATAACGGTATGCATGTGCATGTGTGTGTGTGTTCGATAGTTCGAGTGGGGAATAGCCGCGCTTACCTTCAAACGATTCACTGGCTTGTTAGCTTACCCCGTGACCCATGCAGCAGCATTCCCGTGTGCGCTCAGTCATCGCCATTGATTTGATGGCCGAAATACCGTTATCAATTTTTCTCAACTCTCATTTTTCCCAGCTTTCGCAATACCCTTGTGTCTTTTGTCCGCACATTGACTGCATTAAAGATGATGCCCACACTTAACTGATTATCAAATGCGCAAAAGCTATCGTATTTGCGGCAAAGCCTGGCGGTGAGAGGCAAGCGTGCAAGGACATCGTCTTCGGTGTGCGGCATCCATAAAAATGCGCCAACGCAAACATGGCGCTCGAATAACTGTGAAAGCAATTCGAAATACTTTTGTAAATTATGTATTTATGCATTTTAATGCCAACGTCGCTTTGCTGCTTGGCTTCCGCTCGTGTTCTCTACTGTTTATTCATTAAACATGAGCTTCGACGTGTTATTCTACTAATGGAATTTTTATTTACCGCCCAAGTCTACTAGGTGTGCGCGCTGCGTGAGTGAATTGATATTCATTTATTTCCGGCGTTTGTGTGCTGGCTTTCAAAGTCAAATTAAGAAATTATGAACGAATTTGGAAAATGTAAACATGCGCCTGTTTATTTATTTTGTTTACATATTTATTTAAGTAATATTCGTGCAATGAATAAATTGTCTTCTTTAACAATTTTTACTAGTCTTATTGCTACTTACATCGACCTATCACTTTTAAACTACAAATATTAGTATTTTAGAAAAAAAATGATGCAAATGCGCTAGATGTTTTAGTATAGTTTTCTGATTTTCAAAACGTTGACGTACCCTACATTTTACTGTCAGCGTACTCAGATAATTCGACAAATCTAGGGTTATACTACATCGTGTTCTCCCTTATTCAGCTGACACTTGTATTGTATCATCGCATCTGTCCTTGTTATTGTTGTTTATTCCTATTTCATCTTCACTGTCGCTATATTCAAATATGCATCCGAGATCATACCTACAGCAACGCAAAGCCAGTGACTTCTTTGCTTCTTAAGTTTGATGTGATTCAGAAAATCATTAGATTAGGTTAGGTTCAAAGGCTGACCCTCGCGACAATTGGTTGAATTCGACCGCCCATCTCCCTCGTACTTTTTTCAGTTGTTGTCATTATTAATTTTATTTCATGGGTCCTCACTCAGATCCACCTCCCGGACAGGTAGTCGTTTATGTAGGTCCTAAGGTTATCTCTGTTAAGAATACAAGACGGGGGTAAACGCATACCTTTATGGGGAGCTCATAGGCGACCAGCGCGAAGAGGGAGTCATCTCAGACGCGAGGGGAACATACTTTGAGGCCTGTCAGAGATTTATCGGTACGGAGGTAGTCTCGGCATTAACCCACAAGCCATTTCTGCAGAGCATCACCCTTTCATACTCAGGGACAGAATACCTCGGTCTCCATTGGGTTCAAACCAATCCATCAATAAAATCCTAATCATAGTCCCACATCCCAGAAAACCTATACACTAGCACATTATTCTAGCATATCTTGATCTTGATTTCGCCATGAAATTTTCAGCATCCTATTTAACGCGATATTCTCGGTAGTGTGGAGAGATACACTAACCTTTCGTATTTTCTTTTTCTTGTGGTCCCTTATTGAACACACTTACATGTTACAAAGAGGTTTATAAGTTAATAGAACTGTCCAAGTACAAGATTAATATATCTAAAAGCACCTGCTGAGCTCTCTATGCGCCGATTTCGATAGTACGCAAGAAATCCATACACTAAAGTAGTAGGAATATTTTGGAGATCTGAATGGTCTAGGACAAAGATATTCGTTACCGTAAAAACATTGTAAAAGTTTTTATTTAGTCCGATAACTATATTAAAATAAAGCTTCAATAAAAATTAAGGTTCCAAGCAGTTAGTTTCTTCTAAAAATTTCCCTGAACTTATGTCAAAATTAATTATATCAAATGCTTATTCAGATATTATATTGGAAAACCCTTAGAGATATTTATTATATTTATACTTTAAATTTAATCTAAGACATAATATGGGTTTCATCCAGACAAAAACAGTATACTTTCAATAATATTTTTCAATATCAAAAATGGAATTTCAATCAAACTTTTTATTATTTTAAAAATTCACATTTAGTAAGGAAATGTTTGAAGAAAAATATTAAAAACTCTGCCATTGCGATATCATTACCGGCAAACCCACGGTGACAACCACGTCGACAGCATAACTTCATGCTGCCCGGTTTGATGTTTTAAATTCAAAAAGGCGGATGCAATATGGTGATTTTTTAAAATGTGTCCGCCATATTGATCCGCCATATTGAATTTTTGAAAAGTCCCTTAAAGATTCCGATTAATTAAAAAAAACTTCAGCCATATTGCATCCGTTATTTTGAATTTAAAAAACCGACCCGGATTCGTAATCAGCGACCCCGAAAACCCCTGAGTAACGAGTTTCAAGCGAATCAACTGAATTTTCAAAAACGCTGGCAGCTATATTGGTTTTCTGGGGTTATTTCAAAACCCTGATATGATGAGGTTACATGAACATCGGATTCGGACTCAGCGACCCCAAAAACATAAGGCAAAAATAGGCCATGACAATTTTTTTTTTGGTTGGCTGTGTAATGAATCGATTTTTTAAGCTGTGAAAGTTCAGGAACAAGATAATTCAGTTCCATATATGACTTTTAAGGGGTTTTGTCGGGTAACGACAGGTCTCTTTCCATATTCTTTTTTTTTCAATGAAAAAATTATTTATTATTATTTATTATACTGCCTTATAGATACATATTAAAAGTATAATTTCTGAAATTTTCAACAAAACAAAAATTAAAACTCCTGCATTGTTCATTTCCGGTGACCATTTGAAAAATGGATGCGTCCGCGTTGTCAGCATAACTCATGACAGTATCATCCAAAATGGAAAAACAAAAATAAGTGTTTTAGGTAAGGCCATAAACTCGTGCTTGGATGAAGGAAAGACAAAAGAAATTAAAAATTGGTATTTTGGCAGACAGTTTTCCAAAAAAAATAAAAATTTCGGTTAAATTTGCTTCTCATTTTTATACTCTCGCAACAAATGTTGCTAAAGAGAGTATTATAGTTTTGTTCACATAACGGTTGTTTGTAACACCCAAAACTAAACGAGTTAGATATAGGGTTATATATACCAAAGTGATCAGGGTGAAGAGTGGAGTTCAAATCCGAATGTCTGTCTGTCCGTCCGTCCGTCCTTGCGTCCGTCTGTGCAAGCTGTAACTTGAGTAAAAATTAAGATATCTTGATGAAACTTGGCACACTTATTTCTTGGCACCATAGGAAGGTTGCTTTCGAAAATGAGCAAAATCGGACCACTGCCACGCCCACAAAATGGCGAAAACCGAAAACACATAAAGCGCCATAACTAAGCCATAAATAAAGCTATGGAAATAAAACTTGGTATGAAGGATCGCACTATGAAGGGGCATATTTGGATGTAATTTTTTTGGGGAAGTGGGCGTGGCCCCCTACTAAGTTTTTTGTACATATCTCGCAAACCAATAGAGTTATATAAACCAAACTTTCTGCAGTCGTTTTTTTTTGCCACTTCTTAATGCAGTCCAAAAATGAAAGAAATCGGATAATAACCACGCCCACCTCCCATACAAAAGTTAGGTTGGAAATTACTAAAAGTGGGTTAACTCTTTAACGAAAAACGTCAGAAACACTAAATTTCACATAAGAAATGGCAGATGGAAGCTGCACTCAGATTTTTTTACAAAATGGAAAATGGGCGTGGCGTCGCCCCTTATGGGTCAAAAACCATATCTCAGGAACTACTCGACCGATTTCAATGAAACTTGGTTTGTAATAGTATCCTTACCTTCCAATAATATTTTGTGAAAATTGGCCAAATCGCTTCACAGCCACGCCTACTTCCTATATACCAGAACTTCGAAGACAATCTGAATCGTTTACTTTACAATATATAAAATAAGTACTAGTGAAGATATCGGTGCAGAACTTTGCACAAATACTATGTTAATAGTGTGGCAGCCCAATTCTAAAAATCGCCGAAATCGGACCATAGGTTTTTAAGGCCCCATATATCGAACACGAGGACCTCGGTGCTTCTATCCTAATATAATGGTTTCCAACTTTCAATGGACGTTATACAATATATGTATATGACGAATATGTGGGTCAAATTGTGTATTACATAATATATCTAAATAAAGTTAAATATATAAATTGCGAGAGTATAAATCGGTTACACACGAACTTAGCCCTTCCTTACTTGTTAATAGTTGTAATTGAAACACAATTCTGCCCTTCCTTATGTAAAATTTGGTGTTTCTGACGTTTTTCGTTAGTGAGCTTTTTGTAATTTTCAACCTAACTTTTGTATGAGAGGTAGGCGTGGTTATTATCCGATTTCTTTCATTTTTGGAAATGGAAATGTATTAGGAAATGGCTAAAAAAACGACTGCAGAAAGTTTGGTTTATATAGCTCTATTGGTTTGCGAGATATGTACAAAAAACTTAGTAGGGGGCGGGGCCACGCCCACTTATCCAAAAAAATTACATCCAAATATGTCCCTTCATAGTGAGATCCTTCATACCAAATTTTATTTCCATAGCTTTATTTATGGCTTAGTTATGGCACTTTATGTGTTTTCGGTTTTCGCCATTTTGTTGGCGTGCCAGTGGCCCATCTTCGAACTTAACGTTCTTATGATGCTAAGGAACACGTGTTCCAAGTTTCATTAAGATATCTAAATTTTTACTCAAGTTACAGCTTGCACGGACGGACAGACGGATTTGAACTTTACTCGTCTCCCTGATCACTTTGGTATATATAACCTTATATCTAACTCGTTTAGTTTTAGGACTTACAAACAACCGTTATGTGGACAAAACTATAATACTCTCATAGCAACTTTTGTTGCTTGCCTTCGTTCAAGCACAAGTAATTTGTATCTCGAACACCTGTAAAAATTTCATCAAGATCGGTTGAGTAATTTTCGAGAACATTTGTAAACCGACTTTGAAAACACGGTTCCGAGAAAAACGCGTTTAAAGTTTTGAGTAATAATAATACCTGACTTGGAACGCACACCTTCCAAAGGCTGTATCTCCGAAGCTATTATTCTTATCGACTTGAAAATTTAGGATAACATTCTTGAACCCACGAAACCCATGTAATTTAATTTGAATTAATTAAAATTTTTTGCAAATCACCTTAAAAAATGCAAATAATGATCGATAAGTGATAAAGTGCGCTACCGAAACAACGGCCTTGCTTTGGTTATGTTGAGTTTTCTCCTATAAAAGTGCTTACTTTCTTCATAATATTTTTGAAAGACATACATAAATAAACTTTCATACGCACAGAAAATGTAAATAATCCACATTCAAAGCTTGTAAAAGAACACTTCGCACAGATTTCAAGTGTTATTGTTCATCATCTACACACAACAGGGCGTATGAGCAACACAAAGCAAAACAGCGGAATCAAAATCGTAAGAAATAAATATAGCAAGAACATAACGTTTACCTTTACGATCACACCAACCAGTTCTTATAAATGAAATGTATAGCGTTGTAAAAAAGAAAACGAAAAACAGTTTAAAGTCTTGCATGTTCCAACCGTTGGAGGCACACTGGCGCAAGGCGAGCGAGGTGTGTAGCTGCTTACATTGTATTGGAAAATCACTAAAATAAACTCGGCAGCATTGCATTGTTCTGTAAGTTGTAAATAAGCGTGTAAGGGGGCTAATGGCCTTGAGTTGCAACGCCTTGCAGCCAGCAACAATGTAATTGATTTTTATAGGAAACAAAAGTTTACAAGCACGCAATTACAGTTACAATTGCACACACACACAGTCGAATATATTGTTTTTTAATACGCACTTCATTTTATACACATATTTGGAAAATGTTTTCTTTGCTGTATTCGTTCCTTTGTCACTGCACTGCACAACGCTGTATGCAACAACACGGCAGCGAGTGTACACGCATACCATGCCACGTTGCACATGTTAAATTGCCAGTTGGTTTTCGCTTCACGCTTTATTTGTTGTCAAAAAGAAAAATTGATCAACTTCATTTTGTTATTGGCAAACGTGCTTGCTGCTGCTTCAGTCGCTGCCGCCGCCCGCTGTCATCAAAGAGAAACGTACCACACAACATTCTCAGTGCCTTCATCCACCCGCCTCCGCACAAATCTTGTTGTTTTCTCGTTTTTATTTTCTTAGTTTTCAACCCATTTGATTACCCTGCCTCACGCTCAATCTTAGCTTGGCTTATTTTGTTGCAACTGATGAAGTGCAAATTCAATTGAAAGACTCTATTTCCTTTTCAGCTTTCAAACAAGCGCTACGTCCGTACTTTTGCAAAACCGTTATACATGTGTATTGGGCGGTGTGTGTGTTTACATGCGTGCATATGTGACTGTGGCACAGTTCGTCTGTGCTTGTAAATTCATTGCAGTGGACAAATTGCAAGTTCTTATTGACTGCAGCAGAGTTTTGAAAATTGAATTTTTCTCTCAACCTCATTTTTCGTCTGCATAGCTAAAGGTGTTGCCACTTTAATTGAGTTGTTTTTGTGTGTGTGTGTGTGTGTGTGTGTGTGTGGGTGCTCCGTAGCAAACACTTAAATAAATTTTGCTGTTTGTTTTAACTCACTTCAAAATGTGAATTTTCTCAAAAAGAAATTAAATTACTGTAAAAGAGTGAAGTCACTCGTGCATTAATGCAAATTGGCTTCAATTGAGAGAACTCAGTTCAACAAAAACAATCAGTTGAAACAGGTAAAGAAGAGAAATATCTTCAGGTGTTGGTGAGATGTGTTCAAAAAATAACCGGAATTTTCAAATTTTCTATTGCACAAAAGTCCAAAAGCCAATTGTCAAATTAAATATATATATTTTTTTATTATGTTGATATACATGTCTTTGAGGTACGATGAAATTTTTAGCTATACTTTGTCTGTAAGCTAAGGTTAGACGTGCTTTTATTATAATAGCTTTACGATTTTCTTTTGCTTGTTCGTTAATTTTTTCGCAAGAATGGTACTGTAACCTTGCCCCAGCCACCATATACGCCAGACAAGACTCCGTGTGACTTTTTTCCAAAATAAAACAAAGGTTATCACAAAAATTGAGTTTGAGTAGTGTTTCGACGATTAGCAGAAACGTACAAGTCTTTCATCAACAATTTTTATTTTAAAATAGTATATTTAAAAATTAATTCACATAGTTTTTGAGATAAAAAAAAGCATGCACGCATACAGTAAAAACAGTTAAAAAACAATATTTTTTTAATCCTGTTGATATGCATTGCGCAACATTAACTTCCTCCAGCAATTTTGGTTCGGTCGTATCATCATTTGCGCAAACACCAGAGATACATCTTTTTCTATATCATGCCAGTTCAGACCGCCTAAACTATGTTCGAAGCGCCCATTAAAGTGACTAAAAAATTTATACATATACATATAAAAGATATATCATCACAAACGCTGTTAAGCCAAACTATATTTACCCTCTATAGCAATCATTAAACCACCAACCGCCGTAGTAAGTCTGTGCACAATTCCTTGTATTACTTTTATCATTATCACGGTCATACGATGAAAATTTCATTCCCAAATGATAGCTTAGGGAATCACCAGCACTTCCGCTATATTTACCCAATTTCTTCAAAACGTAGTCCTCTCCTTCGTTACCAATGAGAATGTGAGAATACTTAGCATAATATTCTGTACCATTGCGTGCTTTCATTTGAATATATAACTCCTGTTCACAACCGCTGGTGAGCGCGTACAGGGTTTCCAAACCGATCCAATAGTTTCCCATTAAGTCGCCAAATCCCTTCTTATAATGATGCCAATTTCTGGTAAAATCTACTGAGCCATTTTGACGCCGTTGTATAACTAACCATCCCCCAATATCCATATCCTCTTCATAAAACACCTCCAAGTTGGTGACATTAATCTTTGGTAAATCAATTCTGTATACCCCGCTCTTCAGGTTGTTAACTTCCATAAAACTATACGGTTTTATTGCTCTGAAATAAAGAGATAATAACTAAATTACGACTAAAAACGCCGGAAAATAGTTATAGCCGATATGCATCGATGTACGAAACATGATGTTTTTTAATGTGATACATGGCTTAATTCCGATGCATCTAATGTTTTTATTGTATTTGTCCCGATAGGAACTTGCCTTAAAATGGCAAAAGTAAGTAATCAACCAGTAAGGAAAGGCTAAGTTCGGATGCAACACAGGTAGGCGTGGTTGTGAACCGAATTCGCCCATTTACTGAAGTTACAGCTTGCACGTACGGATATACGGACGGACAGACGGACTTTGGTTTGAGAGTATAAAAATTGCACAATACACAAATGTAGAGTTTCCTAGGCATCACCATGTCTTTCAGTGAGGGAATACAATTGCATTCTTTAACTCTTGAAGTTAAGTCAACATCTGACTTCGAAGGCATACATCTGAATATATAAGCGAGCAAATTTTAAAGACATGCGGAAATTGGGGTATCAATGAAACTAAAATGTCAGCTTTTGTTACTGATAATGCTACAAATACACAATGGTTCGACTTGCATGAAGCTGCGATCATATGTACTTCCCGTTGAGATATCCCTATGAATTTTTTAAATATATATCATTGGTCACTTCGGTCTACTACATCCTGTGGCTCACAAGACACTTCAATTGCACTTATATATATGACGATGATTCGCAGAAATACTTTTTCGCATGGTAACGGATCGTCAAAACTTTCATTAGGGCTTTGTAAAAATAATTAAGAAATTAGGGAAAAACTGAATATGATTTGTCGTGAAAGTTGCCCTTAGCCAATACCATAAAAGAAGTGAGTTCGAAAGGCATTAGTATTTTTACGAATACAACTACATCCGCAAATTTCCGCAACGAACTTTAACAATCTTATTATCTTAAGACTCTGATAAATCATTCAATATCATACAAACTTAAGGAAAGATCGGGGGGAACACAATTAAAACGTTATGTACATAAATTGAAGACTCGAAAAACTGTATAAACAGATATGTGACATAAAACACTAATTCAACAAAAATAGAAATCAGGTTAGTCTAAATTACTCTCATAATCCGCTAGATTATTGGAACGATTTACAGACACAATTTCCTAAATTATATAAATTAGCTTTCAAATACTTAACAGTTGTTGTTACATCACTGTATGATATTACTTTTATAAACTTAAACTTAACATAATATTTTAATCCTTTAATAAAAACTAGTACACTTCAAATTTATTTAACAAAGTTGATTTTCTTTCAGAACGTGCGTAAGTAATATTTCGTAAACATAAGTACACAAACAAATATTACTTAATTTGCAGTTGGAATGTTCTTAGAATAATTATTAATATTCTTTTAGTACTTTCGATGCATCGATGTTTTTATTCGATGCATCTTATCGAATAAAAGATCGATGTTTTTATTTTAATGTGAATTGCTACTTAAAAATGAATACGATATTATTATATAGGAGTATACAAAATAGTTAATTTTTACCGATTCGCACGTAACAGCTTTTCGTTGTTCGAACATTCCTCTGTAAACTTCCGCACGTTTTCCAACTCCTTCAGGATTTTTGAAACGACGTCAATTTGCACATCACAATTGCAATCGCACACTGTACTTGTATCAGCATCCTGTTGTAGACCAAATCCGATTTGAAAAATTAATATGCAATTTAACACAATAAAGGAAGTAAAGCGAAACATTTTTCCACGAGTTGTGCGAAATGACTGATGCTTTTTGAAGTGTAGATTTAGCTTTTAAATGTTTAAAATTCAAATGAAATTATATACATTATTTATATACATGTGTACTATGTGCTACTTCTAAAGGAATTCCAAGGGAATGTTGCGATAAGCATTTTATCATGGAATTAGTATGATGAGTCAGCTTCGTGCTTTCGAATTCCAATCAACATCACTACTAAGTACACAGCAACCAGTGTATTTCATACACAAAATCATTAGCTTTAGTGTGTGTGGTGTTGATAAAACTGGAAACACGTGTTACTTTGCTATGCTGGCCCTTGCTACACTTTAGGTATATTAGGTTTAGTATTAAGATTTTTAAACTTCGGGCGTGCTTAAAATTGTATATATCGGTTAATATGTAATATATACAAATATTCAAAATTATATGAACATGAATATACTATAGTTAGGTGGTGAACGCTTATGAAATCGCTCCTTGAATTAAATACTCAAACTCCCATTTAATTACTGTCTATATAGTATAATTATGTGGGCTTTACGGTGATTATATGGTTCAAATTGTGAGCTATCTTCTTGAAATGTCGTGGAAACTTCTTTTAGAAATAACTTTTCCTGATATATATATTGTGTGTTACATATACATATGTATGAACAAAACTGTTATACGCAACATACATACGTGCATTGCGAGGGTATATAAATATATTTGAACTTTCCTAATCCATAATCCAAAAAAACTTTCGAGTTACGAAAGGTAATTGGTATGAAATTTGACTTCTATTGCCAATTCAAGAGTTCGAGTTACAGAAATTCAATTTATGGAATTTTAACTGTCTTATCCACTTAGAGAATATAATATTAACATTAGTGAATACGTGTGCTGTATAATTATTATTAAAATTCTATGTACACTTTTCTATTTGAAATACTTAATCTATATTCCATTTTTCTTTACAAGTTTATTCCAAAATATTTTGAACAATTAGTGTGGTTATGATTAGAAACAACAAGTAAGGAAGGGCTAAGTTCGGGTATAACCGAACATTATATACTCTCGCAATTTAATTATTTAATTTTATTTATATTATATAATACACCAGTTGACCCACATATTCGTCATACATATGGTATAAAGTCTATTGAAAGTTGGAAACCCTAATATTAGGTATATTAGAGCTAGGTAAAGTTATAACCCGATTTCACCCATTTTTGGCACGGAGACATATTATTAACCCATTAACTCCCAAGGGTAAAAATAAAAGCATATTTTATGGTTTTATTGTTTATTACGTTTAAAAATACTTAAAAAAAGAGAAAACCATTAAAAAAAAAAAATATTGATTAATTATTTGATTAACGTTGGGATTACTGAACTTATGTTATACAAACAAGTCATAAAAATACATTTAAAATATTTCACTTACGCAAATACTATAGCGATTGGCGTGAGTGAAATATTTTAAAACAATCAGGATGAAGATGTATATGACATTTTTTACACATATAAATTGTTGTACTTTTACACTATCTACATCTTCTTCGACGTTTATTTTCGTGCTCCTCTATGACATGACCAATATTATCGAAGCGAATATTGGAAGGCAATGCGTTTTTGGATGGTCTTCCTAAATTTCTATTTGAATTACCGAAAAAGTGAGACTTATCTGCAAGTTGGGCTTCTTCGATTTTCATCAAACTAACAGCAACGTAAGATTTAAATTCTAATTGAGTCATTGATCGCTCATTTGCCAGATTGGAAATCTTCCACGAGTTTACTAAAACACTATCTATCAAATTGATGAACAGTGGCCACACCACTTTTTCCCTCTTACTCGAATCCTATAATTGGTAATTCCATTGTCATGCAGATCGACGCCTCCCATATTTTTATTATAATCTGCTATAACCTGGGCCTGTGGCACATTCACCATTTTTTTAGTTTTCTATCGCAACGTTTTGCTGTAACCAATGGTTCGATTTTTGCGATGTTAGTTCACATTCACCACAGAATTGTCATTCCATCGAACTAATAGTACATTATGTTTTTGGTCAAAGCTAAAATCAAATGACTCTCTCTCTTTTTTCTGAAGAGTTTTCGTATTTATCGTGATTTTATTCATTGTTCTATTTTCTCGAATAGTACCAGTGGCAAAATAGCCTTTCTCTTTCAGAATTCACAATAATTTGTGTGAAGAAAAGAAATTACCAAAAAAAATGCGAGTTTTGACAGCTCTCTCTCGAACCAAGGAGTCTCGTATCAAGTTATATATGCTATTAGCTCAACGTTCTAGAACCAACTGAATAATAAAAACAAAACAGAACTACTCCTTGAATAGCGAGAACCCATTATTGACAATACATTTCTAACACGACTGGCATGCTGAGTAACAATAACAACTGACTATTGTTACTCCCAACGTTGCGTATACGCAATGTTTCCTAGAAATGTAAGATAAACAACGCGTGTAGGTAGTTTTGTCCACCAAAAGGGTTTATATCACAAATAAGATATTGTTAATGCGTTGTACAGTGTAAAAGGTAAAGCTTTATTTAAATTAATATTTTTTATGATTGGATGAATATATCGATCCCGAGATGACTGCTCTAGCAGTTTTTGAATGATAAAAATAAAATTTGCTTCACTAGTGCTTACTGTATACTTGTAAGGTTAACGATTCAGATGGACTTCAAAGTTCTGATTTCACCTATTTTCACAACATATTATTGGAATGCCAGGAAAATATTATAAACCGATTTTCATTTAAAATTTTGTATACCAATTTGTGTGCAGCCCTTCTGTGTTTTCCCTTACTGAATTAAAGCATTTTTAGTAGTTTTCAACATAACCTTTGTATGAGGGAAGGGCGTGGTTATAAGCCGATTTCCTCCATTTTTGGACTGTATAAGTTAGTATCTGAATGAAACGACTCTAGAAAGTTTGGTTGATATAGCTTTGGTAGAGTACGAGATATGTACAAAATACTTAATAGGGGGCGGGGCCACACCGACTTTCCCAAAAAACTCAAAACCAAATATGCCCCTTCCCAGTGAGATCCTTTGTACCAAATTTTGCTTTTGTAGCTTTATTTATGGCTTAGTTATGGCCCTTTATCTGATTTCGGTTTTCACCATTTTGTGGACGTGGCAATAGACTGATTTCGCCCATTTTCGAAAGCAATCTTCTTATGGTGCCAAGGAATATGTGTACTTAGTTTCATCAAGATATCTCAATTTGTATTGCTTTAAAAATTATTGCGAATGAATTCAATTGTTCGTTCATCTTAATAGAATATATTTACTCTTATATTTACCCACCACTCTTACTTTTTTCAATACTACTAAAAATGATAGAAAGAGAGTGGGCACTGCACAGAATTATGAATTTATGCAAACAGCATTACAGCGCTTAATTAAATTCTAAGAAGCGAATATAAAAGCAAGAGCGCACACATACACTCCAACATTTTTTTAAGACTTTTCATCGATTACCGACAAAATGAGGGAAATATCGAAAAATCTAGCAACAAAATCGGCAAGCACTTTTAGACACAAGTCAGCCAAGTCAGCTATGAATGAATGAAGCGCAAATGAAAATTGGAAAACGAAATATGAACGAGCTTATGCCTGGCGAGTGGGGCAATTGAGTAAGCATTGGTTGTAATTTGAATGCCTGAATGATTGATTTAAAGTACATTAGCGGCGGCAGTCAGAAATAATGGCAACACAAAAGCCACATCAAATTCGATGGAAATTTGTCAGCGCACAAACAAAGGAACGGCATGAGAAATAACTAAGCAAATTGTTAAATGTTGCATAGCAAAAAATACGTAGGCTGATTTTTATCTTTGCTGCGTGTTTATAGAGAATGAAGTCGAATATTGTAATGAATATTCTAACAATCGAACGTATATTACATTAACCTGAATTGTGACATTACCAAGAGTGGCTGTGGCACTGAGGGTCTTCATACATTATTTAAAATTCATATCGAATTGTCGAATATTCGCAGTTGAAATTGTTGTTTGCATTTGTAATACGTCTGAACGGATGTCTATGTCAAACGGTTGACGGCGAAAAAAACCATTTCCATGCTGAACAACATTAGACACTTTAATTGTTATTCCATATTTTATTTCAAACTTATACCAATTTAAGAAAGAAACTAATAGCAAATGGCAAGACAATTTTGTGTCATACCCCAAAATATGTTATTATCATGAAGGCTAACTGCTTATTTCCTATTTTTTGAATATTTTACTTTAATTGTTAGACTGCTGCTGGCCCTCTGTTTGGAATTTCGATGTGTATTCATAAGTATTATTTAGTATTAATAGCACAAAAGAATTTCAAATTCAAAGTTTGTTTATCCATTGGTTTTCGCTAATTTATCACTAAACTAAATTTCTCATTCAGCTTGACGATTTTAATACATACACGTATTTGATTCGTAGAAATAGAGGCTTACTTGAGAACCACCCGCCTTATAAGTAGTAAGCCTACAACAGAAAAAAAAAAACAAATAGGAAATCATTGAACGCATATTTATGGAATTACAATTATTCGAAAATATTATTTGCTGGATAAATGAATTATAGAAATTAAATGTTTTATAATTTTCGCAGGAAATTTGATAAGATTCAGGTTGACTTTGGATTTTTTGTGCGATACAAGTAATGATTTGCAGATTTTTGATTAGTAGTAAATTATATATGTATATAATCAAATCAGCCTTATTGTAATCTTCATGTGAAACGATATTCCGAATGAAAAAAACTCACACATTTCTGTTTATTGTGTGATGATTTGTTATTTCCACACGAAAGAAAATTTCGTATCATGAATTTCGTGTGAATGAAAACTTATATTCGAATTTCGGCATTGTGTCACAAATATTTTTGTTTTGATTTTTTGATTATTATAAATGAAGACTCCGTTTATAAAGCCAATTACGCGACTGTTTCAGCATAAAAGCATATGCTCCACATAGCTTTTTATCCACATAAAAATGTTCGTTGCATGCCCGACTTGCACTCTCCACCAGGGAAAAGGATGTAATAGTATATTTGTAGGGATAATTTAATAAAATAACTTGAACGCACATTGGTTTTATTCTGCAATTGATGATATCCAGAGAATCTTTCTCTTTATTTTCTATGTAAAAGCTATTTACTATATTTTCCACCAAAAACTTCAACTGTGTTTTGTTAATATACCTTAGGTTAGGTTTAATGGCTGCTCCCCACAAGAGGAGGAATAGACTTAGACTAGGATAGTCCTTTAGGAAGTCAGAAACAAACCTAATAGCGCAGTGAACCTACTACAAAGCTGCATATGTTTTTTACTTCTAAATTCGCCAATTCGAAAGATGTTCAAAAGTGAGAGCATAGAAATCTTAGTCTCTATCTCGCATAGGCGGGGCATTCTATAAGGAAGTGTTGAGATAATTCCAACTCGTCTTCTTCTAGGTAACATCAGCAGCAAGCACCCGTCAAAAGTTTCAACGGGTCAATGACCCCTACAACTAAGGAAGTATTACTGAAGGCGAAGAGCGCCTTAGACATCTTGTGACTGACCAGCGTTTTCCCAGCTCAGCTGAAGCCCAACTGTCCAGTAGATCACAAGTCGTGCTCCTACTTATTCGCATTCTACTGTACTTCAGACTGACGTGCCTACCTTTGCTCATTAGCCTTACGTTACTACCTAGGATTCCTCCTTGACCAGGCCCCCAAACTAATCTAATCGTGAAGATATATCTAGTATCGACTGAAAGTGAGGGGCACTTTTGCTTTAAAACACTAATATAGTTGTGAAGCGTTTTGAAGCCTCCACCACAAAAGGATCCCGCCGAATATTAATTCAACTTTGGGTTCATATAGCCAAAGAACTTCTTAATATACGTAGACCTTAGTTTTGAATTTTTTCTAGTTTTATTTTTAATTCTAGTTCGATGTTATTTGATTTTTTTCTCTTTCGTCAGATGACTTCTTCGTGTTGTTCGTTAAACCGAGTTCTTGCAAATCCCCGATGTTCGTTATTTAAGGTACTCAATGTAATTTACTTTTCGTTAAAAGTTATTAAAAGTTTATTTACGTTTTTTGTTTCTTTTTAAGTTATACTGAGTAGTGAGTGACTCATACAAATTTTCCAGTATTTGCAATGAAATAGTTGCTTAGATCGCTTAAATTTCAACAATTAAAGTTTCTTTTCAGTCAAATTGTTTGCCTCCTTCAACTGGTTTAACACTCGTCCTCCACCTAAGTATGCGGGGCTGACACTCTTCCGAAATGGCAGGCGGGTTGTAGGTAAGACTGTCTTCCTTTGGAATGCTGCCTCCGCTGTTCGGGAGATGGATAGACTCTATCAGAGCGCATAATGACTATATAACAAAAATGCACGAGGTAGAGAGTCCCAACAGTGGCCCGGTCTGGTGGTGACGGAACCTTCAACAACGAAAGGCAAAGCAAAATCTCTCTCGAAATCCCCGCTACCACCCATAAAGGGCAGCAAGACGTTGGGCGTCGACAGAAGTTAGTCGAAGAGCGCGGCGGAATCGCCAGCAGCAGAAGAGGAGCCTCTGCTAGTATAATGGGGTATCCCAAATCGCTAGGGAGCTTTAGAAATCCATGCACTTTTCGTGCGTCGGTGGCAAGAAAGCTACGATCCTAGAACGCGACTGTAGTATGATGAACAGAAATCTGCACAGTATACAAATACGCTGGAGTGGGCAGGGAAGGTTCTAACTCATAACTTCGAAGATTATGATAGTAATATTTGTGTCATACCTTCCTGCAGCTTATGAGCTCATATGCAATACTTATAGGTGGGTTTCTCAAGCGCTTTGGAACATCAAGCCTCAGTGGTATCATATTTGGCACTACCTTTCATAGTTTTGGCAAATTCTTTTTTTTTTTTTAAATTGTTCATTATTAAAAATTTTACATTTTTTCTTCCAATTTTTTGAATGATCTTTCGATGTCCACTGTCATCATAAGTTTGGATGTTACCTGGTACTCAGGAACATAAAATACACAGGAACTAACATAATTCTTTTTTCACTACAATGACACTACTGTTGAATATTCTAAGGGAGAATTTTGATAGTGTCAAGTATACGTACATATATACACAACGCGTTCTCGAATCATATCTGCGCGCTTCACACTATCATAATTTTTTTTGTTTTTGTTATTTGTTAAAATAGTGGTTTAACTTGATCTAACACTAAATAGGAATGTACAATTTATAACAACGTCATTTACTGTTATTTTCCAACTTAATACTTCATACATGGTGTAGCAAAGGGGAATATAGTACTAAAAACTTCACTTAAACTGATAGCAATATATCGACGTAATAAAGAAATAAAAAGCTATTCAAATATTTACAGAGTTTCAAATTGCTTATTTTGACAACATACACACATATAATCATCGACAAAGTGCCCGAAAGTGTGTGAAATACAAAAAGACAATTCACAAGCTAACAGTATTCTATGGGAAAACATTTTGCTGTGCACACGACTAAGCACTCAAAACTGAGTATTAATCAATTTTAAAGCAAGCAACAACTAGTCCCTTAAGAGGAGTTTGCAAATGAAAAACGCCACACACACGGAGACACACACAGGCAGGTAGTACGAGTGTTGAAAATCTCGGCAACATAACGGACAAAACAAGAGCATGTTTCAGTAAATTAGGTGCACAATTTCAGGTGGTTACAGCAAGCAAGCCAATTGTCATACACTAACAAGCAAAATAACGCAAAAGTGTTTACAAACAACCACTTGTTTGAGCACACAGATAAACAAACATACATTCTGAAGACTGTAGTGCAATTGCAACCGCAACAGCATATACATATACATATATATATGTATCTACATATATATATATATATGCATGTGTGGTTGTATGTATGTGTGTCTTCTGCTTGGAAGAGCGTTGTTGTTCTAGGTTTAAAAGGTGCTTAATTGCGCATGTTCTATGAATCAGACGTCTGTGTATGTTTTCTTCAGCGTATGTATGTGTGTGTATGCCGTTATAGCCATACATACGCACTATATTTTGTTTTCGTAACTGTTGTGGTATTTCATGTTGGTCTGAGTTCTGTGGCAATGTAGATTGGCTATTTTGACTGTTTAAAGCGCCACCCATATTTGCCACACACTACAATGTTGCAACACCGTGTGTGGCATGTTGATTAAGTCAAAACAATAGCTTTTGCCACATACACACAGATTTGCATATGTATAAACAGACTTGCAAAAATAGTGCATATTTGTATGTGTTTGTGCACACGTGAGAATCGCCATATGTTCGCTTACGAAATTACACGTACATAGCTACATATGCAGCTGTATGCTATATATATGTGGATACAAGCATAACATACATTTAGGCGCCTCCTCTTTAACACTTCCAGGCGCTTGCTGTGTCTTGCCAGCACTTGGATTTATTAAGTCATTTCGCAGGCAACTCTTGCCTCCCTTCCCGCGCTTGCACTGTGTGCAGCTAGGTGTAAAGGTAATTTCACCTGGTTTTATGGTTTGTCGATTTCATAGTCAACCCTTCGCTCTCCGCTACACCATTTTGTGTTTTAATAATGTTCGTGTTTTACATGCTTGTACGTAGGTGTTGTTCTGGCGCATATTTACACACGGTTGCATAAATGTACACAACACCGGTATCGGTAAGGAAATAAAAACTTCCATTCAAGATATTATCTCATGTTTATCTCGCTTACGTAACGCATAATAAATTTTGGCTAAAACAAGCAATGCATTTATGTTTATAAAAATAAACAGTAAACATATATTTAAGCAGCAAAATTCGGTGATGGCTTGCATTTTTGAGCTAAATTTGTCTAGAATGGATGGTAATATTCGTGCAGAGTACTGTTTTAGTGGTATAGAAACTGCTTAAGGAATACTTGTCAAACAAACTGTCAAATTACAAACACATTCCGTTAACATTTATGCTGAGTACATTTTGACATATTACTTTACCGAAGATTACACAGGAACAACGTTTAGAAGTCGAGCAATTATATTACCACAATTCGCTTTCTTTGCGGCAAAGTCATATTTTAGTTTTCATCGTTAGATTGTCTCTAGCGGTGAAGTGCAATCCAGAATGAACTGTGAGTTAATACGAAATGTTTAACAATTAGACAGACAATATCCATATTACCTTACTACTGTCCTAAAACAATATTGATCCATATTTACAAGTGGGTCTTACCATAAACCAAACTTAATTAGCAGCCCATCTCCATGACAATAGGTGAAATCGGATAATAACCACATCCACCCCCCCATACAAAGGTTAAATTAAATCTACTAAAAGTGCGTTAACTCACTAATATGTCTCAGAAAGCACTCAACCGATTTCAATAAAGTTCGGTATTTAAGTTTTTTTTTTGACATCCTGATATTACTGATGAAAAACAAGTGAAATCTGTTCACAACCTCGCCTACTTTCCATATAACTCAATTTCAAATTCCATTTGATTGAACTAATTAATATGGTGGATTTAAAGTATTTGTGAGAACCTGAGATGTATTTGAGGTGTGGCATGACTTGTGTGAAAGTTGTCAAAATCGGACTACTACTAACATCTCAAGGACCCGGATATCTAACATCATTTACTGTTATTTTCCAACTTAATACTTCATACATGGTATAGCAAAGGGGAATATAGTACTAAAAACTTCACATAAACTGATAGCAATATATCGACGTAATAAAGAAATAAAAAGCTATTAAAATATTTACAGAGTTTCAAATTGCTTATTTTGACAACACACACACACACATATTGTCATCGACAAAGTGCCCGAAAGTGTGTGAAATACAAAAAGACAATTCACAAGCTAACAGTATTCTATGGGAAAAATCTTTCCATATAACTCAATTTCAAATTCCATTTGATTGAACTAATTAATATGGTGGATTTAAAGTATTTGTGAGAACCTGAGATGTATTTGAGGTGTGGCATGACTTGTGTGAAAGTTGTCAAAATCGGACTACTACTAACATCTCAAGGACCCGGATATCTAACATCAACAACTCGGTGACTAAGGGTAATTTTTTACCGAAAATGTGGGTAAATCTCCCAAATATTTCAATTTAATTCAGAGGGACTCCTTTCCTTCTAATAGTCATAGCTTCCCCTAGCTCCCATATACCTACTTGGTTTTTCAAAAAGACGATGAGCTCTATACCTTATATGTATATTGGTCTGTCCGTTTGTCCGATGTAAAATAGCCAAATTAAGTGAGCGTATAGCCTTAGATTACACTATATCTTGGTGGTGAAAATTAGTGAAATCGGTTCAGGAATTACCTCCGCCGTCATATACTATATGATCAAATCAATAAATTGCGAGAGTATAAAATGTTCGGTTACATTATGTTATTTACATATTATGGGTTTTCTGTAGTTGCTTGATTTATTTGTTCGATAAACAATTTTTTACTGTGGATAAAGCCCGAGTTATAATTCCCCTACCCCATAGAGAGGTTCAACTTCAGCAGTATACTATATAGTGTGTGTTGCCACAAGTGCAGGTTTTTCTTCAAATTAAGTTTTTATACTCTCGCAACATGTTGCAAAGGGAGTAATATTGTTTTGTTCACAGTTAGATATTGAGTGATATACACCAAAGTGATCAGGGTAACGAGTGGAGTTCAAATCCGGATGTCTATTTGTCCGTCAGTCTGTGCAAGCTGTAACTTGAGTATACATTTGAGATATTTTGAAATTTGGTACACGTGTTCCTTGGCACTATAGGAAGGTTGCTTTCGTAGATGATCAATATTATATATAATATATATAAACATTATAACCACGTCCACCTCCCGCACAAAAATTATGTTGAAAATTATAATACTAAAAATGATTTAATTCAGTAAGGAACAACACCAAAAACCTTAAACTTTGTTATAAAGAAGGTACAGAAGGGCTGCACTCAAATTGGTAGACAAAATTTTAAATGGGTGTGGTTCCGTCTACTTATGGACCAAAAACCATATCTCCGAAACTACTCGACCACTTCCAATGAAATTTTGTAATATTTTGCTTGCATCCCAATGATATGTTGTGAAAATAAGCCAAATCGGTTTACAACCACGCCTATTTCCTATATAACAGAACTTGAATCGATCTGAATCGATTCCTCTTCTTCTTGACTGGCGTAGACACCGCTTACGCGGTTATAGCCGAGTCCAAAACAGCAGGCCACGTATCCCTCCTTCTGGCAGTTTGGCGCCAATTGGTTATTCCAAGCGAAGCTAGGTCCCTCTCCACCTGGTCCTTCCATCGGAGTGGAGGTCTCCCTCTTCCTCGGCTTCCACCAGCGGGTACTGCATCGAATACTTTCAGAGCTGAAGCACCTTCATCCATTCGAACAACATGACCTAGCCAGCGTAGTCGCTGTTTTTTTATTCGCTGGACTATGTCTATGTCGACGAAAAACACATATAGCTCATCGTTCAATCGTCTGCGGTATTCGCCAATTCTTAAGAGACCATAAAACTTCCGCAAAACCTTTCTCTCGAAAACTCCTAGTGCCGTCTCATCGGATGTTGACATCGTCCACGCTTCTGCACCGTAAAGTAGGACGGGAATGATGAGAGACTTGTAGAGTTTGGTTTTTGTTCGTCGAGAGAGGACTTTACTTTTCAATTGCCTACTTAGTCCATAGTAGCACCCGTTGGCAAGAGTGATTCTGTGTTGTATTTCCAGGCTGACATTGTTGGTGTTGTTAACGCTGGTTCCCCAGTAGACGAAACTATCTACTACTTCAAAGGTATGACTGTCAACAGTGACGTGGGAGCCAAGACGCGAATGCGCTGACGGTTTGTTTGACGACAGGAGATATTTCGTCTTGTCCTCGTTCACCACCAGACCCATTGTTTCCAATGATATCTGAATCGATTACTTTGAAATATATAAACAGAGGGAATATCTTTATTTTAAAAATATGTCTCCGTGCCAAAAATGCGTGAAGTCGTGTCTTAACTTCACCTAACTCCCATTTAGGGTTTTTAAACTTTCAATGGACTTTGTACCATAGTATATGCCGAATATGTGGGTCAAATTGTGTGTTATATTAATAAAATTAAATAAATATATTGCGAGAATATAAAGTGTTCGGTTACACCCGAAATTAGCCCTTCCTTACTTGTTTTTGATTAAAATATCACTACTAATATACTTGGCTGCACTATTCGGCTATATAAATACAGTGTTATTCAGAATAGCCAAAACACTCAAGTTCTTTAAAAAGATCCAAAAATAATTATCTCTCTCTGAAACCATACAAGATTTTGCATCCAAGCTAGATCAGACCTCTTTAGAGACAGTAGCGCTTCGGCTTAGAAATATTGATTGTAAAAAACTGGAATTAACCAACCGCATAAATAAAAATTAAAACAAATTTTTATTTGTATAATTAAATAAAATTGTCAGTGCGAATCACCACTAATTCTTGCGGAGGTTTGCAATTGTTGTGTTTCTGTGACATTCACAGAAATTTTCCTCATAGCGTTTCCGTTGGTGATGAATTAAATTTGATAACGTTTTCACTTTTGATATTTTTTAGAGAGAGAGGGAAAGCGGCTGAAATGTCACACAACATTAAAAATCAGTAGAATTGTTATGTAACGATTCATGAGTTGTGTGCGGTATTCAAAAACAGGTATTGACCTGCTATTATTGTTTATCACTGAATAATTTGAGTTTGTGTTTTGATAAAACATGGTTTCCTGACGGAAATGCAACACCGCTAATGACTTGATAAAAATCTGCAACACCATATTCAAAGATTGGGTATTGCTTTCTTAAAATTTTACTCGACTCGAATGCAGTTAGACCTGAATCAGTGATGCACCATGTTTAGAAAGACCACAAAAGCGATAACGAACCAGTATTGCCCCCATAAGCACAACAATCAACCGATAAGGATGACTGTCGAGATTGAAATAAGCCCGAACTTAAACAATAGGATTTTCCGTACATATGTAGATATTAAACTACGCTATGCCGAAAAAAGCGGTGAAAAGTTGAAATTGGCTTCATAAAACGCAATCTCTGTAACCATATACTTGAAATTCTTTCCAATTACCAAATCTTTAGAAGCTAGTGAATCCAATATGTTGTCCAATTGCTTCATTTGACGGTCTTTATTTCAACAAAAAGTTCTTTTACTAAAAAAATATCATTTAAGTGGTCAAAAAGAGAGTATATTTGTTCCTCAAAGATCTATTTTGGTTATCTTACTGAATCAAAACCAATGAGTTTGACAATTTTTCTATCTATTTTCCATAAAAGATAACGTTTTATTGAGCGTTTTCGAGTCACATAACGCAATAATTATTCTTAAAATTAAAATCTAAGACTCCATGTATTGGACGTTTGATTCAAGCAGAACCTGAGTTTTGAATGATCAGTGGACGATTTCATTGAAATTTTTCACCACATTTCCCGAATTAAATAGGCAGCAAACTAATTTATATGAATGTCTTTCAAAGAAATATAAATGTAAACTTCAAAACGCGCGCAATTTGCCAACTTTCGAATGCCTCGAAATCTTTACCGGATTCTCAATAATTCTTACTTTCAAGTTAACTTATGAATTCAATGAACTACAACGAAAAAACAACAACAACCAACGAAATATGTATGTTGCTGCGAAGGAAATTCACCCACTATTTATCACAAAATATTTCGTATACAAGCGCTGGTCGCTCACGTTCCATCACTTAAAAGCCACCAAGTGAAAAACTTTCGGCCCCATTGACTTGGTGGGCGGCCACGCTTGACCAACTTGAAATACTTGATAAATACTTACAAATAAATTTGCGGGTGCTTCCGTTTTGTATTGATGGCGCTTTGACCTTTTTAAGTTAATGGCGTCACATTTTCATTATTCCCCCTTCCCCCATCCTGCATATTACGGTGCTGTGCATCACGTCCTTCGTGTTTGCCTCTGTACCGCATTGGTGTGTTTGCGTACTTGTATAATTTGCGGCTGTTTGATGAGTTCGTTCCATCGCATTTTGTGTGGGCGCCGTAACGGTGTAGACTATGTAGCGGCATGAATTTGATATTCCACAGATTATAACTGCCGTTGGCTTTGTGGTACTTTACATTTAAAAGAGGATTGATTTCTGGTGATAGGAAATTGCTGGAACTTAATCTGCACGACATTTGGAATACAAATTTCTAGTACTTAATCTTTTAATTTAACAAAACAAGATGTATTTGAAGCTGCGCGTTTGGAAAAAAATCTATGTTACATTAATCCTTCCCATTCCTCCGTTATCTAATGCCTACATACGTAGTAAGAAAATTATTATAATGGATGACAATTTGATCAAATTTTGGTAACAGAAAACAGCATGGGGAATAGGAGAGGAATCTAGTTTGACCATTTCCATAGATTGATTGATACTTGCGATATAGCATATTCTATTTTTACAATTTCCATTACATAAAAATGGTTTCAATAAGGTATGCTCTTAAGGTATGCTAACACGCCTTACCCCTTTTGCTTTGTAGCCAAAAACTGTTGTTGTCTTTCTGGCGCTAGGGTTAACTGCAACTCCGGTACTAGTGCTTGCTTTGTCTCCAGACCGCTTACCTCTGGTCTTTGTGATATTCCTAGATCTCGCTGATCTGAACAACTTCTTATTTCCAGCTTTTTTGAAGGAGCTCCCGACTTCTCTGATTTTTTAATAATTTCTAAGCTTTGACTTATATTTTGGATTCACGAGTGTGGGAAAAAGTAGGTCTACTTGCACATGAGGACCAAATATAGACTCGGACCATTATCTGGTCGCAGCGAAGATACGCACCCGCCTCTGTGCAGCAAAGAGTGCCCGTCAACAAACACAAGGAAGGTTCGACGTCGAAAAGCTGCAATCGCAACAGACAGCCACGAAATACTCTACTCGACTTGCACTCCTGCTCTCTGAGAGCACTCATCAGCATCTCGGTATAAGGGAACTGTGGAACGGCATCTCAAACACACTGCGTACCGCTGCAGCCGAAACAATTGGTTATCGGCAACGACAAAAAACAAGCTGGTGCGATGAGGAGTGCCGTCTCGCAGCGGAGAGAAAACAGACTGCCTACCTCGCAACGTTGCAAACGACCACAACACGTGCGGGATGGGATAGATACCGAGAGCTGAAGACGGAAGCGAGACGCATCTGCAGACAAAAAAAGAAAGAGGCCGAAATGCGTGAGTACGAAGAGCTTGAGAAGCTGGCAGACAGAGGGAATGCTCGAAAATTTTATGAAAAAATGAAGCGACTTAACGAAGGTTTCAAGACCGGAGCATCCTCATGTAGAGACCAAGGTGGTAATCTGGTAGCCGATGTCCAGGGCATACTGGGATTATGGAGGGAACACTTCTCCGACCTGCTGAATGGCAGTGAGAGTACAACACCAGGAGATGGCGAACCCGATCCCCCAATCGATGACGATGGAACAGATGTTCCATTACCCGACCATGAAGAAATTCGAATAGCAATTGCCCGCTTGAAGAACAACAAAGCAGCGGGGGCCGATAGATTACCAGAAGAACTATTCAAATACGGCGGCGAAGAACTGATAAGGCGCATGCATCAGCTTCTTTGCAGAATATGGTCGGAAGAAAGCATGCCTGACGATTGGAATCTCAGTGTGCTCTGCCCAATCCATAAAAAGGGAGATCCCACAATCTGCGCCAATTACCGTGGGATCAGCCTCCTAAATATCGCATACAAGGTTCTATCGAGCGTATTGTGTGAAAGACTAAAGCCCACCGTCAACAAACTGATTGGACCTTATCAGTGTGGCTTTAGGCCTGGAAAATCAACAACTGACCAGATATTCACCATGCGCCAAATTTTGGAGAAGACCCGTGCAAAGAGGATCGACACACACCACCTTTTTGTCGATTTTAAAGCTGCTTTCGACAGCACGAAAAGGAGCTGCCTTTACCCCGCGATGTCTGAATTTGGTATCCCCGCAAAACTAATACGGCTGTGTAAATTGACGCTGAGCAACACCAAAAGCTCCGTCATGATTGGGAAGGACCTCTCTGAGTCGTTCGATACCAAACGAGGTTTCAGACAAGGTGACTCACTATCGTGCGACTTCTTTAACCTGATGCTGAAAAAAATTATAAGAGCTGCAGAGCTAAACCGAGAAGGTACAATCTTCTACAAGAGTGTACAGCTTCTGGCGTACGCCGATGATATTGATATCATCGGAAGCAACAACCGCGCCGTTTGTTCTGCTTTTTCCCGCATGGATAAGGAGGCGAAGCGAATGGGTCTGGAGGTGAATGAGGACAAGACGAAATATCTCCTGTCATCAAGCAAACAGTCGGCGCATTCGCGTCATGGCTCCCACGTCACTGTTGACAGTCATAACTTCGAGGTCGTAGATAATTTCGCATACCTGGGAACCAGCATCAACAACTCGAACAATGTCAGCCTGGAAATCCAGCGCAGAATAACTCTTGCCAACAGGTGCTACTTTGGACTGAGTAGGCAATTGAACAGCAAAGTCCTCTCTCGACGAACCAAAATCAAGATCTACAAGTCGCTTATCATTCCCGTCCTGCTCTACGGTGCAGAAGCTTGGACGATGTCAACATCAGATGAGACGACACTAGGAGTTTTCGAGAGGAAAATTTTGCGCAAGATTTATGGTCCTCAGAACATTGGCAACGGCGAATACCGCAGACGATGGAACGATGAGCTGTACGAGTTATACGACGACATTGACATACTTCAGTGAATAAAAAGACAGCGGCTACGCTGGCTAGGTCATGTTGTCCGAATGGACGAAAACACTCCAGTCCTCAAGGTGTTCGATGCAGTACCCGCCGGAGGAAGCCGAGGAAGGGGAAGGCCTCCACTCCGTTGGAGGGACCAGGTGGAGAGCGACCTGGTTACACTTGGGATCTCCAACTGGCGCCGAACTGCGAAGGATAGAGAGAAGTGGCGCACTATCGTCGATTCGGCTATAACCGGCTAAGCGGTTGCAACGCCAATCACATACATACTTGCACATGACACCCACAACACAAGTACGGCTATCTTATTACGGAAGGCGCCAGGTGTCCGTAAGCTCCGTTCGAGACTGATCTATTTAAGGACCCCCCAGCCAGGCTTTCTTTGTGCCAAAGCAAGACTACAAAGGATGTGCTATTGAGAAAAAACAAACACTCAACGATTAGCTAGAAACCTCCCGACTGCAGCATGGGCGAACCTCGAGGAGAGTTCAGCCAGCGAGCTTTGCCGTGAAAGGGTAACCCCAACATTGGTATGGTGAGATACTCGTCGACTGCTTCAAAAGCTTCGCATGTGAAGTACTTCTTCAAAGTGCAATCATCTATTTTATATAAATATTTTATGTACACAAGCAAATATATATAATGTCGATTAAGACGAACTCAAGTACTAACACGAATCCTTTACGAGTCACTTCAGCTCAACTTAGTACAATTGCGCACAAGTACTTACGAATACTTAAGGCAATAACAAAACAATTCATTTAAGCGCTGCCAAAAAAATATATATGCCAGTCTATTTGTACGAGTATTGTAATATAAATATAAATAAAAGAGAGATGGAAAGTATCTATGTAATCCGAGATCAAATCGATTTTGCCATGAAACAACATTCTAATTCCCATTAGGTCATGGCAGATTAGTTGTGTAGGCGCATAGGCTGCAATGTTAGTGTATAAAGCTTCACTTATGCATGTGTTTGTATGTATGTAGGTGTATTAGTGCAGCTGTGCATTTGAAGCGTACTTCTGTATATGGCAGTATTTGTGTATGCTGTGTAGTGCTGCTGCAACTGTTTGTGCTTAGTAAGCAGTCGACTTTTGTAGCACTATATCCATTCGCAAATAAAATCCATCCGCATTTAAGTGCAAGCGTAAATGTTTTATTAGTATTTTTGACAGAATTGGAAAGTTGGATTTTATTCGTCGGTGGCAGCGTATATACACTTTTGTTGTATTACACAGATTTTAGTGTCCTTTCTATTGTTGTACATGACGCATTGTTTATTTAGCCTAGTAAAATTGTTCTATTGAGACTCGACAGAGTAATTTTTACGGCACCCAAAACGATGAGTGCGCTAAAGTGCGCACAGACTTACATGTACTATATACTTACATAAATGCCACTGTGTGCGGATGAGCTGCTGGAAGAATTTTTATTCGAGGCTGACTCGTTTTTGTGCTGCGATTATAAAAACACGAAGGCTTAATTCTAATTTCTATGCAGTAGAAATCCCTCCAAGAACTCGTCCTTAGGGACAGGTGTTCGAACCATAAGTTTTTCAAAATATTGGTCTACAACTTTGCTTCCGCCGTTTTTTTTGTAAATTTGAGGCTTTTTTATATAAAAACGGTTACAAAAATGTTATTCAAAATATGGGCCGTCGCTAGCTACTACTTTTGACCATCTTTCTGGCAGCATCCGTATTCCGTGCAAATGTCGAGAATTCGGCTCAAAAAGTGACATTTTTTCAGTAGAGAATAAGTTTGGGATGCAAACAGATCTCTACAAATATTTTGTTGGGTTAATGTTGACACAAATGTCCAAGATCGATATAAAACGATTTAATCGGTTTAATCGACCACTGCTTGACCCTAGAGACATCTATTGGAAAACAGCGGTAGCAAGGTTGTAGACCTTTACGAAACACTGCAAAAATATCGATCAGACCTTCGGAGATCACGGCGAACATATGTCTTAGATAAGGATGGCATAAGGTCGGTCACATTTTTATCTGATAATTTGCTTCAAAATAATACCGTCAAATGTGGGTTTGACGGATAAGAAGTATACGATAAATATATATCGTATACATCTTCAAGAAATAGGCCAACCAAATACCAAATTATTTTATAACGACAGAAAGCCTTAACCCAAATAAAATGCTTCGCCAAGTTGATAGTTCTTGGTCGGATAAAGATCTAGCGAATTTCCGGTTTTGACGTGGAAAGGTCGGTATCGTCGGTATCAGCGATATAAATAATTATAAAGTAAGCTTTCACATGAGGAGTGGAAGTCGCATATGTTCTATAATTTGTATCTTAGTAAGCGAGAACTCTTTGTGTTACCAGTCATAATATCAAGGCATCTACTTCGAAGTTGAATTCTAAGATTTCAATATTTTATCTCTAATGAAGTATCATAATTGAGATACAGAATTGTTTGCCTTGAAAATCTCTACAAGACAACAAGCAGTATCGTACCGAATCATTTCTGGAAAGTTACGATTTTTCGGTGTAAAGTCCAGATCTCATAAAAATGGAATAAATTCTTTGAAATTGTAAGCTCTGAAACTCTACTGTTCTCTGATAGACTTTTTTGTTTTGGATTTGAATTTATATCCACTCAATGGAATTGACTGGTAACGGCTTTGAGTGGCTTACTGGCTAGCGTATGGGTGGAGACTTTAAGAACTAACGGCGTGAAGTCCAGCGAAAACATCGTTGAGGATACACTGTAAAAATTTATCAAAAAGCTCTAAACTGAAGGACTTCAGGAGCTTTAGATATAATATTTGTTTTTCAATAAAACTTTTTGACTAGTTAAACCTCTACACACAATACTCATACAAAAACACACCGTTATTCCTACTAGCCATTAACCCATATGTAAATATGTATAGTATATGTCAGCCGTAGTGCACTTTTACTCAGACTAAATGAACATTTATTGAGTATTCAACCTTAGCAAATTTCCATTTCAAGGAAATTGCAAATAATTCTCATACTTTTGGCACATTTCAATGTAAGATTTGTATTGGTCGAGTGTTTTCGTAAGTTAATACGATAGATATAAACTATAAATTCATAAAATATTACATGTGAGAGAGTACAAAATGGCAATTGAAATTTAAAACGTTGGGGAAAACAACGCAACGGCTTGTCTTAAATAAATCATTTCTTGCAAAACATTGCATGCGTATCTATATGTTTGCCTGAATATAAATTAAAAATTTCTTGAGCAACACAAATGTGGAACTTCGTATAGTTTGTTGCAAAAGCATAAATAATAAATTGATATCATAATCGAATTGAAATTAATTTTCAAATCCAATTTGCATACTCATTTAAAATAAAAAAAAAGTAAAGTAAGCATTTAATTGCGAATTTCACTAGCAAGTGAGTATCATAATATTTTCAGAAGAAAAATGCTATTTGTGTATTTAAATATATTTCTTATGGAAATAAATACTTATAGAGAAATAGGACACCAAAATTTATTTTATTAATTTTTGTTTTTACTTTTATTGTTCGGCACAAATTAATTGTTTATAACTTATTTAATTAAACTTTTTCGGTCCGACTATGATTTCAGCATTTGTTTACTTTGTTTTCATATTGAATTTCTTTTAATATTATTAAAGAGTATTGTACACACCTGATCTACCGATTAGTTAAAACAACTCATAATACAATTCAACTTAAATAGGACCTCTTCATATACATAAATCGCTCCCAAAATCTAAAAAAACTAAAAGTCAAAATCCAATTTCGTCATAAAAAAAATTACCACTGCGCACATAATTGGTGAGCGCTTAAAAGTATGGCATTAGCAAACAATTCACGGCGACTAACTCGGAAAGCCGATAAGTTGGTAAATAAAAGATTAAACGAGTGCTACCAAATTGTCGAATATATATGCCGATAATCTGTACAAAACGAAGGTGAAATAGAAAGAAAATAAACCAATTGCCGGACAGCAATCTTAGGCCGATTTGTTTCGTGTAATCCTTTCAGCTTGGCTTTCACAACAAAACTAGGTCAGTGCAGCGAGCTGTGGCCTAAGTATGTGTATAAGGGCATACATATGTATATATGTGTATGTGTGTACTCTCAATAGGGTGACTATAACTGCTAAGCATTGTAATGTCTTTTGTTGCTGCTGCTGCTGCTGCTATTGCTTGAAACTCGGGCTGCTGTTGATTGCATTTCGGGCTAACAAAAGCAAAAGAAAGGATCTATTTAATCACTTGATGTGTAGAAGAATTCCCAAAATATATGTTTGCTTTGCGTACTAAGTAAGAGAAAGCGAAAATGTTTTAAATCTGCTTAACTCTTTGTTTACATGAGTTCTGATTGTTTTGTCCGATGAAAGCTACACATTACCGTGTAAGAAATGGCTAAATACCGAAATAAAGCAGAGACTGCACTTTGGAGTACAGCGTTTACTTTAAGTAGCATTGGATTTTTGAGTCGAGCTCTCTCTCTCTCTCTGCTAATTAAATAGCTCATAGGGTTTAGAAAATTTTCGCAAATTAAGCAGCTTAACGGCAGTGGAGTAGAATGTACTTTGTGTACATGAAAGCACATTAGAAGCCATAGTGGCCAAGCTTTGTTGTAAGCCAAGCGCATTTTTTGAAATAAACTCAGAAGGAACATGAAAGCAAACTCTTTCAAGTTTCCAAGTCATGGCACCTATACTATTTGATTCTTCTCTGAAGTAAATATTTATATTAGATTCTATGTAATCGTTAGTTAGGCTTACCTTAAAAGTGGAATTGGACTATCAATGCTTCTATAAATATATTCGTGTCTATACCTATATTGCCCACAGTTGGATTTAATTGATTATTATTCACTCAAAAGTAAGGTTGTCATATATGGCTTGAAGGCAAGAAACGTTGAAAGACTATTTTGCATGTCAGAAATCCTACTTGAGCGGTACAAAATGAAGTCGTTTTTGCATCGGATTGGTACCAGTGATAACACTTACCGCAAAAAAATCTTATATGAAACCATGACGCCAAGGGAATGTTCTGAATTTGGTGGTATCAAAATGGCGTGCTTTATTATGAGCTTCTAAAACCGGAAGAAATCATTAATGGGGAATCATGCTATTGACAACAACTCATTAAATTAAAGTCGCTTGCTTACCGAGAAACGAGGCAATAACTTCCTCAATGCCACCGCAGTTCTTTAGAGAATCTACAAATTGTGTGAAAGATGGAGAAATGGTACAGCTTCAGATGGCCAATAGTATTATTAAAGCTTAAAATTTTGGAAACAATGCACGAATATAGACCCACAGAGTGTAAGATAAGGCGTCTGGGTTTTTATCAATCCAATAAGACGAGTCCCAAAATTTTACACAAGTACTGAGTTGAATCTGTGTTAACATTTGTCTAACAATTAGCAATGGTCGTAATCGTACTATATTATTTCAAGTCCCCGGACAGCGACCTTTCAACTTTCTATTGAAAACAACAATGATTAGATTAATCAGAGATATCTTAATGAAATAGGATATTTAAAAGACATCGTTTACATACATTTCCACTCTAACCAGCAGGGTTGTTTTGATAGGATCCCAATGCACTCGGATTTAGAAAAGAGCTTCCAGCTAATATTGATAATGCAACTGTGTCAGAATATTTCCTTTGTTGCAGCAATTGCTTATAATCACAAATTTATACATTTCGCTTTTATTTTTAGAACATTTAATCCGCTATCATATATTTAGAAATATAAACGAAAATAACAGTATCGCATAAGGATAATCCGAGTGAGTAAATACAATTTTTCGCCAACCACATACGAAAAATAAAAATTTGAAATGAAAACCACATTTGAAAGTAAATAAAATAATTCAATTTACAGTTAAACTTGTTTTGGAAGCCATAAAAGCAACAATCAGCGGAGACAGCACCAGCTGCACGCCACGCAAACACGCGCACACACACGCAAGGGCAGTCTGACAAAAGCACATTTGTTGTTGTGAACATGGCACACACCAAGCCTTGGCCACTCGACATATCTCAGCGCACATCGTTTGCACAGCAACCGGACATATTAAACAGAAATCTCCTTTTAATGTCACATCCTGGCAGCTTCCTTGCATTCTTATAAGCCGCTTGCGTGCGCATTCTCAGCCACTTCAGCTAGCCGGCGTGTGCTAAATATTGTATGTGTCGGCACACATTCATAACCACACAGACTTATATATAAATGTATATATGTATGGGTGTCCGCTTGTGTCTTCAGTAGATTGTAAGTGGCAGCCACAGCGAATGCACAAAGCCATTCATCATAAAGCTCGGCTCACAAGCAATGAACGAATGAATGGCCTTTGGCGATTTAAGTCTTGGAGTAGCCAACGGAGCACACTAGTGGTCGTGCGCTAACGTTGGGTGCCCATCAGAGAGCGGACTCGCCATTTCGTCTGTAGAATCTCGTCCGCTCAGTGCAGCGGAAGGAATCTACTCAAATGAAATACGGGCGCTGAGACTAGTACGCATACACCTACTGACATACGCATTGCTCTGCTGTGGCATGCGAAATTTATGTGGTGCGCCAGCTCTAAGGCACTTTGCAGGCATGCAGTGTGCATCCGCCACACAAAACCACATACAACTGCCGGCCACATTGTCGGGAAGTTGACCAGTTCCTTCAGATATGTGGCCATATAAGAATGCGCAACTAGAATGTGGAAAGTATAGTTAGTACACATAGACTTGTGTTATACCATACATGTTCTGTCAGAAATGGGTTAGTACGAAATTGGTTCGATTCTAGTACACCAAGCCCTATTTTCAAGTATATATTGCCGAATCAATAATAGCGCGTTCTTCCTTATTTATTCTTGCAATTCAGTGTCATTTAGAAATACCAAGGGAAACCAAGTCGCTCTCCACGTGATCTTTCCACCAACGGGTACTGCTGTGAACACATTCAAAGCTGGAGTGCTTTCGTCTATTCGGAAAATTTGACCTAGCCAGGGTAGCCGCTGTTTTTTGTTTCGCTGAGCTATATCAATGTCGTCGTATAACTCTTACAGCTTAAGGTTCCATCATGTGCGGTATTCGCCGTTGCCAATGTTTAGAGAACCATAGATGTTACGCAAAAACTTTCTCTCGAAAACTCCTAGAGTTGTCTTATCAGATGTTGACATTGTCCACACTTCTGCATCATACATCAGGATAGGACTTTACTTTTCCATTGCTCAGTCCGAAGTTGCACATGTTGGCAAAGGTGATTATGCGTTGGATTTCGAGGCTGACATTGTGTTGGTTTTAAAGAAGTTCCAAAGTAGTCCAGAATAAGTTCTTGAAAATGTGCCTTCCACGTTCGCTCTTCCCCACAAGTTAGCTCACACTCAATTATGCACGGAGCCGACGAAGTGTGCGTTATGCGTTGGCCGAAAAGCCGTGACTATCGCATTCCTCAGCAAACAGGAAACACACACTATAGTTAGCGACTAGTAAAGAAGCTAAGCTATGGAACAAATGGTCGGTGCAGGATTGTAAAATGCCAGTGTTGACGAGCGTCGAGCTTTCAGCCGCATGTGTGTGTGTTTTAAGGCGAATGTATTGTATATTCACCCACTTCCCACTAACGTCATTTTGCTGCCGCTTTTATTGCATCTAGTGTGTAGTGATGTTGTTGCTGCTAGTGTGCTGCGGTAACAAATAGCGTAAGTAAGCCGATTTGCCTAAAATGCCAGATTCTAAGCTGTAAGGCTAAATCAACGCCCCGATGCAGTCGTGTATGGAATGAGATATGTGATGAATGTGGCTAACAAAGACAAGAAATATGCATAAATGTATATATTGAATTAGAATTTATAAAAGAAACTGTAAATAGCGGTTTAAATTGAGCTAAAGCGATTGATTGAAAACACATTAATTATAACATTATCTCAACAGAATACAAACCACACAGGTTTTTTCTTAAGGAAGAAATCAAACCCTACACAGCGGAGTGTGGAGACGCGGAGGAGGAGGTCGCATTAAAATTACCATTAAATTTCACCGGTCGGAATACCATCTGCTTTGTTTGTTATTGCGCCTGATTATAAACCGGAAAATGTCGTCTGTCATAAAGTGCTTCACTAAAGACCCATGCACAAAAATGTATCTATACTAATATTATAAAGCTGAAGAGTTTGCTTGTTTGTTTGTTTGAACGCGCTAATCTCCGAAACTACTGGTTCGAATTGAATAATTCTTTTTGTGTTGGATAGTCCATTTATCGAGGAAGGTTATAGGCTATATAACTGCGACCAATAGGATCAGTGGCAAATGTGTAAAAAACGGGGGAAATTATTTATCTTTGAGGGCTTCCGTTCCTTGCGCTGCGAAAGCGGTTCAAGATACACAAGAGTTGAATGAAAAAATTATTTCTCTTTTAATGATCTAAAAAAAAGTCCGTGAGTACCGTTTTTGTGATAACTAATTTGGTCGAAATTATTTGTTAGAGTTGTATTAACATAATTATATTAATCTTTATCCAAATAAATGTGTTGTTGGAGTCCGTACTGAACGATCGAACGCAGCGCTAATTTGGTTTTGCGATATATTATCATCGTAATAATACCAAACCTCTCCGAGCCGTTCGATACCAAACGAGGTTTCAGACAAGGTGACTCACTATCGTGCGACTTCTTTAACCTGATGCTGGAAAAAATTATAAGAGCTGCAGAGCTAAACCGAGAAGGTACAATCTTCTACAAGAGTGTACAGCTCCTGGCGTACGCCGATGATATTGATATCATCGGAAGCAACAACCGCGCCGTTTGTTCTGCTTTTTCCCGCATGGATAAGGAGGCGAAGCGAATGGGTCTGGAGGTGAATGAGGACAAGACGAAATATCTCCTGTCATCAAACAAACAGTCGGCGCATTCGCGTCTTGGCTCCCACGTCACTGTTGACAGTCATAACTTCGAGGTCGTAGATAATTTCGTATACCTGGGAACCAGCATCAACAACACGAACAATGTCAGCCTCGAAATCCAGCGCAGAATAACTCTTGCCAACAGGTGCTACTTTGGACTGAGTAGGCAATTGAACAGTAAAGTCCTCTCTCGACGAACCAAAATCAAGCTCTACAAGTCGCTTATCATTCCCGTCCTGCTTTACGGTGCAGAAGCTTGGACGATGTCAACATCAGATGAGACGACACTAGGAGTATTCGAGAGGAAAATTTTGCGCAAGATTTATGGTCCTCAGAACATTGGCAACGGCGAATACCGCAGACGATGGAACGATGAGCTGTACGAGTTATACGACGACATTGACATAGTTCAGCGAATAAAAAGACAGCGGCTACGCTGGCTAGGTCATGTTGTCCGAATGGACGAAAACACTCCAGCCCTGAAAGTGTTCGATGCAGTACCCGCCGGAGGAAGCCGAGGAAGGGGAAGGCCTCCACTCCGTTGGAGGGACCAGGTGGAGAGCGACCTGGTTACACTTGGGATCTCCAACTGGCGCCGAACTGCGAAGGAGAGAGACAGGTGGCGCACTATCGTCGATTCGGCTATAACCGGCTAAACGGTTGCAACGACAATCACATACATACATACAATAATACTTTTTAAACACATATTCACTTTGTAGTTGTTTTCGATATAGTCGATATTTTTTTGTTTTAGTATATTACTTTGCTTCTAATAGTTTCACAGTAATTAATCCTTTTTTTGTTTTCATGTAAAGTATTAATTAAATAAGTAGGTTAGTTGACCTTATTTTTCTTTTGACATAATATTCAGTTTATGGAAATACCAAGTGTAGGTAAAATTAATTACAAATAAAAAATAATTTCATGTTCGAATTTTCATCATTTTGCTTTTTTAAAAGAACTCACGCAAGAAACGTTAAAGTACATACATTTGTGTGGGAGAGTGTGTATGTGTGTGTGTAAAAAATTACAATTTTTGAAATGTTTATTTAAACCCGTGTGAAACCGGAGCGGTCTGCTAGTAACTAATAAAGAATCATTACAAAATTTGTTTTTTTTTTAGATCATACTAGTAAAAAAGCAAGTACGAAAGGGCTAAGTTCGTGTGCCATCGATCATTTTATACTCTCGCAATTTATTTCTGTAATTTTATAATATAACACTTGACTCACATATTCGGCATATATGTATATGGTATAAAGACCATTGAAAGTTTGAAAACCCTAATATTAGGTATATGGGAGGTTATGACCCGATTTCAATCATATTTGGCACGGAGACATATTATTAAAATAAACATATTACCTCTGAATTTTTTCAAAATAATTCAAAAAATTTTCGGTTAAAAATTTGTTAGTAGCACTGATATATAGGTCTTGAAAACTTATGGACCGATTTCGACGATTTTTGCAGTATTTTTGGAAAGTTCTGTTCCGATATCTTCACTAGTGCTTACTTTATATATTGTAAAGTAAACGAATCAGATGGACTTCAAAGTTCTGGTATATGGGACGTAGGTGTGGTTGTGAACAAATTTGGACTATTTTCACAAAATATCATTGAGAAGCTAGGAAAATATTATGAACCGAATTTCATTGAAATTGGTCGAGTAGTTTCGGAGATATGGTTTTTGACCCATAAGTGGGCGAAACCACGTCCATTTAAAATTTTGTGTACAATTTTGAGTGCAGCTCTTCTGTACCATCTTTATAAGGTGTCTAGTGTTTACCCCTACTGAATTAAGGCACTTTTAGTAGTTTTCAACATAATCTTTGTATGGGAGGTGGGCGTGGTTATTATCCGATTTCCTCCATTTTTAGACTGTATAAGGTAGTACCTAAAAGAAACGACTAGAAAGTTTCCTTGATATAGCTTTAGTACTTTACGAGGTATGTACAAAAAACTTAGACGGATATATATAACTCCATATCTAACTCATTTCGTTTTAGGACCGTTATGTGAACGAAACTATAACACTCTATATCTTTGCAGATGATCAGCTGGCCATTATAAAAGTGCATTCAAAAATGTTATATTATAGTCAGATTTCATCCGTATTTTGGAGAGCAAGTTCTACCAACGATATTACAAACTTTCAATTAAAAGTGATCCGTGCAATACACATTGTTCTTAAGTTTTCACAGAAGCATATTTCTAACGTAACAATGATGTCTTTTCAAGCTTTGAGTATCGAAGCGTAGATGTAGATTTCCATATCTGTTATATTAAGGCGTTACAAACCACTATTGGATGGGCGAAACGATCTGCTCCTAGCACCTTTTTCTGTTTTCGCATAAATCTTTGGCTCTGCGCAAAATAAGTGGTTATGAATTAAACATCTGCCTTTTAATTATTTTTCTTTGTATTCTCCTTTCCAATCATGGCCCAACGAGTAATGCATTTTCTCAATTTGCCTTAAATAATGAGAAGTATTCGAAAAGGAGTTATCTTTTAAATTTGCTAGGCTTCATCATTCCATAACTTTGAAATAACAATTATTTACGTTAGTGCCAACATTTCTCACCAAAAATATTCTCATAAATTTTTAAACTCTAAAGGGAATGCAAATGCGAGTATTACTACTATACTATATGTATATATCATGTACATCTTGTAGTGTCCCTATAGGAAATGTAGAAAGTTGGAACGAAAATTTGGTATAATCAGGTCGGACAGATTGTGGTTTAATTAAAATACAGCTATTAAGCAATCAATTATCCATGAAAATAATTTTCTTGTATCATTCTGAAGTGGTTTTCTAAATTCTGTACAGGGTGTACAAATTGTTACCAAAGAAAATACAAAAAATTACCAAAATGGATTCTGATGAAGTTTATCGAGATATCTGACCCGCTAAAACAACCGTTCCTGAAAAATTAGGTATGCGAATGCTATGTAGAATCTAAAATTATAGTAATTGGGCTCCAAATGCTTCTGTATTCTCCACATTCTCCACCGTTGACCTTCAACTACCTTTTTTCCGTTCTTAGACCCCAGGAGAATGAATATATGTAATTCATAGATTTGAAGCTGAGCCTTATCTTGAAATAAAGATGTACCTTGTTAAAATTATGAGAACTTTTCAGCTACCGGTATTACGGGTTACAAAGTGGAACTGATTTGTTTTAAAAAAATTTTTCCCGTTGGGTCGTATGTAGCAACATACTTACAACCGGGTACCGACTATGTAGAAAGGAAGGTGGCCAATAGACATTTGAATTTTATTTACTATTTACATTGTATATTTGTAAATGTACCGTTATGTATGTAGAATTAAGAGGGAATTTACGACAAAAATGTGGAAATTGAAAAGCTGCATAAACTACGGCAATAACAACAAAAGCAACAACAACTAAACTAAACTACACCCAACAATAGAAGCAACAAATTTGAAAATTTTATAATTACAAATTCCAAAGTAAATTGCATGTTAAACGATGGTTATCCGACAAAGTTACACCCGGACAGTGAAACGAATTAAATACGAAGTTCACACGGGTTCGCACGGTTGGCAATTCTGCTGGCGCTGCTGCTTCTTCGGCTGCACATAACTACAGCAGCCAACCAGAGCCAAAGATCATAAATAACTGTGAAAATTGTTGCTGCAACCAGGCTGAGCTGAGTGCGTGAGACGGTAGTACAAATGTGGTACTTTAAGACTTACTACGCCAAAACTATTGGGATGGTCAGCTTGAGGTATGCATTAAAGGGCAGCAGTTACAGACCAGTTCTTAGCAAATACTTGTGGCCGGGCCATTACACATGCCATTTCTACCAATTTGTAATTTTATTTCGCAATTTGCTGCAAATAACTTACTTTAGTTTTCCACCAGGAACCGGTATTGAAATGAGCATCGTAAGTGTCGGCCGAAAGAAAGGACAACAACCCAAAAACGAGAGTGACGCGCATCAGCCAACGCCGAACTTGGCTCCGTCGCTGTTGGAGAGCCGGCTACGTCAAAGTGCATTGTACTGTGTTGTGACAGCAAAGCATTTCCTCAATGTGTTGTTGTTATTGCTGCGACAACAAATTCGACAGGTCCTGCCGGCAACGCACCCTGCCTTGAACATTGCATTACATTACGTTCTGTAGCAGACGCACTTTATCTTTGGTTCGAGTTTCGAGTGAGGTTGCACAGTCTACTGGACGCCTTGTTGTTTTTGTAATGGCATCACTCTTCGTGTTGTTGCTTTGCTTTAAGCATCGGTATTTAGCCACTAAATTATGCAGTTCATTGAAATTGCTCTGAAGTGGCTATAAGACCGGCGGCGACTGGCTGCTTGCGTGCCGCCCAAAGTTTGCTGAGAAATTTATTACGAAATTCGGCAGTTCATTTTCAAGTAAAAAGAGATTAAAAGTTTCAAGTGTAGCTTATTTTATTATACACCGCACGAACTGAAATATAAAGTTTTTAAAAACCAATTAACAATGAACGATATTTAATCTTTATTAGCACGATATTTTAGTTTAAATAATAGCACTAAGCATTTAATAATTAAATACCACAGAAAATATTTGAATATAAAGGGTGATCCATTTCCAGGTGCCTTACTTTTTTAAATAAAAAACACTGAAAATTCAAATTTAATGGGAAATGTTTTTAAGATTATCTCTTTCAAATGATGGCTGCGGCTACGTCTCAGATGGTCCATCCGTTGAGTCCAACTTTCGTTTACTCGTTCCAGCTTTTCGACTGGTAACTGGCGAATGAGACGCGTGATATTTTGCTTCAAGGTCTGAATCGAAGCGTTATTGTTCGCATAGACTTTAGACTTTACATATCCCCATATCACACGATGGTGGCCAATTGATCGGTGCAAAACGTAAAATTATCTGCTCATCGAAGTGCTCTCTCAACAAATCCATTGATTGATGAAATGTGGGAGAAGTGGCGCCATATTGTTGAAACCAAATGTCGCTCTTGAATCTCTTCAGGTTGCTCTTCGCCCCAAATACAACAATTTCGCTTGTTCACATACCCATTGAGCCAGATAAGGGCCTTTCAAATTAAGCTCTCGACGTAACATGCGCCAAGTCGTTCCATACGAGTCATTCCATCCGAGTTGCTGTGAACAGCGCCGAATCGACTCTCCACGGTACTTCGTGTACACTCTCATTTACGGCTGCTATATTTTCTTCACTACGTGCCAGGCGTGGTTTATTCGGTCGAATATTATCCAATAATGTATGCTGGGTCTCAAGATGGTGTTATGAAAGGTACACTCAATAGGTCGATTACATTGACCATTAGTTGAGCGAGACTAAAGAAAAATTACATGACAGCTCGACACGACGCGTGATCTGTCAAAAACAGGCTATTGAAAAAAGTATCTTTACTTGGATCACCCTTTATGATATAGTGGTCCTTGGCATGACGGGAAGAAAGATTTTAAAAGAGACATATAATTATATAGATATATTCATGAATCAATAAATTCTATAAGGACGACTGCATAGTGCAATGATACATGAGGACTCACTCGCCAGCGTCAAATTTCTTATATTGATTCACAAACTATATTTAAAGAGACGGTTTAAAAATCGAAGAAAATGTGTACATATTGGAGTATATTTAGCATACATTACTCATCAATAAATCTTATCGGACATATAAACTAATAAATTTACTTTTCAAATACTTTTCTTCATTCTAGATTTCCAAGATTTAATTTAATTATTTTTCTTCAATTCCTTTATGATCTTACCAACAGCAGTGATTTGAGAGCAGCACTATGCTCCGAGATATCAAAATAACAAATTTAAACGCTTTTAACATGCAATATGAAATTCGCCACCACTTTCAATGGCTGCCAGCGAAAAACGCAGCATGCCGTATTCATAAATTTGGCGATAAATTAAACTCAACTGAGGACTAAATCCATACAGCTAATACCGTAAAGTTATTAGACTGATTTTGTTTACAATCGATTGCACATTTTTGATAAAGCGCAAAAATCAACAAGCTCAGCATACACACACACACACGCATGCCGTCACACAGACGAACTCAAACAGAAATTCAACACGGCAAATGCGGAAGTGTATTGACAGGAAGGCATGCACTGTAACGTACGTACATCGCTGTGCAGATAGTTTGCAGTTTTGCATTTTTCATATTTTGCATTGCTGTTTTGCCGCAAGGCCTTTTTTGCCAGTTTCACTTTTGAGCGAGCGTGCATATTATTTGAAAAGTTTTTAATTTTTTTTTTCGTTTTGTTTGTTTAGTGCATATTTTTAACATGTTAGCTGTTAGTATTTTTGTTAGTGTTTTTGTTGTTAGTGCATTTTTCATGTCGTCTATTCAGTCGACCATAAAACGCCATCAAAGCGTTGTGTCAGCAATAATACGGGCATAGCAGCTACTATTTTTCACACTATAGACACTGGACTAAAACAAACAAACAACAACATGAAAAAGTCAATTTTGATTTAACATTGTTTGTAAGTGCGCGCTTGCGTGTGTGAGTGTGTGTATGTATAAGTGATGTTTGGCTTTTGGTTGCTGTGTAAAAATTATTAACGCAACAAATTTCAAATATTTGCTTGTCTGTAGGAAAATTCTAGCACGACAACACAATTTCAGCGGCGTTGCCTGCCTTCTTCTTCTGTTTAAAATTTATTATATATTTTCCATAATTTCGAATTATTAGAACTCACAACTCAATTAGATATTAGCTGACTTCGATTCAGCAAGCGTTAGAGAGTAGCGAATAGAATAAACTTATGGTGCACCTTAGACCTCTGACATTAATAAGATTAACCAACTCTAAACTTGCAATGTTAGGGCAATACCAACTAAAACTGTCAGTTACAGTCCACACCCAGCTCATTAAAACTCCGCAAGCAATACAATCAGCTAATCTTATTAATAGATATCCAATTTTTTAATATTATTCAAAATTTTAAGCCCAGACCCGAAGCCACCAACCACTGATCGATTATCGAGTGGCCGGCAGTGCGAAAGGCAAAAACTGGTTTCTCAATTAAAATTTTAATTGATCGATTAATTTGGCTGTGCGAAAAGGCTGTAAGTCCTAAATTACACATTAATTAGTAGCGAACCCTATAAATGGGCAATATCTAAATCTCTATCTACTTTTATGCTCACTCTGCACATCCTCCTCTGATCTTATGAGTCTAAATGAAATGAACTAATTTTACTCTTTAAATTTGACCTTATCCCTTGTAATTGGAATTTAAACAAAGCATATAAGTGGGTCTTATTGGAAAAATTACCACAGAAATCGCTCTTTGGGTGGATGATATTGTCTGCACTGGAACTCCTAACTGGAACTATGTATATAGTCCCAAAAATATTTATAACACATTTCAAGTATCGGTATTTAGTTAGAAAGTATTCTCTTCCTATCTGGAAAACACTTTAAAATTTGAATTTTTTAAGACATAATATTAATAGCTCCAAACTAGTATAATCATAAACTTTTAAAAAATATTATTTTCTAATACTCTACACTTTCTGCCCTACAGTCAACACTTTTCTAGTAGCCTCTTCAAAATCATAATAGCAGTCACTTCAGCAAAAGCTGACGATGAAGATATTCCAAGCGAATGCATTTTAAAATTGTATTTGTGACGTAACAAACATGGATAGCGTATTTTCGATCAAGCAGTAAATGCTCATATTTACATAAATCCAACTATATATAAATCTGCATATGTATGTATGTCAAAGTACAACAGTTCGTATTTGGGAGTAGGCCCACGCAACGCTTGCATTTTTACAGTTAACAATATTTACACCATCGCAACATGTTGCACAAAGTATAACGGTTTTTTATACCTAACGGATTTTAGTGAGTTCTGATACTAATAATGATAGACAGAGACATATATGGGGTCATATCAACCTAGATATTAAATAATTTTGCGAAGGAGACGAATTAGTATTATATTAGAGAACCTCAATCAGCTTACAATTATTGCTTATAACGAACACATCGAATATTCAATATTCGTTTGCCACAGAATTCTGCGTTTCCTTACTTTGTTTTGCAATATACATATATCCGAACATATAAATTTGTATAAATATAGGTACAACTACACATATGTATGTATATAGAAACCCGCTATTCTATATTGAAAAGTGCAAAATCTAGTTATTCCCTTCAACAACTGCAAACAAATCAGAATATTTGTGAGTATTGCTCGGATGTTGCTCTGTTGCATTTGCAACGAAAGGCCTCTGTGTTCTGCTGTGAAAAAAATATGCGCCAAATAAAACGGAAACGGAAGTTGCATTCAATAAGCTGTATATTTGATTTGGTTAGGTTTGGTTTGCATACCACCATGATATGATTTGCATTGCATTGAATGCACTTTTTACTCATGTTTAAAATCCGTGCGCAATCCACTTCGTGGTTGTGTGTATGTTTACATATATAGTATATACATACTGGTTTTTATGTTGACGGAAGTTGCTTAGTTTTTTGACGAGAAAACGTGAAACTTGTTGCGTATTTTTTGCTTTGTTCTTTTACAATCGATTAAATATTGAGTAAAACGCTATTAAATGCAAAATGTACGCCTTCTCTGAGCAGACAAAGTCAAGAAAAACAAAAAAATTAATTGGAAACTTTAGTGGGTGTAAGAATACCACTGAGTGGATGACGCATTCAAAACACGGTCCAAATAAACTGTAAAGACCAATTAAATAATAATTTCTTAAATCCAAATTGCGATTTTTTATTCAATGCTTATTTATTTATCGAAGACACTAAGGGCGTGAATGGCAGACATTAGCCTTCAGTTTGTCAATAAGGTGAAGCTCTAGATAATATTCTAGATAGGAAGTTCCTATGAAGAATAATATCAATGAAAAGCCCTGAAAACATCTTTTTGTCTGAACGATTGAATTCCATTAGACCCAAAGACCCAAATCTGCCGGTCTTTTATCTATGCTCATGCATGTCAGGGAGGTATGAGTGTGAGATAACGTCCCGATCAAATACTGGTAGGGGCAGTAAGCTTTTTCACATATCCGTAAGAGTTCAAAGAGGAAGTTGGTGGAGGAGTCTATTGTCAACAATTGAAGCGAAGTTCCTTTAATGTGACACGTGGTATAATGCTCCGGAGCGCGTTGCTCTTCAGGAAGCGACTATCTACTTCAATAATAGGGCGGCAATACCAACGGCAACTGAGGGTTAGTTAAGGAATACCTCACCAACAGTTACTTCTTATTAAAACTAGCAAGGATGCCGAGTCAAAACGGAATCGCAGGCATTTGTAAAGCCAATGAGCTACAAAGAAAAACATCTCAGCCTCGCTATCAGTAAAATGGGCTCCACAGTCTTCTTTCACTTCAATACCGAAAAGATAGGAGCTTTTCATTTTCATCTGCTTCCACCAGCGGGTACAGCATCGAACACTTTTAAAGCTGGAGATGTTTCATTCATTCGAACAACATGACCTAGCCAGCGTAATTTTTTTTCGCTATCTATGTTTATGTCATCTCAAGAGGGAGGTTTCCCAAACGAGGCTCTGTTTGATTCTTCATGGGGTGATTCTTTTTATGTAGTGGGTCTCTAGTTCTACGCACAACCAGCGGGTGTGTTCACCTTCTCACTTTAGCTCACCTCCAAACGGCTGTTTGTTTGCTACCTCGAGGATACTTGGTCTAAAACCGAAAGTCGTAAGCTTCTTGAGCCATATGCAAATGAGTCATTCCTGGCCACTCCCAAGAGAATGACAGCCTTTCCTCACTTACGTGAACTTCTGCACATGGCCATCAGCATTAGTTGTCAGTTATTTCTTCACCATTCAATAAATATGTCTAACCTCATAGCAACCTAATAAATATAATAAGAGGTAACTAATAATTTCTGCTCCTAATGCATTCCTCAACATATTCACATTCCATTTACTACTTCAGCAGCCAAATCGAAGCGTCTTAACCGCTGCATACACGCGGAGATCCCACAGCGCCTCGAGCTCCATTTCCGCAGCGACAAGTCAACCGCAAACCAACCAAATAAATGCATATATGCACACAAACAGTATTTACATATCTGGCAACGACTTGACATTTCCAGCACCCACTCGCACAACACACCACCCACATCAACCCAGCTCAGTTAGGGCATTACATATTTGATATGCTCCAGTGACAAGGCTGCTTGTTGTGCGATTGGATTGCAACATAAAATATGCAACACGATGTTGGCGATGACATTGCAGCAAAATTGAGTACATTCTCGGAGCGCTTAGTCGCATATCTTGCAACTCTAAGTGTCAGCTGCTTTGTCGCACAGCTATTACAAAAACAATGACAACAACAGCATGCTGCCACAGCGACAACTGCATTCTATTTGACAACTTAGTGCTACTCCTCGAAGATGTTCGATATCACTCGACGGCACGGAACTTCAATTCCTCCACACAAATGCGGATGGTGTGGAATGGCTGTGCGAGCGGGATTTGCGTAGGACATATAATATTTCGCTTTGCCTGAAACGTAAGTTATATTTATTTATTTCTTGCTGAGTTTCATCTATCACATTTCATTTAAATTCGCATTTCCGCCCGAATTTTTTGCTGTTTGCGACATTTTTGTACCTTTTGAATTTTTCATGTTGCAGCGCCTTATTGAGCTGTGATTGTTATTTGCACAATATTCCTTGATTATTTGCATTTACTTCTAACCACTCGCGCGCACATTTATGGCATGCATTTAAGTAGATACTTTAGACTTAATAGCAATACTCAGGGGCGTATGAAAATGGGGGTTGTTGGCAGCTGATCTTTAAATTCTCCAAATTTTGAATCCTGCTAAACAAACTCTATTGAAGGCAGCTTACAGCTAGACCAAGAAGAGTTTCATGAATTAAAGGAAGGTCGAACTTTCTTACCAGTAATGTGTGTAAACTGTCTACAGGGTAGGAGTATATTACCATATTCTGAATACGTTAAAACCAGAGGAAGTCGGTCGATCCATTGAAGTATTAAATCATAGAAAAAAAGGAAATATCAATTTAACGTAATTGAGAAACTTACTACTTCGTTTTTTAAACAAATTTACACCTCTGATGATCCATCCGTTGAGTTCTATTTGACTCGTTCGATCATTTCGACTGTAACTGACGAATGACACGCATGATATGGGATTGCCCGCATAGACTTCAGACTTTACCGTGATATCGTGATATCACACGATCTTTGGGTCCAATCGACCGGTCCGAAAACCAAAAAAATCTTCTTGGAACTTTTCAAGAGCCCATAAAGTGTAGTAAAGCGATGTCGCTTGGGAGAGTTGAGCGGCTTCAGTTCTCGCGCAATTTGTTTTTTGTACGCTTTCATTTAAGAACTTGTCTATTCGGTCGAATATTATCCAATAATGAATGATAGGGTCTCAAGATGGTGTTACGCAAGGTACGCTCAGTAGGCCGATTATGTTGAGCGTAAGTTGAGCGAAGCGGGCGAAATACACTCTTTACAAAACGCGAATTTTCGTGGTAAGTTGAACAATTTGTAAACGTTGTTCAGGCGTAAGTCTTTCCATGATGAAATACCAAGCATAACCGAAAATATAACATGAAAGCATGGCACGACGCAAGCGTTTTCTGTTTAAAAAAAGACTATCGAAAAAACTACATCCACTTGGTTCACCCGATAGAATAACTTCTATGTACAGTCCTCTGAAACTTTTTTTCTTTCGTAACAGACTATCTTTGACAGGCATTATTACTGCGAAAAGTCCGAACATCACATAAGAGTTCGATTTCGCTATATCCAGCAAATGGGCGACTAGTTAATTCGCTCGTAAAGCTTCTGTCAATTCAGCTCTACCAACAAGTATTTTTATTAAGAAATGTTTTAAAAGGCAGTATCTCAAAGAACCTTAACTTTCTGCGGGGCTAATATGTAAAATTCAGGAAAAAATGAACAAGACCACTATAATGCAGCTTTTGGTCTGCAGATTCGTATCTTAAAGGTCCAATGTAAGACACACTTAATTCTTTCACACCTTGAGTTGTTAATATGGGAATTGCCATACTTTGTCAATAAGAATACTTGATATAGAGATATGTTTGAGGTATTCGAAACGTAGTTTATTAATGATTTAAGTATGCCCAACCTATTAAAGCAAGATGAACACACATCATGCTTCAAAAATAATACATTGCGAACCCCTCTGAAGTAGATTTTCGAATAAGCCAGTGCACAGATGTGAACATATGTATATGAGTATAGATTTCTAAGCAATATATTTATGCTTAAATGTAACACATAAAGGTAAACAAATATATTCACTCGTTCTTGCAAACATTTGCAATCACCAATGTACACACGTGTTTTGCTGAAGTTACGAATTTTTACACATTCCGATTTCCTCAATGAGTTTTTTTTGCTACGCCATTTTGCGTCGACATTTTGCAATTTAATTTGTTTACTCTACAAACTCGCATATCGGCACTTCAAAAACAAATTTCTTCGAACAAACTGATACTTCACTTCGTAAGCAAAGAAATTTGTGTAAACGAAAATATACGATTGCACAAATATGGAATTTCATATCCTGCAAAGGATACTCTACCAAGTCATGTTAGAATGAACGACTATGAGAGTAAATATTGTATTTGGTTGTTAAGCAACATTTTCAAATGTGTATTTATGTGATTAAAGTAGAGTGCCACATTTGCTGCTAAGAAAAATTTATATTTTTTCAGTTCTTACATAGTGACTTACATATATAATATATTAGATATGAGTCACCCATTCGCCAAGCTTTAGAGAGCAAACAACCTTGTACTGAAGAAAATGTTGGACCATTTTAATGAGTCAGTCCCATAGTCTCTTGTAATGAATTGAACTCGTCAACTTTGTTGTTGATTTCCCATTTTACAAGCGATGAGCGCTCTAAATTACCGAGCGGATGACGAATCGAACACAACATTTACTAGTTTTTGAAAAAAATATAATATCGCTTTAAAAGCTTTTCTGGAGCTTTTACTGAAGTGGCATAACTCATACTTAAAATACAACTTGGTAAAAATAATTGGTGGGCACATACAAATAATTTTAAATATTCGTATTGCATTCAGAGATTTCACATTGCCGGCTGAGCAGCAACCATAGTTAGAAAAAGATTTTGAATTTTTCGGACCACAATTTGAGTCTACCAGCAATATTCATTTGGATGCGACTAATGAATTCATTGTCGATAAATAAGTGCTGGCTTGCATTTCCTCCTTAAACTTCTAGTAGAAATTGCCTTAGTACTCTTGTAATTATACCACTACAGTGTTGTCAATATCATTTAATCTCAGTTGTGTGGCACACACTATAGTGTGGAACTGGCTTCGACACATTTTTGCAAAGAAATGAGTTCAAACGTAAGTAGATAATGTCAGAATAAATGGTAGCAGCAATGGCTTGAAACCTCACAAATAATTCTAAATACTCAATTTCGCATTTCGTTTGCAATTTACGAAGAAATAAAAACTAATCCAATATTATTTCAGTATTTTGCTTTCAAGCACTCACAAATTCATTTTACTTTTTAACGGCTATGAAAAGAGGAAGTTACCAAATTCCACTCTGTACTTAACAGTACTGGAACTAACGCTTTAAAAAAGCTAAACCAGTGCAATATTGGAAGAGTGGGTGAAGAATTGCATTGTTGGTGTCAACCGGTAGGTGGCGCCGATAGAATTGTGTGAAATTGATTCGAAATTGATATGCCTATCACTTGAACTTTCCATTTAACTCACAATAACAGTTGCTACCATTGTGAGTTCAATTAACTCTACTTGAAAATTATGGTCGCTCTCAATTTTCTTCGAAAAGGGTAATATCTAAGCGCTATTCCTTTTCGCTCGACAATAATACCGGTTTGCGTAGCATTTCTATCCACAATAACTGCATCCATTGCTTGCTTTGTTAGTGTGGTGGGAAGTCGTAAACATTTTATTGTAAATTGCATTTGTGGTCAATATTGCCACATAATTTCATTTGCAAAAGTTTCGGTGCACTTTCTGTTGAAAATCCGCAATGTTGCTTTGGGTCCATTAAAATGGTAATGGAAAGTGCCTGTAGTGCTGAGGCACAAAAAGTGTCACAACCAACAGCCTGATGGTGCGGGTAAGAGACGGTGGAAACCAGTGCAGCTGCTAAAGAGTAAAGCTCAAAGCGACGACGCTTGGATGAAAGCAGGCAGGCAAGCAGGCAGCGTGGGTGCAATTGCACAAATGTGTAAACGATTGCAATGACAATATTACCGGAAATGTGAGTATTATAGATCCGTACCATGTGTAGTCAGTTGTGGGTGTAGAGTAGAGTGGAGCGGAAGCAAATCTTTGCAAACTAGGAAGTATTCTTCCAGCAGCGAGCAAGACAAATTAAATCTGATTTCATGGATTTGGCAGTGCACAGCTCTGCTGGCTATACAATTTTTGATTTGTGCACGATAGATATTAAAAACAAACTTTTACCTACAAAAATGCAGTGAAAAGTTTAGTATTGCTTCAGAATTTAGCCAGCAGGCTCATATTAAGTATTTAAATTTAATAGCGCTACTTAAACCGAGCTTCTTAAGTTGTCAGTCTGTAGTCGTTAATTTTATGCTGAGATTATTTTTTATTTATAAAATTAAGAAACTGCGATGACAATAAGTGATAAAATATCAGACTGGAATACTTAATAAACACCAATTAGCTGGTAAAAAATGAGCTGTTGAAATTGTTTTGATGTTTAACTAAATTTGTCGGATTACTTTTGATACCAAGCAAGATTATCAGAAAGAGTAACATTAACAAATAGCAACACCCATTTTGAAATAGTTAAATAAGCTCCATATACCAATAATGGGGATCTCCATGATTGCAATCAACTTAATATCCACGATATCAATTAATGTATGTGATAACTTAATGGAATTATTTAAGTATCTTTTCCTGACGACAATACGACTTACAATATCTAAAGAGATCTTCCCATTGACCCCGATTAAGATTACATCCGTATGTCTAGTTGATAAAAACTTAATAAGAGATTGTTGTTGATGAAGCAGGTATCCAGATGACCGGAACTTCCCACAACAGCCAGTTCTACGCTATCGGAATTGAACTTGCTTTTATCCGGCAAAGGGCTGTTTTTTCGACGATCTAACCCTGTTCGAATCGGTAAGTATTAAGTTTAGTTGTACGCCACAGCAGCAACTCCTTGCATCAAGTAAAAAATTAAAAAAAAAAAATTTTAAAGGATTATCAAGTAGTAATATGAAATGATATGAAAACAAGTAACGATCGGCTAATTTTATACTCTCGCAATTTATTGATATCGTTTTATTAAGATATCACACAATTTGACCAATATATTCGGCTTAAAGTCCAATAGAATAACGAAAATCATCATACAAGGTTTATGAGGGCTGAGGTAATTTCTGAACCAATTTTACTCATTTTCACTATCAACATACATTATATCCAAGATTATATGCTCAATTAATTTGGCTTAGATATTTCACATATTAACCGATATATGCGGAGTAAAGCCCACCGTATTTTTGATAAACCTATAATTAGGTATATGGGAGCTAGGGTAAGTTATAACCCGATTTTAATAATTTTTGGAACAAAGACATACTTTCAGAAGAAAAAAGTCCTCTGAATTACATTAAAATATCTGAGGGATTTACCTATATTTTCGGTGAAATATTACCTTAGCCACTGAGTTCTTCATGTTCAATATCCGGGGCCTTGAAAAGTTATAGTCCGATTTCGGACTTTTTTCCACAAGTAGTGCCACAGATCATATATGTACAGTATTTGTGCAATGTTTTATTCCGCTATCTTCATCGGTTCCTTATGTAAACATTATAAAGCGAGGAAATGAAATGGAATTCAAAATTGGCTCCCAATGCTCTAATCTAATAGAAATTGGGAACTGGGATGGAAAAAAAACTGAGAAGCTTCGTTAAATCGACCCAGTTGTCAACCGAGATGCTTATCAGGGTATCTACGGGGAGCACAATGGGCCTAAGTGCGGCCGCTTGCGGTCAGGCTCTCTTCTCCTCCGTTTTCAACCAACCAAGTAGTTTGATTAGTAGCGTCGTATTGTTGAAACCAGTGAAGATTAAGATCTTCTCCACATATTAGCAGGCAGCTATAATCAGCCAATATCCATGCATATCAATTCTCATGAAATGTGTCGTTTCAGTTCAGTTGAACGAATTGATGTTTTTAACAATGTCTATTGATTCCTAGGATTCTAAAAAATTTACTCGGTTCTCTGAAAATTTACCCGGACAAAAGATAGCAGGTCGTCTTGTTTAATCAAATTTCCGAAGTCCTGACAACGTTACGTGCCACTCGTTCGTAGATTAACAAGAACTCAGTCTAGCTAACATCATTAAATCGACTTTAAAGACTCGTCAAGGAAGACAATGATGATGAGTAGAAAAATTTTGATAACACTTTCTATAAATACCTTTTTATAATGTTTCCACATTGATGTTATTTACTTGTAGGTAAACCAATATCCTCCTGTCTCTCCGCGATGGATCAGTGGTGTTCGTATGAACAGGATTGGCGTTGGACCACAAAGAGGAGATCCACTGAACTATTTGCCCTTAGTAAGGTTCAGGTCGCCGTAATGATAGGAGTCTTTACTGGACACTGTCCGATGGGGCAACATGCCGTGAGGCTAAATATCCTGACGGATGCAAAGTAGTTTCGTGGAATAACGAGAGATGGAGGCACTTTCTCCTTCATTGTCCAGATTACGCTAGACTGCTCAAAGTGCTTTTTCGTCACTTAACCCCTTGTTGTCTGACGGTACTCTCCAGTACCACTTCGAATTTTTCTGTTTTAAACAGAATCGCTGAACTTCTTGCTGCAAGCATACCAACGGTACTTTAAAGTACAAAATAAAGCACACATATAACAGTACTTTTTGTAATATTCGTGAATTTTTCGCTCTCTATGCTCATTTCAAGTTAGTGTTTTCCATAGTGCGGTCGTAAAAAAAATGTTGTATTATTTTACTAATATATTGCAAAATTCTTAAAATTTCTCCAGGAAATAAAGAGAAACTTAAAGTTTTGTTAATTTGGCATTTATTATTGAAGACGCAAAGGAGTCTAACTTTTTGGTTTACCAGTGATATTTGATTTTCTGAAGGAGCCTTGTAAGTACCGTCGGGCTCTGTTGGCCCTTGTTTTTTAAATATAACACTGATTTCCTTATATACAGGTTTATACAGATAATATAATATAATGGCTGGAGTTCACGGCAGATTTTTGACAGAAAATCAATTTGCTTCCATTTTGGAAGAAATTCCAATTGATAATGCACAAGATACGGATATTGCGAGTGAAGATGAAGATGAAGAGGTGTTGACTTCGCCGAACGATGAAGATCAGTTTTTGATTGAAGTTCTAAATCTAATTCAGGAAGAAGAAAATGAAGAAACAAATATTTTGCCTGAAAATTTCCACAGTTTTTGAACAACCGTTGCGAAAATGGAAAAAGGTGAAACCCACCGTGGTTTCACAATTTAACTCAGTAGAGGGACCAGTAACTGTTTTTTTTTTGAGGATATGGAAACACCAACACAATTTTTCGTATCTTATATGGAAGCCATTATGGAAGGAATCATATTTCATTCAAGTTTATATGCGGTACAAAAAAATAAAACTTTGAATCTACAAAAAAGTGAACTATTGGCATTTATCGGCATAAACTTTTGTATAGGCTACCATCAGCTGCCAAGTTATTGTCATTATTGGAGTATCAGTGAAGATCTGGCCGTCCCCGTAGTATCAAAAGCCATGTCCCGAAACAGATTTGATTTGATTTTACGTTTTTTGCATGTAAATGATAATTCTAAAATTCCGGAAAACAATAAGGATCGGCTATTCAAAATGATTATTCAATGAAAAAAAGAACTGTTTCTCCGAGTATCATGGCATTAATGTATGAAAAATATGAGCTCCTCAAGACCGATGGTACTTCTAAGTACCATATCCTTTTTATACTAAGATGTCCTTTACATTTTATTGTTGTTTTTATTGCTTAATAATATTATATGACTACGAATGGAAATATGTGAAAACTTATTAGATAATTGTCTTTATTCTTGGTTTGGTCAACAAGGGGTTAAGTGACTCGGGCAACCATTTTGAGGAGTTCGCGGCATGACAAACGACTGTCTTTAGCTGTCGAAGTGGGATCTCCTGTGGTACAGAGATCAGCTCATTAATTTAACCTAACCTAGGCCATAAGTCAACCGTGAATCACGGGAGCTGGAAAGAATAATTGTTTATGTAACTGTTAATTTCAACAGAACGATGTCATTGATATGGAATAATGAATGGAACGGACTCCATGGAAAATCAGCGGACTATGGAAGCAGTAAACGCGTGGTCGGATAACTACAAAAACACCAGATATAACCTGTAAAATTTCTTCAAAACCAGCCAATATGCGCTACCACTCTATATATATACACTAATATTACATTATAATGGAACGAGATAAACCTAAGCAGCAAACTTAGCTATACCCTGAGCAATTTCAATTTTGCATTTTTATCTGCATTGCAAACTTTTACATTCACTCGGCTTTGCTGCTTTGCATATTCGCAGTATATCTGCCGCGAAACATTTCACTTTAGGGTGGGGCGCGCACTTAAGCATTCATCATTTACGTGGAAACGGTAGCGTTGATAAGGCAACGACCAAAACAACGAATGAGTGAAGTGGGAAAGTAATGCGACAAATCTTAATATAAACATTTGCGTATAAAGACTTTTTATTAAGTTCTCCTTTACAACGCTAAGAATGAATGCATTTAACTAGCATAATTCAAAGAAAACTCAACTCGGATACCTAGATAGCAACCGTGGCCTTTTATGGCTCAGTATAAGCTGTGCGGCATAGCAGAAATTTATTGCTCCTTCACTACGGTTGCTGTGTAGGTGTGCGCTCGGCGAAAACAACTTTTACCTCAAATAAAGCAAATTGGTGGCAGTCAATTTGCATACATCTTTTTCTCACTCATTTCACCGCAAACAACTTGACAGCCCAGAAGCAGAAATGCCAACAACAAATTGTACAGTTACAAGTTGATAGGTAAGTAGCTAAGGCGGAGGGAGTGGGGGCAAAACTTCGCATTCGAAATGGCTGTCGTGCGAAACATCAACAGGAGAGATAAAGAGCACAAATGCAGAAGAGCAATGCTTGTTGACTGCGGCAACACAAATTGAATTAAATCAGCAAGATGCGGCATGCGGCATGCGGCATGCAACATACACGAACACAACGAACGAAGCTGCAACGCAACAGTGAGCTTAGCCGGCGGACGTTGCAAAGGCGTTGCAAAGAAATGCAAAATATTCCCGACCACTGCGGCAAAATGAATGACTCTGACGGATGGCGCATTAGCGCCAACACCAAATAGCAGCTGTCATTTGTTGCTGCGAGCATGAGAGCAACGTCACGCAACGCAACGCACTTGCATGCCCCGACTGCATTGCTGTCACTTTGGCCGCTTCGCCCGGTGCTCGGTGCTCGATGAAGTTTCCACTTTTTGCGCGCACTCTGGCTGTGTGTGGCTGTCACAAAAGTTCGCATAAGCTCATTGAGTTTGCGCTCGGTGCCGTGATAATCACATTAAGGCCATGGCAACTATTTTGTGGCGCCAACCGCAAATCGCTTTGCCATTTGCCACTTTCGAATTGTACATTTGCACTCACTTCCTTGGGCGTTGCATTCAAAAGGCGCCCACTCCTTTAGTTATATATAGTTTCTGTTTGTGTGAGTATCTATTTGTGGCGATAAACTTGTTTTTGTAAGTCATTGACGGCATTTTATTAAAAATTATCCTTAAGCTGTTCTTTTATATAAATAACAATCGGTACTCAGATCGGTTTTCGTTAGACATACCACTGAAGGATTCAAGTATCGCAATCAGGGCTGTAAATATAACTTTCAAAGCTCTGTTAAAGCAATTATTTCTCAATATTATTATTGACAAGCCTGTGGAATTATGGAGTACTCACAAAATCTTTATTGATTCTCACCAGGTGTGATAAACACAAAGTTTAGGGTTTCGAAGTGATAAGTTGGCTTTGTGGTTAAGACACCCCACTCCACAGATACCACAGATATCAATTATAACCATTACAACATTTTTATACTCTAAGCGAAATTTTTTCATTCACACTTCCAGATGAGACTTGCATGACCTTTGAAGAATGGTTAAAGATCTGAAAAAGATTCCACCTTACATATTTTCTACTAGCAAAGTTTCAAAAGTTTATATATCGGGAATAAATTAAATTTATAAATAAATAATTCCTGAACTATGAGAGTTCTAATAAAAAAGCCAGTTAAAAAAGAATCTTTAAAATTATACTTGAACCATAAAAAAATGTTGTCTCAGTTCCAAACCATCGCCTGCGAAGAAATTCGTTTTAAGCAAATCTCCACTTCACAGTCACCTAACGCTTTTCCGTCGAATTCAAAAATGTGAAAAGTGCTATTATTCTTCAACGCGTTTTGAGGGGATCAGTAGAGTTTCTAATGAGTAATGTTTAAGGAAAAACAAGAAAGAAAGGGGTAAATGTGGATGTAACCGAATATTTTATACTCTCGCAATTTATTTGTTTAATGTTAATAAGTTAACACTCAATTCGTCCCTTATATTCCCGTATATTAAACTAATAACATAGCTGCCAACCCTAGCTCCCATATGATTGGGCAAGTTTTAAACCCGATTTCACCCACTTTTGATGCAGAGACTCACTTTAAGAAGAAAAAGAATTACTCTGCATAACATCAAATTATCTGAGAGACTTACCGATATTTTCCAAAAAATAAACTATGAAACTAAGTTCTTCTTTTTCGATATTCAAGACTTTATACTCGACAATTTTTAACGGAGTCATCACTCCACAGTTTGTATAAACTTGTGCTGCGTTATCATCACTGGTTTTTGACTGGTTTTACATATATTGAAAAGCGAAGAAAACAGATGGACTTGAGAATTGTGTTATATGGGAAGTAGGCGTCCTATCCTATCGGTATTATTATGTTTTGAAGAAAATAGCATGTACAAAATCGGTCGGGTAGGCACGCTCAATTTGGCTTAGCTATACCTCTTTGTAGCTTTCATTTTAACCCCATTTTGTGGGCGTGGCAATAATCCTATCTTTTGCGAGAGTAGAGAAATTTCAACTATTTTCGAGACTAAATTTTACGCACCGAGGACTAATCAAAAAACGCAGAGGTGTCGTATATTCATAAACGGTATATGTAAAATCTTCTTCAGGTTATTTGAAAATTCAATTATCTCAATCATAAGTGACACAGAATCTTTTTGGGTAGTTTACATTTTTAAGAGTTCGGTCTAACTACAAACGTTGCGAGCTTTTCAGCATATCTGGTATTCTTCAAATATTCAGGAGGCCTGTAGTCAAGGCGAAAAGAATTGGAAATGTTGGAATGACGCTTTGAGTCACATCGTCGCTAGACACAAAAATGGTAGTTCTTGGAAACACTTCGTTAACAATATTCATATACTAAAGTACACTAGCACCCATAGGTGTGCGAAGAACGAAACTCTGGGAAAAACGCACCTACATATATAAGTACATGTATAGGTGTGTAAAGGTTTATGAATAATCTCACAAAAGCAAATGCGTACATCTGATACATATGTGATACGCCCGCAAGAGAAATGAAACTTTTCGCTTATCAATTTACAAGATACATAATTTGAAACTTGAAAATAAATATCAATTTGGAAATTTCAAATTCATGGTTCAACGGCACACAGTGTCTGCTCCGAATCACAAAAAAAAAAAAACAGCAAAATATACTTTATAAGTGCATATACATACGTATATAACTGCTGTTATTAGGCTTATCAGTGAATTTGCAGACGCGCTGCGTTGGTCCCCAAGCACTCGTCGATGTTTGTCAAGTCACAAGACGGCCAGCCAAAGGCTCCAACACTCACCGCCACTCCTGCTATCCGTAAGTAAGACTTCAGCGCAGCAAAAGAGCGCTCAGCACGTCAATTTATGACAGTTTCATGGTGTTTTTGTTTTTGATTTTCGCTTGCATACAAAATGCCGTCAAAACTTTTTACGGCGAAATCTTTGGTGAATTACGAAAACATTTTAATGCTCATCATTGTATTCTTCTGCTGCTACTGCCTGCCCACACCTTCTTAACACTTTTACACTCTTCACTCCACCGCACAGGCTGGTTGTGCGTAAGTGTGCGTGTAATCTCTTGACTGCATAAAGATAGCTGAAGTCCTTTGGGATAGCGTGAAACGCTTGCGGTTTGCCGTTTTCTTGTTAACACATTAAAGCATTTGCATATTTCGAAATTATTATTTTGGAGCTGTGTAATTATAATATTATCGCACTGAGACTTTATTATCGACTCGAATGCAAATGAGCGAATAAGTGACTGTTTGGGTGTGTGAATGTAAGCGAATTTAATCGGGTAGTTTCACTGGAAGCCCATGAAATTTTCCTCGCACTCTCGATATATCTTTGAGTTTATGAATATGCAGGAGTTCCACATTAGAAGTGAGGTAGTGGTGAGGGGATTTATGCGTGGACAAATGTTCTAATGCAACTAAAATAAGTAGTGTTAATTTCCAAATGTAAACACAGAATTTCAAATACGCAGTAGTGTTTGTTTGGTAAGTATGCTTGAGAATATCATCTTAGTTGGGAAAATCATGTACATAACTCCTGAAAGGACTCATATGCCCGTTTAAAGCATAAGGCATTCTTCCGAAGGCGAAAATTTTGTAATTTCTTTATTACTTCACAAAAAAGGAAACATTTCTACCCACAACATGTTTCACTATTTCAGGGCTTCGGTGGGCACGGATACGAGGACCAAAACACGCTAAAATTTTACTAGTTTTTATGAGCTTGGCGATTTTTGTATGTTAAAAGTTTACACTTCGTTGCTTGTTCGTGAATTCTTGGTTAAAACAAAAATATAGAGAACCTTACAGGTCCGTCATTTTACAAGCATAGATGAAATCGCCGAAAGACCCATATGCTATCCAAAATCGTTTAAAAAGTATTTCGACTACTGAAAGAAGCGCTTTCAAAGAGCATGTTATCGAATGGGGGACTATTTTGAAGGCGACAACATGAATGTAAACGAATGAAGAAATATTTTTTTTTTTTTTCATAAAACGAAAATTCCTTTTTGAACACACCTCGTATGTAGTGCCTCACTTCCACTTTAAGAAAAGATAAATTAAGCAATAAGCATAAGTCTATCTTTTATCATTTTTCTAAAAATGTATGACAACTGAAAACTAATATATTTACCGCATTAGTATTCACTTGCTACCGACTATAGAAATATTTTCGGTAATGCTAAGGTTCTTCCGATAAAAGCCACCAATTTTATTTAAATTTTGATAATTCGCGGAAATTGTAATTGCTTAGAGAGCGTAAACAGGGAGGAAGAGTTCGTAGGCTGATTCGACCACTCTGATCTTAACATCCGAGGTGTTAGCCGATCCGTTTTATAGTGGAAAAAAAACATTTTTCTTCTCCAAATACACCCGGTGTAGTTGTTGTATGTCACTATGAGCGATTTGCCCTTATCCATTACCTTTCCGGTCGATATGACAGTCTTCGCCTTTTTAGAAACATAATCCAAGTCCTATATTTCGATTATTCCCTGGTCTCTGCTGTTTAGCAGGGAATTCGCGTTTCATACGCCGATGGTCATAAAAGAAAACATTAAACACTGCCATGAAGTGATCTTGGTTTATTGTACGGTGTGGGGAAACGCGCCGAAAACTTCTCTTTTTCAATATTGCAAACATTATATGACGTTAGAGATGCTTACTACCTTGCCCACATTCAATTGTCGGTCTTCCGATAGAAATTGTTTCGCACTTTTGTCCCATTATCCGCAGAATTAGCGGTTTTTGAGATACTAGAGCGTCCTTGAAAAATCTACGTATGACCACCTTGAAAGTCGTTAAGTTGGTCACCATCGACTTTCCATCCCAAAAATAATAATCACAGACTTTTCTCCAATTTTCACCGATTTTTTTCGACTTTTCTGAAATCAGTGAACAGATTCGTTTTCACTCGCAGTCAAAACAAAACAACGAGTCCGATTATACTGAAATTTTGACAATTTTGACGAATAGCAAAAAAAAAATTGGACTCCCATATATCCCAAATTTGTTTCCACGCGATGAAAATTCGACAGTGTTTCAGTTGTGGAAAGGAAATAATAACAACTTCAAACTAGCAAATTCCTCTATCTGCAATAAAGGCGAATAGGCCTTGTAGAGAAGAGTTGAGGTCTTCTGAATCAAAATAGACACATTGCGTCCATAAATACTTGGTATTATTGATCATGGTAGAGATAGGGAGAGTTTCGCTCGGTGCAAAGACAAATTGGGCCTGATGATGATAGTTCCTTAAAAATTTTCAAAGCAGGAATCAGCATCTCTTAGTAAAATCATATTCTTTAAGTTTACTTAAACTGAAATATACTCAGGAAATATACATATGTGCTACAAAATACTTACGAACTAATTTGCATACAATTTCAAATGATTTGAAAAATTAAAATGAAAAAATAATAATTTATGCGCAAATTCCAAACTCGGCAATACAAAGCACATGTAAGGCAAATTAGAATATTCAATTCATGTCGGCACACCTACAAATTTACATATTCATACATCAGTGCCCCCGCACTTGCCGCATTTCCAACACACTCACCCACACAAACACAATTTATATTCGATGCTGATTTAATGGCAGCGCATGTGCACGTGTGTTTGCATACTTTCGGATTACTCATCATTGCCGCTAATTTATGCGTTTCAATTAAGTGGATCAACAGAATGAATGCGAACACCCGCATGCGAGCAACGTTCCGGTATGCGTGTGCGCAAGTGTGCCTGCGGTTAGATTTGTTGTTTGTGTGGCGCACCGCCGCTTGCGGACGGAAACTTTTAAATATGCGCGCAAAATAAATTTGCAACGATTTCTCGTCTTTATGCCAACTTGCCACAGCTGGCACCACACCGCACCGTACAGCGCTGCAAACCCACCGCATCTCCGCTCACAAGCTCAGCAAATGCCGACTACCGCCTCACGCTCAACGCAGATGGCAGCTGGCAGGAAATGACATTTCCTTTCTTCAAATGATTTGAAATTTTCCTTTCCATTCGCCAGCATGATGCGGTAATCGGAAATTATTACAATATTATTGAATTGGTAATCACAAAGAACTAAGCGCTGAGCACTGAGCGCTGAAAGCTTTCCGCATATGCACTCACATACTAATGGGCGCTTATAAAATCCGAACCATGTATTAAAGCGCTCACACACACTCACTCACATATACACGTATAAGTACTTATACACATGCATATTTGCTAGCAATGATTGCCAATTAGGCATAAGCGCTGGCAGTTAAAATCTTTGCTCGCTTCTCTAACGGCATTAAGCGTGCGTGTGTGGTTTGGCATATGGGTGCGCTAAGTGACGCCTGCTGACTTGGCATTTAAGCATTCATCTGAATTGCGGGAATAGTCTGAATCAAGCAAATGTTTTACGTTTTCCTGCATGGCGTAGGATTTTCAATTCATTTTCAATTTTATATATAATATATACATACATATATGGGTAAGCAAATACAAACATACGTCTAAACATTAGTTTGTGCTAATTTTATATTTACAATAACAACATATTTGTTGGTGTTATGACCCAATTATTGTCAAAGTATTGTAACGGATTTCCAAAATCTGTCGTTTACTCTTAAACTCTACCCTGAGTTCGATCACTGGATTGTCAAATAAAAGTCACACATTAATGGCTACACACTAATCTTTATTTATAATTCCTTATGACTTAACACTTTATTACTCAATACTCTACTTTACAACTCCAAGTTATAGCTTGTTTATACTTTACTCGACAACTCTCTCCTTAGAATTGTCCTCACTCGACAACTCTTTTATTAGAACTGTGTCTTGCTGCCAGTCCGACAGCCCTTATATAGTCGATTGTTAGCGATACATCGCCACTCGAACATTCTGGCAACTACGAGTATCGATGTCTAGATACATCTGGCAAGTTATCGATATCGATAGTCAATTCTAGTTTGTTCTGGTGCCATTTTCGTTACAGTATGGTGCACTATATATCGAAATGCTGGACAAAATTTATATTAATTTATACACCATTGAAATAAGAGAAAAAAATAATTATATCCATGTTTTTTATATCTTAGAAATCCGAGTGTTCTACAGCGTTACACCTGTTTAGTAAAAAAATGCTTTTGAAAAGAGTACATGGCACTATTAGTACGTTTAATACAAATTAATAAAGCTAATAGTCATAGCTCTTTAGAGTCAGCACATATCCATTCAACTGGTTTCTATTGAGTAATAAAAGCACGAGAAAGTGCTAAGCGAAGTAACCGACATTAGATTAAAGACTAAAAGAAAAATAGTTTAAAATAATTGAAGATAAATTTTAATTTTTTAAAAATTCGAAATATATTTTCATTCATACATTATCCTTTTGACATAGTCTTTAGATGGAAACTTCCGGCTACGCCATGGCGCCATATCCACATTCACACATTCACTAAATTGTCAAATCTACTGACAACAAAGTTTAGTTTTACAATTACTAGAAATAATAGTTGCGTCATCAACAATCGGAATAAACTAAGCTTTAATAAGTTCTTCATAACTGGCAACTGCAATCAAAATATATTAATATGGCACCATATTATAGCACAAAGTTCTTGTCGGAGGCGCTTCAATCCTATAAACGGAGGATTCAGGGCGGATTCATAGTGTGATGCTCCGAAAAAAGTATTTTTTTGGGTATATTGTCAAAAACACACTGGACAAAATTAAAAAATAATAGGAAAATATTAACGGTTAAATTGTTTTATTAATCCAACGCCAATCACATACACACATATAACCCTCTAACCTTATAATATATATTTATTTATTTCTGAAATATTAGTTTTAAGAAAAAACAATAAAAGAGAAAAAACGTGAAACGAGGATCGACACACACCATCAAAATGGACGAAATCGGACCATTGCCACGCCCACAAAATGGTGAAAACCGAAAACATACAAATGAAGGAGCATATCCGGATGTAATTTTTTTGGGAAGTGGGCGTGGCCCCGCCCTAAAATATGTTTTTAGTATATATCTCGCAAAAAAATAAGGCTACGTACCCCATCACACACCATGAAAATAGTGGAAATCGGATAATAACCACGCCCACCTCCCATACAAAGGTTATGTTGAAAAGTACTAAAAGTGCGTTAACTCACTAACGAATAACATCAGAAACCCTAAATTTTGCAGAAGTAATGTCAGAAAGAAGTTGCACTCAGATTTTTTTTACAAAATGGAAAATGGGCGTGGCGTCGCCCACTTATAGGTCAAAAACCATATCTCAGGAACTACTCGACCAACTGCAATGAAATTCGTTATATAATATTTTCTTGACACCTTGATAACACATATCAAACATTGGCAAACATTGCGCAAATAATGTATATGATCTGTGGCCTCACTTGTGAAAAAATTACCGAAATCTGACTATAACTTTCCAAAAATTATCCAAATCGGGTTATAACTTCCCCTAGCTGCCATATACCTAATTATAGGTTTTTCAAAAATACTGTGGGCTTTACTCCGCATATATCGGTTAATATGAAAATTGAGTGAGCAATAATATAATCTTGGATATTATGTATGTTGGTGGTGAAAATGAGTGAAATTGGTTCAGGAATTACCTCTGCCCTCATAAACTTTGAATGATGATTTTCGTTATTCCATTGGCCTTTAAGCCGATATTGGTCAAATTGTGTGATATCTTAATAAGACTATAGCAATAAATTGCGAAGATGGAGAATGGAGTCATATGTAGAAGTTCACGTCAGTGAGGAAAGTTTCTGACTGTCATTCACTTGGGAGTGGCCAGGGACGTTTCTTTTGCATATGGCTCAAGCAGCTTACGACTTCCGGTTTTCGACCAAGTATCTTCTGCGTAGCCAACAGACATCCGTTTGGAGGCGAGCTAAAGTGAGAAGGCGAATCCCGCTTATGCGATTGTGCGTAGGGTTTAGGACCCACCACATAAATCGAATAACCAATGAATAGGAAGCAACAGCCTCGGATAAGGAACCCCAATTTTGATGACGACCGCAGCAAACGTACAAAGGACTATGATTTAAGGGCATGCACCTGGAATGTCCGGACCCTTAATTGGGAAGGAGAGTAAAGGCTGACATCACCACAATCCAAGAAATTCGATGGACGGGACAAGGACGGAAGAAGGTGGGTCCTTCTAACATCTACTACAGCGGCCATATAAAGGAGCGAAAATTCGGTGTGGAATTCGTGGTGGGAGAGAGACTCCGTTGTCGAGTACTGGCATTCAGTCCGGTGGATGAACGTCTAGCCACAATCCGCATCAAATCGCCAAATCTTGGAAAAGACCCGTGAAAAGAGGATCGACACACACCATCAAAATGCACGAAATCGGACCATTGCAACGCCCACAAAATGGTAAAAACCGGAAACATATAAATGAAGGAGCATATTAGGATGTATATGCCGTGAAAAGAGGATCGACACACACCATATATTTTTCGACTTTAAAGCTGCTTTCGATAGCGCGAAAAGGAGCTGCCTTTATGCCACGATGTCTGAATTTGGTATCTCCGCAAAACTAATACGGCTGTGTAAGTTGACGTTGAGCAACACCAAAAGCTCCGTCATGATTGGGAAGGACCTCTCCGAGCCGTTCGATACCAAACGAGGTTTCAGACAAGGTGACTCACTATCGTGCGACTTCTTTAACCTGATGCTGGAAAAAATTATCAGAGCTGCAGAGCTAAACAGAGAAGTTACAATCTTCTACAAGAGTGTACACCTACAGGCGTACGCCGATGATATCGATAGCATTGGAAACAACACCCGAGCCGTTAGTTCTGCTTTTTCCCGCCTGGATAGGGAAGCGAAGCGAATGGGTCTGGTAGTGAACGAGGACAAGACTAAATATCTCTTGTCATCAAACAAACAGTCAGCACATTCGCGTCTTGGCTCCCACTTCACTGTTGACCTAGGCTACGCCGGCTAGGTTATGTTGTTCGAATGGAAGAAAGTGCCCCAGCTCTGAAAGTTTTCGATGCAGTACCCGCTGCTGGAAGCCGAGGAAGAGGGAGGCCTCCACCCCCATGGAAGGACCAGGTGGAGAAGGACCTGTCTTCACTTGGTATTACCAATTGGCGCCAAACTGCCAAAAGGAGAGATGCGTGGCGCGCTGTTGTGGACTCGGCTATAACCGCGTAAGCGGTGTCTACGCCAGTCAAGCAGAAGAAGAATAAATTGCGAGAGTATAAAATGTTCGGTTGCACCCGAGCTTAGCCTTTCCTTACTTGTTTTAAAGATTAGTTATTCAATTTTGATTAAAACTCATTAATTAATATGCAATGCTGTACTAAGGTGCTTAATAAATACCAAACTGTTTAGCTCATATTTTCAAAAACTTAGCGACGAAAATGTTTTTGCTATGTCAACCATCACATTCATATTCTGCCCTCACAGTATAAATAAAGAGCTGCGTCTGTTGAATCTATCATTCACCGTGGGAAAAATTGGAATATGTTAAGCTAAATATTTCTAAGCATCGCATAACGTAACGTGACTGAAACTGAAATTCAAAATAATTGAAAGGAATGGTTTAGACCAAACGCACTATTTATTAAATCAGATGAACCAAATACAAGAGTGACTGAAAAATTTATATCGTTCTAAAATAGAGTCCATTCATTCAAGGAATTATCTTTTATGATTCATTATAATTGCAATCGGGAGTGATATATCGATTACAGAGCAATCGTCATACTTTTCAATGAAATTTTGTGTTCAATGCCTTTGAAAGCATTACCAAATGTGTGCCTTAAAATTTCATAAATCAATGTTATACCACATTAACAAGTAATGTTTATGTGTGCATGTATCCCCATACAACTAATTTATTCAATTATTTACACGCTCGTAAATCAAATCTTTTCGAGAGAATAGAAAAATTAGTAATATCGAAAATAACAGCAAATTTTTGAAACAAATTTACGTAAGCCTTGTGAACTAATACACACAAAATGCGAAATTAATTTGAATAATTTTACGCTCTTGATTTATAATATTGCAAGTTACATGTTGTAGCTCTATTACATATGTGTATGTGTATGTGTATTTGTATGTGTGTTTGTATGTCAGCTAATCAATTTACTAAATATAAATGACCACGGTAATCACACAAAGTATAAATCAATCACAGACCATAGCATTAACTCTAACTAATGGAGAGCAAATAATTGCGCATGCTATATGTACATATAAATAGTACACAAGTACGCCATGGCGTATGAGTAATGTGCTGGCTATATGAAATGTTGCCAAACATAAATTCACTTTAAATAATTGTCACTGCGCATTTTGCAAATCGCCACATATACACAAATAAATTTATTATTTCCACCATTGGCTGTGGTCCCGCGCACACACTGGTAAGCTAAATTAAGCGCAGAGAATCGAATTTATCAAAGATCGAATCATGCAAATAACAACGCATGGGAATTCGAATATAATTGCATGTGAAAGTGTAACTATTCAATTTACATATACGGGTATAGAAGAGTGTAGACAGACATGTTGTGTGTGTGTGTGCGTAATTTTATAAGCGTGCAGGGGCGGCGACACATTTATAAATGCGACAACAATGCCCAGTTTATAGCCATCAAAGTTAAATAACTCCCCATGCAGATCGAGTTATCTAGCAAATCTAGCCATCAATTTCAGCAACAAATTGCAACGCATTATTACAACTGTCAACAGCAAATTGCGATGACATTTGTGCGCATTGATTGCCAACAACGATGTGGTCGCAGCGCCACGAATTGCTGTGGCAATCCGCATTCTCCATCTCTCTCCCTCTCTCACTTCCTCTCTGTGTGTATATATGTGTATGCGTTTGCAGCTCATCAATAATGCATGCGTTGCCATCTAATGGCAAATCATTGACACAAATTTTATCAGCAACCATTCCACAAAAAACAACAAAAATGCCACAGCAAATTGTTGACGACACATTAATAAAAGCAGAAAATTGGAAAATAGAAAATAAAGCAGGGAAGCGCGCGGAAGATGCAGCTTAAAAGCTTAGAAAGCGAAACGAAAGAGAAATCAACAAAAAATCATCGAAATTGTATATAAATAAATATTGTGTAGCAGGCGAAATGGACCAAAGCGAGTGACAACAAGAGCTTAATACAGCTGCGCGTGTATTTGTGTTCGCTGAGGAATCAAATAAAATAATGAAAATTGTCACATTCATAGCTGTCAACAAGTATACGCATCAGCATCACCATAACTATCACCAACAGCCGTGTTAACAGCGTTGCCAACACACACACAAACACTCAGAAGCAAGCAAGCGCTTGCGGCTAACAACAAAAACAATAAGAACTACAACAACAACAGCAAAAATAAAACCAACAACTCAGCCGCAATCAGCACGGCCATTCTGGCAAGAAATATGCACAGCAGCGGCGCCGCGAAGGCAACTAGTCGCATTTATAAATACTCGTCACTCGTACAACAACAACAACAATGACACAGCATTGTTGCCTGTCAACGGCAAACGACAGCTGAGTGTTGGCACATCAATGACATTAACAACATCAGCCAGCGGTCGTGGCAGCAGTAGCAGCGGCAGCAACCACAACAACAACAACAACAAGTAAAATAGTCTGCAGTTGTCAGTAAACTACATTGCCGGAGTCGTGCCGGCGAACAGCGGCAGCAGCCACAACAACATGCATAGATTGGCAACACTTCGGGTGTGTCCATCATTTTGCGCGCTTTGACTGTCACTGTTGCAACTACCAACGCGGCTAGTATTTATTTGCAACACACATTCGGTTGGTTAGTCTAATGGTCGTGGCAGCTGATGGCAACACCAACAAAAACTGTAGAAACAATAACAACAATACCAGAAATAACAACAACAAAAACAATAGAAACAATTAAGGAAAGTCTAATTTCGGGTGCAACCGAACATTTTCTACTCTCGCAATTTATTGCTATATTTTTATTAAGAAAACACACAATATGACCCATATATGTATGTATGTGATTGGCGTTGCAACCGTTGAGTCGGTTATAGCCGAATCGACGATAGTGCGCCACTTCTCTCTCTCCTTCGCAGTTCGGCGCCAGTTGGAGATTCCAAGTGTGACCAGGTCGCTCTCCACCTGGTCCCTCCAACGGAGTGGAGGCCTTCTCCTTCCTCGTCTTCCCCCGGCGGGTACTGCATCGAACACTTTCAGGGCTGGAGTGCTTTCGTCCATTCGGACAACATGACCTAGCCAGCGTAGCCGCTGTCTTTCTATTCGCTGAACTATGTCAATGGCGTCGTAGAAATCGTACAGCTCATCGTTCCATCGTCTGCAGTATTCGCCGTTGCCAATATTCTGAGGACCATAAATCTTGCGCAAAATTTTCCTCGCGAAAACTACTAGTGTCGTCTCATCTGATGTTGACATCGTCCAAGCTTCAGCACCATAAAACAGGACGAAAATGATAAGCGACTTGTGGAGTTCGATTTTATGTCCGTCTAGAGAGGACTTTACTTTTCAATTGCCTACTCAGTCCAAAGTAGCACCTGTTGGCAAGAGTGATTCTGCGCTGGATTTCGAGGCTGACATTGTTCGTGTTGTTGATGCTGGTTCCCAGGTATAGGAAACTATCTACTACTTCAAAGGTATGACATGGGAGCCAAGACGCGAATGCGCCGACTGTTTGTTTGATGACAAGAGATATTTCGTCTTGTCCTCATTCACCTCCAGTCCCATTCGCTTCGTCTCCTTATCCATGCGGGAAAAAGCAGAACAAATCGGGCGGTTGTTGCTTCCGATGATATCAATATCATCGGCGTACGCCAGGAGCTGTACACTCTTGTAGAAGATTGTACCTTATCTATTTAGCTCTGCAGCTCTTATATTTTTCCAGCACCAAGTTAAAGAAGTCACATGATAGTGAGTCACCTTGTCTGAAACCTCGTTTGGTATCGAACGGCGCGGAGAGGTCCTTCCCAATCATGACGGAGCTTCTGGTGTTGCTCAACGTCAACTTACACAGCCGTATTAGTTTTGGGGGGATACCAAATTCAGACATCGAGACGTAAAGGCAGCTCCTTTTCGTGCTGTCGAAAGCAGCTTTAAAATCGACAAAAAGGTGGTGTGTGTCGATCCTATTTTCACGGGTCTTCTCCAAAATTTGGCGCATGGTGAATATCTGGTCAGTTGTCGATTTTCCAGGTCTAAAGCCACACTGATAAGGCCCAATCAGTTTGTTGACGGTGGGCTTTAGTCTTTCACACAGTACGCTCGATAGAACCTTGTATGCGATATTTAGGAGGGTAATGATCCCACGGTAATTGGCGCAGATTGTGGGATCTCCCTTTTTATGGATGGGGCAGAGCACACTGAGATTCCAATCGTCAGGCATGCTTTCTTCCGACCATATACTGCAAAGAAGCTGATGCATGCACCTTATCATAATATATATTAATTATTGTAATTGCTATTCAAATTTCTTTATGGTCGGGTAATGGAACATCTTTTCTGTCGTCATCGATTGGGGGATCGGGTTCGCCATCTCCTGGTGTTGTACTTTCACTGCCATTCAGCATGTCGGAGAAGTGTTCCCTCCATAATCCCAGTATGCCCTGGACATCGGTTACCAGATTACCACCTTGGTCTCTACATGAGGATGCTCCGGTCTTGAAACCTTCGTTAAGTCGCTTCATTTTTTCATAAAATTTTCAAGCATTACCTCTGTCTGCCAGCCCATATGTAGGCTGAGGTAATTCCTGAGCCGATTAAAATCACCAACATACATTAAATCTAAGATTATATGCTCATTAAATTTGGCTAAGATATTTCATATATAACTCGATTTAGAAGCTATTAAGCCCATCGTATTTTTGAAAATCCTATAATTAGCTACAGGGTGGCTGATGAAAGCCGCCACCAAAAAAGAATTAAATAACTTTTTTTCTATTTAATTAATCTGGTTAATTTTTTTTTTTATTTTGCAGATTTTCTTTTACATTTAACAAAAATGGATAACTGGGACACTGAAACAAGAATTGGGATTATCCGCCGCTATCACGCACTGGAGTCCGTAGTTTCTGCTTTTTCCAGACTAGATAAAGAAGTGAAGCGTATGGGTCTGGTGGTGAATGAGGACAAGACGAAATATCTCCTGTCATCAAACAAACAGTTAGCGCATTCGCCTCTTGGCTCCCACGTCACTGTTGACAGTCATACCTTTGAAGTAGTAGATAATTTCGTTTACTTGGGAACCAGCGTTAACAACACCAACAATGTCAGCCTTGAAATCCAACGCAGAATTACTCTTGCCAACAGGTGTTACTTTGGACTGAGTAGGCAATTGAAAAGTAAAGTCCTCTCTCGACGAACCAATATCAAACTCTACAAGTCGCTCATTATTCCCGTCCTGATGTATGGCGCCGAAGCGTGGACGATGACAACATCCGATGAGACGACTTTTGGGGTTTTCGAGAGAAAGGTTTTGCGTAAGATTTATGGTCCTCTGAACATTGGCAACGGCGAATACCGCAGACGATGGAACGATGAGCTGTACGATTTCTACGACGACATTGACATAGTTCAGAAAATAAAAAGACAGCGGCTACGCTGGCTAGGTCATGTTGTACGAATGGATGAAAACCTACAGCTCTGAAAGTGTTCGATGCAGTACCTGCTGGAGGAAGCCTCGGAAGAGGACGACCTCCACTCCGGTGGAAAGACCAAGTGCAAAGTGACCTGGCTTCACTTGGTGTTTCCAGTTGGCGCCAAAAAGCAAAAAGGAGGAACGAGTGGCGCGCTCTGGTGGATTCGGCTATAATCGCTTAAGCGGTTTCTACGCCAAATATATATTTTTATATAATAAGAAGTAGCTAAAAGAAACGACTGCAGAAAGTTTGGTTTATATAGATTTATTGGTTTGCGAGATATATACAAAAAACCTGTTTGGAGGCGTGACCACGACCACTTCCCCAAAAAAATTACATCCAAATATGCCCCTTTATAGCTTTTTGTATGGCTTATTTATGGCAATTTATGTGTTGTCGGTTTTCGCCATTTTGTGGACGTGGCAGTGGCCCATCTTCGAAAGCAACCCTCCTATGGTGCCAAGAAACAAGTGTGCCAAGTTTCATCAAGATATCTTAATTTTTACTCAAGTTAGAGCTTGCACAGACGGACGGACGGACAGACAGACATTCGGATTTTGTCTCGCCTCATCGCCGTGATCCCTTTGGTAAATATAACCCCATATCTAACTCGTTTAGTTTAGGGTGTTACAAACAACCGTTATGTGAACAAAACTATAATACTCTCTTAGCAACTTTGTTGCGAGAGTATAAAAAGAACCAAAACTACAATAGAAACAACAACAATAACAATGATGAAATGTTGAAAAATCAGCCGTCACCAATTGTAATCATTTCATTGCGGACTGCTGTCGCTCACCACTGATTAAACTCCATTACATATTCATATGCACAATGTCCATAAGCCGTCAATCCACCATCCTACACCACACTGTCTTCTTCATGTTTTCTCGCACAGATTTGCACTAATTTCGCATGCCATTGTATGTCTGCCCGGATCGCCTCAGCCACATATGCATGCTGCTGAATTAATTTGCAACGAGCAACTAGTTCGCTTAATGGTTTCGCATTTTGTTGCGATTTATTGGCGCAAGCGTGCATTAGATAAAGTCTTCTAACTTTGTATGTATGTAAGTATGTATGTATGTATGTAAATTTACGTATAAAACTGTCATGGCGTTGCCAACTGCTGTCATTGCTCGTGCAGCTGCTGCTGTTGCCATTATTATTTCGCTTTTACTAGCTGAGGCAGAGCTGCCATATAATTTCAGCGGACATGCAATTTGCACAACAACTTTATGTTGCAACAAGGAAAGTTTTGCTTATTTCGTGCATCAACATATGAATTCATGTGGTGCAACTGTTATGCCACAAAGTACAAATTAAACGCATTTGTTGTGCCTGTGGGGCATAAACCGATTTGTTCAACTCACCAAACTGTAATTATTTGTAGTAATCTGTATAAATTATTAGTTAATGTTAACATAAAATTACCGGCTCTATAAAGATGGATACCAGGAATCATAAATTTTATTCTTGAGAATATTTTCATAGAGAGTGTCTAGTAAACCCACTAATCGACGATAGTGCGCAACTGTGGTACTCCAATCAATTGTTTAACCATACTTCATATTCCGCCAGTAACATACACTTATGATGGTGTGAACAAATTGTGCCAAAAACATTAATTATCTCTAGATTAGTAAAGAGTCGAGTTATATATATAGATCTAGAGATGAACGAAGTCTAAACGATGACGTTACATATCAATAAGGCAAACCAGCAAACTGAGTATTCTCGTTTTAAACTGTATGTATGTATCATTTGTCAGAAAAAGTAGTGAAGTCCAATACTTATGGGGAAAAATTGTTTGATTTTGTTGGATTGCATTTTATATGATCGCAATATAAAATCTGTTGGATCTGTGGCGAATGCGTCATATGTCAAAAACTTACTAGAGGAGTGAAATAGAGGAATTGATCACTACCGCTCGCACTAAGCGGTGCTATTTAAATTGGAAAAATGTGATATAACTCTGACAAATAAAGGCACGATAGATTTATATATGATAGATTTATATATGACTCAACCCATACCGGATTAGTCAAAAACGTCTTTGAATAATAAGACACAAAACCGTATTTTATTCTGACCCAAAACAAGCGAGCGTGTGTTTTTGTCTTGTCTTGTTCGGTGTGGGTTGTCGCTTATGAAGCTATGGGATGTTGTCGTATCAGACAAGAAAAGACGTCTTGACTAATCCGATGAGGGTTGAGCTTATGTGCAAATTGTATTGAAAATGACAATATGTGATTCATGGATGAATTGAGCTTCGGTACGAATATCAATATCTGCTAATTGTAAAGTCATTTTAGAGATATTTACTACTAGTAAATGTTAGTAAAGATCTACTATTTAAACACACTCGCTTACTTTTGTGTACGAAGTTAAAATTCTTAAACTATCTTATAGCGTTTTTAGACAGCCAAATTAATTGATCAATAAAAATTTTTATTAAGAAACCCTTTTTTGTCTTTTACACTGCCCTCTACTCGATAACCGATTAGTTGTTATACATTTTAGTTTTTCCTTTTCATAAGAAGATGATGAGCCAATCGCAGACGTACGATGGACGTTCTTTGTCGCAGAGTTGCATTTTATTTTCAAGTCGATTAAAAGTCAATTAGAAATTAATGTAGATTTTTATTTTGTATGGTAAATCGATCTTAATAAGCGTTTTAATCGAGCAGAGGCCGGTTAATTGATCAATTAGTTAATTGAAAACCAGTGTAAAAAGGCTATTACCAAGCTACAGCATATGTTCTACTAAACATACTGATCTCATGGCAATGATTAAAATTTAAGTAGATTAAAAATGGTTAAAGTGTTTCAAGGCCTCAAAAAATCCATTTATCATAAAATTTCAAGTCCTTGGGAGTAATAGTTTTGGAGATACAGTCTGAAAAAGTTGGACGTTTTTTATTTCAAAACTTTGTTTTCGAAGTCGGTAGTTAGTAGTTCTCGAGAACCGCTTGACCGATCTTGACGAAAATGTAGACAGGTCTTCGAAATTCAATACAAGGCCTTGGACGACAGTTTTTTTTTTTTAATTTCCAAAAAAATTGTTGAACACTAAATGTACTTGTTACACAGCTTTCTACAGCCTTCAAAAACCTAAATAAAAATTAATATATACATAGATAGAACTAAAGTCGTGCTTACAAACCCCATTTGAGGACTGTCAAATTTGCAACAAAAAAAATTATGAATGTTTTCTGTAGCTAAAATAACATCACATTAATACAGTTAAGTAAATAAAATGACTTTGCATATTATAATTCAGTTCATAAATATATTGATATAGCACGATATTACACACTTTGTTTGACTTCTTACATTTGGAAGAATCTTCAGTAGGTGGACATGAATTCATATACTTCTAACTTACCAGCTTTACTACTAACTGTAATATGTATGAATGCTTTTCATTCGATTCAAATGATGTACTTTAAATGCAACTCAATTCAGCGCAGTGCTGAAAAATAAAGCTGCATTCGCAAATGGCAAACTTATGCGAAGCTGCACTTCGAGTGAAATAAGAATTTCTAAAATAATAAAAACCAAATGCGAAAGAATGTGCAAACGCATTTTTAAAATGAGAAACTTTCAACAACCTTTGTCGGCGCACTTCAAAAACAAAAACTACCGCTTGCGAGTGCCAACGTTTATGCTATGAATTTTTCAAGCAATGCTCCACAGCATACCTTACTCACAAACGAATTTTATTTCTCAACAACTTTTGTGTGTTTTCATGTTTCAACGGTACAATTTCTGCGGTTTTCATATGTACAGTATATGGTACATATGTGAGTGTGTCTGTGTGTAGGAGCGCTTGTGAGTAGATATAACTCGTTAACTTCATACTTATGCATATTTCATGTGTATCATGCGTTTGAGAGTGCGCTGTTTATGTGCTTAACACACACACGCATAGCACATTAGCAGACACACACACACACATGTATGGCATGCATTCTAAACGATAAGCCAACTACATTCAAAGATTATGCGAATAATGTGAATTTGAACGACCGCAAAGCCAAAAAGTCAGCACATAAAGATAGGAATAAAATATGCCTCAGCTACTGTTCGCCTCCCACAGCACACACATATTATATAACGCACACATGCTCAATTTCGGTTGCATATTTAATGGGTTAAGGGCAGGCATGAAAAAGAATCACTTCGTGCCGCACAAATTCGAAATGCGAAAAGTATCAAAGACACAAAGGCGGCGAAAAGAAAACGTGGTTGCCAACGAAATTCGGCAAAAGTTTCAAAAAACAAACAAAAAAAAAATTGTGTAAATGCTGAAAACCAGCAAAATTGCGCTGTTTTACTCGCTTGTTTTTCGTTTTTTATTCTTTTTTGTGTTTTTTAGTTTACTTTTTTGCGCTTTTTTCGCTTGAAATTGTATTTGTTAGCGCACGAGCGCTGAACAGTTTTTGAAGTAACTAACCGACAGCATCGCAACGCAACAGACAAAGTGACTCCCATCAGATTTGTTGGCAACCGCAAATTTTATTGCCAAATCATACACTCGCACATTCAGCACATACGGCACAAATACACACACTCACGGACACATGCGCCAACTGACAACTCCATCGCATATGAAAATGTACGCTTGTGTGCTTGTGTGTTGTAAGCGCTCGTATGTTTTAGATTTTACAATACCCAGCGCTGGGATGAGCATGACACCGAACAGATTGAGCGCTGACTTTCGCAATCTGTGATTTGGCTTTGGTTTGTTACCCTTTGCTGCACCGCGCATTTACTATTCAAAGTGGCTGGAGTAGTGACTGGAATCTAATAAATATAGCGAAATGCCAAAAGTAAGGAAATTTCCTTCTGTTTACAGAGCATATTACATTTTGCTACTCAACCGTTGCGCTCAACAGCATTTTAGTTGGAACGAGTCGCATTAGATAATGCATATTACCACTTTCAATTTGGGCAAAGCGGAATTGTCAATAAGCTCGCCAAATTAGAAGAAAATACAGTTTCGGTTGTGGACTCCTTAAGTTGCACCAACTATAGTCTTCAGCTAGAAATGGTGTGTTATGGAGTGAAAAAATATAATCTCAACTGTGCTTTAATGTATTATTATTAATTATATGAGAGACAGATACTCTTACTTTATGAGATATTAGGTTGGCAAATTTCCGCTCTTTTGCTCTTGCTTTATAAAAAAGTGTTACAGCGATCGGATTTAGTTCAAATATGCGATAATCTGTTTCCATCTAGACGGCAACTTCATAATTCTTATTTGCCGAACAGCCACTTGTCACAAGCCTCTTTTGAGTTCAACTTTACACCACCAAGGGCGTTGGCCATGGACAAGAACAGGTGGTAATCACTAGGCGCTATGTCCTGGCTATATGATTGTTGCGATAAAACTTCCCAACCGAGATCCCGTAGCTTCTGACGAGTCATAAACGAAGTGTTTTCCAAGGTATTGATCGTCGGCTCGATCGGCGGAAGACCTGCGCCGGCTAGCTCATCCAGTTTTCACCGGATCTGAATCGTCGAAACCATTTCTCCGCAGTTCGAAGTGACAGAGTACTATCCCCCAAAACACCATTAATCTCACGGATAGTTTCTCTAGCGGATTTGACTTTAACGAAGGAAAATTTTAAAATAGCGCGAATTTCAGCGTTGGTGTACTCCATGTTTACACGTCTATAACTGTTGAACACAATATCCAACCTTATCATGCATAGCGTCGTTTTGTAGGTTATATCAAGATATCTCAAAGATGTATAGTAATGCCGAATACGAGATCTATAGCGCTTTATACATAGCCGCGAAATTCAAAAGAAAAAAGGCGGAAGAGAGATATTTGCCAACCTATATATATTTCGTTATGTTTCTTCGGTCTGTTCTAGAGAATTCATTGTGCTATAAGTTGTGTTATCTGTAGACCTATTAAAAATTACACAGATATATTTCATATAGAACTTTCTTCAATTAAATAAGTATGAGCATAGATGTTTCAGTACCGAGCTTTAGATTTTTAAATTTTGGAAGCAGCAGTCGGTTGACAACTGTCATTCAGGCTACTGCCGGAGCCGGATTTTCTACAAAGGCGGGAATTACTCTAAAGCACATCAGTAGGTTTTTTTATCTTGGACAATGGACACTATCACCCCTATTACAAGTGTCTACTGGTAGTAGATAATCGGCTACAGAGCGATTATCGGCTACCGGTTCTATTGTAAGTGTCGATCAGTCGCTCAACCATCGACTGTGAATGCTTATCAATCACTTATTTGTCGACATAAATTTCTCAATCATTTTGAACTTTTTCGATCAATTTACACAATAGTAAAACAAAATATAATCGTTTCAATCGACTGGAGTCTATTCTAGAGGGGTATAAGCCTTCTTTTTCTGTTTCCTTCATTCAATATTTTTCTTTTATTGTTTATAGATGAACCAATAATGAATTATGCCGTCCACGGCAAGAGTAGTGTTTTAGAGACGTCAAGGGAGATGAGATACCACTTCGGTATTTTTAAATGAAAATTTCACAAAATCGTGTTTAAGTAAGTATTTTTGATATGCTGAATTGCTTAAATGCAATATATGATTATACAATCAATACAATACTAAAAAATATTGTAAAAATACCCTTTTATTCAACCTCTGAAGAGCACCTAACCGCTTAAGTCAAGAACTCGATCAAAAATATCTCTGTTACTTTTAACTATAAATTAGAAATGTCTTACAATTTAATCGAAGAAATCATCCCTCAAAAAATGTATAAGAGGAAAATCTACAATCAGATCCATTCCATTCACACGTCTACTAAAATAATCTCATTATGCAAAGCTGGATCCCATTCAAAATATTATGCAATATTCCCGTAGATTTAACGGAAGGACAAACATCAACCACTTATTCAAATAATCGGGATTTGTCAATTTTTGCCTATGGCCAAATTTGTTCGGTTCCTAATCTCTGACACCATGTCAGAAATTCACGTAAAATTAGTAAGTATGAAAGCCATAGCCTAGGTCCCGTATAGCTACCATCGGCCTATTTAACATATACTTCTCGGGGATCCTTTTTATTTGCTTCCTCTCTGTGTGTCTTAATTTTATTCGACAAATGGTAAATAGTCTATGGCGCTGTTCATAATAAGTATTTATTTTGTCAGCTTTTGTTACGAGTTTATACAGATTATGTCGATATAACCATTACTTGAAGCACCATCGACTCCTTGCACTATGTTAGATGAGGAATTTCCATCCTCACTCAATACCTCACACCATTGTCATTTATGGCGAATATGAATGAAAGGTGTGTACCTTTTCTTAAGCATTATGACGATTGCAGTCCAAAATAAATTAAATTGAAATCTCAGAAATAAATAATATCATCTTATATTCTTTTGATTCATTGCGCAACATTAGCTAAAATCATACCAGTTGAAGATGTAATGAAAACAATACGCTTCGGTCCCAGCAAAACTCATTGATGTCGGAGACAGTACATATGGACTTTTTTAACTTTTATTGTACTTTTATTAACGCAGTTGGATACTTATTTGAACAGAGTTTGCGAAATACCTTTAAACAAAAGGAACACGAAAAACCCACATGGACAACATATCGAAAGATGTACATATATTGTATATACATATATGTACGTATACAGCTAGAGCAAATGCATATATATTCATACACATCGTTGAAGTTTTCGATGTGCCGGCTGTGCCGATGGCATCAAAACACATAACGGAAATGAGGGAATCCGCAAAGTTAACAAAAACACCACATGACACACAACAAAAAAAATACAAACACCAACAACAACAACAACGAACAAGCGTGAATGTGCTTGCAGTGATGGCAGCGGCAAGTGGCACATTTTGGTGACTAGACTCGTTAGCGCGAGGTGTAGCATTGCCGCAGAGCATAAAAAGCGGAAGAGCTTAGCCGAGTGGTTGCAGTGACGGCAGCAACAGCTTTGGTGAAGGCAACGCTTCAAGTGCGCACGCGTGCCATGCCAACAAGCCATTAGAGCAACAATTTTATGCTTTTGCTTTATGACGGCTTTCGACGCCGTTAGCAGGTGAATAAGCGAGTATTCACATCGTCAATGTGTGTCATCTATGTGTGTGTGAGTGCGCTCGTATGACGGCGCTTTATACGCCACCTCACTTCAGCATATTTGCATTTTTCATATTTTTTCGCTGCGGTATTTTTATCTTCGCTAGTTCCAAAGGAGTTGACGCTGTTTTTTGCACTAACGAAGGATAAAATAGATACATACACGCTCATGTATGTGTGCAACTTCCATAGCGACGCGCACATACTCCAACTTTCAGAGATATTCACGCAGCTCGTAGCTTAAGTGCCACTCGGTGGTTATTCAGCTCAGTTGTGTAAGCCGGATTTTAAAATAAAAAATGTTCAGTCGCTTTTTTTGTAAATGTATAAAAATAAAAAAATTAAAACAAATAACTACAAAACACTGTGAGCACATAGTCACATCCCGCGATTCCGCCTGTTAAAAAGAGCTAAAGTTAGGTAAAGTGCTGCTTCGGAACCACAGGTATCGTAACTGTCTTTAGACTGGTGTCAAGCGAGTTAATTGATGCTCAGCTTCCAAAACCCAAAATAATATGTGAAATTGTGAACCGTTTGCCCACATTCTTGGTACCGGACCAAAGTCTTGACTAGTTTCTCAAATATTTAGCTTAAAATCAAGCGGACGTTCATTATATGATATTAAGCCGATTGACGCATTTTTACTAAATTGTTTATCATACTGAGAGATATATAGGGTATAAAATCTATAAGAGGGACAGAAATTCATTCACTTCGACAGCAGAGCGGCTCAAAGCTGGTCAGGGCGTGTATGACCTCCATAGCATTATCTTCAAGTTACTTCAGTCGACTTAGTCTGATATCCGGTCTTAGCGGAATTGCCGGAAATTGCAAAGCCAATAACTTGCCACTTTCTTGTCGAATTGGGAACGAGTCGTTAGCCCGTGGTCCACATGCGTTCCTTAGAATACAGACCTCGCGTGAGCTCGATAAACACTGGACAACGACCAGTATTTGGTTGTAAGACCCTTCTGGCCAGGAGTGTATCGTAGAAGGTACTGGCTGTACTTGTCCAATAGACACGTATGCGGTGAGACTAAAAATTGTTTTAATTTGTAGCTACCAAAGCTATAGAAAGCGAGGTGGAATTAACTAGTCACTTTCTCTTCCAATATCCAGCTTTCGCCCGACTGAGGTCGAAGCATCTCGATAAACAGACTATAGATAGGAGTGTTTTCGTTAGCAACAAAAAGGACCAGCATTTCTAGCTGTCCAACCTCAAACGCAGGGATCAGCCTCCCAATGTAGCATGATCAAACCAGACCTCTGAGCTGTCAGACATGTAAACAACTGTAATTGACAGCATTGCGCTAAGATAAATCAAGGACCAGTACAGCCTGCTCTTGAGATTGTCCTGCATTGTTGCAAACTAACTTAATTTACTGTGGAGTTACTACATATTTTGTGTGTTTGTAGATTGTAGTACACCCGTTTGCAAAGTTTTCCACTGTGGCACTTACCACGCCATCATTAGCTCACTACGTTGTCCTCCGCTGAAAATTCATTTCATCAACAGCGATTGCCTTACTTTGCTGAATTACGAGCTGCAAATGTGTTGCATGCGTCGAGCAAGTGCTAGGAGAAAAGACACCATTTTTGCATGCCAAATTTTCGCCGACTACTATGGGTATTTCTTAAATATGGCATACAAAAATACTCATCCGAAGTGACCTACAGAAATGAAGTAGTTGTGAAAAAGTAGTATTCAGCACAGGCCTTACTAGTAAGCCAAGTGCATTTTCTGAGGAAGCTATAACCATTTGTCACAAAATGTGTTCGAAGTTACCGATCCATATCCAAATAAATAAATAAAAAATAAAACTATATCAACTTTTTTCAGTATTCAAAGAAGAAGAAATTTAAGTGCTTTGAAACTGAAAAATAGAAGCATTGATCCTGAAGAGCAGGATTACCTCTATGGTAATTACCTCTATGATAATTTGTAGATATCTGTGCCTCTATCGCAACTAGTTCAATTTAAGTCATAGATTTCCATTTGTGAACTAGTATTTTATCTGAACTGTCTGTTGTTCCTCTATAGGGCTGTATTCAACATAGCTCTTTTACTCTCACACGCAAGCGGTTATTTTGGTTTCAGCAGCGCTAATGCGCTATTTAATGTATATTAAAATGCAGTGGTCGTCGTCTAATGGACCCGCCACTGGGCATTCGCAATGAGTTAATATGCAGCGAATTAAGAAGAAAAGTGTGTAAGTATAGTCTAACTTTATGCTGTTGCAGAGTTTGACTATTTACTATATGCAGCTGTGACAATTTCGGTTTAGATAAAACTTTAAATTTTACTTTAACTTTAAAATTTAATAAAATATGTTTACCAAACAATTAAGACATGTACTGCTACTTGAGATCTGGAGCTTGATGTTATTCGACAAATTCTTACATTTGCCTTTGCGTTCGAGGAAATGAAGACAAATATAATAATAATTTATTTTTCTTACAGAAAACTTAGTCAAATGAGCATTGTCCTATATATGAACAAAGAAAATCCTTTGAAATGTCCATTAATAACATCAACCTGAATATCTTTACTATAAAGGGTTAATGAAAGGTTCGGGTACTCTCGTAATTCAGATGCTATATAAACCAAACTTTCCGCAGTCGGTTCTCTTATGTACCCCACCACACACCATGAAAATAGTTGAAATCGAATAATAACCACGCCTACCTCCCATACAAAGCTTAGGTTGAAAATTAAAAAAGTACGTTAACTCACTAGCGAAAAACATCAGAAACACACTTTACAGAAGAAATATCAGAAAGAAGCTGCACTCAGATTTGTTTACAAAACGGAAAATGGGCGTGGCTACACCCACTTATGGGTCAAAAACTATAGCTCAGGAACTACTCGACCGATTTCAATGAAATTGAATTCCAACTTTATAATATATACATTAGGAACCAATAAAGACCACCGGATAAATCTTTACACAAATACTGTATATGATCTGTGGTATCACTTGTGAAAATATTGTCGAAATCGGACTATAACTTTTCAATGCCCCGGATATCGAATATGAAAAACTCAGTAGTAGTAGTAGTATAAAATATTCGGTTGCTCCCGAACTTAGCCTTTCCTTACTTGTTTTCGGTATAAAGTTCTCAAAATTACTAATGTCCTCTCATTCGGTATCTGGGGGCTTGAAAAGTTATGGTCCAATTACCGATTATATGGAAAGTGTAGAAGTGGTTGTATATGGTCCAAATTTATTCAATTTAGCATATGTGGTATAAGGAAAACTTCGTGCAAATCCGTATAGTACTTGTTGAGGCATAGGATTTAACCGAAAAGTTGACGGTGTCACGCCTGCGAGTTGTCGTACCCTGTAGTAATTACGAATATAACCATAATATGGGGAACGACGTAGATATTTTCCTTTTGTATTTCTAATTGATGACGAAGATAAAGATTTTTTTTTGGATAATGGCGTTTTACACGTCCGCCCTAAGTTTGGAATGTGACTTTTGAACTACGAGATTCACTTTATGCTTAAATTAAAAAAAATCCGTTATTTCACAATACCACTTCCGCTACACAGATTCCGAGGTCGCTACGTACCACATATATTTTGTTAAAAAAAAAAAAATTACAATCTATTGTACTGATGGTATTTACAGAAGTTGTATACCAATGTATCTGCGCTTGCATAATTTCTACCGACCAGAGTGCCTATTACTAGAAACCGCAAACGGCTTCGGCTAGTTCTATTTAGTACATTGAATCACTAAAATCATAAAGACAAACCACCGGCGTTATTCGACCATTTGCATAATAGATGGCACCTAAGGCGCTCACTTATATACATATTTACGTTCATAAATATTTAACATAATATCATTCACATTGCCTTGCGGTTGAAGGCAACTGGTGCGGGTGCTGCGGTTCACTAAAGCAAATAGACGTTAATGAATAAATTCGTTGAAATTCGGTTGGCGGCAAGGAGCTGTAAATTATCGGAGTCACTCCCACAGACTCACAGATATCAGTATCACTGCCACAACAACTATACAAACCGCATGAGAACAACAGCCACAATCAAGGAGGCAACAACAACACCGTAAGCAAGTTTGTACTATAAAAGAGTGCCAACAATGAGGTAGGCAATGCCGAGCAATAGTAAATACGTGTTTACCAGCAACAACAGACACTTCATCAACATCAACGCCACCAGAACAGCTTCATCATTGCCGGTCAATACATAGTCGTACAAACAGACACACAGCCGAAGCGACGAAGAGAGTTGCTGTTGCACTCGGTGCACTCAGTTGCATGAATATGCAGCAGCAAGTTGCTCAGTACGCCTAACGGCGCTTAATTTGCAAAAGGAATCCGCCAAGGAACGATCACCATTACACCGATTGCAATTGCTGCCGCCTCACTGACCGGCTGACTAACTGACTCACTGACCGGCCGTGTATTTGCGACAATGCAAGCCATTCAATGGCCGCACCAAATCATTTGAAACCACAAAATTACCGTCGGTAGTTCAGCAGCGTAGCGAAGCATTTGATGTTTATTTTAATTGAACTGGTTTGCAGGCCGGAGAGATGCAACACGGCTGAGAAGCAACCAAGTGACTGCAGCTGCCGTGGTAGCCAACTTACCAACAGCAGAAATAACAAGAATACATATGTAGCTCCTGATACCAGGAAAGCCAACTAGGCGCAAAGCGTCGCACACAGTAGGTAATCGAACACTGCTGGAAGTGTGAAACTAACTCAACTCAACTCAAACGGGCGTTGTTTGTGTCTCAATCCTGAAACCACAAAATACAGTGACCACAACCATTGCACGGTGGCATGTGTGTAGGGATTTTTCGCACAGTGTAGCAGTGATAAGCTACTAACTGTGGAATGAAAACTGTTTCAATTCGTGAACTTTTCCAATAAATAAATAAGAAAACTAAGTCTTTTTTCAAATTAGAGAATCTGAATATGTAGTCTAGGCGCGGTACCCCCTGTTCTATCAAACGAGGCTCTGACGACCGTTTTAAGACGGTATAACCTTAGCGAGGAGGAAATACATACGCCTTGCCAGCCAGGAGGCAGTTCAGGCAGCACCGGATCCAGGCTCTCGGCTAATCACCTACTCATCTTAAATCAAACCAAGAAGTACTGTGCCCCACCTAGGAACTTTGGCAAAATATATATTTATAATATATATAAATATATATATAAAGCTTGTTCAAACCTTTAACCTTGATATTTTAAGTAAAATCGATTCACTCTTACGTCCACGTCCACGGTTAATGAAGCTTCCATAGCTCTCTAAAAATTAAACTAGAGACTTAAAGTAAAGTATGTAGAAACATTTTTGTAAGAATTCCTTATAGATTGGTTGAATAATTGCACATGAGGTATAACACCAAAGCCACTTGACAAATTATAACGATAATACTGCTTTAGTATCATGACTCCACCGATATGGTTACGTAGTCGGCCTAACACGTGTTTATCTTATATTAAATCATGAAAGTAAGGCATAACCATCGGAACTCTCCTAACAAAATTTGCTTTATAGAAATATGTTTGCTTTGTGTTTCGAAGTTAGATCCTTTTTTCAGTATTATGTGATCAGACTGGGAATACCTATGTGTAGAAGTTCTCAAAGACACTTTTACCCTCGTTTCGCTCTCTAAATATTTTTTACTAGAGCCAATTAGCTGATTAGTTGATATGCATAATTAATGAGATCTATTAAAGTAGACTCACTTAGGTAAAGATATTTCTGAACTGAATCAATTTCCACAACCTCAAACCGTCAAAAGACAAATGTTAATAATATTTTATTTGATTCTAAAATGTAGAAAAATATTTTTCTTTTAATTAAGCACGAAAATTTATAGTAAACAGTCTATAAGAAACTTGAAAACTAAACCCTACAATATCTGAGCCGTTCTGCTTGCTGACTTACCGCAAAGTGAAACACTATCAAAACATTGGTTGACGTTGAAGTGGAGCCAACAACAATGTCCAAAACCAAGCACAGCTGTAGTTGTCACACCAACAAACACAACACATACCATGTACTCGTACATATGTTTACAAGACAATGGAAGCTTTGCATTCATTAACGACAATGACAACCAATAGTCAAACGATGGCTGCACTCGGACCAACATTCTACACTACAACCTCATGGTATATCTTCGTGTGTGATGATATACTGTGAATGCGCTTGACTTGATTTGCATGCAACCATGTAACAGAGCAAATTTTACTTTGTGAGAATTCGTGTGCTTGCTTTTCGGAACCCAGTAAGCAAATGGGATTGATCTGCGTATAAGGAAATTCGTAAACATTTTCTAGGGTAGTAATTTGAGCTAACATATTTGCCACTTTGCATCCCTACAAATCTTCGAATGTCTTGTTAACTAGCAGGCCTTTCAACCACAAAACGAAATTGCCACATTATTAATATGAAATTCATCTACCAAATTTATCTAATTTTAGCCGCTTTTGCTTAGTGGGTCCGACATACAGATATTGTACTCGTATGTACATTTCTACATATCACTCAAGTCTGCCACTTAACTAAGCAAATAGTGGTAAGTGAAGCGTATGGAACAATTACAGTGACCACAAACTTTGCGGTGCCAGTCCAGTCGCCTTTGTTGACGTTGGAGCCAAAGAGACATTTGCAGTTGGGAAATTGCATACTCACATGAATGTTGCATATCTGTGAAACCATTTGAAATGCCCGCAGGAAAAGCAAGCTTTGAACGGACTGAAGTCATGGCTTCCGAAGCATTGCAGTTTCGATACGAACTTACAAAATGGCTACGAAATCTTAAAGCAACTGTCCAATAATTTAAAGGAATTTCAATTGGACCTTCAGATACCTTCATACTAAAACCTGTCCATCAAACCAACTTGCTTTCTTAGAAGATTATATGACAAATTTTGAACATAAACATAATATATAATCTAATTATAATTTTAGATGAAAAACTATATATTTTGAAAGTTATAAAAAATCATCAAATTTAGTTCAGTTTCCTCAAATGGTATGCGAGTTGGGAACTTTCATCTAAAAATAAACAGCATCCAAATCCATCCATCTAACAAATTTCCCTTACATTATCTTTACGTATTTCAAAGAATCCTCCAATGATCTACCGCTATTACATTTCTTGTCATTTTGGAAGAGTACCACTGTGAAACAACTGGACTTCCACTTGATGATGCCAGAATAAGTGTTAAGTCTGGTTTTGGCTGATTTCCGCGACTGACGAAACTCAACGGACCTCACACATTGTAAAATTCACCGGAAACCCTTGAGGCGGCTAAAATCGAATCCAATTACTTCACCAAAGATGTTACATCTAAGCTTTTGCAGCATTAATCTAGCGAAAGCTCGATAACCTGATAGCCAGTATACCAATTATGGAGAGAGGATTCATCATATAAGCTTTTGCAGCTTTCGTCTAGCGAAACTAGACAATCCAGCCAGTCCAGTATACTAATTATGGCAGGCAACCGATGACTTACCAGTCTTTTATGTTTTGACTCCCCGAAAAGAGAAAATTAGTGTGATTTTACTTTGATTGTCACAGCCCTTTCTGTTTCCCCATTTGATCAAATTTCCTTCCTTAAGTGCCTTAATTGACCTTGCGAAGTGTACGTACCTTTCGTTCTGCAACGTGAGTTCAGTCCCAAAAAAAAAAAAAAATAGGTGAAGTGCTTGAGATTCGACTCCACCCCAAATTACTCGAGAGCTGTGGTATAAACTTTTTATAAAAACTCACAAATTTTTCCAGCTTACAATCGTAAAAGCTACAGTGGCATGCCACACTGTAGCACTTTGTATGCCAACGCAAACACGCTTTCGGGTCCAACCAACCAAACTACAACTTTAAAGAGCCACTCCACTGAACCAACGAATTCATGTCGAATTTCGATTTAGCAAGTAAATTGTCCATGGCCGTGGCAAAAAGCAAAACAATGCCAACAACGAAAACAACAACAACTCAAAATACCCATGCTACTACTTTTACTTGTGCCATGTAGCAAAACGAAATTGCAATTGCCAATGACTTCGATTGCAACACACAAATCCACACAAACACAAACACAAAGACATAGACGTGGGCTCATGCCAGGCTCTTTCAGCCAGTCATTCAGTCATTTGTAGGATTGGAAGGCCACTGAATGCCAGCCGCTTGCCATTGATAAGTGTTGCAAGTGTGGCAAGTGCGTGCGAATGCAGCAGGCAGCAGGCACCTACAACAACAGCATCGCTTCACTACAATTCGATTGACTTGACAATTGCTCGCTAGTCAGTCACACTTTGCAGTCGTACGCCAGCCAGCCCACATAAAACCAAACACACACACATATATATATATATCCACGTGTGGCATGGCGTTCAATGAAACAATGGCAACACAAACTAACTGCAATTTGGCGGCGCTTTGATTGCGCTGACTTTCATTCGTATGTAGTGTAATGCCAAACATACCCACAGACGAGTATCTATATCTAACGGTGCAATGCCACAGCGGGGTTGCACACGAGTACTGAGCTGCTCGCTCGGCAGTGAATTGCAATGTGTTTTTTGCGGTTGCGCCCCATCGCTTAGGCGTGCGTGTAGTTGTGCTGGTGTCTACGCCATGTAGTTGCGGTCGAATCTGCGGTTTTTCTGTCACATGAGAACGCTCGAAAACAATATCCATAAGCATATGCGTGAAGTGAAGCTATTCGGGCGTTGTGAGCGGCAAGAAATGTGCCTTGTGTCTTCGAACTCATTTGTGGCACTCACTGGCTATTGGTTTATCGAAAAGTATACTTCATTGTTCTGCTGAAATTTTCAAAATTAATTTCAAGCGTATTTGCGTTACAATTTATTTCTCATAATTAAAAAAAAAAAAAATACTGAAAATATGAATCTTGCAGTTGCTCTAGATTCTTAATCAAGTTGCTTAAGTATATCCTTTGGGGATATTTTAAAAATTCTAAATCCTGTAAAAGAGCGCTTAAATTAAATAAGACTTATTTGAATTCATTTTAAGAAAAGCCCGTCTCTCAAATCGCAAAATATCTTAGTCATTGGTACTCTTATTACGGAGAAGATTCATGATTAATTAAAGCTGGAGACAAGCCCTAATCAAGTTTATTAAAAATAAGCCGTGATAACTTAATAAATAATAAACATTAAATAATTTTTCCGACTTTTAAATTGACTTCAACATAAATGATTAAATGAAGCTCACTATAACTCTATGAGTCCTATTGCGAGTGTGAACTGCAATAGATAATCGACTAATAAGTGATTATCGACTACCGATGCTATTGTGGGTGTCGATCAATCGTTCAACCAACGACTGTGAATGCTTTCGAACCCTAATTTGCCACCAAAAGTCGCTAGAAATCACAAAAGGGAGCATGATTTTTCAAACGATGTTTTACAGTAGAAATAACAGAAAGAAGCTGCACTCAGATTCTTTTACAAAATGGAAAATGGACGTGGCATCGCCCACTTATGGGTCAAAAACCATATCTCATATTCCCATATAACTCAATTTTGAATTCCATCTCATTCCTTCACTTTATAATATATACATAAGGAACCAATGAAGATAGCGGACTTAGCACATATACTGTATATGATCTTTGGCATCACTTGTGAAAAAATTGTCGAAATCGGACTGTAACTTTTCAATGCCCCGGATATCGAACATGAAGAACTCGGTGCCTTATGGTAGTTTTGCACCGAAAATATCGGTAAATCTCTCACATATCGTAATTTAATTCAGAGGAAATATTTTACTTCTAATACTCGTAGTGTGTCTCTGTACCAGAAATGGTTAAAATCGGGCCATAACTTCCTCTAGCTCTGCTATATCTAATTATAGGATCTTCAAAAATACTATGGGCTTAATAGCTTATAAATCGGTTAACATGTGAGATATCTTAGCCAAATTAAATGAGCATATAATCTTAGATATAATGTATGTTGGTGGTGAAAATTAGTGAAATCGTTTCAGGAATTACCTCGGCCTATATACTATATATGATGATTTTCGATTTTCTATTGGACTTTATACTGAATATATGGGAGAAATTGTGAGTTATCTTAATAAAAATATGGCAATAAATCGCGAGAGTATAAAATGTTCGGTTGCACCTGAACTTAGCCTTTCCTTACATGTTTATTATTGTATATAGTACCTCCATGATTATAACCTATTATATTTTCCGCTCGCAAAAACTCATCCAAATCCAATATATTGATAGTACTAGCAAAACGCAGATAAGTCATAGTGAGAGGTTTTGATAGCTGTTGACCTTATCTTAAAAAACCGTCCACCATTCGGAAATGATTATGTAGTTATATTATATATGTTGAGGTGGCATCTACGAGAAACAGGCTATCTTGGACAAATTATAAAATTTCTTCTCGGACAAACAATTTTTTGAACAGACGAACCCATTACTACATTAATCGTACAATAATGTCTAATTAACTGTCAATGTCGGTATTGCCGGTACTCACATTTCCTGCTATCATATATTCACAGATCACAAACGTCCAACCTAGTAGTGTGATGAAGAATAAAGCCACGTCTCTCTATAAGTTTCTATACCAATGCATCACGGATTCTGGACTCTCTCTCTGCTTCCATCTCACAAAATTTCCCAATAAATTTTCATCGGAAAACCTTACAATGAAAATGGTATGCGGTCGAACACTACTGAAAAGTGCCACGAATTTAAAGAAAATAGAAGATCGAAAGTAGAAGAGCTACAATATCTGAAAAGTTTGTGCAGTACCTCAACCTCGGAAGGAAACGAAGAGAGCACTTCAAGTATAAGAGTACAAAAAAAACTTGTTCTGGTGTGATAGTTTACATGCCCAATTTCAGACACCACTTGGCCTATCATGGTTCGCTTAAAACATATGTGTATGTATTTTCGTTTTATAAGAACCAGTCGTAAAGGCGACTGAAGTAGGATTACTGTTTTGATCATTATAAAGCTCAGGTCTCAAATATACAATATATTATATATATATATAACCAGAGGACGGTTTGGACTGAGTTTGGATAAGAATTGCCACAACTTAGGAGCGCTATTTGACCTATATATAGACCGATTTTAGACGAGGTTTAGCAGTTCTTCGGACATCATTTGGGTTGGGCTTCATTTTTATACCTAAGCTGATTCGACAACGAAAAAAAATTAGAAAAAAGTGCTGAGACCATTTCAAAAACATGCGAACAACTTAAGTTATTTAGTTATATTAAACCAGGTTTTTTGGTACTGTAATTGTATATGTATATATACCAAATAATCTGAAAACCTCCAATGAAACAGAAGTGCAGTGAAAGAAAGTTGCATAACAGAACTGCCACGCAGCGAATGCAACAAATAATCTGTGTTTTCATTAATGTCACCCTTAATGCACACACACACACAGCCAAACTTCACGCGAACTCTATAAAATTTATTTCTGCACTTTAGCAGCGGAGAGAAATTCTTGCAGAAATTGTAATCTCCTGTGAAAGTTTTGTGCCTTTACAAGAATATATGAGGGAAATGCAAAAGCGCGCACACATGAAACAAATTACTTGGGTAACAATAGAAATTAAAAGCCAACGAAAGCAAAAATTGTTCATAACAACAAACAGCAAAAAGAAACACGAAGAAACTCACGCAACACTCGACAATAAAAAGAATTGCGCTGGCAAAGCAAATAAGTGTTGAAAAGTTGCATTTTGTGGCAGCGCAGCAAAAGAAAACATCCAACAGAAGAAGAAAAAGAAAAGCGAAAAGCAAACAAAGCAAAAACAACAGCAACAACAACAACAGAACAAGCATGAAATGTCGAAAAAGTAAGCAAAGGCGCCCTAGTAAACCAAAGAGCGTGCTGTAGTGAAGGTGGTGAAGCCATGCCGCCAAGAGTGCGGAGGTTCCCTTTGGTGCTTAATGTTTCCGCTTCGCCCCTTTGAACTCAGATTTCGTGCGGAGAAGTTGCATGTTGGCTTCTTGTTTATATGCTTTTTTGGTGTTGTTGTTGTTTTTTCATTTTTTTTCGTGAAATTCACTTATATTGGGCGTTATTTTCTTTACACGCTCCAAGTTGCAAGTTTCCTTTTATTGTTTGTCCTGCTCACTGGTGATTTCTTTGGTTTTCGGGTATAAACAGCACACCAAGAATGAGAATTTCACACTTTACCTTGTTGTTGCTTTCGCTTTTTTTTTTTTTTTGCTTTTTTCCGTTTCACTTTGCTTTCTCATAGAAGCGCATAGCAGTTCTGCAGTTAATCAAGTTTACTTTTATTTCTGAATTTCGCTTGACTTTAATCAGATTTCAGTGCGAAAAGAATTAAACGCGGCGACTCAGTGCAAGCACGTCTTACATTCGTGAAAAATAAACTGAATTTATTTTTAATTTCAATGAATTATAGCTGCACTTGCATCGCTGTTGAGTTGAATAATAATTATTTTATTTGAAATACCGTTATTTTTATTAAGATTCAGGGAGTAAACGAAAAGCCGAACCTTTGGTTCTGTATTGACAACTAATTTAAAAGAGGTTTTTTTTATATTATTTATCTAACCCCAATTCCGTATAAAATGAGTTAAGTTTTGTCCCCGACGTCATCTAGAAAAACTGCTGTTAGTTGTATTCAAAGTGTTTCTTCTTCCTCTGAAAAATAATATCTTTTACGAGTAGAACTCAATAACATTCTTATATAGTAGAGGGAGGGGAGTGTATGAACCGATATCAGAACAAATACTGTATGCTAGAAAATCACTTTCATGATCTCATATTTTTCTTCGGGATCTATACTACTAATCTGAGACGTCTGAGAACATTGTATTATAAAAAATAAAAACAGATGTTTTGAACTCTACATAATTTATATATATTTGCTTGATATATCTATCGGATATGACTTAATCATCGAAACCTCTATAATTAAAATGGACAATTTTCAACGAAATTTCACAAAAATTCTTTGGAATACTTCATTTGCTTTTTAATCATAAACCTATTCGCATATGCATTGCTATTCTGCTTAAATTAATGGCGCATTAGCAAATCGAAATCAACAAATGGAAAATTATCGTTAGCTCTTGCACATCATATGTGCAACTAGGGAACATTTTTCTAAATGCAACATCATTAGTTCTGCAATCCACATTAGACGCAATTAGTTGCTAGCATTTTTGATGTAGTCATTTTCTAGAGAATCTCTCTCAATACAATTTCTTTGTTCCTAGTAAATTCGGTTCATTTGCTTCTTTGATCAACAAATGCACGAATAACTTTTTTGCATGCACAGACACAGACACATACATCATCATCATCATGCTCTGAGCGAGTATGCACAACAAAGATATTCCCATCAAGGATGCCAATTTGAATTACACATTTGCATATCCGTAAGGGAGAGTAGCATTGGAACGGGATTGCAATGAAGCATTTGCTTTCTTTGCCTCACAGTTGAGCGATTCCGAATGTTGCATTAATTGGAAAATGGCAATGAGTTGAGCAGCCAACACATGAAGCAAACGTCGAAAATGACTTGCATGTAAATACATTTCGCTCATAGGGTTGATATGGAGATATTCAAAGAAAGGGTGAATTTGTGCCGCCAGGGGTCCTTTATGAGCGGTGGCCATATGTATTCATGTCGGTTAATACATTTGTGAAAGATAAGTCGGTAAATACTATATTGCACTACGTGGTGCTTCTCAGGAAAAAAGTTGTTTGACTGTTTCATTTATGGCTTTTTAATACAAAAGATTCAATATTTCATTCAGAAATATACTCAACTGAACCGATATCCGTTTTGGTACTAAACCATTTCATGCTAAAATATATGGAACTAATCTCTGGATCGCCTTTATAAATGTTTAGAAACAACAATATTTGTGTTGTCTAACTTTTTTCTTACAACATTCAACGTGGATTAACACAGTGTTTATCGATGGTATAGTGAAATTAATCGAGGTCGTAAATGACTCCAAGACGAATTTCTTAAAGGTCGCCTAAAACCCGTTGTTGTTCCATATATTTATACCCAGTTTTATTTATTTACTTCGCATAGAGTTTTATGTAAATACGTTACAACATGTATTCTGTAATTCTGTCATTGTAGCAGTTTGCAATATTTTGGCTCTTGACGTCTATATCCCAAGCCTTTGTTATATGGTTTACGCAATCCATAAGTGTAATATCATATTTTTGTTCGCCTCCATACGATATAAAAGGACTCTTTTAAAATCCTAACTCGATAGTAACATTTTAAATTTTGTATTATGCCCTAGTCGAAAAGTTCGATTTATGAAAGGAAATTTGTATGAAAATTGATTTCTTTTGCCAATTCAAGAGTTCGAGTTATGAAGAACGTCGAGTTAGGGAAGTTAGAGTTATGGAAGTAAATTAGTATAGTAGTTGTATAGTTTCTAAACGCTATTGTCAATTCAAAAGCTCGAATTATAGAAGTTCCACTGTATATTTATATAATTGAAGCAGCACCTTAATAACCTTTTCACATCGGCGCTAATTGATCAATTAATCGGCCTCTGCTCGATTAAAACGCTGATTAAGATCGATTTACCATACAAAATAAAAATGTAAATTAATTTTTAATCGACTTGAAAATGAAATGCGACTCTGCGACAAAGACCGTATTTGTATTAGGTCTAAAACTTTGCTTCCGTGTTTTTTTGTAAATTTAAGTTTTTTTGTATAGAACCGGTTACAAATGTCGATAAGCCTCAGCCGCACTTTTCTTGAATTTAAAAAAGAAAAGCAAAATTTCCCGCAAATGTTGCAAACGCTCTTCAAACCTGAGCTGCTATTATTTCTTATGAATTTTTAGGACATGCAAATTTATTTCATTTTATCTCGAAAATAATTACAGAAAACTGGATTCAATTTATGATTTTACACGAATTTTAAATCCAGAGCATACGTGTTTCCTTTAATAAAATACTAATTTTCAATAAAAATATTTAATGTTTGAGCAAATAAGAAAAGATAATATTGATGAGAAACAATCAAGTGCGCCGAAACTGAAGTATTAAGAAAACCATTTATCAACCAATTTTCGCACACACGTACTAAAACGGTAAATTTTATCACCGTTAGAGAACGTTTAAGCAGCGTTTCAAGAATAGCGCGGAAAAAAGGTTAAAACAATTAATAATGATGTCGCTGATGTGAAGGCGTGCATGAAGTGCGAAAAGAATAATCCCATTAAGGAAAGTAAGCTGAGGTGAGAGTGGTGGCCTTGGCTGCGGCGCCCATAACTCAACAATGGCGATTTAAGATTTTTACGGTTAGTTTGAAAAGCAATAAATAAATGTTTGGCGTGTAGAAGTCGTAAAAATGTGCAAACGAAGCGAATGGAAAATGTTCGCAAAACAAAACTTTTACCATTGATTAGCAGGTGGGGAAGGGGAGAAGACAGGTGAAGCAAAGGAAAATCAATTGAATTTAGTGTAACGGAACAAGCATGTATTTCAACAAATATAGACATCACTACTGTACGCTTCACCGCTTATGCCAGCTTAAAAAGAAATAAAGTAGAAACGCTACGCTTGTCAAGACGCCCAATACATATATATGTATATACTTATGTGTGTATGTGATATTATATTTTTGTGTGTTTGTGTAGATAACTTTACTACGGTGTGTACGCATTTATTACTTGCTTCTTAATCAGGTAAAGGTGTGCTCACAACTACAAGCATTTGTTTTTATTGTATATCCAACATATATTCATACATACATACATTCATTTACAATACGATAAGCATGTGTGTAACTCACATCAATCGTTGTACTTTTAGTTTGTGTAAGCAATTTTTCGTTTCTTTGCCACACTAGCTGTTGTTGCTGATAACGTTAAATACATGCAAAAGGTGGATACGACGCTGCTTTATTATGCAATACCACAACCCTCTCAGCAAATCCGGACGACCGCCAAACACACAAACATATCAATTGTCTTACGCAAAATGATAACCGAAGCACACTTTCTTCAAGTTACCCAGCTCAGCTCTTCTGCCTATGCCCCCCTAGTCAGTGGCACAGCACCTGCTGGTGTGTTGCACGTTAAATAGACACATTTATCTGTTATCGCGCAGATACATGCGGTTGGAGAAATACATTTATACTATCACTGCATAAAACTTACAAGAAATGGGCTATTCGCCTTCAGTCAAATACGTTGGGTAATTTTTTGCTGGATATAAACTAGCTTAATGTACTCTAGGCAGATGAGAAAACCTGTAAGTTAACTACTTACAGATTTAATAAATTAGTTTTTGTAATTTTACATATGATTCTTTAGAAAAAAATATTTTTTTGATCTATTTTTATCAGGATCGGTATCATAGAATACTTTTTCATCAATTAATAGACGCTCTTTTGACTCTTCTGAGAGACTGCTATGAATTTTGCAAATGATGTGCATTCCTCCCTTCATCAATTTTTTCCGACACAAAAGTTAATCACATGATTTTTGCTGTCATAAATTATAAGTTTGTAAAACTCTGTAGTTTCCCAAGAAATTTTATAAAAAAAAAATATGAAAAAGCTTTCGGAAGTATTGGGTTTAAGCTACGTAATCGAGTGATTTAGCGTTTTTAGACAGAAGCAAATTGATCAATTTACCGGCCTCTGCTCGATTTAAACGCTTATTGATATCGATTTACCATACAAAATAAAATCTCCATTTATTTTAAATCGACTTGAAAATCAAAAGCAACTCTGCGACACGAACGTACAATATACGTTCTTTGTCTGTGATTGGCTGAATTTTTTGATAAAATAGCATTAATACTACTAGACGGTAGATGGCGCTGCTAAAAATATTGATCAACAGATGAAATTATCAACTTCTTATGAAAAGCAAAAACAAAAATGTATAACAGCTGATCGTAAATCGAGTAACCGGCAGTATAAACGGCAAAAATGAGTTTCTCGATTTACATCTAAATTGATCAATTTATTTGGCTGTCTAAAAACGAACGCTATTACATTGGCCGAAAGCACTCAGATACAGTCGTAAGAGCTGCGAAAAGTTATCGCTGTCATTCCTCTGCCAAAAGAGATGCATTTTTTTAAACAACATAGCGATAGATAGCGATAAGCGCTCACTAAAGAATGTTCCTACAACTCATATATTACTCCGGGGAATGCGCCTAGCATCGATTGAGTTTTTCAACATATCTCAGATATTGACATTTCAGCGCTCGTCTGATGTTAATTTGTTAATAATTTTATTGAAACTACCTACAAATAACAATGAATGCGATGAAATTAGATGTTTAATATATTTTATTCAAGTTAAAGCCTTTTCTTTCATAGCGGATTTGAGAAGTGCATTAAACAATGGATATAAATACATTTTAAGAATATTTCCGTTCGCTGGCCTCAACATTAAATATTTAAAAATTTTGCAATTATTTTCATTTCGAATATATTGTGATGAACCCGTTATTGCTCTGGAACTTTGACTTCTATACTATGTGAATGACACGGTTCACCTACATAACAACATACCGGTAACTCAACGACTTTTATTTATCTGAAAAATACGATTACTGGATGTCTACAAATTAGTAGTAGTAGTACTTATCGCATCGACCTCGTAAGTTTTTAATTATTCTTCCGAGGACATTTTTATGACTTAAGCTCAAACACATTATTACCTTTTTCATATCAATATGAATCATATCATGAGTCATAAAACAAATAGTTAAGGAGTAGTCAATTAAGAGTTAAAGACTCTTCATCATGATTTCCTTTGTACATTAGTTCTCAAGATATTCAGTGGCATGACCAGATAAACCTCACCTAAAAAGGTTTTCATCACGAAGTATTCCTAAATATTATTGTTATTGTTTAGATCAGATTCAAAAATACCAATAAGTACTGAGGTTCTCATGTTTGAGTTCTGGAGCCTTGAGAATTTCTTATTGGTAACGAAACAGAGAGATTTTAAGAAATATGGTATTCATAGCGGAGATACTGATGATTCCTTGAGACCTCAGTTGGATATGAAATTTTCAACGTATGATAGTGATATTTATGATGCAGTTTATTGTGCAGAGGCTTGTAAAGGAGTTCCTTTTTTGTTTTGAGATTGCTATATGAGGTTAAAAACATTTTTCCAACAAAATTTGTGATTATATTTCAGTCACCTGAATAGAGTCTACACAGATGCTAGAATCGGCATAAAATTGTTGTTTTACAGATACAAATAATGATACGACCAAATCACAATTTCTTTAGACAATTGATATTTAGATTTTTAAATCAAAAAGGTCTAAGAAATATTGCGTTTTAACTCTTTGTTTTTAAAATTAGCAGGCTTCTGTTAAACGTTTATAAATATTTATTTCTTCGGAATTATGAAAATCTATTTTCAAATATATATATATAGCTGACCCCACAGGAGTTGCCCTGCGTGAAATTATTTGTTTTTAAAAGGATAGAAAGTTGAATTTAGATTGTATTAAAAAGCATTTATTTTCGATTTTTCAATATTTTTTTTTTTCAATGTAACGCAGCTTGATAAACAACATTTTTTGTTTTCTGTTCCGGAGCGTAAATGTACAGAGAATATGGTTTTTAAACTCGTGACAAGTTTCACTGGAAACTAATACGTTTGAACTGAAATGGCAAATCGTTGGAACTCAGAGGAATTGGTGAAATCAAGCATTCTGCCCCTTGTAAGTCCCTTTCAAAATTCTTGCAACTATCACATTATTCGATAGCTGCGTCACAATCAGGGTACAATTACACAGTTTCGACATAATTACATAATAGTGGCAGACATGTCAAGCAAATCCAAAAAATTTAGAAATTCAACACACAAATCTCCCTGAATTTGCCTTGAATCGTATAGATTAAGTCTTCAACATCGGTATTTTTGACAGCAAAAATTGCGCGTTCTTCCAACTTCTAGTAACGTTGCAGCAATTCCAGTAGATGCGAGAGCCAACGCAATGCCATTTTGAAATCGTATTGTTGCCAAATCAATATTATCTGTTCCGCCGTTGTTGTCAACTTAAATATAATTCTTTTATTATTACCTTTCTTGCAAATTTTCAATATTTGTTTACTTTTTCCCTGTACTTCCACGTATATTTCAATACTAAAACAAATAAGGAAAGGGTAAGTTTGGGTGCAACAGAACATTTTATACTCTCGCAAACCCTCAAAGATAAATAATTTCCCTCGTTTTTTACACATTTACCACTGTTTCTTCGTTCCTATTATAGCAGCGTGATATATAGCCTATAGCCTTTCTCGATAAATGGACTATCCAACACAAAAAGAATTATTCAATTCGAACCAGTAGTTTCGGATATTTGCGCGTTCAAACAAACTCTTCAGCTTTATAACATTAGTATAGATTTATATTCCCATTACTAAATTTTTAATTGGTCTTTTTATTCTCTCGTAACATGCGGTACAGGTAATATTGTGTAATATTGAGTAAGAGTAAAGTTTCTCAAATAAGCACAATGATACGCGATTTCGATATTTCAAACTGTTTATATGAAAAAAATATTATTTTCTAGTGTTGACACTCTCCCATTGTAAATATATGAAAAACAAAGTAACGAAAAAAATGTCAATACCAAATATGAATTCACATATTTTTTCACTAATTTAAAATATGTACATATATGTTATTACTACACCCTTCTACGTGACACATCCTTGCAACTCGATACCTTTAAAGCGCTCTCGTAAACCCATATAAACGTGTGTATGTACGTATGTAGGTATGTGTGTGTAAAACAAATAACCAACGCTCCACCGACGCTTTGATTTTATGCAGCATTTATGCCAAAATAGTGGGCGATAAAGTTTTATATCTGTATCAAATTTTATATCTGCGATGTGACAGATAAACATTCAAAATCACATTCAAATGTAGTGAAAGTCAAAGATGCGAAAGAAATACATATGCATGCGTGTATAAAAATATTTGTATTTTTTTGGGAAGATCACACTACATATCTGTGTTCACAAGCAGTATATCGATATCAAAAATTTGCAGAAAAATAAATCTGAATGTATATACCCAACAATCAAATCAGCTAGTTACAAACTAGTTTACAACTTGAATGAAGTTCAACTAGTGGACTGAGTGTCTTTTTTCTATACAAGCAGCTAGTATTTTTTACAAATTTTGCCAGATACTGGTCAGAAATCTAACAATTTCATACTAGAAAACAATTACAGTTTATATTGTCAGACATATTTTAAAGGATTTTGTTCTGTATCATTTATGTTGTTACTGAAACAACAGATGCGCCGATGTATCCATGTTCTCTATCTAAATACAATAAATGTAATGCAAATATATTGTTTAATATTAGAGATTTTACTATATTATATGATGAAAGCGATCGATCAGGAGCAGACAGAGTTCGAGTTTAGCTTTTCAGTGTGTCGACACATCATCAAAGCAGAGCTAAGTATAAAAACTGAATAAAATGAGATCTGTACCGACTAAAAGTATCTGGATTGTCCCAAACAAAATTTTAACTGGGATTATACTTATACGCAAGAGGAATTTGGTTGCCGAAAACTGTCGGTATCTACAATGGTTCACGATTGCGAAAGTAAGGAATTAAGTTATTAGAATGGCAAAACTAATAAGAAATATGAAAGTAGAAATTTGGTGAAAACCGTCTGGTTCTGGTGACATATGTCGCAGAATGCTAGTAAGCACGCAAAAATCAGAACCACATATATATAAAAACTAGTGTACAGTGAGAATACTAACAAGTAAGTAGGAAGCGCCCATCACCCGTCACCAACTGATTTCCGCAGTTATGATCCTTGAGGAATTTTTCTGTTTGCTTTTCGGGCATTTTATGTGTACTTTAGTGTGTACTTTAGTGTGTCATTGTAACCATGAAGACGACACTTTACGGCGATAACAAAAGTTTTATGGTTACTTTGATTGCATAGTCACCGGAGCAAAGTGATTGGAGGTGCGCAGTCTCGTTGGCGCAACGGCGCCACACTAATGCTGTGCCAAATGATGGCTGATGTGGATGGTGGATGGCGAGTGGTGTATGTATGAATACATCACGAGCTGCAATTGCTTGCACACACACACGCTTTTAATGGTTTCAGTTTTATTGACCATTTGACAAAGAGTGGCGAGCGCATAAGCGTTGGCATACCGTATTCAAGATGGTTACACAAAACCAGACAGTTGGTTGCACGAAAATTGAGACGACAGAACGTGAAAACGGTTGTGTGAGTTTTATGGTGAACTGGTGAGGAAAGGGGTCTAAAGAAGTGGAGCGAATTCAGCTCTGCTCCACCGACCTCCGCTCCAACCAACGTACCAAGAGAATGACGAAGTGTCATGTGGGCGTTGGATAGAGTTTCGTCGAATGTTTCCCGCTAAAAGTGCCGTTAAAAGACATAACTGCACTGAAGTCATTTTCGACGATACTTCTCTGTTTGCTTCTTCTTCTGGTTTTTGCAAAGTGCTTCGCCCGAAAGTGGGTGTTGTAGTATTCGCTGCTGAATTGGCTGCCGCAGAGTGCGTATGAAATTGTATTGTGTTCAAAAATTGAAGAATCCATACAAGTACATGAATGCATCACCATTAAAAATGATGTGCTCCGCCGTCGTTGCCTCAATGGTCCGGGGTCAAATGTGTATTACGACAATCCTTATTTTGGTCGTGTTGGTGTCTTTCAAAATGGCTATTCAAGTGAGATGAAGTGCATCTCAAATGCAGTGAGCCAAATATTTACATACTTACGGTATGACATGTGTAAGAGCGAGGTATGCGGGTGGTGGTTATTAAAATTATTTACAATTGTTGATACTTTAATAGGGCATTGTGACAGTTCTTAAAAAAATAGTTATGTAAATAAGTGTGAGTACATTAAATTATTTAAAATAAATACAGTTGACACCGAAAGTAATTTATATAAATCTATAATATTTTCTACTTGATTCAAAGTTTAATACAATCTTAAAAGGCGAGCCTGCTATAAAGGCTTCAAAAAATTTCGATTTTTTGTGCATAAATATCTATCCAAACTATCCAAGAATTTGTCACTATAATTTCAGTAGCAAATTCAAAATATTTTTGGAGTTACAGGAGATATAGTAAGAAAGCGTCGAGCAGGTATACTTTATACATAGTATACGAAAATTTTGACGCGCGATTTCTAGGTTTTTCAACGTCCTATCGAAATGAGAGAAAATTTATTGTATTCTTTTCTAGTTGAACTTAAAAAGCATTAAGAAAGTTAAGATTAACCCACTTTTTAAACAATCTAAAGAAAAAAAAAGATTTTTTTTAATTTGTGAAATGTTTTTGACGCGACCTACATCTTTCCCGCCGCACGACACATGCACACTCGAGGCGGCTCGGCGAAATATTTTAATGAAACAATTTGAGAAGACTGTTGAAATGTATAACAATAAAACCTGGAAGTTTCGTTTCAATCGAATATTTACTTCCTTACCAAAAAAGTCCTCGGAAAATTCGATTTTTTGAAGCTTCCAAAGCTGGCTCTCCCCTTAATTATGAACGACTTAAAGTGCATAGTCTCACGAATAAATATCAATTTTAAATGTGGTATTATCTGACAACCAAATGTTTACGCGTGCTCTTTTTAAGTGGCTGGATGTGCATACAAGTGGGCTCTGTGCATCCTTAAGAATAATTCTATAATATGAAATTCATGGAAATTGGATATGATTTCAAAATATATGAACATGAAAGTACGGTACGTCGAAAAAGTTTTTGACGACATTGTTGCTAGAGAATTTGGAATCGACATCGCATCATAAGTAAAAGATACATTCGAGCACAATTTTTAATACAACTGAGAAAATTTCCCTATCTCAGTGACCTCTGTTTCTGGAATAGAAATTGAGTTGTGAAATCAAGGAGTTCTTGGTTGCTGTATACGGTGATTGTAGCGGCATAAAACATTCTCTTAATAATTTTGAGGAATGCTGGAATAATTTTGATCTTTATCAATATAAAAATCCGGGTCCGTTGATGACGTAATTATATATTAGATCTACAACTTTGCTTCAGCCGTTTTTTTGTAAATTTAAGGATTTTTTTGTATAAAAACGGTTACAAATGTCGATGAGCCTCAGTCGCACTTTTCTTGGAATTAAAAAATAAAAACAAAAAATCCCGCAAATGTCGAGTTCGTGTTGTTCAAATACACAATATTACGGTTGTTCCTTCGAAAAAATATGCAATGTCTTTCCGTACTCAACTTAGTTCTTTAACGAATACTGATTTGTTTTATGAATTTCTATCGCACTTTCTTTCCCAATTCCTAATTATTCGTTTTGACAACAATTTGTCATATGTTTCTGGTAGACCATGACAAAATATTCCTCGAGCCAAATGTGAATTGATTTATTCAAAATACATATTTTTATACTTTCGCAACAAAAGTTGCTAAGAGAGTATTATAGTTTTGTTCACATAACGGTTGTTTGTAAATCATAAAATTAAACGAGTTAGATATAGGTCAAAATGATCAGGGTGACGAGACCAGTCAAGCTCCGAATGTCTGTCTGTCCGTCCATCCGTGCCACGGATAACTTGAGTAAAAATTTAGATATCTTGACGAAACTTGGCACACATGTTCCGTGGGACCGTGATAGGGTTGCTTTCGAAAATTGGCAATGGCACGCTCACAAAACGGCGAAAACCGAAAACACATAAAGTGTCATAACTAAGCTATAAATAAAGTTAAAAAAGTAAAATTTGGTACAAAGGATTGTCCTATATATGATGATTTTTATTTGGAAGTAATTTTTTTGGGGAAGTGGTCGTGGCCCCGCCCACAATTAGGTTTTTTGTACATATCTCGCAAACCAATAAAGCTATATACACCAAACTTTCTGCAGTCGGTTCCCCTACATACCCCACCATTCATTATGAAAATAGTTGAAATCCGATAATAACCACCTCCCATACAAAGGTTGGGTTGAAAATTACTAAAAGTGCGTTAACTCACTAACGAAACACGTCAAAAACACTAAATTACAGGAAATAGCAGAAAGAAGCAGCACTCAGATTTTTTTTTTTATAAAATGGAAAATGAGCGTGGCATCGCTCACTTTTGGGTCAAAAACCATATCTCAGGAATTACTCAACAGATTTCAATGAAATTCGGTATATAATATTTTCTTGACACCCTGATGACACGTGTGGAAAAAGGAAATGAAATCGGTTCACAACCACGACAACTTCCCCATATAACTCAAGTTTGAATTCCATCTTATTCCTTCACTTTATAATGCATACATAAGGAACCAATGAAGAAAGCGGAATAAAACTTAACACAAATACTATATATAAAATGTGGCATCACTTGTAAAAAAAATTTTGAAATCGGACTATAACTTCTCGAGGCCCCTGATATCGAATAAGAAGAACTCAGTGCCTTATGGTAATTTTTCACCGAAAATATCGGTAAATCTCTGAGATATCTCAATTTGATTCAGAGGAAATCTTTTTCTTCTAATGGTGTATCTCTGTACCAGAAATGGTTAAAATCGGGTCATAACTTCCCCTAACTCTCATATAGCTAATCGGTTCAGGAATTACCTCAGCCTATATACTATATATGATGATTTTCGTTTATCTATTGGACTTTATACCGAATATATGGGTCAAATTGTGTGTGATCTTAATAAAAATATAGCAATAAATTGTGAAAGTATAAAATGCCCGGTTGCACCCGAACTTAGCCTTTCCCTACTTGCTATTAAAGATATTTTTCTAACTGAAAAGGTTTAACCATTTAAATTTCGAACACTGAAAAAGATTTGATTTACTGTATCCACAAAAAATTATGCGAATTTTCATAAAATTTTCAAAATATTGCGAACTTTACTGAATGAATGAATGAAGTGTCAAACTGTGAAAATTATAAATTTCAATTTTGCATGCTGTGTATTTATGTATAACAAAATATTTATGTACGTCTATATGTGCAAGCATAAATATGTGACTGAGCGCATGGATAAACGATTTTATGAAAACTGAATATGGGCAATCAACAGAAAATTAGCAATTCAGCTAAAATGGGAAGCAAATTTTTGCATTTGAATTGAATTTGGCACAAAGGCGCCAAAACGGCAACAGCAACAACAACGTCAACAATTCACATACGCGCACAGCCAGCATAGGTAAATGTGTCACGTGAATGCCGAAAGTGCACGCAAATGAAGCAGCCCAACAGGAAGTAGGCAAATATCAGGTTGGGCGCCAAGGGCATACAACTCAATGCAACTGCACATATATGAGTATATGTTTGCACACATAGCCACTCAGAGTTGTTCGTGTGCATGCATACATTTATAGGGTGTTCTTTTGGTGGTATAAATCTGTACTTAGCTTGCCAATTTCCAGGATGAGCTGTCATACTAGCTGACAAAGGAAGCACATTCTATTCAAACCTTGCAAAGGCTGACAACAGAAGACAGTTTAAAAATTTTCGATACTTTTATCAAAACATTTTGGCATGGCACTTCATAGGCATGGCCATTAATTGAGCCGAAATTTTTAAATTTTAGGATCATTGGATCATTCTATCCTCAGTTCAATATCTACACAAAACCGTAATGACAGAAAAATTACACAAAAATAAACTCATAAACATTTATTTATTTTCATTAATTGTTTAACCTCCAAAAAAGCGTCCTATAGCTTTCGATTTACATTTTAGTACGTGTGTGTCCCAATGCAGTGTTGGAGTTATGCTTTTTCGTGCATGCTTTCATAAGCGATCGCCTGTCAAAAGCTATATTTTGATATTTTGAAGTGTTTGTCGAGCTGAGTTGTTGCTTTTTTCTATTTTATTGTGAGTTCTATGTTTACGTGTTGCCCGGTTTCAAGCCAACTTTGCCTTCCAACGAATAGCACGAGGCTGCAAGCACAATTATATTAAAAATAAAAACTTGTATTGAAATATATATGAAGACAGTGGCAGGTTTTACAATTTGGTTTTAAGGGGATTTCTGGATTACATGATTGGCTAAAATCAACACAGGGTGACAATAATAGCATACTTTTGACCTCCCTTACGGCATTTCGCAAGATTTATGAAATCACAGTTTATTTCGGAAGTGGCAGTTTACTGTTTCTGTAGCCAGCCTCAACTGTCAGATCTGCGTTCGCTCTGCAAAGAGAAGGGATATGGGAGAGATCTCTTTGCATATTATATTTGATATACAAAAATTACTAATTTATTAACAACTAGCAGACCACTCCGGCTTCGCATGGGTTTAAACAAATATTTCAAAAGTTATAAGTATGTACTTTGCCGTTTCTTGCGTGGGTTCATTTTAAAAAAGTAAAATGAGGAAAATTCGAACATGAAATTATATTTTATTTGCAATGAGCTGAAAATTGATTACGACCTCTAGTCTTTGGTGTCCGATGTCTTTCTCTTTGATTATGAAGGCGTTAGGAACGCTCAGAGTTTGACGCCCTAGTGCGAGCTTGTATATTTCTAATATTTTGTTCTTCAAGCTCCGTACTCGACTCTCAAGCGGGTACTTGGGAGGTTTTGAAATTTTGTCCAGCAAGCAGTTGGTTGCGATTGCGATGCGAAGATAATCAGGGTTGTTGTGGAATCTGACAGTTGTTGGAATCAGAATTAAAACCGACAAAAAATTCTGGCTCGTGTCATGAATTCTGATATTATTGGTTAGATGTTCGAATCAGAAATTTTACTGGTTTGGTCAATTTTATCGGTTTAACTATTAGAAACAAACCAACAGCTTCAGGGCTGACAGATATGAGATTTTTTGTTCAAATTTATTTTGTATTGCCGTTGAAATAGTTTGGAAAAAATATAATTATTATTCAAAAATAAGATAAGAACGCTAAATGACGTAATTCAACGGAAAAAATCAAAATATTCTAAGAAGTTTACAAAATAAGTAATTCAGATCTTGTATCTTGTTTTGTCATACATAATGTTATATTTATTTTTAAGTTATTATTTAATAAAAATGTAAATAATTAGAATTAGAATTACAAAGTATTTGATATATCTTCTCTTATTCTTCGGCCTTCATTTGGCATTATTCCAATATCCGTTGAAAAACCATTGTCCTCACAAATTTCATTTACACTGAATATATCCTCTTGAGTATTTTCAATATTATAGCTTCTACTGATGTTATGGCAAGCGCAACAGGCGTTCACAATTTTGACCACTTTTTCAGGACGATAATGTAAAGTACTCAACAAGCAACGAAATCGGCTTTTCAAAACTCCAATAGTTCGTTCTGCAATATTACGCGCAGATGCATGAGCCATATTAAATTTATGCTCTTTGGAGTTAAACTGCGGATCTCTATATGGTGTTAGTAAAAATGCTTCTATTCCATATCCGCAATCCCCCAGAAATCTTGATGAACGATCACTTCTCTCATATTGCCTTTGAAAATATTGTTTTGCATCGCTAATATTCGAAATAAAAGCATCGTGACTTGAACCTGGGTACCGTGGATCCACTGCTCTTATTTTCATATCGTTGTCACAAATCTATACCAGTAGTACTTTAAAGAAAAAGTGAATATAATAATGTGTTTAAAAATACTTATTATCATCGCGTTTATACTAAAGTATCCTTTTCGGTTAAAGTACAAATGTTCATCAATCGGTGGCTTTATTATTTTAATATGCGTACCATCTATGCATCCGACAATCCCGGGAATTTTGTATTTTCCACAGAAGTAATTTCTTGACCTCATCTTTTCATTTTCGTCCATGGTTAGTTTTACCCACCGGCTACAAATGTGTTGCTCTAGAAGGGATATAAACGATTATGCGTTAAAATTGGTGACACTGTGCTTCTTGCCAAGTTGATGCAACTTTCACGTCCCACCCCTCGTAGGTAGCATCCCTCTGCTAAAAAACGTAATGTTGCGGCTAATTGAATTGGATGAGGTATAGTTGAAATCTGCAAATGTGGTGATATGGTACTTAAAACCATTAAAAATGCATTTTTATTCAATCTATATTGAAATGTAAATCTGAAAAGTAATAAGAACTGATGTTACAAAATATACATTTTACTATGAAAAATAAATTTTACTTACGATTCGCTGCTTTCTTGCTCCAATAAAATAAAAGCAACTATAGCTCCACTCATTTTAAACACTTTTTTCTTTTTATACTCTCGCAACAAATGTTGCTAAAGAGAGTATTATAGTTTTGTTCGCATAACGGTTGTTTGTAACACCCAAAACTAAACGAGTTAGATATAGGGTTATATATACCAAAGTGATCAGTGATCGGTGAAGAGTGGAGTTCAAATCCGAATGTCTGTCTGTCCGTCCGTCCGTCCGTCCGTCTGTGCAAGCTGTAACTTGAGTAAAAATTAAGATATCTTGATGAAACTTGGCACACTTATTTCTTGGCACCATAGGAAGGTTGCTTTCGAAAATGAGCAAAATCGGACCACTGCCACGCCCACAAAATGGCGAAAACTGAAAACACATAAAGTGCCATAACTAAGCCATAAATAAAGCTATGGAAATAAAATTTGGTATGAAGGATCATACTATGAAGGGGCATATTTGGATGTAATTTTTTTGGGGAAGTGGGCGTTGCCCCGCCCCCTACTAAGTTTTTTGTACATATCTCGCAAACCAATAGAGCTATATAAACCAAACTTTCTGCAGTCGTTTTTTTTAGCCACTTCCTAATACAGCCCAGAAATCGGATCATAACCACGCCCACCTCCCATACAAAAGTTAGGTTGAAAATTACTAAAAGTGCGTTAACTCATTAACGAAAAACGTCAGAAACACTAAATTTCACATAAGAAATGGCAGATGAAAGCTGCACTCAGATATTTTTACAAAGTGGAAAATGGGCGTGGCGTCGCCCACTTATGGGTCAAAAACCATATCTCAGGAACCACTCGACCGATTTCAATGAAACTTGGTTTGTACTAGTTTCCTTACATCCCAATGATATGTTGTGAAAATAGGTCAAATCGCTTTACAACCACGCCTACTTCCTATATACCAGAACTTTGAAGTGGATCTGAATCGTTTACATTACAATATATAAAGTAATCACTAGTGAAGATATCGGTGCAGAACTTTGCACAAATACTATGTTAATAGTGTGGCAGCCCATTCTAAAAACCTACGAAATCGGACCATAGGTTTTTAAGGTCCCATATATCGAGAACGAAGACCTCGGTGCTTCTAACCTAATATTAGGGTTTTCAACTTTCAATGGACTTTATACAATATATATAACGAATATGTGGGTTAAATTGTATATTATATAATATAAATAAAGTTAAATAAATAAATTGCGAGAGTATAAAATGTTCGGTTACACCCGAACTTAGCCCTTCCTTACTTGTTATTGAATAATTTCAAAAATTTATGTTCGAAAAGATGAAAATCCAATCAGACTCTGTGACACCATTGAAAATCAGAATTGGTTTGCCATTCTGGTATTCAGCAAATCTGTCTTGGATTTCACAACACCCCTGAATGAATTGCAAGACGATTTTCAGTTTCAGATTAAGATTCTCCATCACGGAGTTTTTTTGATACCCTCACCTGGGAACTATTTCCAGAAAGTTGAGATTACTGCAATAAATATAGCCTATGTTACTCGGGGTGAATGTAGCTTTCTGATGGCGAAGAATTTTTGAAATCAGCGCAGTAGTTTTTGAGTTTATTCATTACAAACATACATACAAATCTTTTCTCTTTATAATAGTAGTACAGATAAATATTATTTTTAATACTTATTAAATCCACAATTCAAGTTATCTCAAAACCCCTCTTGAAATCTAACCATTTCAGTCACACACTCCTATAGTCATCGTGTGAATACACAAGTTCAAATCTAAATAAGTTTTTAACATGTTCTTGAATAAATTTATATATTCACCGATGTTTGTATTTATATATGTGTACCGTTAGTTGTACATAAGCAACGCTGCAAGTATCAAAATTTGAATGCAAGCAATATGACAGGATGTGAAATTTTGCCAAATAAAATTTAAAAACATAACAATATTCAAATATTTTTCAACGTGCTGCGACACATACATGCACGTTATATGTTATATGCACAAACATATATATATGTACATGATAAATGGTATTTTATAAGGCATGTAAAATATTTAAAAATTTATCTAGAATTTTACTCAAAGCTCTTTAATCGTTGAAAGGTCTGCCTGAGCATTCGCACCTGCTCGACGCTCGGCCACTAAAACTGCTCTAGCTTCGAAAATATGTCGAATTGTCATCTGGAATTTTAAAGACATATTCTTGGATAGTTTTGGAAGAGATTTAAAACAAAACAAAAAAATCGATATTTTGAAGCCTGTAAAGCAGACCTTAACGGCATACAATAACAAGCTATAAGTTCAGATGAAAGACCCACAGATGTTGCAAACGAACTCAGTAATCTTAATTCGACGAAACCGAGCAAGTTTAAGAGGGACGAAATTCAATATATTTTATCATATTAGGAATATGGGCTAAAAGAAGTCTATATATTCAAGAATAAACTTTGATTGGTCTAATTTTTCTAAGATATCTTACATAATATTCAATATAAACGATATTGAACCCACACATTATCTAACCTACGCAACATCTTTTCGGATCCAGAGGTACTACGTCTATACCTTCTGCCGTGAGCACTGAATTCTTTACATTCCATATAAGAGTAGAATAGTCTTAATAAAACAAACGAAACTTTTTCTCGAGTAGGAGCCTTTCCTCAACCTCAGTTGGATTTACAATATATACATTTAGTTGACTTTTACTACTATATATATTATATGTCCCTTGAATCTATGTATATTGCAATTATTTGGATAGAAGAATTTTTATACTCTCGCAACAAAAGTTACTAAAGAGAGTATTATAGTTTTGTCCACATAATGGTTGTTTGTAAGTCCTAAAACTAAACGAGTTAGATATAGGGTTATATATACCAAAGTGATCAGAGTGTCTGTCTGTCCGGCCGTCCGTCTGTCCGTCTCTCCGTCCGTGCAAGCTGTAACATGAGTAAAAATTGAGATATCTTAATGAAACTTGGAACACGTGTTCCTTGGCACACCTATGGGTCAAAAACCATATCTCAGGAACTACTCGACCGATTTCAATGAAATTCGGTATATAATACTTTCTTGGCACCCTGATGACACATGTAAAAAATGAATGAAATCGAAAATGAAATGAAAAATCTGAAATCGATGAATGATAACCACGACAACTTCCCATATAACTCAATTTTGAATTCCATCTGATTCCTTCACTTTATAATGTATACATAAGGAACCAATGAAGATGGCGGAATAAAACTTTACACAAATAGTACATATCATCTTTGGCTTCACTTGAGAAAAAATTGTCGAAAACGGACTATAACTTTTCAAGGCCCCTGTTATCGAACATGTTGAACTCCGCGCCTAAGGGTAAATTTTATCCGAAAATATGGATAAATCTCTCTGATAATTTAATGTAATTCAGAGGAAATTGTTTATTCTAATAGTGTGTCTCGGTTCCAAAAATTATTAAAATCGGATAATAACATCTCCTAGCTCCCATATACCTAATTATAGGCTTTTCAAAAATATGGTGGGCCTTAATCTGCATATATGTATTGCTTAATATGTGAGATATCTTAGCGAAATTAAGTGAGTGTATAGTCTTGGATATAGTGTACCTTGCTGGTGAAAATGAATGAAATCGGTTCAGGAATTTCCTCAGCCCTCATACACTATATAGGACGATTTTCGTTTGTCTATTAAACTTTGTGCCGAATTTATAGGTAAATTTGGGTGTTATCTTAATAAAATTTCTTAAATAAATTGCGAGAGTATAAAATGTTCGGTTGCACCCGAACTTAGCCTTTCCTTACTTTTTTTGTTACTTTTTTTTTTGATAATCAGTATTTGTTTGCATCGAGTTCTTATTAGAGTCAGTAAACACGTGTACCGAAGTTCATAAAAAATTTCTTACACGAACAGACAGATAAACATCATTAGCTGGGTTTTTTAATATATTCAACTCGATAACTTTTCTAAACATTTTACCATAATTTTACCAGTCAAACTTATTGCTGAAGAATAAAAATAATATAATAACAAGTAAGGAAGGGCTAAGTTCGGGTGTAACCGAACATTTTATACTCTCGCAATTTATTTATTTAATATTATATAATACACAATTTGACCCACATATTTGTCATATATATTGTATAAAGTCCATTGAAAGTTGGAAACCATAATATTAGGTTAGAAGCACCGAGGTCCTCATGTTCGATTAATGGGGCCTTGAAAACCTATGGTCCGATTTCGGCGATTTTTAGAATGGGGCTGCCACACTATAAAGGTAGTATTTGTGCAAAGTTCTGCATCGATATCTTCACTAGTGCTTACTTTATATATTGTAAAGTTAACGATTCAGATTGTCTTCAAAGTTCTGGTATATAGGAAGTTGGCGTGGTTGTGAAGCGACTTGGCCTATTTTCACAACATATCATTGGGATGTAAGGAAACTATTACAAACCAAGTTTCATTGAAATCGGTCGAGTAGTTCCTGAGATATGGTTTTTGACCCATAAGTGGGTGACGCCACGCCCATTTTCCATTTTGTAAAAAATCTGAGTGCAGCTTTCATCTGCCATTTCTTATGTGAAATTTAGTGTTTCTGATGTTTTTCGTTAAAAAGTTAACCCACTTTTAGTAATTTTCAACCTAACTTTTGTATGGGAGGTGGGCGTGGTTATGATCCGATTTCTTTAATTTTTGGACTGTATTAGGAAGTGGAAGACTGCAGAAAGTTTGGTTTATATAGCTCTATTGGTTTGCGAGATATGTACAAAAAACTTAATAGGGGGCGGGGCCACACCCACTTCCCCAAAAAAATTACATCCACATATGCCCCTTCATAGTGCGATCCTTCATACCAAATTTTATTTCCATAGCTTTATTTATGGCTTAGTTATGGCACTTTATGTATTTTCGGTTTTCGCCATTTTGTGGGCGTGGCAGTGGTCTGATTTTGCTCATCTTCGAAAGCAACCTTCCTATGGTGCCAAGAAATAAGTGTGCCAAGTTTCATCAAGATATCTTAATTTTTACTCAAGTTACAGCTTGCACAGACGGACGGAAGGACAGACAGACATTCGGATTTGAACTCCACTCTTCACCCTGATCACTTTGGTATATATAACCCTATATCTAACTCGTTTAGTTTTGGGTGTTACAAACAACCGTTATGTGAACAAAACTATAATACTCTCTTTAGCAACATTTGTTGCGAGAGTATAAAAATAAAGTATTGAATATAAGTACATTTTAATATTGATTTTTATGATTCTGTTAATAAGAATATTAACGTTTAACAGAAACCTGTGTCGTTTTTAACGCAAAGAGATTAACTCTGCAATATTTTTAGGATCTGTTAATTTAGATTTTTAAACATCAACTGTCTAAAAAAATATGTGGCAACAGGAATTCGGTCCATTGCCACGCCCACAAAATATAGTTAACCCAACACTATAAAACGAAATTTGGAACCGATGATCACATTAGAGAGAGCCTTATTTGGATGAAATTCTTTTAGGAAAGTGGACACGACGATTTTTTGTATAAATATATATATCTGCCAAACTACCAACGCTATATATACCAATTTACTTAACACATATTCCTTAAGTTAAAATGGATAATAACACCGCCTTTCTCTACTAAAAGCGAGTTAAGGCACTAACGAAAATTTTCAGAAATACTTAATGTTATAGACAAGTTATAGACTGGTGGAGAAGAGCTGCACGCAGGTTAGTATCCAGATTTTAAAATGGACAATCGCTTATGGGTCAAACCCTATATCTCAGAAACTCCACGGCAACTTTCAACCAAATTTGGTACATACTATTTTGTTGATACACCGATATTACCGATGAACAATGGATGAAATTGATTCACAACCACGCCTGCTCTCCATATAACACAATTTTTAATTCCATCTGATTCATTCATTTTACAATATTAGGTGGGCATAAATATATCCCATCCTCTTTTTGGCTCTTTATTCAATGCTTTATAAACAGTGTTACAGTGATCGGATTTAGTTCAAATATACGCCATATAGACGGCAACTTCATAATACCTCCTTGTAGAAGACTCCCTTCTTATTTGCGAATAACTCGGACATCCACTTTTCACAAGCCTCTTTTGAGTTCAACTTTACACCGCCAAGGGCGTTCGCCATGAACAGGAACAGGTGGTAATCACTTAGTGTTATGTCCGGGCTATATGGTGGATGCGATAAAACCTCCTATCCGAGCTCCCGTAGCTTCTGGCGAGTCATCAACGAAGTATGTGGTCTGGCCTTGTCCAGGTGGAACACTACACCCTTCCTGTTGGCCAATTTTTGATGCTTCTGGTCGATCGCCTGCTTCAAGCGGTCAAAATTTTTCGCAGTAGATGGTAGAATTAAGCGTCTGGCCATATGAGATCAGTTCATAGTGGATGATTCCCTTCCAATCCCACCTAACACACAGCAAAACCTTTCTGGTCGTCACTTTCCGGCTTGGCACTTTTTGGGATGATTCATGCGGCACACAAAAATCAAGATTTTTTTGTATACCCATACTTCTGCAGATGATTTAAAATGGTTTGGTGACTGAATCCCATCTCCTGGGCGATGTCACGAGATGCCACATGCCGGTTTAACTAGATGTTTTCCATGATTTTATCGGTATTCGTCGTCACAGGTCTTCCGCCGGCTTACTTATCTATGGTGTCGTTTTCACTCGCTCGTAAAAACCATTCCTCCGCAGTTCGAAGTGAGTACCATAGAGTACCATCCCCCAAAACACCATTAATCACACGGAACGTTTCTCTAGCGGATTTCCTTTAACGAAGGAAAACATTAAAATAGCGCGAATTTCGGCGTTAGTGAACTCGTTAGATGCGAAATTAAAAAGACAAAAATGCGGACGGGAGATATTTTCCAACCTAATATATAGTGATCCCCACTTAAGTGCCCTCCGTTTAAGTGTATTTCCCTTTTAGTCCACTTTTACGTGGTTTCTGATGCCATAATTTGTAAGCCCCGTATTGTAAGTAACTCTTAAGTAAGAACCACTCACAGATTACATCTTTACTATTCCATACAAATGAACGTAATTAGAAACTCGACAGTAAATTTTATTTTGCGAAAGAAACTGGAGTTAATTGAGCACTTAAATCGATCCAATTCAATTTTGCAGAGTGCAACAGTGCAAAAAACGCAGTCACACCCGTCATATATATATATATGTACATACATACATATGTGGGCTCACAGGAATATTTACAGCTTTAATCACTGCCTGCCTGCTGCCTGACGCATCCATCTGATGCATGAAAATTTGTTATGCCTTTGTTGAATAATGAATGAGACGGCATTATTTGTGTTAATTTGTATTTTTTTCACCCAAACCCAGTGTTTATGGATGCAACTAGCGCGCTGTTGCCGCAGTTATAAAAAAAAAATACCGTAAAAATTAAGTGGCATGCACCCGAGTGCCAGCAACAACAACAACAAAGAAGTCACGGCTTGGGCGGCGGCACAACATAACGGTGTTTGCAGTTTGCACTTATTTAAATTTAATTACATGCACAAATGTGCAATCGCCTACAAATGTACGCACGTTGCACTGCAAAAAGTTACGCACTCACTTATACATTGGCGCTCGCAGGTGAAGGTGTGTGTGTGTGCGAGCAATTTGTGTTGTTTTAACGAGGCATCAAGTTGAGCGAGTGCACTGCACGTTGCTGCAACATGTCAACATTATTAATTTTTAATGGCGCACTTATTGATAGCTGCCAACGCCAACGCCAGCGTGGGGCCCAGGGTGTCAACTCCACCCACTCGCGTTTATACTGGCGGCAGATGCTAGGAATGTCATTAAATCGCAGCTTGGGCACCCTCCATCGATACAGCGCGCTGTTGCTGTGCGCAAACACTGTTGTTATTGTTGTTGTTGTTGTGTGGGCAATAAGTGAACTTTTTCGCGCCACATATTTATTACTGCCCATAAGCGTCAACAAGCGCGAGCTCATTCTGGCCTCTGCAACTAAATGCGACATTTGCCATATGCTTGACAAGGTGGTTCAAAAAGTTTATTATAATAAGGTTTTGATAAATACAAAAAAATGTGGCTTTTGGAATTCTTGGCATTGAAAGTATAACTCCAGGAGATTGCGAACCCAAATCGAAGACGATAGCACAGATGTTCCATTACCAAGGTCCTGTCGAGCGTATTGTGCGAAAGACTAAAGCCCACCGTCAACGAACTGATTGGACCTTATCAGTGTGGCTTTAGACTTGGAAAATCCACCATGGACCAGATATTCACCATGCGCCAAATCTTGGAAAAGACGAAAAAAAAAGAATCGATACACACCACCTTTTTGTTGGTTTTAAAGCTACCTTCGATAGCACGAAAAGGAGATCCCTCTATGTCGCGATGTCTGAATTTGGTGTCCCTACGAAACTAATACGGCTATGTAAACTGACGTTGTGCATCACCAAAAGCACCGTCAGGATCGAGGTTTCAGACAGGGTGGCTTACTATGGTGCGACTTCTTCAATCTATTGCTGGAAAAAATAGTTCGAGCTGCAGAGTTAAATAGAGAATGTACAATTTTCTATAAGAGTGTCCAGCTGCTGGCGTCGCCAATGATATCGATTGGAAACAACACCCGCGCCGTTAGCTCTGTGTATGGATCTGGAGGTGAACGATGACAATATGAAATATCTCCCGTCATCAAACAACAGTCAGCGCACTCGCATCTGTGGGAGCCAAGACTGTTGACAGTCAGAACTTTGAAATTGTAGATAATTTCGTCTATCTGGGAACCTGCATTAACACCAATTATAATGTCAGCCTTGAAATCAAACCCAGAATCACTCTTGCCAATAGGTGCTACTATGGATAAGCAATTGAAAAGTAAAGTCCTCTCTCGACGAACAAAAATCAAACTCTACAAGTGCCTCATTATTCCCGTCCTACTATATGGTGTAGAAGCGTGGACGATGTCAACATCCGATGAGGCGGCACTAGGAGTTTTCGAGTTAAAGGTTTTGCGTAAGATTTACGGTCCCTTTTACATTGGCAATGGCGAATTCCGCAGACGATGGAATGATAAGCTGTATGTGTTATTCGACGACATAGACATAGTCTAGTGAATAAAACGACAGCGGCTATGCTGGCTAGGTCATGTTGTTCGAATGGACGAAAGTGCTCCAGCTCTGAAAGTTTATAATACAGCACCCGTTGGAGGAAGCTGATGGAGAGACCTCCACTCCGATAGAAGGACCAGGAGGAGAAGGGCCAGACTTCGCGCTGTTGTGGACGCGCTGTTGTGGACTCGGTTATAACCGCGTAAGCGGTGTCTACGCCAGTCAAGAAGATTGTGAATTGAGTAAACTTGCCATGGATGCCACTTAAAAGGGTCTCGCATATTTGCAAGATTATCGTAAAATAAAATGCATGTAATAATGAACAGCTGTTTTACGATATTCCCATACGTTTGTAACATTCAATGAGTATCACTACTATTTACTAAGAGTGGTAAGATGTGGTTACACTAAAATAATATTAAACTTCCAAGACGGAAGATTCGGGGAGGTTGCATATCTAGAGGAGTGTGTGCCAGCGGTAGTGGCTGCCATAAAAGATGCAGTGGGTTAATTACTGCGGAGCGCGGCATATTTCAGAGAAGTGACGATTTACTGTGATAGAAGAGCAGTGACTGTGCGCTCTCGGCTGGTGATGGAAGTTTGATTGCCTGGACACAGCGGAATCGCAGGAAATCGCCAGGCTGATGTACTTGCTAGACTAGGTACGTCAGTCTCACTTACAGGTGTCACTCCACCACTCCTCTTGTAATTTGCTACTGGATGGATAGGCCTCAGCTGAACGGAGCATTTACCATTGTCTCATCGGGATGCAAGCGGTCAAACTAAAAAGTTTACCGGACCAAGATTGAGGAGATGTTGGTTCATCCCAAAATTTATTTTGGAGTGCTACGTATTTGCGAAGTTGATACTAACATTTTTGGAATCTCACTTTTTTGTACATTTGGAATTAGTAGAGTTCAAGGTACCAAGTCACATGTCACATAAGTCGATAAATTACAGGGGATCCCAAAACCCTTACCAAATATGACGTAACCCTGATCTATCCATATGGAACGGCATTGTAAAATATCTGCCAACTACTGTGAGATTAGTCAGCTTAAGATTATTTTTTTTATAATGTCCTTTCAAACTGCTTAGTGGTGGTACCTTTTCGAGCCTCTTTTGGACCGAGCAATAATATAATAAGAAGTACAATATTTTAAAAGAGAGTCTTCTGTCGAAAGCTCTCAATCAACACCTGCTTTAGTCTACCAAACAATTGCAGTGCTTTACAAGCAAAGGTGACTGCAATCAAGGTAGCAGTAGACACACTGCTCCGATGGAACACTGGAATCGATGACAGTATGCTCAAGGCTAGTTAAAGGGTGTCTGACCTCCTTATCAATACCTTCAAACTACTTTGCTATCCGAGTTGTGTTGGTACCCGCTCACCCTGAAATAACTGGAAATTGCCAAGCGCACAAACAATCAATAAAAGGTACCCCTGCAGATTTAACAGTGGGAGAACAACCCTCTCCCATGGTATAGTTGCGCTCGAGCGCTGGACACAATGACATCGCATGAGCTCTTCAAGTGCTGGATAACAACTAGCACCTGTGTAGTTACGAGTTTCCTTTAAAAGCTTTCTCTTAGCAGATAACCTTTATCTCATCGCTATCTTAAGTGTACTTATTGGACACAGCCCAATGGGTACATGTACGGCCCGACTAGGAATCTTGTCAGATAGAAAGTTGTTTTGTAGAATACGTAGCAGAATCATCTAAGCATTTCTTACACTCTTGTCCAGTATTGATCAGACTGAGATCCTTGTTGAATCGAGAGAGTCTTTCTGAACCATTCTTCCTGCTACCACAAAGGTCACCGCCTACAGCTGTCTAGGTGAGATCTTCTGCGAACGCGCAGATTTGCATCTTAACCTAACCTAACCTATCATACCGATACAAAGTAATTTTTGGGAAATGCTCCAGTGTAATTGAGTTTTTGAACTAGTTTTTGAGCCACCCATTGCGCATAGACCTATATACATATCATATGCGTGGGCTTTACAATGTTGTTGGCGCTTTCAGTGTATCGCATTAATTTTTCATAAATGTTCGACATGTAGATTTATGTATTTAACAATATTACGCGAAATAATATACACGTAAACAAACACACATATGTATATACACATATAAAACGTAAACGAATAAATGTGCTTGTAGTAAAAGTGGGTGACCATAAGGAAATATGAACATTCTACAGTTTAATGAATAGTAAAGCTTTCCATGCTACGCTGAATTTTATTAAATAAATTCACTCTTTCGTTGGTAATGTGAAGAGAATCTTTTTTTAGTCTTTTTTTCACATTTACCTCGAAGAAACAAATAGAAGTTCATTACCACACATATGAATTTATATATCGGGTTTTTTATTATAAGATGGATAGTTGCCTAGTGGGAACTAGTTGCATTATAAAATATAACCTGCTGTTCCACAACTGTTTCGCAAAAACACTCTTACCATGATTTATAGTTCGAAAATATATTTTCGAAAATTTTCAAATTTTTTTTAAATCCATTTCAATTCCTTTATCTATATTTTGCAGCGAAAAAATCAAATTTTAGGAATATAATTTAATTTTTCACTTAACTTTACATCAGCTGACTTTTGTCGTCCTTATCATATAATTCCATATCAAATAGATTTTACGACCGACATCAGAATGTAAAAAATCTAAAGAAAAAACCAAAACATATTAAACCATTGTTCTGATAAATAATAAAAAAGTAGGCATGTACATAAATGCAAAGCATACAATTTATGATCAAACAAATGTGTGCAAACAATTCCATTATGCATTGCATGTTTGACTGTCAAAAACCGAACCAATGCGAGTACAGTACCGTTATAAATTTATGTATGTACATATTTATTTGCCAATAAACGTGGATTGTCGTGCTATAAAAAATGCGCTTCTGCTGGCTATTGTAAATATTAAATGTTTAATTTAATTTGTATTACTTTGCCAAATGTTGTACAGTTACATAAATTTCCTGTCAATTGAATTGACTTCATTCTTGCATATATTGTAGATTTCTATTGTTAGCTGATTTCGCTCATTTTTCGCATAGCAGATATTAGACTGTGAGTTTTTTTACATGAACAAGATTTTTTAAATAATTTTAACTAAATTTGCTTATTTGCATTGCTTGTTGATTTATAACAGTCATTACTTATAAAAAAACATCCGATTTTTTCAGTACGGTCTTTCTACTACTATGAATGTATTTCGCGATCACTATGATAGCCAATTATATATAGCATATGAGTAATGCATTTGAGTATAAGCATATTTGAAAATTAATTTGTATGATTCTGTATATAAGAAGATTAATGTTTAACAGAAATTTGTAAATTTAAACAGAATTATTTGAAATTTCCAACATCAACCGTCTATTATGATTATGATGTGGTCGTATCAGCATTTGCACAAATGATATATATTCAACATTTTTTATACTATGCCAGCTCATACTGGCTGGTTGATCTCCGTAGACTCCATTTAGGTAACTGCAAAATAAATATAGATCATACCCTGATAACAAAATGTTTTTTGTTTACCCATCATAGCATCCTCTAAACCACCAACTGCGTCATTATCAGGATTATACGTTAAAAATTTCATTCCCAAATGGGGACCCATGGAATCGCCAGCATTTCCACTATAATCACCCAATTTCTTCAAGCGTAGCGCGATTAGAGTTTCCCGTTAAGTCGCCAAATCCCTCCTTATAGTCATGCCAATCTCTATCAAAATCTACTGAGTCACTTTAACGCCGTTGAATAACTAACCATCCTCCCGAATCTACATTCTCTTCACAAAACATCTCCAAGTCGGTGGCGCCAGTATTTTTTAATTGTATTGTATAGATACCGATCTTCATGCTTTTAGCTGCTGCATCGATAGTATTAGACGATTTCGATACTCTGAAATAAAGAGGTGATTACTACGAGTACTACTAGTTTATATACGATATAACATATTTGTATATAGACACGTTGACACTTCTAGGTGGCGCAGAAATAGTAAAACATATTTACCGATTCGTAAGTAACTGCTTTTCATTGTTCGATTGATTTAGTGTCGATTTTATCGTACTTTTTTCGAAGATCTTCGTCGAGACCATCGTTAATGACTTCTATTTGCGAATCATAGTGACAATGACAATACAGTCCTTTGTGAAGCCTGGATCTCCCCTAGATTAACAATTAGGAGTCGACAAAGCGCCCTGAACCTACTACAAACCTGCTCGAAAAAGTTAGATCCAAGAAATCTCTTTCTTGATCTCGCAAATGCACGACATGAGATGATTCCACCTGATCCTCCTCCATGTAGCTAGCGTCCGGTAAGATTTTTAACCTTACAGTGCGGATCCCGATGGGACAATGGCCAGTAAGAATCTCTACGACTAACAAGAGGTAAGGTTTACTGAAGGCGAAAAGTTCGGTAGACCTACCGTTGTTTACCTTAGGCCAGAAAGATCTTGCGACACGCATGCGTTGGTAACTGATCAGCACCTACCCATCTCAGCAGAGGCTCATCTGTCTATTACCAAACCGCAATAGGATAACGGTGCTCCTACATGCTTCCATGAGTCAGTCGTTCCTGACCTTGCAAGCTCATCACAATTCCTCACGATTCCGCAGTGGCCAGGAACCCAAACTAATCTAATTGAAAGGTATTACGATGCCACCAACAGTGAGGATAGGCATTCCTTAACCAACACTGAGCGCATAGTCAGTAAACTCAGGGCTAGTATCGCTATCTGAGTGGATCCTCACCTTCTTAAAGGTGGGGCGCTTTGAAGCAATATATCCGTAGCTGCCTTAATAGCAGTCACTTCCGCTTGAAAAACTCGCAATAATCGGGAAGCCTGAAACTAAGCTTGATGCGAAACTACCGACAGTAAACTCCAACGCCAACTTTGAGGGAATAAGAGCAGAGAAGTGGTTGCCAGGGCTATGCTCGGCGGCATGAAGATGATCCAATAATCTTGGGATGCAGTCGAAATATGCGAGGATTATTTAGTGCCCAAGCACGCACTCGTCTATATACCCGGATTCCCTGAGTCTAACAGCAGCTTTCGCTGCAAGCACCTTCCATCTATGTCCACGGGTGCTATATGAAGTAAGGCGTTAAGTGCCAAGGTTGGTGTCGTTCGGAGACCGCTAATCATACTTATGAGAGCCGCTCGTTGAACATTTACTAGTCTTTTGGCTAGTGACCTCCACACGATAAAACATAATAGGCTTGACTATAGTTTTATATAGCCAGAGAACCACTTTAGGTGAGAGGCCCCATATTTTTCAGATGTCTCCTCTGCAGCAATACAAGGCAACCGAGGCCTTCTTAGCTCTCTCTCCTCTATATTGAGTTTCCATGAAAACTTCTAGGTCCTTGACGTTGGGCGCAGACAAGTTCCGCCCACCAAAGGCAAGGACCCCTCCGGTATTTTTTACCGTCTTGTGAACAGAACCATTTCAGTTTTGCTTAGATTTACGGAAAGGCCACATTACGCAGCACATTTAGTTACGACGCCGAGGTAACTTTGTGTAAGTTCACACACAGTACCTAGGAATTTCCCCTTCACCATGAAAACTACTATATATACCTATTTATATATATATTACAAAGAATCTATCTATAAATAGTATAGAGGTCGTGGAATTTTGCGATAAGCATTTTAATATTTGTGTGACCTGAAGAGTAGAACTTACAGCAAAGCTGATTTGCTTGTAAATCATTATAAAAAGGTGACCATGGGCGTGGTAGCGACCCCACATATCTCGGCCACTCGGCCGCAGTGCTGACTTTCTGCCAAAAATATCGATCGATCTGTGTAATATTGTGATGAAATTCATAGAGCATATTTGAGTCCTAAATAAAATTAACTCAATACATACTTTAGGCAACATATGCGATGTAGAAAATGTTAAGTCACACCCGAAGTTAACACTTCCTTACTTGTCTAAGTAATACACTTTTTCATGTGAGCAACATAATGAAACATTAGATTGCCAAGCGCACCTTCGTTTAAACTTAAATTTTATATACTTAATCTCTAAATGAGCTAATAAAGCGCATTTCTTCCAACAACAAGATGACGCTAACAAATGGTCTACAACTTCTCATACGTATGTAAGTACAAATAAACAGTTAAAATATTAACAACAGCGGATATTGTGATTTTCGTATGTATCAAAGGCATTATTCAAGCTGCCTCAAATTCAAATATATTAATATTTAGAGCGAACAATTAACCCAACTAGCTAGCACACATGGCTGATATCGCCTGCCTGGCAGCGCTTAAAACTTATATATGCTTTTGTAATTTTTACTAGAACTCTGTAACACTGATGTAACCGAGTGCTCGGGGTAAGCAATTATAGTTATGAAAATTTCCTTGGACCCATACGCACTACGCCTTCACCAGTCAAAAAGGCAGACTGAGAAAAGCCACCCCTTTCTGCCGATTCATGCGATAAGGCGACGTTCCACATGTTCTGCGCTGCGGGTGTTGTAAAATTAATGGCACTTACCACTGTAATATTGCGAAGCTGCTGAGTATGGTTATGATGATAATGTTCATGTTGATGTTGATGTTGATGTTGAAGAAGATGGCAACGCCGCTATGTCTTTGAGCATGTGTGTGTGTGTGTGTAATTAAGTTAATGTTGTTGGCATGTGTTATGCTCATGCCTCAAACTTCATAGGGTTTTGCTCGCCGCTACTATTTACCCCGTGAGCTGCTGCACTGTAAGCCTGCGCCATTCGCCTAGCTAAGACCTCAACTATTCCGTGTGAGTGTGTGTGTGTAAGAGTTCACATATTGTGCATAAAATTAAATGAAATTAATTATGGACGATAAGGTTTTGCTTTTAGTATTTGCAGTTTAATCGCTTTTCACTTGTGGCAAAGTTTTAATTACATACATTTAGTTGCAGATTTATTCATTTTGACTTAAATGTTATGCTTTCGTTAATATAAAAAAAATAAAAAAGGAACACTAAAAGTTTTCAACAATTATATCAAATTAACTTGTAGTTTGACAATGAGTACAAATTTACATGTCAATTTAAAAACAACAAACAAAAGAGGGGATGATTTAAATTAGTTTATCTGCCGGAAGTTCTATGTCACATATCACATTTTATGAATGTTTTCATGAAAATAAAGAAAATAACGAAAACTTTAAAATTCTAGATATAATGTTTTAAAGTTTTTTGACAAAAAATATTATATTTTCAGCAAACCGAAGCCGAATTTTGTTAAAGCCAAAATCTTACAAATGTCTAATCAATTCCATGAATATTTAATTTTTATGAGAGAGAAGAGATCTTAGAACTGAGCTTTAAAAATTAAACAGCTTGTCTTCTAAGTATCATTATAAAAATTGATCTACTTTATTAAACAGAATACACTTAGGGACATACGTAAAACACTTCGCTATAAATAAAACCATATTTTCACATAACTTTCATTGGCCATTCGGAAGAAGCTAAAAAAAAAAAATAATAATTAGTGTATAGATGTGAGTGTTTTCGTATTGCGATTAGATCATAACATTGCAGCAGAAATATACATCAATACTTAATATAAAATAGATTGGCATATGGTTGTGTATAATACTAAGTTTTAGTGAAAACTCATACTACACAAAATATCCCACCAATTAAAATAATGGATTTTCAAAAATATCGAACAGCCACACCTACATATAATAAATCATTTTGAAATTCGCCAGAAACCTTTACATTACCATTTAGCTTGTCATAAATTGTGCTTCTAACAATTATTGAATTCGTTAAATAGCTTTTTATTGACATCTTATATCGAATATGGTGATCTCCATCACCATAACATATATATTGACGAACTTGCGCTATCTTCTTCTTGACTAGCGTAGGCATCGCTTACACGGTGAAAGCCGAGTCCACAGCAGCACGCCCTTTATTCCTCCTTCTGGCAGTTTGGCTCCAGTTGGTAATGCTAAGTGAAGCCAGGTCCCTCTCCACCTGGTACTTCAAACGGAGTGGAAGCCTCCCTCTTTCTCGGCTTCAACCAGCGGGTACTACATTGAACACTTGCAAAACTGGAACACTTTCGTCCATTCGAACAACATAACCCAGCCAGCCTCTGTCTTTTTATTCGCTGAACTATGCCTATGTCGTCGTATAATTAATACAGCTCATCGTTCCATCTTCTGTAGTATTCGCCGTTGCCAATGTTTAAGGGACCGTAAATCTCACTCCTAGTGTCGTCTCATCTGATGTTGACATCGTCCTGCATCATAAAGCAGGACGGGAATGATAAGCGACTTGTAGAGTTTGATTTTGGTTCGTCGAGAGAGGACTTTACTCTTCAATTGCCTACTCAGTCCAAAGTAGCACCTGCTGGCAAGAGTGATTCTGCGCTGGATTTCGAGGCTGACATTGTTCGTGTTGTTGATGCTGGTTCCCAGATATACGAAACTATCTACTACTGCAAAGTTATGGCTGTCAACAGTGATGTGGAAGCCAAGACGCGAGTGCGCTGACTGTTTGTTTGATGACAGGAGACAATGACGATGACGTTATCATAGCTCTTATTATATTCGCTTTGCCAGCTTACTACTTCCTTTTATAATTTTAATATACTGAAAGGTTCCATCGAGCGATTTCTGATCGTATACTTTTTAAATAATAACAGTTTATATACATTAATTTAATCAAATTATTATAATGCTCAATTATACTCATCCTGTACATTTACATTTATACGCTTATAAACCGATAGTTTAACAATTGCAGCGTATACCGTTACATACAATTTAACGGCTATAACAAAGTTATGGTAAAATGTTGTTGCATTCGAAAACTGTTAACTGAGTTACATATAAAAATACATATGCACATGGCCCCATTGTTCAATAACAAAAATATTTGCAATGACAACAATAGCAACAAGCGAAAGTGAACAATAAATGACAATATTAATTGTCAGTGAAAATTGACTGCCAGAGAGAGATAAATAGAGAGAGTGAGAGACTTCTATCTACCAACACGTATTTTCAGGGATCACAAACTACTTACCTACGAGTAAGTAATTATTTTGTAATGGTCTTTCCAATACCATGAGAAACTAATATTTCTTCAAGCGATGATAAAACAAAGATATATATAAATAATTAACCGCCTAATTATAGTACGACAAACAGTAAACTGTTATCACATGTATGAAACATAACCTCTTTGAAGTTAAACAGCCGCAATTCCATTTATTTAGAAGCAAGGAGTCATGATTAAGATAAATCTGTCATTGGACTCCAAGTAACCTCTTCGGAGTCCTACAACCGCAAACCCATCAATTTTATGAAAAACATACACTTTTTAGGACACCCTGAGACTTGAGCCGGACTATAGCCTTTCTAGAACTTCCAGAATATCCGAGTTCTTAGTTTAAATACTCTAAGTGCCAATAGAGATGTGCATAACGTTATAATCAACCCTTTTATGCCCACTCGTCATGTCATTCGAATTTTGGCTTTTTAGATCACTTTCTGCTTAGTTTAAGAGATATATATTTTTTTGACAAGACACTAATTAAGTTTAGACGGATTTTAATACCTTACTCCCGATCAGCGCATAACCTCAAATACTCCCAGAACATGATAAACTTCAGATTTCACTCATTATATAAAAACATAAAAAAATGCCACATCTATCGAACCATCCTCATATTGCTGTTAATGCAATATACAAATATTGACTTCACAACTGGCAACTCTGTCTGTTTGAGTACGCGTGCGGCACTCTTTATTATGACAAAAATTTTAAATACTGCAGAAAGATAAAGAATTAAAAACTATTACAATTGTTTTATTATTACTTTTTCGCTTTATTTTAAACAACTGCGTTCGAAGCATGACAGCGCCCAACTGATGCAACAACAATCGACCATTTTTATGGCCAGTAAAATGAACGAAACGCTTCGAAAACTCATGGAATTGAGTGCAATGGAGAGGAGCGTGGGGAGTGGAAAGGATTTGGTATTAAATGGAATTGATAAATGGTATAAAAGTCGGCAATGATGCACATAAGTAATAAAACACACACATAGACAGCATTGGTAGTCATGCATACAGGACATACATACGCACACAATTGTCCTTACAGAGATATGTATGTATGTATATGTAGTCATACATGTAGGCATTCGATTATGGTAATGGGAAATGTATATTTGCAGTTCGTACGTAATTCGTTTAAAATCAATACACTCAGATAAAGTTTACAATTCAAGTGCGCAGTATCAATCAAACTTAATCCGATTTTCATGAAACCGCCATCAAACAGATATACAGATATACATATATATGCATACATATGTGTAAATGTGTACGCTGCGAAAAATCCTGCGAACAGTTTGGAAAGAGAATATGCCCGTAGCACTTTCCATAGGACATGTGTTAGTCCACAACTGCCGTGTGCAATTAAGTTGCTATTTATAAAGACCAAAAGAAAGAAACAATACAATATATACTATCTGAGGATCTTTTGATCTACATTCAGGCGTTCCTGACAGTGTTTCAACTTTCAAAATAAGCTCTTCTTGAACTACGTCAAAGGATAAGTCCTGTAACCTAACCTAACTCAGAGCCTAGTAGGTAAATAAATATAGTACAAACCTTTTGGTGCTTTAAACGTTCTAGTTCAACGAGCTAAAAAGTACCCGCTGGGATATAATAAGTCATTCCGTAGGACAAATTCAAACTGAGATACACAATATCACTGCAAGTACTCGCACTGGTCGCATTTTTTCCAAGGCGTACTAATGGTTTGTATGTATTTAATAGGAACTTACTAAACTACAAGATGCTTGACCGAGCTTCTTATTATCATATATATTAGCTCCGCACTTTAATCTAAGTCACACAAAAAGAGGGATTCACTAGTTTGAAATAGCTCTTTTAACAGATATTATGAGAAGCTTTTTATGGCGGAAATTTGCTTCGTTGATCAATACTTAATTTTTTTTCCACCAGGACTCAGCACGATCTATGACACGTTTAACAATTAAGTGTGTATAAGTGGGCAATGGCATGTACATGTCCTCTTTATTGGAATCCAATTGTAACGTGGGCTGGGGAATCGGGTTCGCCATCTCCTGGTGTTGTACTTTCTCTGCCATTCAGCAGGCTGGAGAAGTGTTCCCTCCACAAACACAGTATACTCTGGTTATCAACAACTAGATCACCTCTGGGGGTCCTACAGGAGTGTGCTCCGATCTTGAAACCTTCAGTTAGTCGCGGGATCTTTTCGTAAAATTTTCGACAGGGGTAATGCTGTCGGCCAGCTTGTCAAGCTCTTCATACTCACTCATTTCGGCTTCTTTTTTTTTTGTCTGCAAATGCGTCTCACTTCCCTCTTCAGCTCTCGGTAGGTGTCTGTTCTATCTCCACTGCGAGACGACAATCCTCATCATACCAGCTGTTTTTTGACTTTTCCGAAAGCCAATGGTTTCGGTTGCAGATGTACGTAAGGAGTTTGATATGCCGTCCCACAGTTCCCTTATACCGAGATGCTGATGAGTGCTTGCAGAGAGCAGGAGTGCAAGTCGAGTAGAAAATCGTTCGGCTGTCGGTTGTGAATGCAGCTTCTCGATGTCAAACCTTCCTTGTGTTTATTGACGTGTGCGCTTTACAAGATAGTGGTCCGAGTCGAGGTTGGGAACACAAAGCGTACGCACATCAAAAACACTGGAGAAATGTCGTCCATCTATCACAACATGATCGACAGCCAAGTAGCTTGATGGATTTTCTTATGCTGGAATCTAGTACTACAAACGACCATATTTGGTGCCCCGGCGAAGTCGATCAGCCTCAGACCGTTTGGCGATGTTTCGTCATGGAGGCTGAATTTTCCGACTGTTGTACCAAAGACACCTTCTTTACCCACCCTAGCGTTGAAATCGCCAAGCACGATTTTGACATCGTGGCGGGGGCAGCGCTCATAGGTACGTTCTAGGCGCTCATAGAAGGTATCTTTGATCACTTCGTCCTTCTCTTCCGTCGGGGCGTGGTCGCAAATCAGCGATATGTCGAAGAACCTCGCTGTGATGCGGATTGTGGCTAGACGTTCATCCACCGGAGTGAATGCCAGGACTCGGCGACGGAGTGTCTCTCCCACCACGAATCCCACACCTAATTTGCGCTCTTTATATATGGCCGCTGCAGTAGATATCACAAGGACCCACCTTCTTCCGTCCTTGTCCCGTCCATCACATAAGCGGGATTCGTCTTCTCACTTTAGCTCGCCTCCAAACGGATGTCTGGGTAGCCAGAGGATACTTGGTGTAAGACCCGAAGTCGTGAGCTGCTTGAGCCACATGCAAAAGAATCGTTCCTGGCCACTCCCAAGTGAATGGCAGTCAGAAACTTTCCTCACTTACGTGAACTTCTACATATGACTCCATCTTCGGTCGGTTTGTATACATCTCGTAAAACACTGAAGCTATATAAACCAAACTTCTCGCTGATTAACTCGTCTTTGAGACCAAATTTCTTATCAGTGATCATTCACTTGAAATCAGAGAAAACGAAATAATCACTGGGGAGAACCGGAGAATGCGATCGACGCGAAAGCAACAATGCAATTATTTCATCGTTTTTATTGATCTGTGTCACAATAACTGTTCGATTTTGAGCTTCCACGACAACCACTTGGTGCAGAGCTTTCGCATACGATTCTTCATATTTTAAATGAGCGCTTTTAGTTTACCCGAAGTAATTGATGTATTATGCTGAAATTCCACTTGGAAACGACATTATAAGGCCTTTGCTTCAACTATAAGCATGTGCTTTTGTAGATCTGTTACAGAAATATCCCCATACTTTCGAGTCTTAAGAGTTCCAAATGGTGTACTCGTTTACACGCTACGTAGTCGAATATATTGACAAGACCCTGACGATAAATACATCGAGGTAAATACAATACGAGGTCGTTAGAGTCTCGCATAAGGCAACCTGCCACACAATGAGATTTTTGCAAAGTACTGATCCCGTTTACCATCTGATCCTTAAGATTATACTCAAACTGCTTAATATATTTGCCACAATCTACATAATTGCAGTTGTATATGGTGCAACCATACCTAGTTCGACTCATATTGGTCCATTCACAGCTGCTACTTCACAATTATTTTACTGGGAAACACAGTTCTCTTCCCATTGCGTCAATGAAAAGCGCGTTCCGGCGTAAAAGCACTCGCAGCGAAAATGCATGTGCAACAAATGACGGCGACGCAACGTTCGCCACTTGCTCGTACAGTGCAACAACTAGAGTTGCGAATTTTCGGCAGCAGATGGCAAATGACGGCAATGAGCAATATCGTGCACACATGAAAATTCAATTAACCACAAAATCTTTCAGGAAATTAAGGAAACTGATTTTTCAGTCAATTCGGCATTCACCGTTACGGTCGGCCGAAAGGATATTTGTCGCCATAAGCAGCGCTGCAATGCCGCCGCCACCACAGCAACGAGCCGTGCAATATGCAGTCAAATGAAAAAGGTGGCAACGTTGCAAAATTTAAAACAATTTCCGCTTTTATTGCAACGTACACAACTGACTTATATGCTATATACGCATACACATAGCAGATTTATATGCAGTAGAGTACGTAGTTATGCAGCAACAAAGTGTTTGTATTGCAGTGCGAAAAACAAAAACAAAAAAAATAATAATCAACATCAGCGCACACATAAACATTTAGCGGAATCCTTTAAATTGCAGTTAATGATTGTTTTCACTACATATAATTATCATACATTCTGATCCGACCTTAACACGTCGACTAGCAACCGTTATCTGTTGTTGCATGCGTCATAAATACTCTACGCACATACATACATATATAAACATACTTATGCAAATCCCGCCTTACTTAATATGTGACCAACACACACACACAAAGACACACATAAATATATATATCCATATGTAAAGCGCGCTGCAGGTAGGCTCATAAATGTTTGAATACAGCTCCCTGTCGCGCACTCATTTTCTGCAGCCACTTTAAGCTGCTGGATTTGGTTGCTGACATTTAATGCCAGTGCTCGCCCGGCATTGCGCATTCTGCGGCCGCGCATACGTTCGCTCTGGCCAAAACGGAAAATGGCCGGTGATTTTTGTGTTGGTGCGCCAGAAGATTTGCATAAGCGATCACTTCGCTACACAAACAAAGGCGACGCAACGCAATCGCATTAATAAATAAACAGTAAAGCTACAGAAGGCTGACGATGTCAGGGACAACAGCTTCGTAGCGCTGGCTCTGTTCGCATAGCATTACACACATTTTTTTCATATAAAATAAAGTAAGCTGGCTTGAAATTCATTACAACTACAGATATTATCTCAAGCATCCACAGACGAATTTTTTCCAAGAATTGTTCATCGAACAAGAATTACGTTTGCCACCTAACTAGTTCGAACATTGCTTGTGAACATCATTTGTAGAAAATATGTCGGGGTTTTCACTCTAATAAAACTTTTCACAAATGTTCGTGCCAACATTGTCATGCATTGTCGTTTATGTTAGCTCGAATACAACCAAGAATAATTTCTATTTTTCTCGAACAAAACGTCGAACCTAAAATTTGAATACGAACGGTACAATCAACGGCAAGAATTTTATCGAACCGAACATGTTCGTCGAATAGATACTACTGTGTATAATATGAACTTTATATAGCCACAAAACCACTTAAAAGTCTGCTTCAGCCCATCAACGAACAAATTGTCAATTATAAACAATATAAATTAAAGAATTTCCTAACTTTTATTACTATTATCCATACGAAGTGTATTCTAACAAGTAAGGAAAGGCTAAGTTCGGGTGCAACCGAAGATTTTATACTCTCGCAATTTATTCATATATTTTTATTAAGATAACACACATTTTGACCCAATTTCAAAATCCTATAATTAGGTATATGAGAGCTAAGGGAAGTTATGACCCGATTTTAACCATTTCTGGTACAGAGACACACTATTAGAAGAAAAATATATATATCCTCTAAATTAAATTAAGATACCTGAGAGATTTACCGAAATTTTCGGTGAAAAATTACCATGGGGTACTGAATCCTTCATATTCGGGACCTTGAAAAGTTATAGTCCGATTTCGACAATTTCTTCACAAGTGATGCCACAGATCATATACAGTAATTGTGTAAAGTTTTATTTCGCTATCTTCATTTGTTCCTTATGTATATATTATAAAATGAAGGAATAAGATGGAGTGCAAATATGAGTTATATGGGAAGTTGTCGTGGTTGTGAACCGATTTCATCCATTTTCCACATGTATCATCAGGGTGTCAAGAAAATATTATATACCGAATTTCATTCGAATCGGTCGAGTAGTTCCTGAGGCATGGTTTTTGACCCATAAGTGGGCGATGCCACGCCCATTTTCCATTTTGTAAAAAATCTGAGTGCAACTTCCTTCTGGTAATTAATTTGTAAAATTTAGTGTTTCTGACGTTTTTCGTTAGTGAGATAACCCACTTTTAGTAATTTTCAACCTAACCTTTGTATGGGAGGTGGGCGTGGTTATTTTCCGATTTCAACTATTTTCATGGTGTGTGGTGGGGTAAGTAAGAGAACTAACTGCAGAAAGTTTAGTTTATATATCTTCATTAGTTTGCGAGATATATTTGGACGGGCCACGCCCACTTCCCCAAAAAAATTACATCCAAATATGCCACTTCCTAGTGCGATCCTTTGTTTCAAATTTTACTTTTATAACTTTATTTATGGCTTAGTTATGACACTTTATGTGTTTTCGGGTTCCGCCATTTTGTGGGCGTGGCAGTGGTCCGATTTTCAAAAGCAACTCTCTCACAGTCCCAAGGACATTCGGATTTTGACTCGTCTCGTCACCCTGATCATTTTGATATATATAACCCTATATCTAACTCGTTTAGCTTTATAACTTACAAACAACCGTTATGTGAACAAAACTATAATGCGCTCTTAGCAACTTTTGTTGCGAGAGTAAAAAAATAGTGTTGTCGCTTTTAAAATAGTCAACATTCAATATTATACATTTATGCCAGCGATTCTTTCGAACTCGATTTTTTGGGATAGCCGTTGTTTCTTCAGCAAAGTTTCTAAAGAGAGTATTATAGTTTTGTTCACATAACGGTCCTAAAACTAAACGAGTTAGATATAGGCTTTTATAGATATCAAAATGATCACGGTGACGAGTAAAGTTCAAATCTGGACGTCTGTCTGTCCGTCCGCCCGCGCAAGCTATAGTTGTTGAATAAAAATTGAGAAACTTGAAAGCCGTATTTATTGGCACCATAAGAAGGTTAAGTTCGAAGATTAGCGTAATCGGAACACTGCCACGCCCACAAAATGGCGATAACCGAAAACAAATAAATCGTTTACTTACAATATATAAAGTAAGCACTATTGAAGATATCGGAACCGAACAATGCAAAAATACTGCATTTAAAGAGTTGCAGCGCAATTCTTAAATCGGTCCATAAGTTTTCAAGACTTTATATATCGAAAATGAGAACCTCAGCGCTTCTAACAAATTTTTCTACCCATAATATAGGTAAATCTCTCAGATATTTTGAAGAAATTCAGAGGGAATATATTTTTTTTCTAATAATATGTCTCCGTGCCAAAAATGAATAAAATTCGGTCATAACTTCTCTATATCCCATATAGCTTGGAGTATTTGCGAAATCTTGTCGTTTTTATGACTTATGGCTGTCAATTTAGCTTTTTTAATATCGGCAAAACGTAACTTATATCGCTATAGTTGTTCTCCCATTAATATATTTCATTCATTACGTGTGGCTATCATTATGCAAACTCAATAGCAATTATAGTCAGTCCAAACAAGATAATTGACATTTCATTTCATTTAAGCAGCTTATGACAACACGTTTAGGACCATCTTGTCTAATTAGTAAAAAAGACCAATCTGCGAATGCCAATAAAGTAGATCGCAAACTAAATGAAACTGGCATAATCATAATCATAGCATTGCCAGTAAACGGTCATTAAATTTGACATATTGAAATGTGTGAAACTGGAATGAATTCAGTGAAAGTGTATCAGAAGCTGTCAGATGGTCAAATCTAGGATCACAATTCTAGCTATATTCTTCGAACAGCTTCCTCAAACAGTTTTCCGCCTTGCACTTTCAAAATACGAACTCAGGTCTTCGAAATTTCAATTACGGTCAGCGAAGCTTTCTAAGTACATTTTTTTATGGATTTCGAAACTATTGGACAATGTAACCAATTAGAAATCAGAATTCAAATAATCGCCACATTAAACTTGAAAATTAAATGTTTATCATGGTAATTAGTAAACTAGGAATTAGTAGCTCCTCCTACCTAAAGTAATACTGGGTAGTAATACAGGTAGAAAAAGCAACCAAGCTCTTTTTATAGACCCGCACACAACTAGCTCATTAGGCACAGAAGATTAGCTGCTGTGGAAGTGCATATGTAAATACTTGCGGGAATTAACCAACTGAGATTGAACTGAAATGCTTTAGTTACGGGCCCAAAGCATTTCCCAGAAACGTTGCGACAAAGTACATAAATTCTTGCCACACCCAAAAATTTGTAACAAGTACACACTTGTAACCTTTTTTGCGATCTGAAAAATACGGTAAGTTCAGCAGTTACTATAAATTTCGCATTAAATGCCCGAAGCCAAACCGAGTGCCTATCACTTGGGCACTTGTAATGACCCAACAAATTCATTATCTCTAAATTAAAAGGTGCTCTACGGCGACACACAGCAACAACTACATGGCTTGCTTGTTGTTGTGCTTGTGCGTATGTTAGTTTGTCAGAATTGTATATATGCATATCTGATTACTATTTTATTTCTTTACGCCAGACACGATAGGTGAACACGTGTAAGCCTATTTATGAACACAACCATCGGATAATAAATTTAAACCCACTTTTCGATATCATCAGGTACTTATTTATGCAGCGGTGTACGGTGTACATATTTGCCTTGCAACCAAAAAAAAAAAAACAGGAAAACAAAAAATAAAAAAAAACGGTCTTCAAACAAATGGTGCGCGCTGAGGGCATAGCAAATGAGTGGGCAATTATCAGAGACACCTATAAATGATGCTACATTAACCAACTGGATTAGGGTTGAAATTAAGCGAGGATTTGCTGCTGCTTCTAGCAGAGGTCAAAAGTGTTACGCATGCTAATCTCAACCTTTTACGGCGTATTTTTCGCATTTGACTTTTTCGATTTTTTTTTTAAATTTGTTTTTACTTTTTTACACTGCTTTCAATGGTCCTAAATGAGCTGAGTACTTTTTTTCGTTCGTATTCCCCGTTTTATTACCATTCCTTCTTGTTTTGCATTTTCCAGCTGTGTTAGGAATTCGCAAAAGGGTTCGCCGCGGCGTATACGCAACCTCGAGTGGCCTACTCATTGCATGGCAAAAAATCGTTTCTTTTCACTTTAGAAAGAAGCTGGGGATAGGATTTGCGCAAATCGCATGTAATTACGCTAAATAAATTTTTAAATAAACATCTACTCCTACCTTTTTGGCGCAGAAGTCTGTGGAGAGCACCTAAATAGGCAGTTGGGACTAGCTGAAATTCGCTGCTGTCATTACGGCCCGAAAGCGTACAAATGAAGATACGCATGCTGGAATGTACATAGCAAACGAAAATTTTAAATGAAAATCGTTGCGACTCCATGTAGATTGCTGCTTTTCTGCGCTGAGTGCGTGTGAAGCTCGAAAAGTTTTTCTTCACTCATTTGTCTGTTGTGTAATGCCTTCGAATGCCATTCATGGCTTGTTTGTTTGCATTTGTATGAGATGTGTGTATGTGTGTGTGTGTGAGCTGCCAGCTTTTATATATGTATGTTTGTTGATATTTTCGCATTTACTCGTTGGTCGTTTGGGATTTTTCATGCTGGCGCTTCTTAATGTGTTTTTATGCGCTTCAGTGTCAAATTTCAACTTTGCAGAAAATTAACTTCGTATTGTTTTTTCATCCGCTAGCTGTGTACTAAGTACACAGTAGCAACATGCCATTTACTCCGTTAGAACTGTCAGTGAAAGTGTTATCTTGTGGTGTGTAGCTAAAAATAATCATTACTGAGTTAAATTGGCCGCATTGAAAGAACAAAATTGGCTTTGCCAACATTTAATGAGTGGGCGTATGCACTCAGGAGTAGGATTACACAGATAATGGGCAATATGTATGTAGCGAAATGCGGTAGAATAGGGCAAAAAGAATATGTTGTACGTAGTAGCTTAATAGCACTGAGTAAATCATTTAGATTAAGCCATTGCAAGGGGTTGATTGTACCTCACTCCTAATAAAATACGAAGTAATTCTTTTATACAACCATTGAATTGATATTTGCGCATATCCCACCTCAAGCCATATTAAAAAAAAAGCTACTTTTTGCACAGATACTAATTCACTTGAGGTTGCGCATACGCCACGGCGGACCCATTTGCTGATTCCTTGCCCAATGAAATATATAATAAGCCATAACAAAGCCAGAAATAAAGTTGTAAAATTAAAATTTGTTACAAACGATCACTCTAGGAAGGGGCATATTTAGAAGTAACTTTTTTAAAGTGGGCATCGCCCCGCTCCTACTAAATTTTGTGTATATATCTCGTAAACTACTAAAAGTATATCAACTAAACTTACTTGGGTCATTTCCTTTAGCCACTTCCTTTACAGTCTACAAATAAAGCAAACCGGTTTATGACCACGCCCACCTCTCATACAGATGTTACGTAGAAAACCGCCACTAAAAATGCTTTAATTCAGAAGGAAAAACACCAGAAACTTAAAATGTAAGGAAAAAGATGGTACAGAAGGGTTTCATTCAAATTTTTACACAGGGTTTATGGGTTTAAAACCATATCACAGAAACTAATCCTCTGTGCCTCTGGTGGAAAATTGGAATTATCCCTGCCGCCATATATTAGGTTGTCAAATATCTCCCTTTCATTTTGTCTTTTGAATTACGCACCTATGTCTAGAGCGCTACAGAGCTCGTATCTGGCAAACATAACCTACAAAACGACGCTATGCAAGATTAGTTTGAATATTGCGTTCAACAGTTATAGACATGTCAACATGGAGTTCACTAACGCTGGAATTCGCGCTATTTTGAGGTTTTTCTTCGTTAAAGGCAAATCCGCTAGAGAAACGTTCCGTGACATTAATGGTGTATTGGGGGATGGTACTCTATCACTTCGAACTGCGGACGAATGGTTTCGACGATTCAGAGCGGGTGAAAATGACACCATGGATAAGCCGTCAGGCCGTCGGAAGACCTGTGACGATGAATACCGTTCAAATCATGGAAAACAACCTTCTGAACCGAATCAACGCCAGCGATATGCTGCTGAAATGGAACGAATTCGACCCATTTCTGAAGTGGATGGTGACTGGCGACGAAAAATGGATCACATGGATCACATCAAGCGAAAACGGTCGTGGTCGAATATTTTGCTGTGTGTTTGGTGGGATTGGAAGGGAATCATCCATATGGACAGACGTTAAATTCCATCATCTACTGCGAACAACTTGAAGCAGGCGATCGACCAGAAGCGTTTAGAATTGGCCAACAGGAAGGACGTAGTGAGCAGAAGCTACGGGAGATCGGATAGGAGGTTCTATCGCATCCACCATATAGCCCGGACATAGCGCCAAGTGATTACCACCTGTTCCTGTCCATTGGGAAACGCCCTTGGCGTTGACCATATTGACTTGAACAACACAAAACATTTGTTGTCAATACATGTCTGAGCTTCGTACATAAATAAAAATTAAATTTCATATGCTGACCGCATCATTCTTCAACTTGAAAGTAATTTCAACTCACAGCCTTTACGCGCAGGCAAATTAATTTAATACATTAAAATTTTAATTTTGAAACTAGTTTTTCCCTTTGCATTGCCGACTACTCGATTAATGATCAGTTGTTATAATTTTTTTCTCTTCATAAGATGTTGGTAAATTTCATCAGCTGATTGGTTTTTTATCAATAAACACAGCCAAATTTACAGCGTGGACAACAACCCGCAGTGCTGCATTGCATTTTCAACCCGAATTGTGTTCGATTAAAAATTAATGATGGAAAATGAGATTTTTATTTTGTATGGTAAATCGATCTAAATCACGGCTTTAATCGAGCTAGGGCGGCTAATTGAACAATTAACTCCTGTGTGAAAAGTGTATTATTTTTTAGATATATTTTTTTACATTTAATGTCATTATTAGAATTGAACAGTTACTATACTCAATTTGTTAAAGATTCGAGTGCCCTCAATAAAAAGTTCCATTAGATTTCGAATCCTAGTTTTTGGGCATAACGCTCTTGGAACTTCACTATCGCTATTATTTCAAAACAAAAAAACATTACAAAAAAGCTCCTATTGTTCAGCAGATTTTCTCAGAAAATTATTGAACTTGATTATTTGAACTTAAATTTTTAAGAATTTGAAAAAAATATTTGAGTACAGATATGTTTTAATCGCGACCTGAATATGAACTGACCAAAATTTCATAGTCCTAGGTGTCCTGGTTTGGGAGTTACAGGATGTTGCCTATAGGCAACATTGGCCAGCAGTGTATAATATTTTTTCTTTTTTTTTTTAATTGACTTCTTTTATTGAAAATTGTGTATGATAGGACACAAACACATTACAAATTATGTATGGTATGATACGAAGCAATTTTTTTGTGGATTGCAGCACAAATAAACGTTACATTTTCTACATTTAGATCTGGGAAATCCAGTGTGGCATAGCCTGCATCTGCCTTTTGATCCCCATTGCACCCACAGTACACTTCTTCCACAGTACATTTCAATTCGGTGCCTTTTTTTGCAACGCATATAAATTCGTTTCGTCTCGGATTTTTCCCAACAGCTCATCCGCAAAGAACTCGGTAAAATATTCCAAAGGTTGTTTCACCTGATTGCAGCATAATGCACTTTTCCAAGTGACATCGCATTCTAATAGTTCTGTGCTGCTCCACTTCAAAGTCGCTAAATCAAATTTCTCAACCACCTCTTGTACAGTTTCAATATTTTTGTTTTGTTCTACGTTTTCTTCTGTACCAAGTAATTCTTCGATCAAACCAATTTCGACCCCTTAATTTCTTTCAATGTTTTGTAACGCTATTTCGATCAATTCTTCCATATTTTCACCTTCTTCCTCCTCTTCTCTTTTTCTTTCCATTTCCTCATCCTCAGACTCGTCCCAGTCAAAATAAGCGAACTCTTCAATTTCAGCTTGTGTCAAACCTTTTGGACGCATCTTAGTATGTAAACAAGTATATGCAAAATTTTATTACACACAATTGACCGATGTTGCCTATAGGCAACTTAACTTTTACATAATTATTGCACAGAAACGAAATAACTTTTTCCACTTTCTTTTTTTGTAAATTACTCACTTACCTTTCTTTATTTATATTATCAACGTTACTTTATGACGAAATAGTGTTTTTTAAGTTTTTGGAAACTTTTCCCATATGCACTTTTTTCCAAATTTATTTTTTTTATTTTCGTCTACGGAGATCGATCACTGCATAAACACGCGCGAAAATTATAACGAACATGAGAACTAAAATGACCGACATTTTTGCAAAAGATCTCGCATTAAAAAATTCAAATTGCGGTAGTTATGCGCTCATAAAGACAATATTGCCTATAGGCAACATCGGGCATGAGAGGGTTAATTTATTCATAAAATGCATAAATTTGCCATAGTTTTAACGGGTGATTTTTTTGAGGTTAGGATTTTCATGCATTAGTATTTGACAGATCACGTGGGATTTCAGACATGGTGTCAAAGAGAAAGATGCTCAGTATGCTTTGACATTTCATCATGAATAGACTTACTAACGAGCAACGCTTGCAAATCATTGAATTTTATTACCAAAATCAGTGTTCGGTTCGAAATGTGTTTCGCGCTTTACGTCCGATTTATGGTCTGGTTGAATGGCTACGTAAATAAGCAAAATTGCCGCATTTGGGGTGAAGAGCAACCAGAAGCCGTTCAAGAACTGCCCATGCATCCCGAAAAATGCACTGTTTGGTGTGGTTTGTACGCTGGTGGAATCATTGGACCGTATTTTTTCAAAGATGCTGTTGGACGCAACGTTACGGTGAATGGCGATCGCTATCGTTCGATGCTAACAAACTTTTTGTTGCCAAAAATGGAAGAACTGAACTTGGTTGACATGTGGTTTCAACAAGATGGCGCTACATGCCACACAGCTCGCGATTCTATGGCCATTTTGAGGGAAAACTTCGGAGAACAATTCATCTCAAGAAATGGACCCGTAAGTTGGCCACCAAGATCATGCGATTTAACGCCTTTAAACTATTTTTTGTGGGGCTACGTCAAGTCTAAAGTCTACAGAAATAAGCCAGCAACTATTCCAGCTTTGGAAGACAACATTTCCGAAGAAATTCGGGCTATTCCGGCCGAAATGCTCGAAAAAGTTGCCCAAAATTGGACTTTCCGAATGGACCACCTAAGACGCAGCCGCGGTCAACATTTAAATGAAATTATCTTCAAAAAGTAAATGTCATGAACCAATCTAACGTTTCAAATAAAGAACCGATGAGATTTTGCAAATTTTATGCGTTTTTTTTTTTAAAAAAAGTTATCAAGCTCTTAAAAAATCACCCTTTAAATAGGCTATCTAACACTAATAAAGTTTTGAATAACAAATTTGGCGAAATTAATTTTCTTAATCTTAATCCTCCTCTGCCCGTATAGACCACAGGAGTAGTAGAAGGCTCTTTTAAATAAATTTACTTACAAGCATTCGTATTTTACTCGTAGCCGCCATTAAGAGTAAAACAATCAGCGACTTAACCAAAGCTGTTAATAACTGCCATAAAAATATGCATAAAATTTTAAAACATTTTTAAATGGAGAATAATAACTACTCAACAGATAAAAGCGTATAGTAAAATGTTTAATGGTAGAGAAAAGAGACGGTTTTATAATTACATAAATATTTAGAAGGCAAGATTTATTTCAAAGCAGTCGATATATTTTAGATAGTCTGAAAAGTTGGTATCCCCTTTATGAGAACTCGAATTGAAAAATATATATTTTGTAGTTAGTTCTAATCTAACCTAAAATACTGCTAATAACAAAAGTGACTTGCTGAGTATTATCAGGAATCAGATTCAGCCGAAGCTTTCATATGTAATGAATTCTTGAAATTCCGTATAGACCATTCATCATAAACAAACATAAAAAACGATGAACTCTGTTGACTCCAAGAGAAACAATCGAAAACTTCAAAAAACCAATTCGGAAAACATTTAAACTTTTATACCTTGAAATAGATTGTTTTAGTTATTCGACTGTCTAAAGGCTACAGCTCTGTATAAAGTGACCAATCGATTTACCCTGTCACAAATCAATCAAACCAATTCTGCGGAGATGGTGACTTTTTTCGGAAGATAAAAGATTTTTTCTGTTCTAAGAACTCATGAGAATTATAGGTGGAAAGAAATTATGCCGCTAGATTTAGACAAAAATGGTATCGATTAATTGTAGAACGGCGATAATGTGAAGTAGTGAATCATTCGTTAGGAACTAGGGTCCGGCTGCTTAATCGGTCTTTCCAAAAATTGGGAATCGGTCCAACTACTACAAGCATAATAAATTGAATTTTTTACACCGCCAAGTATCCGACTTCTGATTACTGAAAACATGTTTCTTCTAACTTCCCCTTATTCTCTAAGCTTACATATAATCCGTTAGATTTGCAACCCTCTAAAGAAGATTTATTGTATTAAAACCACCTCACTATGCCGCCTACACCACGCTAATATATGTACTCAATTAATTTCGACGAAAAAGAGTAAGTCTGCAGGGATGCTTAAAAACTAAACAAAGTGGAAAAAGAAATGTACTTCAGCCTCGTTTGCTTTCAAGTCAAGCAAATAATTTTAATTGTTTTCATTTACTTCAAATGAGATACTCAACAAAAGAGCACAAAAAATGAGACCAAAACGAGACGAAAATAAACGATTAGAAAAGTATATGCAACTCACAAATGTGAAGCGGCAGAGTATTGCCAACACGCAAGCTTCACCACCGCGCATCCTCGCACCACACCACAGCGCACTGCTCGGAGACGGCGTGTTTAAAAATGGCAAAAATTAGAATCTTAATTTCGTACGCAAAATACACGATTGCAATTTACAATAATACCACATAAACAACAACAAAAAATACACATTTATACTAACTTTAGTGGAGGAATGGCTAAAAAGAACTTGTCGTGAGGGTAGCTGCTGTAAAAAGCAAGCAAGAACTCCCTAAGCAGCACTTTGCTAACGCGTGGCATTGGTGCGTACTGTCAGCTGGTCCATGGGTGTCTCATAAATTGCTCGGCTGCAAGTAACAGAGAAGAGCATGTTTGTGGATTAGTGGGAATGCTCTTTCCTATACCATTTGCTGTTGTGGTATGCTTCTTCAACAGCTGGGTGTGTAAAATTGTTGCAATATCTCTTCTTTATTTGTCTTTACAGTCAGCTTGAGTTGTTGTAGTGCAGATCCCTATGGTTTTATGTGGGATCAAATTTAATTGGATTGTTTATTCTGATGCTTTTTGTTTGCACTCATCCACCAGCCTCAGCATAAAATACTGGACAAGTAAATATGCTTCTGCTGGTAAATGCGTTTAAACAATTTGCGTGTGAGTTCGTAACTGTTGAGTGCGACATTCCTCTTGACAGTGTAAGAAGTACGGAGTATCTGCAAAATCATTGGTAAAGTAACTAGTTACTAGGGTCGCTAAACACTGGATAGATTTTAGCTATCATCTATTCACCATTTGTTTGTCGTTCTTCTTTAGTTCTCTTTTATGTATATTTTTATTTTACGTGTAGAAACGAAATAACTAAATTATGACTTTGGGCCATTTTACTTCGTATTTATTTCACTCCCTATTGTAGTTTGCAATAGACAACAATATAGCAATACTATGAATGTTATGCTTGTCATATGTAAAGTAGTTTGCCAAAGAACTAGTATCCGAGCAGGATTGGTTTAAAACCCGATGCGTACACTACAGTGTTGTGGTAGCGCTGAGTTTGTTCTATGAATTTGCATGAGAAAATTGTCTTTTTTGTATTTTTTTTTTGGGTGACCTACAATGTTGACCGAGTAGCAATGCATAAATAACTTTTAAATACGCTTAAAACAAATTCATAAATTTGGATTTTGGTACGAAAATGAATGTGTTTAATAATTGTTTAATACTGTATGTATGGTTGAGGGTATGTGCCGTTGGCGGATTTATTTTATTAGCACATAAATGTGGCGTAATAAAAATTGTAGATCCATTTATTGAAATATGTAGGTGAGCTGAAATTAATGTAACGAGATTTTTACAGTTAAATGGCTTGAAATAAAATTTAGTTATTCGGAGGTGTCTTAAAAACCTTAGTAACGTCTTATTTTTAGTGGGTGTAAATATTTGAATTGTTAGAATATAAATATTTTTTTGTAATAACTTCATATATCTGGACCGTCTTTGAATATTAGTTGAGGTGTGTAATTCACCCCTTCATAAGCTTGCCGTACAAGCCTGCTAATTGTTCTCAATTATAGCCTTTTCGCACAGGAGTTAGTTGATCAATTAACGCGTCTTTGCTCAAACTAATAATGTTCTTTTACTACATTACTTTTTAATCGAATATAAATCTAGTTGAAACTGGAACTCTGCGGGTTGTTGTCTATGCTGTGAATTTGGCTGTGTTAATTAATAAAATAGCAATAAGCTTATGAAACTTAGCAACTTTTTATGCACAGCAAAAACAAAAATGTATAAGAGCTAATCGTTAATCGGGTAGCCAGCAATGCGAAGGACAAAACCGGGTTTCTCAATTATAATCTTAATGTATTAAATTTATTTGTGCGAAAAAGATATTACGTAAAGACCCGAATTATTAACATTTTTATCAAAATATATCAATAACTACTCGAGCGTCATGAATCCGAGGATTATCTTGATAAAATATTCATAGGTCCAAAGTGTTCTTAAATAATACAAAACTGACTCCTTCATTCATTTGAATCGCTTACCGTTTATTTTCTTATCAATAAAAATCCAAACATGAATCTGGTATTGAAAGTCATTAAGTGGAGCTAAATTAAAACGTTTTTAATCAATATAAACAACGTTCTTCTTAATTTTTCAATTTAGACGCCTAATATACTTTGCATTTCTGATCGTGCGCTGAGTGGTTGCAGAGATTGTGTTTACTCTGACTATATTGATATTAGTTGTCGACTTAGTAAAATTGGAATTCTAACAATTTTAGGACCCGCTCGCAAAATTATTGCATTTTTCCACCTAATTATCTATTCGAAATTCTAATAGACTCAAAACCATATAAAGGGAGTTCCCACAATATGTGCCAATTACAGTGGGATAAGTGTCATCAATATCGCGTATAAGATTCTATCGAGCGTACACCTGAAAAAACCATCCGCTCTCCAGATATTCAACATGAGCCAAATCTTGGAAAGACCCGTGGAAAGATCGACACACACCACCTTTTCGTCGATTTTAAAGCTATTTTTACTGCACCCAAAAGGTGACTCACTATGGTGTGACTTCTTTAACCTAATGCTGAAAAAAATAAGACGGGCTGTAGATCTAAATAGAGAAGGTACAATATTCTACAAGAGTGTACAGCTGCTGGCGTACGCCGATGATATTGATATCATCGGAAGCAACAACCGCGCCGTTTTTTTCAAATAATGAAGCGAAGTGAATGGGTGTGGAGGTGAATGAGGACAAGACGAAATATCTCCTGTCATCAAACAAACAGTCTTGGCTCCCATGTCACTGTTGACGGTCATAACTTTGAAGTCGTAGATAATTTCGTCTACTTGGGAACCAGCGTTAACAACACCAACAATGTCAGCCTTGAAATCCAACGCAGAATCACTCTTGCCAACAGGTGCTAATTTGGACTGAGTAGGCAATTGAAAAGTAAAGTCCTCTCTCGACGAACCAAAATCAATCTCTACAAGTCGCTTATTATTCCCGTCCTGTTTTATGGTGCAGAAGCGTGGACGATGTCAACATCCGATGAGACGGCACTAGGAGTTTTCGAGAGAAATGTTTTGCGGAAGATTTACGGTGGAACGAGGAGTTGTTCGAGTTATACGACGACATTGACATAGTTCACGGAATAAAAAGACAGCGGCTGTGGTGGCTAGGTCATGTTGTTCTAATGGACGACTGAATGGACTGTACGACTTATACAACGATATTATCATAGTTTAGCGAATAAAAAGACAGTGGCTACGCTAGCTCGATCAGTGAAAACACTCCAGCTTTGAAAGTGCTCGATGCAGTACCCGCGGGTGGAAGCCGCGGAAGAGGAAAGCCTCCTGGCGACCTGGTTGCACATGGGATTTCGAACTGGCGCCGAATAGCGAGAAAAAGAGCTATTATTAATTAGGATATAATCGGATAAACGTCAATCACATGCATTCATAATTAAATGTACAACTGAAAACCTACATGATTACATAAAAGTTTCTGAGGTCTTCTCAAACCCAAAATGTGACTCGCTGAAAGACCACATTTATTATAATTTTATACGATTCGGCTTTTCATTTGATCCTGACTTGGCTTAAGACGTGTTTTAAACTAATAGCGAAATATAATCCATGTTTCCGTTTTGCAATTCTTGCCATTTTTTTAGAAGTTTTACTACAGTATAACCGCTCGTAACCCTATGGGACTCGTTTCATATCTTTGTTAAGAAATGTTAGCGTTTGAGCATGTATATTTACAGAAATACGTATGTATGTAAACGCATATTTTCGTATTCATTACAGATTTTCTTTTATTGTTCCAGCATTTATTACTTTCTCCTGCTATGCTCCACAAATTGTTTTTAAAAATTGTGATTACATCTCAATAGCGCCACAAACAATTATGTTAAACTATATTAAAAAAGTAATAATTATTAAATTCCACTTGCTACGTGCTGCGCTAATAAAGTTCCCTTTTGAGCAAGTGCCTTGACATTATATATTTATTTGACATTCACAGTACACAATTATATGCGACAATTTCGCGAGAACCCTTTTATTAGCTTAGACTCGTAAATATTTAATAGCGGGAGCGGTGGGTGTACAAATCAAGCTTTGACTGCGCGCACAGTAAGCGCCAACTGTCACAGGCACTTTACGCTAATCACCACTTAAATGGGTTGTAAAATACTAGATAAGCTAAGAACTGTTAAATGTGTCGGAATTAATCGGTCATTTCGCTTTGCGTCGTTTTCAAGCAGCAGCACAAATAAAAAGCGAACAAAAGAAAAAACGAATACAAACCACTTGCAACAAAAGCTAATAAACCAAAGCGTAGCAGCAAACCCGACTAAGATTTTAAAATACCACCGAATGCCATGCCATCCCCCTCCGCTTACATGCATGCGCCTTTTGCAAAGTTTCTAAATATTTACGAGATTGTTATTTTGCGACTAAATACTTCGGCATACAATGTAAACAACAACTACAATGTTTATGTACACATTCCAAATTTGCTGCTCTTTTCGTACGCATTGTTGTCTCTAAGACGCACAGCGCCGGGAACCGAAAGACAGCGAAATGAGTGTCTTAGCAGCCAAAGCAACAGAAGCAGCAAGCAGCACGGTTTGGTTTGAAGGAAGTAATCCCGTTATTTTGTCAACCGTACAACCGCATAATGCAACATGACGGCATGAAAGCCAAACCCTAACCAAACACCCGAGCAAGCGACAACCCCGCGTCGCGCACGAAGCGCATGAGTAATATATTATTCCAGTTGGCAGCATTTTTGGTGGCCATTGAAAAATGTATTTCACAGCGCCTTCTAAAGTCGCATAATTAAAATAAAACATTTGAGTTTGAGACGGCAAACTGCGGACTATGGCGGACGGGGGATCGGTGAACACTTCACACCCAGCCAAGCCTATGTTCCAATGGCGAAACAGTGAGCGAGCGGTTGGCCACAAGTAGGCTGCGGTAGTTTTCTTCGCAACCACCGTTAGGCAAGATGAATTAGGTGTCCGGCATGCGCTAAATATTGCGACTTTGCCTCTTGAAACAAGTTAATTTGTGCGCTTAGAAATTGGACTAAACAAAATTAACTGCCGCTGCTGCACTTGTGGCCCACATACTGCTTGATTATGTGCCATGCTTCTTCTATATTATTCGTATCCTTCTTCTTCTTCTTCTACTGCCATCAACTATGCTACGAGTATTCCATTATTTTCTTAGCTGTTGGAAGATTTCGCGGTAAACTTAACTCATTCAAGACAATGTCGACTGCAACTTCTTCTACGGCATTCACCCTTTCCATATTATTTAGCTTCCTGCCGCTGCTTTTACGATTTCATATCCTCCAGTTGGCATTTGAGTTGCTTTCACAGCGCGCTTCACAAAGTTATTGTTAGAAATTTGCCACTCAAACAAAGCAAACTTTTCCACTGCTGCTTCGTCCGTTCATCGCCGCTCACCTCAACTGCCTGCCTGCTTGACAAGCGTTCGGTTGTTGCTGCATTGCTGCTTGTCATACATATTCTGCTTGCGCTTCACTCTTTGCCGTTGGAAATTTTTAATAATAAAATCAAAATGTTCTCAACGGATATTAAAAAGTTTCTCAAATGAACTCCAAAGCGCGTTGCAGAAAATCTATTGTTATTGCTATTTTTGTTTTTGCTTTCTTCTTTTTAATATTTTTTTGCTTCAGTTTTTGTTGCTTTGTTAAATTATTTATGCTCAGTTTGCATGGCAAATGAGAAGCGTAATTTTTAGCGCACAATTTTCATGCTCCCATAAATTATTATTATTTCAACGCTGAGTCCACGCAGCTGTCATAATTGTTTCAGGTAGCACAGTGTATTAGCATTTTATTTTGGTAACAAGTATTAACAACGATCAAGAATTGCGTGTGAATGAAACAACACTATTTTATTTTTTATTAAAATTATTATTTTTTATTAAAATATAATTACAAATAAAAACTATCCATTTACTCCATTGTTAAAAGAGAAAAATCGCATTTTAATTTACGAATAAAATACTATTTTCTGTACGAATGTCACTTCCCTCTGTGACTCGCAGAAGTTTGCATATCACAGCTGTACTCATTCCTGTGTGATTCAAGGCAAGAACATTGCCTTAAATGGTATTACAGCTAATCATTATAGAACTAAATGGACCATTTATTAAGTAAGTTAAAGAAGTTGCCCTACAGAGAATGGTCAAACTTTATACCAACATGAATCAAAAGTTCGCAAAGCAACCCGCCGATACGCCTCGTTCTAATGATTAACTAATTGTCAACTCATTCGATAATTTTCAAATTTAATGGGGAATGTTTATTATTATTCGAAATTATATTCTTTGGCATTTATTTTTTAAAGAATATCTCTTTCAAATATTGGCCGCGGCTTCGTCTCGTATGGTCCATCCTTTGAGTCCAATTTTCGATGACTCGTTCGAGCATTTCGACTGATAACTGGCGAATGACACGCGGGATGTTCTGCTCCAAGGACTGAATGGAAGCGGGATTGTCCCTTTAAAGTTTACATATCCCCACAGGAAAATGTCTGTCTGTGGTGTCTACAGTGAGATATCACACGATCTTGGTGGCCAATCGATTGGCCCAAAACGTGAAATAACTGCTACCGAAGTGTTCCCTCAATAAATCCTTTGATTGATGCGTTGTATGAGAAGTGGCGTCGTCTTGTTGAAACCAAATGTCGCCGATTTCACGAGCATCGTCTTCAGCGATAATATAGTCGGTTATCATGGCGCGATAACGGTCGCCATTGACGGTTACGTTCTCACCAGCATCATTTTTGAAGAAATTCTGACCGGCCCACAAACCTCACGAAATCGTTGTTTTTCCTGGATGAAATGGCTCCACTTGCATATCTTCATGTTGCTCTTCGTCCCAAAAGCAGCAACTTTGCTTTAGAGCGAAGCGAGGTGGCTTGGGATGATCGAGCGGCGTAAGTACTTGCACAAGCTGTTTCAAAAAATAAATTAAATCGTGTAAATTCAAAATAAATGTTTATAGACATGTATTGGAACTTTTACAAGTCAAGTTTCCAATAACTCTTCCCAACTCCTGTGCTAAGCACTATTTTGAGATGCACAATTTTGAAAATGTGTTTTCAGGTAATTATTGAACTGATATCGACAATACAAAAATATTCACTTTTATTGATTTACCCATTCTGAATGGAATGTGTTGGCTAAATAATTACAGTATTAACAGTTTAAGGCACCCTGAGAGAGAAGACCAATATTAGAAGTAATTATGCCATTTTAAAGGTTCTCAATAGCAATGATGTTTGATAACATAGATACTCGAAGCCAACGACAAATGTTAGACCAGTTTGCACCGATTCGTGAGTAAAATTTTATAACCCTATCCATGATGTAACAATCGATGAGCAGCTGGTTGTTTTTTAGATATATGCCCCTTCTACAATACCTACCAACAAAAGCAGCAAAATATGGATTTTTCCTAATGCGATTAGAAGTTATATCTGAAACCAGTCGTATTAACCAAGACATTCTTGTTGTTCTTGACTTGACTGCTGGACTAAAAATTTAAAACGTAAGTACAGAAATTTTTTCACAAGCAATCTACTGCATCAAATCACTTTAGTTGCAATCATTCGCAAAAATTGGAAACTGTTTTTACAAACGCCGACACTTCTTGGCAACTAAAGGGCTCTTGGCTTAATATAAAAGAGCGATACGAGAGACGCGGCATACTCGAGAAATCACAAAGATAATTGGCGAGTTGGAACAAGGCAATCAGCAATCGTTTACAACAACAAAAACGGAAGGAGAACCAGATAAAAGTACAACGAAAATACGTCGATGTCAAATATGTTAGAAATCAAATAAAACTTTAATTAGATTTGTTTATATCTTAAGACCGATTTAATGACCCGGTTCTTCATATGCCTTATATGTTCGATGCGCCACTATCAAAGCCACCTTTAGATTGTTAAATAATACAAGCATTTCATGAACAGAAGTATTTGTGGCAATCAAAAAACTTATGCAACAATATCACGCATAATGTAAACAACATTAGCGAAACAGTTATGTGGCTATGCAACATGTTTTGTGAAATGTGTACTCAACAAAAAACTACTCATCAAACATACATACGTACGTACTTGGAATCAACTAATCCAAATCAAAGCAAGTAACCGCTTATGCATGAATCCGCCCATTGAAATTCGACAAATACAATTAACATACTGTGGGATACACCAAACATTTATCCGCGGAGATCTGACTGAAAATCCTGTGTAAACAAAGCGCAACAACACGAAAGCACTACTAGCACATGCCCGTTGCAGTGCACAGTTATATTCGTAGCATCCCGAACGAAAAATACAAACAGTTTAGGAAAACTTTTCAATTTACGAATTCCATTTGCGCTCGTTTGCCATGATTTGTGTCGTAACGGCAGTGACAGCTGAAGCTGCGTGGCTACAGAGGCAGAGGCAGCGCAAATCCTCAATGAGTGAAGGCCAGCAACCATTTCGTCGAGCACTTGAGTGAGAGCACTATGTTGTCTGCGCTTTAACGCTACAGCTCGTACATCTCGTGTTGTTGTACTTGTGTTGTTGTACTTGTCGTTTGTGTTGGCATTTCCGTTTCCGGTTCGCAACTGCTGTTTGCTCAAGTATAATTCCTTGAGTAAAAAGTAAACACTTTTAGCGTGAACTGTTAGGCCTGCGCCGCTCCCCCGACTAAACCTTGTGATTGCCG